>NC_089587.1:85507409-86107409 GCF_019320115.1 Miscanthus floridulus
GTGCACCGAGTGACGAGCAGGGTGGTTGCGGTTGCACACTCTATATCAAAGGATATGAAGTTTGATCTTGGTTCAAAGAAGGGTAAGGGTATGAAGGCATGTGCGGCAGTTGGTGCATTGCTTGCAAAGCGTGCGTTAGAGGATGATATTCACAATGCACTGTATACACCAAGGAAAGGGGATAGGATTGAAGGAAAAATTAAGGTTGTGTTGCATGCAATTATTGAGAATGGAGTTGATGTGAAGGTGAAACTGAAGCAAAGAAAGCCGATAAAGGTATTCCATAGTATGTACTGTTGCATTTATTTTATGATGCTGAGCTTCAGACTTTAAGAATTTGTTATGAGTTTATAATCATTTTCCTTCAGGCACTACATATCAAGTATGGCATATTCAGTACTTCTACTTCATCAAAGTATTAACTGATTAATGCTCAAATGCATTAACTCATACACAGCTGATATTCAGGCGAGCTCAGAACTAAATCTTGAAAATGCAAAAGTGTCAATAAGTAGTTACTTAGTGAAAACCTAAATACAAGTTCTTTTGGAATCACATTGAAACAGGTGTTTTTGTATGTGTACATATATAGCTTATTGGTCTGTGCATGTGCATCCCTTTTCTGAATTCCTTTAAGAAAAAAAATTCAGCTTGATAAAGTAATAGAAGGACAAAGGTTAAGTGTGTACAATCTTTTCTGAGACTAGTAACAATGCATTAATCAAAATTTATCATCAAAACGTTCAAAGAAAGTTGAACTTTCAAAATTCTGAAAAGAAGTAAAGATGAACAAAACTGTTTTTCTATGTTCCACTCAATCATGAAATTATGAGCATACATTTGTGGCTTTCAAAACCTTTGACCTCCTTGGCCTGTGTTTATTGCTGCAAAACTTCCATTAGAGAGGTTTTCAGCATGTACATAACTCTTGTGCACCTGTGGAGAAGTCCTGAAGCGTTTGTGGCCAGTCCTTTTTGCTGCAGAACCAAAGATATTCACTTCACTTGTGCTATAAACTTACTTGCTGGCAATGATGGCTGTCATTTGGTTGGATGCTTACTATAGAAAATACTCCACCATATAGAGATAGAGAAGCAAAATGTTCAGTGGAAGAAGTTTTCTTTATCCAACATTGTACTGCTGAAATCATTGGTTTTCGGTACATTACCCTGCTCAACGTGCTCACTAGTTACAGCTTTAATGAGACACAAAAAATTCAATCTGCCCTCCGCAATTCGAGTCCCGACTATCAGAGTTGTAATTTCTGTATAGCATCGCCGCCTTCAAGAACTAACAATGCTTGGCCTCACTATTTCTTTTACCTTCATTTGCAGAATACATTGGCGTGCAGCACTGCAGCATGATATGTCCCCTGGCAGGTCAACTATTGTTCAGCACAATTCCTGAGTAGCATTGAGCCCGATGCTTCAGAACCCGTCTAATTTCATCTGCAAAACTGATAGAGAAGGGGCACAAGCAGCTGAAGGAAATGTGGCAATCCTCCCATGTGGTCCTAGCGTAATTGTTTCATGCGCTCGTGTATCTCACATTCTCACTCGTGGAGCCTACTACACACATTGACACATAGTCACAGCTTTAGCTAATGTCTGTATTAGTAGCTAGGGTTTAGGCATGTGATGGCCATTTGTGCCCAGTCGGGAGTCCGTTGCTGCTGGTTCGAGTTCCAGACTTCCAGGATGTATTTTAGATCCCTGTATTTGATTTTCACAATGACACAAGTGACAACACAGTCACCCACGGCTTGCATTTGTGCCAGAGCAATGCTTTGTACAGTCCTGGCTTATGTATTTGAGTATTTATGTATCGTTGTCCCCTGAAAAATATTGTGATCAACATCTGATCCTTTATGATAAGAGTGTATATGAAAACGTATTGGGTTTGGAGATGTTCGGTATAGGATGGTTATGTTCTTGATTTATGGGATGATGAGATGGTCTCATCTGTGTTTGGTTGAGACTGATAGGTCTATCCCTGTTTTCCATTTGGTTGGGGGTGATTAAGGGGTTGTTTGGTTCTTTAATCGCTCCTAAAATTCATGTCACATCAAATATTTAGATACTAATAAGGAGCATTAAATATAGATTAATTACAAAACCAATTACATAGATGGACGCTAATTTGCGAGATGAAATTTTTAAGCCTAATTAATCCGTCATTAGCATATGTTTACTGTAGCACCACGTTGTCAAATCATGGACTAATTAGGCTTAAAAGATTCGTCTCGCAAATTAGTCACAAGTTGTGCAATTAGTTTCGTAATTAGTCTATATTTAATACTCCATGCATAGGTCAAAACATTTGATGTGACAGAATTTTAGGAGCTCCTATAGAAACCAAACAGGCCCTAAGCTAAACGTGATGGATGGAGTATTCGAACAACCACTGTTAGCCGTGGGGCCCACGTATCCTTTCATTCATCTCTCTTCTTCGTCTCAATTCTTCCGGCGTCGCTCCACCAAGCTGCCGAAGGCCTTGGTCGACACGCCTCCCCACCATCTGCCCATATAGCCTGAACGCGTTAGAGTGGCTTTGCCTCTGTCGCTCAGCTTGCCATTGCCTTGCCTCAGCGCCGCTCGACCTCCGTCGCTTGTGCTTGCCGCCTGACCTTTACCACCTCGACTTCGTCACGGGCACCTATTCTGCATCACCATTGCTTGGCGCCCACAAAGTGGACGGGGGCAAACGGCCCATGACAACAATAATTGAGACACCCCCGTCCGTCCCTTCGTTCCCTTGAAATGTAGTGAACCCACATTTTGGAGGTATATTTCCCTAAGCGATGACTATGTCCTCTATTGTCTCCAAACCAAACATCTGTGGAAGAGGAACCAAGCTAGCAATCCCACTTGGACCTTGCAACCAAAAATATGCTAATAATAGCAACAGTGTCAAGTTTTGATCCTCCTGTATCATTTGTATATCTCTTTTGGCACGATGTGAGGTATTTGGTCTGGAGAATGAGGTAGTTCACCATCTTTTCACTCCTAGCTTGGAACATCTCAAACAATTTGGTAAGCTACTCCTAATCTTAAATTGTTGGCACAACCGAAAAACATTCCTCCAACAACTTACTGTCCGAACTCCCAATCTATCCACGCTTGGAAAAACAGAGACATCCAAGTGCAAAGATACATGGACAACTTGATTGAATCTCCCACCACTAGCATGAAATGGAGTTTTCGATTGTAGGCCACTATTTTCAAATATGATAATATTGAGAAATAGAGTAGGCAATCGAGATCTCGTTATGTAGGTTATGTCTGTGATCTAGGGTACTAGGTAGGGATGAAAACGGTACGGATATTTTTCGACCGTATTCGAAACCGAATCCGTTTAGAGAGGTTGAGATCTGTCCGTATCCGAGTCCGGATATCCAACATCCGATACCGTATCCGTATCCGAATACTCAAATTGCATATTTATGATATCGATATCCAATCGTATCCTATCCGACATAGTTGACACTATCCGTATTCGAATCCGAATCCGGACATAAATATGAAAACAAATGTAATATCAGTGATATCCGTCCGTATCCGATCCGTTTTCATCCCTGGTACTAGGGATGGCTGGCAACGAGATCCGAGAGTACTGAGAAGTAGAGCAAGAGACTTTGTTTTGTAGGTTTTGGCTGAGTTAAGATACCTAGGCAACGGGGATGGCTGACAACATGATCTGCTAAAAAGTAGAGCGTGAGATTTCCTTTTGTAGGTTCTAGCTGTGAATTAGGGTACTAGGATGGACAGTCGGTCAGTCGACGCTCGGGAGGTTTGCTAGAATTAGATCTCTAGATATTATTTTCAAATATGAGAATACTGAGAGGTAAAACACACCGTTGAGATTTCATTTGTAAGGGCGTTCACTCCTAGGGTAGCTGGCGCGGCGGCTGGTGGTGAAGTGGAACGGGAGGGTGAGGATCATCGGGACCGTGATACCAGGTTGTCAAGGGCGTTCACTCCTAGGGTAGCTGGCCCTCGACTACGGAGTTCGTAGTCTCGGTCCGTCTTCTCCGGCAAGGTTTTCCCCTCTGCTGTAGGTTTGGGTTGAGGGAAGAGAGGGAGATTAGATAGGTAATATCTTTCTTAATTCTCATTGTTCAGCGTACAGGAAAATATAATGGCCAACCGGCCAACAAACTTGGAAACAAACGATCCTAATTTCCAGGCCTAGAATATCTCCTAGCCACTGGTCACGCTCCTTCCATGCGCGTGGTGATCACGGCCTCAGTCGCCGCGTTGATCGCGGCCTCGCCTGCCGCTGCTGCGCGCGCCGCTGTTCTGCGGACGTCACGGGCCCTGCGCTGCCTTGTGTATGCGCGGCCCCACATGACATCATTTTTTAGATTCTGGATGTGAGTTAGGTCCGGGGATGGTCGGGTATATTGCGGTTGGCTGCAAAACAATGAGAGAAAAATCTTTAGATGGACCTGCTCTTTTGTTTTTAGAACAAGAAATTTATTGGAAACTAGTGGTGATGTGTTGTTTTTCCTTTTTAATATTTACATAAATAATGTTTGAAAACCAGATTTTTTGGCCTTTTGTTTTTGGTACCATTGGAAACGCTCTTAGCAGTGCTGTGCATGCTCTTCATATATCCCAAACCTTCTGCAGTTCTCCTGTTTCTTTTATATACTCAGATTTGGATCTATTTGCCCATTAACAATTAGCTAGCTAATAGCTCAAACTGGTTATTAGCTATAATTAACCGGTCTGACCCAACTAGTGAGGTAACTGTTAGTTGGGTATTAGACTCTCCATATCGTTTCTAAATGTTAGAAATAGAGATTTTGGTGAAAAATTACCATCCAACAGCTTCTCTAAATGGTCATCAAATATAGCCATCTTCTATTTTGGATTTTTCGCTAGCCAAAAATAGAAGACGAGAATGGCTCCTTAGAGTGCGCATGAGATACAGAAAACTGTTGAAGAACGAAAAGATATAGAAAGCGATTTTAATGTAAATGGCTCTCCAAATAATGATTTAGAAAGTGAGATTTAGAGATACTCTTAGCATGTAAAGGAGTTTATTATTAGCAGGGTCTTTGCGGTTGTTACGTGCTAATTAATATGTTGCTAATAGGTGGTTAGCAGCTATGAGTTAGTTTGACTATTAGAAGGTGAGTTTGGATCCATTAATAATATTGATTTTAGCTGTTAAATTAGCACCAGTGGATCTAAATAAACCTTTAATCCTCCATACTGCTTTCTAGTTGAGCCAAACTAACCTCGCTTTATTGTTAACGGGCTTGCTAGCACCCAGACGTCTGGACGCCTGCGCCTGTGAACCGTTTCTTGCGCCGTTTCGCACACCCACGTAGGGCCCGCACTGCCCTGAACATCACCAGCATCGAGAAGAAGGGGAGGGGGCAACGGACGCCCAGCCGGCACCGGGAGGAGGAGGAGACACCGAGGCGAGGCGGAAGAAAGCGAGGAGGGAGATGCAACACCCGATCTACTTTTGAAACATTAAGATGCAATACTTGCAACATACGTCTGAAGGCATATGGAATATTTGAAGCATGCATTTGAAACACTTGCAAAAAAACACATGGAGCCTGCGTTGCCCCGAACGTCACCAGCATCGACAAAGAAGGAGAGGGGCGGCAGATACCCATTAACCGGCGCCAAGATGAGGAGACACCGAGGCGACGCAGCAGGAAGCGAGAAGGGAGATGCAACACCCGATCTACTTTTGAAATATCTAGATGCAACACTTGCAACATACGCCTGAAGGGCTCACCAACCGAAGCCTTCGTCCCGTTTGGCAGGGCTTCTCCACCGGCTTCAGGAGCCGTTTGGAGCCGTTTTCTACCAAACGGGGTAAAGTAAAATAGCTTCACTTGTGAAGCCCCTAAAAACATGCTCTCGCAGTGATTTGGGGTGGGATGGAGCAAAAAAAAAGTGGCTTCTCCCGGCTCCTCCTCCATGCCCCTAAAATCATGCTCTCACATGGAAGCCATTTTGCCAAACGGTTTATCAAAACCGCTTCAGCTCCACCGGTGGAACTGTTCGTGGAGCTGAAGCCAAAAAAAAAAAATGGCTTCACTAGTGAAGTGAAGTCCTACAAAACGGGGCCTAAACTATACACCATATATAGCTGCATGGACAGGCGTGGCGAAGATCATCAACTAACCATACATAACAGGGTCCAGACGGACGCACTTAGGGACGACCACACGCATACAAAGATTCAACCAATAACCAAACCATTCAGCAACACATAGGCGGAGCGCGTGCTATATAAGTCCAGTCGCGCGAGGAGGGCCTGCCCTCGATCTCCTGTCCTCTCGCGCTGCCGCCGCCCTCTCAAGTCCAAGGGTGCTCCACTCCTCGTCGGCGGGCCTAGTCAAAGGTAGAAGAACGAACTGTGATTCACTGAATCTCACGCATGCACGCACGAATTCATTCATCTGAATCTGATTACATATATATTGTACTGATTCCGATCGATCTCCTGTATGTTTGGTGTTGAACATTTACAAGGGTTCGCGCGTTCGCCGGTTGCGCTAGCTGTTTAACGCGAGCGCGACGACGATGGAGCACCGCGCGGCGCCGCCGGACGACGTGATCTTCCAGGTGAACGCCGCCGCCGTTGCGGCCGTGGACGAAAGGATCTCGACGGGTCAGATCACCGAGGAGGACGTCGGCATCGTCGACGACGGCAAGCAGATCGGCGGCGGCGGCCGCCGCACACGACGGACCTTCAGCCAGTCGTACAAGATGAGGCACCGCAACCCTCCCTCTGGTACGA
Organism: Miscanthus floridulus; assembly: GCF_019320115.1. Taxonomy (NCBI): domain Eukaryota; kingdom Viridiplantae; phylum Streptophyta; class Magnoliopsida; order Poales; family Poaceae; genus Miscanthus; species Miscanthus floridulus. Next base: position 85,514,181 of record NC_089587.1, read on the forward strand.
ACACGATACATACGATCCGTCATCCATGCATTCAGATCGGTCCAACCAAAACTGTTTCTTGACATCGTACGTGTAACGCCGCCGCCGCCGCCTGCAGGAGTTCACGCGGTGGCAGTTGGCGCTGCTGGCCGGGGTACCAGTCGCTGGGCGTGGTGTACGGCGACATCGGGACGTCGCCGCTGTACACCTTCTCGTCCTTCACCCTGCCGGACCCCGGCGCCGACGACGTCCTCGGCATCCTCAGCCTCATCCTCTCGACGCTCACCCTCGTCAGCCTCGTCAAGTACGTCTTCATCGTGCTCCACGCTGCTGACCACGGAGAAGGTACACTGTCGTACATTCTACGTATTTATTTTTTTTGTACGTACTGTTCTTCTAATGATGATCTTGCAAAGGTTGGTGCACTGCTTAAAATGTGGCCAAAATAATTAAATCCAACAAACTGCCATAAATTTAGGTGGCCGAATCTGTAGTGTCCAGTTGTGTGACGTGCTTTTTTTTTTGTATTAACAGCGAAGAACCGAAATAATGGGCAAAGTAGAAGAGTCCAGTTGACGAGCTTATATTATTATTATTTTTCTAACAGCAAAGAACCGAAATAACGGGCAAAGTAGAATTTATTTTTTAAGTCGTTGACGAGAAGGACAAAATTGCCGAGCCTCATCGCTTTTCTTATAATCTATACTTTTCAGTTTATTTTTTTAGCTGGAACAGTGTTTTTCTCTCACAGCAAATCAGCCGGAACAATGTTTCGGCTTATTTTTTTTTTAGCGAAATGAACGGAGCGTAAAGAACTTGCAGCCTCACTTCCGCCCCGTTCGCGTGCCCTTAACCCCAGCTTGATCCGCTTCTTTTTCATTCGAAACAGTGTTTTCCTCTTATAAATTTCTCCAGATTCCTACAGAATTCCTCAAAACGAACAGGGCCTACGTCATGGTACATCTGCAGTGCCACAGTACGTCATGTTGCGTATGCAGTGCTGAGATAGGTTCTGAACAAAATGACGCATTAAGGCACTCTTGCGTATATAAAAAAAGAAAAAAAAAAGAACTCTATCTTCAGGAATTAAACCGTACCAAAGATTTCAAAAACAAAATGTTCCTCCAAACACGCGTATGTTTGAAATTGCTGCATCAGGGAGAGTAACCTGTAAAGATCAATCGTTAGGTTCCCAGCATCCCTCCCTCTGCTTGCTCTCGTGCTTACATTGTATTGTACGTGCAGGTGGCACCTTTGCCCTGTAGTCGCTCTTGCGCCAGCACGTCCACTTCAGCGGCAAGTCGATGCCGGTGCCGGTCACCCGACTGGCATCAGATGCCAACCTCAAGTTCCACAGCAAAAAGAGCAGGCTGCAACCAAGGATGCTCAAGTTCCTGCAAGGCAGCCCCATTGCGCAGGCAGTCATCACCTACCTTGTGCTGGTTGGAACTTGCATGGTGATGGGGGACGGCGCCCTCACTCCATCCATCTCAGGTATATATACTTTACATCATCAGTTCATCACTGTTTCTACTTTAAGATACATGGGACAATGTTTTCTCATTTAAAGACAAATACAGTGATAGTTAATTACTTCATAATCCAAGAATAGTCTTTGGTCTTTCAAAAAAAAAGAATAGTCTTTGTTAGACAACCATCTATATGATGCCTGTAGCAGAATCAGCTGACATAAAGAAAAAAAAAAACTCGACCTGCGGGGGTTATGACGGCCCCCGGATTTTCCCTTTAAGAAGATCTTTTCACATAGATCGAGAAAACCCTCGAACCCCTGCCCCCATCCTGACGCAGCGGAATCCGTTGCCCTGTGAGAACTGGGCCGGGCCATAACTGCGCTTTGGCACATGGGGACGGGCGAGGGGATTTTTTTAACCTCAGCCTAAAATTCGCTCCCACGGAGAGTCGAACTCAGGACCTGAGGAGTGCCGCTGGGTCACCTAACCGTTTGAGCTAGGCGCCCTTTGGCAGCTGACACAAAGCATTGCTGCAATAACTTGAAACATGTATAAAGGATGTAAATTCCACTGAATCATAAAAAGCATTTTGATTTGTCATCCCAATTCCTAGCGCAGAGTTAAAAGTAATAGGGTCCAATTCTCTTTTCGATTTCCTGATGCTGTTCTCCAAATTTATCCAGTCCTGTCAGCTGTTCAAGGAATCCAGTCAAGATCTTTGTTCGGCTGCACTTTAAGCCGGCTTGTTCGGCTTATTTTTCCAGCCGGAGCAGTGTTTTTCTCTCACAACATTCCAGTATAAAACAGTGTTTTCCAGCATGAACAGTAAATAATCTAGCTCAGCCGAACACTCTCTATGATATTTTGTTTAGAGCCATTTTATTGTTGGAATGAAAAACAATGAGTAATATTTTATCTTTCTTGTTTCAGGGCACGTTGTCCTCCTATGTGTGATTATCCTGGTCATCCTTTTCCTTTTCCAACAATATGGCACAAGCAAAGTTGGCTTCACTTTTTCTCCCATTATGCTCGTGTGGTTTGCGTTGATTGCATCCATTGGACTATACAATATTATCAAGTATTATCCACCGGTTCTGAAAGCCATATCCCCACATTACATATATCTTTTCTTCGCGAGGAACAAAAGGGCTGGCTGGGAGCAATTTGGAACAGTTGTTTTGTGCATAACAGGTAAGAAATGTAGCCTAACTATGATTCTTTTTTTTGTTTCAACAAGAAACATGCAATATAATCATAGAAAGCTATTGTTCATGTGATACAACAAGAAACAAGCAACATTTGATTATTTTGTAATAAAGTACTAGCCTGTTAATGAATTCAGAACTAAATAATTGTGGTTGCCATCAGGTGCTGAAGCTATGTTTGCTGACTTGGGTCATTTCAACAAGAAATCAATCCAGGTAATTAATATGATAATTTTCCTATCCTATTATATAAATAAGAAACCGTTAGTTAATTCCCTTTCCTTTGTCCTTGCAGATGGCATACTCATGCCTAGTTTATCCAGCACTGATACTTGCATATGCTGGCCAGGCAGCATTTTTTATCAAGAACCCATCTAAGCTCAGCACAACATTTTGTAGTAGCGTCCCAGAACCACTGTTTTGGCCAATGTTTATATTAGCTACTTTGGCTGCCATCGTTGCAAGCCAGGCATTGATATCTGCCAGTTTCTCCATCATCAAACAATCAACTGCTTTAGGTTGTTTTCCTAGAGTTACCATGAAGCACACCTCAAAGAAATATGAAGGCCGAGTATACTCTCCAGAGATCAACTACTTCCTGATGATTGCTTGTATATTGATTACTGTTGGTTTTAAGGGTGGACCAGAGATTGGGCAAGCCTATGGTAAGCAATCTAGCACATACTTATATTAGTTTTGTTTGTTACTTTTCCTCATCATTTTTGTTGTACGTACATGGGCTTTAAAGCACAGTTTTTACAGTATTGCATAAATTTGAATAGTACTTTATAGAAACATCATGCTTAGCTTGATGCAGTATTATAAACATTAGAGCTCAAGTAAATAATGTACACATTCTTTTGGTCTACAGGTGTTGCAGTGATATGGGTTATGCTTATTACAACGCATCTGATCAGTGGTCATGGTAATAATATGGCAAACTCATTCTGCAATAGCTGGGTCATTTTATATATTATCTACACTGCCATTGAAGGTCTTATGACGATATCACTCCTATATAAGATTGCACAAGGCGGCTGGGTTCCATTTGCAATAACTGCATTTTTCCTTATAATTACACTTTCTTGGACCTATGGCCGAAGCAAGAAAAATGAATATGAAGTGAGTAACTTGATGGATAGGCAGGAATTCATTAAAACAGTTAATATGAGCAACAGAGTACCTGGAATATGCATCTTTTGCACAGACTTGATGAATGGCATCCCACCAATTGTGCGCCATTACGTTCAGCACATGGGTTGTCTCCGCGAACTGATGGTGTTTGTCACTGTGAGGCATCTACCTGTGACATCAGTCCTGCCCGAAGAGCGCTTCCTCTTTGACAGACTAGAGCCTTTTGGTGTTTACAGGTGCATAGTCCAATATGGTTATATGGACACCCAGAATATGGAGGATGATGAGTATGTTCTATCAATCATTGCATCCCTCAAGGAAATAGCTCAAAGTGATGATGAGACCATGATGATAGATTCAGCTTTAGCAAATGGAGCGACCTTTGTACTTGGAAGGGTTATTTTAAAAATGAGCTCCAAGCAAAACTGTTTCAAGCGCTTTGTTATTAACAACCTTTACAGGTTCTTGCAGAAGAACTTCAGGTCCAACATTTCCAGTCTAAAGATAGCTCCTAGTAAAACCTTGCAGATTGGAATGCAATATGAGATTTGAGTAGAGGAACCTTACAAGATGGACATGTGATTTTAGAACATTCAGATGTGTGGAGTTTAGATGTTTCTTATTTTTAATTGGCAATACCAGTAAACTATTTGTTTAGGTTAGCCTCTCCATACAAAGCTACTATGGTCCAAACTTTGGAACTATTTATTTGAGTGAGGTTTTTGTTTCACAGTTGTACTATATATATTTGTTTGAAGCTTGGTGAAATTATTTTTCTTTAAGCCCAATCCAGAATGTACGATTGTGAGGCCTTGATCAGACAGCCAATGATTTTTTTTCTTGACACTGCAACAAAATTGTTTTGTTCTAAACCATATTTTTGTATCATGCAAAATATCAGTAATAGACATCCTGTACATAGTAGCTTGTTGTGACTTTATTTATTTTTGGCTTTCTATCAGCATGGAGAGTGTTTTCCTTGTTTAGCTAAACATAGATCAAATTATTTGAAACACTGGATCAGGACAAGAAAACGTATCTCAAGGTTAATACAAGTAATAATGACAAGATAAGTTAAAGTTGGTTTGGTAACACCTTAAGATCGCTCGCCTGTTTAGTTTTATCCCACAACACTGCATCAGTATACTTTGGTACCGCTGGAAAATCAAACGCATTAATTTTTATACCACTGAACTGCATTGGTACGTTTTTTTCTACAAATACTTCGAACAGACTTGATCATTAGCTGAGTTTTTCTTTATAAAAAATCTATGGAGCAAAAAAACATTTGGTAGACGTAGACTCATGCACTTAAATGGCAGTTTTAGGTAATTCATTCTGATTGGTGGTTTGAAAGGTTAGAAAATAAAGGAGTATCTTTAAGGTTACCAAACTATGCATCTCTGGAGAAAAAAAATACATTAAAACAATAGTGGAAAGCAGAACTGATGAAATATTGTTGGGAATCAACTATACAAGAACCAGTGCTTCCTCCATGGAGTCTTTATCTGACTGCTTTATACAACCATATGTAACTTAGCTACAATAAACTAAACCTTAAACGGAAATTTAGAGGGAGGAGAATATTGGAACACCAGGTATGGTGGCACCTGAATCTACAACGAAGATGTTGCCAGTCACATATGACGATGCTTCATGGATCAGGAAACGGACCAGCGATGTCAACGCAGGATCAGTAGCGCCATGCTCCTTAAGCGGCACTATCTTTGAAGCAACGGTGCTCAACCACCTCTTTTGAAACAGAGGAGCGGTTATCTCTGATTTGAAAAGCCCAGGCGCAATTGAGTTCACTCTGATGCCATTAGCGCCCAATTCCAAAGCCATAATCTGCAAAAAAAAAAACATAATCAGATTAGTTTATCACGAACACAAGGCGCAGAACAAACGTTTGATGAGGAATAGCAGTACTACCTTGGTGGCATAATGCACAGCAGCCTTTGAGGATGCATATCCAGTGGAGCCAGGCAGATGCCCTCGGTTAAGGCCAGCAATAGAGGTGATGTTCACCACTGAACCATTTAGCTTGGCATCACGCATGCGTCGACAGACATGTTTGGCCACGAGCCATGATCCGGTTAGGTTCGTCTTGATGATTCTGTCCCACTCATCCTCAGGCCAATCTAATGGAGAATGCACTGCACCTGAGGTATAATAAACAACAAACACATATATTACCATACACTCGAGCCAATATGTTCTTGGTCCGCTAACGAATTGGGATTACAAATCTGAAGTTAGTTTGGTTTGGTGCATATTTTCATTTGGCATTTAGATCCCTAAAATGAACATATCTGAACTCCAATTTGGTGGATACTCGTACCTCGGATGCCAGCGTTGTTGATCAAGGCGTCGATGCGGCCAAAGGCGTCCCAGGCCCTCTGCACCGCCGCCTCCAGGACCGAGCCACCGGCTGCGACGTCGAGCTCCACGGCCACCGCGCGGGGGGCTTCGGCGGCAGCGGAGGCGTTGATCTCATCGCAGAGCGAGCGGAGCCGGTCGGCGCGGCGGCCGGCGGCGACGACGCGGCAGCCGGCGCGCGCCAGGTCGAGGCAGAAGTCGCGGCCGATGCCGGAGGAGGCGCCCGTCACCAGCACCACCTGCCCCTCCAGCCTGCTCCACGGAGGCGGCGGCGGCGACAGCCCAGCCGACGGCATCGCTGGTGCGCTCTCGGGGGAGTAAGAAGGGGATTTCAGCGCCACCTGCTAGTGCTATAGCTAGTGGATTCAGTGACCATGTCTCTTCGCCTTTGGTCGTGATGAACATGTGACTAAATTACTTTTCAAAACAGAATGTATTGTAGGACAAAATTATTTGGTGACAACTAACAAATTTCAATTTCTTTTTTGATTTAAGTATAAAGCGTATTCTCGATTGAAATAGAGAGATCGGAATGGACTTTGTTTTTTTTTATGGACAAAAGCTAGTTGGTGACAAATCGTTTACTTTTTTTTTCTAATGCTAATTTTGGTGCATGAAAATGATTGATTCTGTGAAGTATAATGCTTGTTAGTATTGCGGAGTATTGTAGCGTCCGCTAAAATGGAAACTAACTCATTTGACCCATTAACATTTATGTTTTATCTAGTTTTGAAGTGTCCAATGCAACTCCGGTTCCACGTTAATAGTAGTACCTCATACTTTTCATCTTTGAAAATTGAATCTTCCATTTTTTTCGGTGGTTTTTAATTTAAGTAACATGGCAGCGATTCTCATGTAAGTTGGTGGTTTTTGCCCTGTTCATAAAGATGTAATTGAACATTAGCCTCAAAACCATACTGTATGCAGGAATTTAGGATGCGTAAGATCAGAAATCAATATTTTAAATATCTGACTAAGTCAGTGTGTGTTTGGATCAGAGAAAAAAATGGAATATGATAGTCATGTTCCTGTCCACGCCGCCGCGCCGTGAGCCTGCCGCCGCCGGAGGGCCTTGCTCCACGCGTCACCAGAGTAAGGGTTGTGCGGATCCGGCGCGTCCGTGCTCGCAACCGCCGTCGGAGGAGTTGCCACGCGTAGATCCGTAGATAGGGGAGCCGACGGAGGAGTGGCCGCGTAGATCCGCCGCCGCCGCTAGAGGATGCCCTTGCCCCGCGTGCCTGAGGAAGCCTTGTCCCGTGCGCAGGCAGTGATGGAGGTGCTCTGTCGAACCCATGCTCGTGGTGGAGAAGAAGGGGAAGGGGATCTCGGATTCGGCGGTGGTGGAGGTGGTACGGCTCGACGGCGGTGGGGAAGGCTGGATATGTTGGTGGTGGAGGTGCTCTGGCTCGGCGGCGGTGGGGAAGGCCGGATCCACGCTTGGTGGTGAGGAAGGAGGGGGAAGGGGCGCCGGATCTGCTTGGTGCGGCACCATCGTCGTCGAGGAGGCACAACCCCGCTACCGAGCTTGCGCCGAGTCACAGAGAGAGGGGAGACAAGCAGAAGAAGGAGACGGGGTGCGGCGGCTGGGATTGAGGGAAGTTGAGAGGTGGAGAAAGGGGGTTGAGATTTTATATTTAGGGTTTGGAACAGGCTGCTGAGTGGGCCTCAAGCCTTTTAACCGAGACGGGCCTCATAAGAGGCCTGCCTCCGAAAATAGATTCATTTTCGAAGGCGGGCCTCTTCCGTAAATTGATTTTAGGAGTTGGGTATTTTTTACTGTCTCCGTGAATTAATTTTGCGAGACGGTTAATTATGCCATATATAAAAACGTCTACCTCCGAAAATCTCAGGCATTTTACGAGACGGATGGATTTTGTGACCGCCTCCGTTAATGTTTGGGCAGTGTCTCGTAAAATCATTTTTATAGTAGTGCACCTCACGTCGAAACGGTAGAGGACGATGTCTACTAGGGAGAACCTTGCCCTCTCGATTTGGAGAGATGGGGTCACTCAAATCTATGAAGAATATTTTCTTTAGGGATATATTTGTTCTAATGAAAATTTTCTATTGTTTCCTCTCTAGAGGTGCTAAATCATAGCCATCAATTTAAGGGTTTCCTTTCATGCAATGAACATGGCGTGTTCGCTGGTTGGTTTCTGGGTTGGTTTGGGCTAACTGGTGCTGGTTTGTTGTGAGAGAAAAATATTATTGGCTGGTTGAATAAGCCTGGTTAAAACCAGCAGGCGAACAGGGTGATCATCCGTTTGATGTAAATTCAACTGTCACCGATCATCTTCAACATGGGATGGTTGTTATTTCTATCCACCGCCGATCAGCATCTGTCCTTGTCGGTCTGTTGTCTGTCGCGTCTAGCCCTATCCCTGCCAGGCTAACCCGGTGTCATTGGACCATCTCCATGACTTCCTCGCCCTTCTATAGTCCAATTGTCGTCCTCACACGTGGCCAGCGACGGGCTCACGCTGCTCCACCCTACGTGCCACTTCTCCTGCTTGGTCAGCATACCTCTCCAAAACTCTTTGTATATACACAGAGAGCACAACCAACCTAAAAACCCACCCTCGAAACTCTTTACGAGCGTGTGGACATCAAAATCAAGATTGGTTTTAGACGCTGCAGTATGAGAGATGTGTTTTTTTAACTAGCAAATATGTCCGTACGACACGCACGTGTTTACTAAAAACATTTCAAATGCAATGGCAACATTAATTGAATCCTCGATATATTAGTTCATATATATTTTGGCTTGTATGGGCGTCAGTTCTTTTTGGCTTGTATGGGCGTTAGAGTCTTACATCTCACTTGTGTTCAGATTTTTATTATTTTTCTTTTTCATGGTCTAGGAGGAATCTTGGTTGAGGAGAAGTTTTACATCTTACATGTAAGATCACGAATGACAGATGACTCATGTAACACGACGTCTAGATCGAACGATTATTATAGAGGGAGAAGCCTTTAAAAAAACTCACTCTTTTATAGTGCGATGAGATGAGATGAGATGAGATGATGATGAACCAACTTTTTTTTTTAAAAGTCTTATATACAAAAGTAAAAGCCCAACAAAATGACAATCTGATCCGTTTTTAGAAATCAAATTTTGCTTTGACTACGTTTCAAAGGAGGATATTTTTATTTTTGTTTGGCTGCCACAGTTCCCGTACGAGTCCATACCAATTTTCTAGGTGTCAATCGAAAGCCCAGTCCAAAATCCGAAAGCGAAAAATATGCCTGCTTGAAGCCGTAAAGGCGCAAACCCTCGCCTGACCGAATCCCCATCCGATTCCAGCCTCCCAGAACCCCTCCAAACCGAGGTTGAAACCGCGCTACAAGCTACATGGATTGGACGCCTGGCTCTGGAGATCCCAACGCTTGCCGGATTTGAGATCTGGTGGGTTTGGTGGCCGCCCGGATCCGGAGGAGACGCCGGCAGTTTGCGAGGTTTTGTTGGCTCCCTTGCGTCGCGGAAGGCCATGGAGTACCGCGCCTTCGACAGCAGCGGTGAGTCGCGTCTAGCTGATCCCTATGTTGTTTGCTTTAATGCTGGCAAATGCAAATGCGAGGAAGCCCTGGTCTTGCGTGCGGTATTGATGGAAGCAGCATCAGGCTGCTGCCGGCGATTGTCTTAGGATGGGTACAGATGTGTGCTCAGTAGCGTGGTGGTGCGATTCTGTTTATATATATATATTTTTTGTTATCAGTAGTCGCATGGAACATGTGTGATTGGTATCTTTCAGGTTTGACTCCATTGTACATTATTGTTAATATGAACTGTGGCGATGGGATAGTGAGGGGAATAGCGCGGGTAGTCTGGTTGATGCTTTCTGAATACTGATGGTGGAAGATGGACCACATATTTAGATTACTGGGAGTAGACAGGGTTTTATTTATTGTTTCTCCTATAATAGTTCCATGTAAATGTGATCTAATTATTATAGAATTCACAAAAAGTAGCATAGCTGCATGAAGAATTGGATTGAATAACATGCCTTTTGTAGTATGACTGAGTGTTTTTTTTTTGAACTGAACCGGGAGAGCTGCCTTTTATATTACAAAGGGGAAGGTCCGGACAGACAAGTCAATAATTTACTATTGTGGAAACAACATAAAGCTATGGAACTTATCTGAACACCACCAATCTGGAACTTGAGTTTATTGCTTTAGAAAAGTTTTTGATATTTGCATTATTGTTGTATTGATTATTTGCCTGATTTCAGTGACTGGTGATGAGCTCCCTCCAACATATCAAATTAGAGGACCAAGGGTGCATTTCAGTGGGAACGGAAGGTCATTAGCAGGCGCACTTTCTCAGCCGCACATCAAGTTGGATAGCGATATACATCAGATTGAGCAACAGGCTTATACTGGTGTTCTCAGAGCATTCAAAATGCAATCGGATGCCCTGACATGGGTAATTTCATCAATGGAAACTTATTGGTGACTATTGTAGCCTATTATATTCCTTACCGAGAAATTTTAACAAGGGTCTTGTACAGGAAAAAGAAAGTTTAATCACTGAACTAAGAAGAGAGTTGAAAGTCTCTGACGTGGAACACAGAATGCTATTAAACATGGTCAATGAAGAGGAGGCTGTCCATAGAATAAGGTACCGTGTTGGCCTGTATAACTATAAAGGTTAAAGCATTTGCATTCATCGAGATGAACAAATTGGTAACTTCAATAATGGTTCCATGATCATTAAAGTGTGCTTTGTATTCATAAACTTCTGTAGGCAGTCAAGGCAGGGAGGTGGAATGCAATCTAGCTTGCCTTGTAACAGCGTAGTTGATCACAGCCATGGACCTCTCAAGAGGCAGAAGAAATCCCATTCCATGTATTCACTCCCTGTGGATCCCCACTCACCCATCATGCCTTTGCAAGCAATAGTGGGCAACAAGACATATAGGGTAGGTTTGGAGTATTCCTGATCCTGCTTTTTGTTCACCATCAACAATGTTCTTATAGTTCTTAATAGGTGACCTCCTTTCAATCGTGAAAGACATGCCAGTAGCACAAAAATTATGTTCAACTGGCACACACACACACACACATGCACACACAGACACGCAAGTTGAACCAAGATTAAAAATTATTTCTTTTGAAAGATAGGCAAGTCAGGAAGGTAATATGAAAGTATGTTTTGTTATTACATCCTTTTTCATTGGCAATGTTTTGTTGACGAGGAGCCAGAATTCTTTGCCTGCTGTTTTGATGTTCTATTACATTTTTTGTGAATGCTTGATCAAGCATTGTCATAACCTAGGGTCTGATACTTTGCTTAATGAGTTTGGGTTCAACGCCCGTTTTATATTGTTTCAAAATCTTAATCATCATCATTGAGCATGCATTTATCATTGAGCATGCATTTCTGTAGTTAGCGTAGCATGCTTTGTGTTCTACTGGCAGTTAAAAAGTGCCCCCTGACAGCTGGCACCTGAAAACACAACTGCCTATCAAACCCTTCCACATCAGGGTGGTTGGCTGGCATCTGATGGTGTTATGAAAGGTATGGAAGGGAGAAGCAGAAGGTATCATGCAAACGAGTATTATGCTTCACCTAATGACATGGGGCTTTTGAACTTCAATCATATTGACATACCTAATACTGAAACTCTTGTGAAAAAGGTACATATTTCTCAATTTAGTGAAATTGAATGGAAGATTGTTATGTCAACGTCTTATGTGTGTTATCAACAGGTGGAAAGGGTATTATCCGATCCAGATGTGTATACAATTGAAAGGGCAAAGAAACTGCTTATAGTAAGTTGGTTTTCTCTATTCCCCCTAGTAGTTCCTAAGAGAATCTGAACTGGGGAAGTTACCGTTCGTTCCTTCTTGAAAAGTTGATGTATATTACTATCATTGCAGGACCAAGAGCAGTCATTGCTTGATGCAATTGCCAAACTCAATGAAGCATCTGATCACGAAAATGGTAAGTTGCCATGGGTTGTTAGCATTCATGAATTTGCTATTTAAATGAATAGTTGCTCACTAGACAACGTAAATAGATTGTGAAGTACCAAATATTTATTGCTGTCATTTATTTTCCTTCGGCATAGTGATATATTTCCATGCGATAGGAGGTTGCATGTGATGTTTTGTGTAGTTCAGCAACATATTATTTTGAATACATGCTAACAGCTTTCATAATGCCACTGAAATGCCATAGCGAGTTGGCAACTTGTGGCATGTGCAGGTTAAGGGTAGTATATAGGCAAAGGAACTCTACTGTAAATGATTAAGAATAGCTATATTTCTTACTGTAAACATTTATCACCTCTTTTTTGGTCAAAAAATGGAGACAGATGAGTACATGTGTCCCTTGTCTCTTCTTTATCTGGAAGGCTGTATTGGTTGCAGTTTGTTGTGTGCATCGACCTCCAAAATACACTATATACTTAGCATTGCTACTTTGTGCCCTGGTGTTGTAGAAGGCTTGGAATTCAATGTAGGTTTGCTGAGCACTGCATGTCAATGAGTGAGTCAGCCCCACGTGGCGAACTGGAGTTTGGAAATTCCACTGTTAGACATAGATTTATCCAACGTTTTGAGCATTGCATCTTATAACGTTTTGTATGGTGATCCCATCAAGCGTTGCACATTAATTCTGATATTGATAAAGTTCAGTAACAGCTCTCTATGTAACAGATGATATGATGCTCGTTGGAAGCCGGATTACCATGGGGTGACACGGGTGGCACACCTCTGACAGGGGTGATATTTTGGAGTCCACACCTCTGACAGCGGGTTAAGAGACAATGATGCGTGAAATGCTGTGTAAATAACGCTACTTGTTAGTCCGGTAGGTCAGGTTCTTTTGGCAGTCAGGCAAATCTGTGCATGCAATGCAATGGGAATATGTATCTTGAGCACCATCACATCCGGTGATGTGATGCTGTTTCATTTCATCTTTAATCTGAGTAAGCTTATCTATGCTTGCCCCCTAGAAATATGGGTCGGTTTCACTAGTTTGTATCTATGTTAATATCTAAGGATGTCTATTAAAATGGTATGTTATTTAAACTTTATCAGAGTTGATCCCAAGCTTAGTTTAAATTTGAGTGGAACGAAATTTGCATTTGAAGTGGATATGGGTGAAGTTCTGTCTATAAGTTGTCCAGAGCGGCATATACTTGTGTTGCTATGTTGTAATTGTGTAGGCATCTGCTACAGATATGGATCAGGAACCCATTGTCCACAGTTGTTGGAATTATATGGCTGCCGAAGCTCAAAACATTTTGCAGAATTGCAGGAGCGGGATTTGGATAAACAACTTCCAGCAACCAGCACAAATACTATTGCACAGGCCGATGCTCTAGTCTCAGCTGATAGAGTCAGCACGTTATATTGCTTGATAGACCCATGCTAGTCTCAGTTGACAGCACACATCACGTTATAATGCAGGATAGGTTGTGTTCTAGTCACACAGCTTTTGTAGGCGTTTTGGTTTTGTTGTTTAGTGTTTCAGTTGACGGTTTTTTTAGGCGTTTTAATTTTCGTCTTTAGATTACTGTAAGTAGGCCAAAGCATCTAAGCGGGGATAGCTCAGTTGGGAGAGCGTCAGACTGAAGATCTGAAGGTCGCGTGTTCGATCCACGCTCACCGCAATGTATTTATTTTATTTTTAAACCTTTTTCCTGCAGTTAACAAGCTTCCTTTGTCTTTTTTTTACCTTTTCTTTTAACAGCAGTTAACAAGCTTCCTTTGACTTTTTGTCACCAGTAGATAAGCTTATATTAGTTTTAATTTTTTTTAACATTTTTCAAGTAGTTAACAAACTCCGCCTATGGTGGGGCGCCTTTGGTGTCCCAGCATAGCAGGTCCTAAGTCCTGGTAAAGGAGGAGGATTGTGTTAGGCGCGGCGAGCCAACGTAAAAACTTATCCACTTTAATAGAGATAAAACCCAAAAGAATCATGTTGGGGCCTAACCCTCTTAGCGACGCGCCATGTCGGAAGCTGGGTATGGTGTTAAATGAGCAAGAGCCGGGTTGTCGGGGACCTAATACTGGGGTACCCCTGGAACCAATAACCATCGAACGTTAAAAACTTCTGGACGAACAAGGGCGCCGCTGCGTTCCTTGCCCGAATGACGGAAGTTTGGTTCCGTCTCGCCCGACGCCTTTGGGCCAGCCCCGCCTCGCCCGAGGGCTAAGGGCTAGTCTCCGCCTCACCCGACGTCTTTGGGCCAACCTCGTCTCGCTCGAGGGCTAAGGGCTGGCCTCCGTTCCGCCCGACGCCTTCGGGACAGCTCTGCCTCGCCCGAGGGCGGAAGGCTAGTCTCCGCCTCACCCGACGCCTTCGGGACAGCTCTGCCTCGCTCGAGGGTTGAGGGATAGACTCCACCTCGCCCAACCCCCGAGGGGTGGGCTCAGTCACGCCCAAGGGATAAGGACTGGACTCTGCCTCGCCCGACGACCGAGGACGAACCTCGCCTCGTTCGATGTCCAAAGACTGGTTTCATCTTACCTGATAGCTTCTTTCCCGTTCCCTCATGATGATGGGTACAGAGTAAGACAAGACGTTCGGGTCAACCATGGCTTCAAGAACCATACCCTGCGTCCCAGCAGGAAAGGTACTGCCAGGGAACGACTGGACAGGTGCTTTAGACCCTTCTGGGCGCCGCAGAGCCCAAAAGGTACTGCAGGCGCGTGCTCCTCTCCCTGTAGAGTTGTAGGCGTCGCCTTCAGCTCTGGGACACGGAACCCGACGAAGATATACGACAACCACTACACTCCAGAAAAGGATTTGTGATCTCCTCGAATGACGGACATGCCGTCACCACGTTATGGACCCAAGGGGGCGGCGCCCGCTTCCCGACCCCTCGGGTCCACCAAATCAAAGGACCTTGCCCACAGCGCTACTCCGGACCCTGACCCCGCGTCCCTCCGACAGAGACTCATAGGAGCCAGAAGGCATGCGGAGCAAGGCTGGGCGAGGTTCATAAGTCAAAACCACTGTACTGCAGCCCATACCCAGCGCAGGGCAGTATTCTGTAACCATCCTGACATTCTACAGGGGCATCGATAGTATTATAGGCGCTTATCATCCTTTGGCACCCATCAGAATGGGTAACCAGGCAGGGTAGACGTGAGCCACAAGACTAGGTAGAGTACGCATCCTAAGCCCTCACCCTTGTAAAGCCAGCCCCTTCATCTATAAAAGGAGATGCGCTACCTCCAACAGGGAGAGATTCTGAATGACATAAGACACACACACACAGTCAAGCTGCTACCAAGCTCTTGGTCTCCTTTCGACCCTTCCATCAGAGACTTGGGACCTGTCCCTCTATCGATCGTTTGTATCCCCTACGATGAACCATTCACGGTGCTAATAACACGAGCAGCAATAAACTGGACGTAGGGATATTCAGCCTGAACCAGTATAAATCTTGTGTCCTTTAGCGCACCATCCGAGCCTAACGCGCATTACTATAAATTTACTTGCCGGTGCTTGTACGAAACACCGATAGTTGGCGCGCTAGGTAGGGGCCTTGCACGTTCCAAATCAGGCCTCGGATGGCCACCCACACAATCAGCTAGGCCCCGGGCGTACATGTGCATTTCAGCGACCTAGATTTCATCGTCACACTAGGAGGAGAACTGGCGCTGACCCACACTACCGCACAGTCTCTCCCTTCTGTCAACCTCATCCGTCTGAGGCTTGAGGGCCCGCGGGGCGACTCCCTTGGACCCTAGTTATCCAGGGAGCCCCCGCATAGCATCACCCTATTTTTGGAAGGCCCCGTACGAAGTGCCCCGACAGCGTTTCCATTCGGTCTCCGCAACGCCACGGCGACCGCCGGCCACCTTCTGGCACTACGCATGGTTTAGCCGCCTACGGACAGCGAGCTCGTGGGGGTAATCGAACATGATCCGGAGACACTCTACAGGCTCCTCACAAAGGAACCAGAGTCGTCCTCTAGCTCTGACTCCAGTAGGGGGAGCCATCACCCTTCCCGGGAGTGCTTCATGGTGCGGACCCCTGTGGGGCACATCGAGGACGTCTCCGGGGAAGAGGCTACCCCAACAAACGACCCTGACAGCGGATCCACAGGGGAGGCAACACCCCTATCTCATTTGGGGATGGAGCAGCTGAGAGCCCGCAAGCTGGAGATCGATGAGGCCGGACAAGGGCCCGTCTAGGAGTACGCGGACATCAATCGCGAGATTGAACACCACAAGGGCAGTGGGCGCGCATGCACCACGGCCCGCCCCGTACACCAGAGGATCCTCACTGATTATAGGGGCCTTCCTCACTTCACTTGAGCAAGCCAAAACATCGCCGCAGCGATGGCCTTGCTGCACGACCTTCCGGAGGCCGCGATGTCTGAGGATCGCTGCGCCCATTGAGAAATTCGCACGTTGCTCGAGCGTGCGGCGGCGCAGCAGGAGGAAAGCTCGTTGTCTCGATGACGTGAACTCGACACCAGCCAGCGCACGCCCTCAGTGCGTCCCACCAAGGACACGTCCGTTCACCAAACACCACTAGGCGGCATGCAGCCCTCCGCCGTCACGGTGCATCAACGCCTCGGCCATGACCGCGACGTACGCAGCACCATCGACGCTCGCAAACGCGCCCACGGCGACAATGGAGAGGCAGCACGCCGCGGCTACCATCCCCGATGTGGCGAACGCTACAACAGCAATGAGGACCGAAGCCCAAGCCCTGACCTGCTAGGCCCTTAGGCCTTCGGCCGACACATCCTCAACGCTGTGTTCCCGCTATGGTATCGACTGCCAACCAACATCCCTAAATATTCTGGGGAAACAAACCCCGAGCTTTGGCTCAAAGACTATCGGCTTGCATGTCAGGCCGGTGGTGTGAGTGATGATGATTTCATTATTCGCAATCTCCCACTATTCTTGGCCGATTCGGCACGAGCATGGTTGGAGCACCTACCATCCAACGCCATTCAAAGTTGGGCGGATCTGACAGAGATCTTCATAGGAAACTTCCAGGGCACGTACAAACGCCCTGGAAACCCATGGGACCTCAATAACTACCGCCAGAAGGCCGGTGAAACCCTCCGCGGGTACATCCGGTGCTTCTCTCGGTAGTGCAATGAGCTCCCTAACGTCGTCGACGCCGACGTGATAGGAGCCTTCCTATCTGGGACAACCTATGAGTCTCTGGTACACAAGCTAGGGCGTAGGGGCCCGCGGACCACAAAGGAGCTCCTAGACATCGCCACCAGTCACGCCTCAGGAGAGGAGGCGGTCGGAGCCATCTTCGACCATTCCGACGGTAAGGTGAGGCAGGACGAGGACGTCGGCGAGGGCGCTTCCAACCATCCCGCCAAAAGAAAGAATAAGAAGCAATGGCTCGACAACTCGCTCGTGGCCGCTGCCGACCACAAGGGTGGCCGGAAGCCCGTGGAGGGCACTTCAAACCACTTTGAAAAAATGCTCGAGGGATCATGCTCAAACCACGCTTTCCCGGCCAAGCATCTATACAAGGAATGTGGCCTCATGCGCAAATACTTGTCCGGAGGCCTCAATAAAGGGGAGTAGGGGAAGGAACCTACCCCCACTATAGATGACATAGAGAAGGACGATGCCTTCCCAACGCTGACCGGCATGCTCATGATCTTTGGAGGATCAGTGGCCTACGACTGCAAGCGCCGTCAGAAGTCGTGCGCCGCGAGGTCTATACAGCCGGATCAGCCACGCCTGCTTTCCTCCGGTGGTCAAAATCCGCCATAACCTTTGACCGAACCGACCATCCGGATGTCGTCCCACACCCGGGAAGGTACCCGCTTGTTGTCGATCCGATCATCGGCCCAAAGCGGCTCACGAAAGTACTGATGGACGGAGGCAGCGGCCTCAACATCATGTATGCAAAGACGCTCGACAAGATGGGTGTCGACCGAACCAACCTCTACCCCATCCGAGTGCCTTTCCATGGCGTGGTGCCTGGTAGGCAGGCCGTGCCACTGGGGCAAATTGATCTGCCCATCACTTTCAGGGATCGGTCCAATTACCGGACTGAGACCCTCACCTTCGACGTAGTGGGGCTCCCGAGAACTTTCCACGCCATCCTAGGACGACCATGCTACGTGAAGTTCATGGCCGTCCCCAACTATACGTACCTCAAGCTAAAGATGCTGGGCACCCACAGGGTCATCACCATCGGCACCTCCTTCCGTCGCGCTTACGAGTGCGAAGTCAAATGCTGCAGCCATGCCATAGTAGTCATCGCCTCCGAAGAGCTCACCACCCTTAGGGAAGAGGTCATTGAAGAAGCACCCGACGCGAAGAGGTCATCTGGGTCATTTGAATCGGTGGAAGGACCCAAGGAGGTCCTCTTGGACCCCAGCAACTCCGAGGGCAAAAAAGTCCACATCAGGACCGCGCTTTCCTCTAAATAGGAAAGCATGCTCGTCGACTTCCTCCGCGATAACAAAGACATCTTTGCGTGGAAACCCTCAGATATGCTGGGCATCCTAAGGGAGGTCACCGAGCATACCCTCCAAATCCTCCCAGGCTCCAGGCCAATGAAGCAACACCTGTGCCACTTCAACGAGGAAAAACACCGAGCCATCGGTGAAGAGATAGCAAAATTGTTAGCTGCGGGCTTCATCAGGGAAGTACACCCAGAGTGGTTAGCAAATCTTGTTCTTGTGCGAAGAAAGAGTGGGAAATGGAGAATGTGTGTTGATTACACAGGCCTCAACAAGGCGTGTCCAAAGGATCCATTTCCTTTGCCACGAATAGACCAAATAGTCGATTTCACCTCGGGGTGCGAAACCCTCTGCTTCCTTGACACATACTCTGGCTACCACCAGATCACGATGAAGGAGTCCGACCAGCTCACGACGTCTTTTATCACCCCCTTCAGATCATTCTGCTACATTTCAATGCCGTTCGGCCTGAAGAACACTAGGGCAACTTACCAGCGCTGTATGCTCAATTGCTTCAGGGACCTCATCGGGCGGACCGTTGAGGCCTACGACGATGACATCGTAGTCAAGTCCAAGCAAGCTGACCACCTTATCGCCGACCTTGAACAAACCTTTGCGAAACTCTGGGCAGACAGCATCAAACTCAATCCTGAAAAATGTGTTTTTGGGGTTCCAAGGGGCATGCTGCTCGGCTTTATCGTCTCCGAGCGCGGCATCGAAGCCAACTCGGAGAAAATATCAGCCATCACAAAGATGGGCCTAATCTAAAACATAAAGGGGGTCCAGCGAATCACAGGATGCCTTGCCGCCCTTAGCCGATTCATTTCGCACCTCAGCAAACGAGGACTCCCCCTTTATCGACTCCTGAAGAAATCTGACCGCTTCGAGTGGACAGCCAAGGCTCAGGAGGCGCTTGACATGGTTAAGCAATTTCTAACTAAACCCTCGGTTCTAGTTCCTCCATGCAACGGAGAATCCCTCCTGCTGTATATATCAGCCACCACCCAAGTGGTCAGCTCCGCCTTAGTGGTAGAGCAAGAGGAAGAGGGGCACGCCTTCAAGGTACAGCACCCTATGTATTTCATCAGTGAGGTGCTATCCGACTCCAAAACCCATTACTCCCAAATCCAGAAACTCCTCTACACCGTCCTCATCACCAAGAGAAAGCTACGCCACTACTTCGAGTCACACCCTATGACAGTTGTGATGTCTTTCCCCCTTGGCGAGGTCGTCCGTAGCCAGGATGCTATAGGAAGAACTACAAAGTGGGCGCTCGAGCTAATGGATCAGGGCATTACTTATGCCTCCCAAGCAGTGATCAAATCCCAGGTGCTGGCTGACTTCATCGTGGAGTGGACCGAGGTCCAGACGCCACCAGCAATCGTCGATCAAGAGTATTAGACGATGTACTTCGACGAATCGCTGATGAAAAAGGGCGTTGGCGTGGGACTAGTCCTCGTATCTCCCCTCAGGGTCCACATGAGGTACATGGTTCAGCTCCATTTTCCCTCATCAAACAATATCGCAGAATACGAAGCGCTCATCAACGGCCTACAAATCGCCATCGAGCTGGGCATCCGATGTCTCGACGTCAGAGGCGACTCCTAGCTGGTCGTCAACCAGGTCATGAAGGAGTCAAGCTGCCACGACGCCAAGATGGAGGCATACTACCAAGAAGTCCGACGGCTGGAGGATAGATTCGATGGCCTTGAACTCAATCACATCCCAAGGTGCCTCAATGAAGCAGCTGACACGCTTGTGAAAGCAGCATCTAGCCATGAGCTAGTCCCAGCAGGCGTCTTCGCCAGCGATCAACACAAACCCTCGGTACGCTACGCGGGGTCGAAGCAAGCCAATGATGGTCCATCTAGTCCGACCCCAGGGGCCGATTCGCCAACTACTCCGCCTAACCCTGAGGTTATGGAGCTTGAAGAGTACCTAGCAGCGGAGTCCGACCCTCCCGACGACTAGAGAACGCTTTACCTCGACTACCTCCTCCGTGACACACTATCGGTAGATAAGACGGAAGCCCGATGGCTCGCGCGCCGCGCCAAGTCCTTCGTTCTTGTAGAGGGCAAACTCTACAAACGAAGTCACATCAGGATCCTATAGGTCTGTATCCCTAGCGAACAGGGAAAACTTCTGTTGAGCGACATCCATGGTGGGGTCTGCGGTCACCATGCCGCGCCAAGGACCTTGGTTGGGAACACATTCTGATAAGGCTTCTACTGGCCCACCACAGTAGCTGACGCCGAACAAATTGTACGCACCTGCGAAGGGTGTTAGTACTACACTCGGCAGACTCACCTCCTGGCCCAAGCACTCCAGATGATCCCCATCACGTGGCCCTTCATAGTCTAGGGGCTCGACCTGGTTGGGCCACTCAAAAAAGCACCCAGGGGCTTCACCCACCTTCTTGTCATGATAGACAAGTTTACAAAATGGATTGAAGCTCAACTGATCTCCACGATCAAATCCGAGCAAGCTGTGCTATTCTTCCTCGACATCATCCATCGCTTTGGAGTACCTAACTCCATCATCATAGACAATGGCACGCAGTTCACCGATAGGAAATTCATTCGATTCTGCGACGAACAACACATCTGGATCGATTGGGCAGCCATCGCACACCCTCGGACAAATGGGCAGGTCGAGCACGCAAACGGCATGCTCCTTCAAGGCCTTAAGCCCAAAATTTTCAACCGGTTGAACAAGTTCGGCACGTGCTAGCTCACTGAGCTTTTGGTCGTGCTCTGGAGCCTAAGGACAATACCTAGCCGGGCCACCGGCTACACACCCTTCTTCATGGTCTACGGTTCCGAGGCTGTTCTCCCAATGGACCTTGACTATGGAGCACCAAGAATCAGAGCGTACGACGAATAGGGGGCCGAGGCATCCCACCAAGATGCCATGGACCAGCTAGATGAAGCTCGTGACATCACCCTCCTCTGTTTAGCTAAGTACCAATAGGCGTTGCGATGGTACCACAGCCGATGGGTATGAGGTCGAGCCTTCAACGTCGAGGACCTCGTCCTCTGCCTTGTGCAGAGCAACAAGGACCGCCACAAACTCTCACCACCCTAGGAGGGGCCCTACGTCGTCGTAGAAGTACTTCACCCTGGTGCCTATAGGTTGAAAACCATCAATGGCGAGGTCTTCACCAACGCCTGGAACATTGAGCAGCTACATCGTTTTTACCCTTAAATAAACGCATACTCTTCCTTATTAGTTTTTTGTCATTACAAAACCCTGATCCTTAGTGGCATCTGACCCCAGCAAATTGCGGGGGGTCAGACCTCACTCGGGGGCTGACATGAGTGATACAAGTAGTACGCTTGCGAAAACTGACATGAGTGATACAAGTAGTACGCTTGCAAAAACTTCCTGTGTTATATTTGCAAACGTTCTCTAGGTTTTCCGATTCTTCTCGTAAAAAAGACCTAAGGACTAAGATTTTGGGAACAAATTCTGAGTACAACTGGTAGGACTGTGGGAGACCCACACCCCAGTGGCTGTGACCTCTTTGCTCACCAGCGCGATTAGAATTATTTCACCTGCACTCCTAGTTTCTTACGGCTTAAACCATGGGAAGGGTCGGAGGGCACAAAAACCTTTTTTACAGAAAGAGGAAGCTAAAGGGCCATTTGCTGTAACAAAAGATGAAAATTTGTTCATTTTTTGCACAAATTCACCACTTACAAAGTGATTTCATCACAAAAAGGACTAATCTACTTGTAAATTCAGAGGACTGTTTACTCGAGGGCTTCCCCACAAAATTATTCAATTACAGTCTCTACCTAGCTTTACTATAAGTACTGCTGCGATCGTCGCGCCATGCTCTCCATCGGCAATGTCGGGGCATGTACACGGGCCAGTTCATCTACTGTGGCCGCCGCGCCATGCTCTCCATCGACAATGCCTGGGGCATGTGCACGGGCCAGTTTGTCTACTGTGGCCACCGTGCTACGCTCTCCATCGGCGATGTCCTGCCGCTCCGCAGGATCCTCAAAGGCACCGTCATCTGCAACGCCAAGCACCACACCGCTGACGGTGGCGCCCCTCCACTGGGGGCTATGCCATCATCATCAGCCGCAACCCTAACAACGGCATCTGGAAGGGGGACGCCCGCCACCACTAGAAGGCCGCAACGGACAACGGCGAGGCTGACAATGCTCGGCACCTTCCAGTGCTCCTCCCCCTTCAAGGGCAGCGACCCCTTCTCGGCAAAGGCGATCCATACCAACTCATCTACATTAGATGACCTCTAGCCCAACATCACACTCCGGATTCATGAGCAGATCAGTGAGTTTCTCTCTCTCTCTCTAGCATTACCCTTCCTCACTCAGGAACCGCTGCAACGCACGGACGCATTCGGCGGAAAGGAAGAAGAAGGAGAGGTAGCGGCTCAGAGGCAGAATAAGAGGTGGGATGAGAACTCCCCTCCCCCTCCCTATTTAAAGAGGAGGCACTACAGCTAAGGAAAGGTGAAAGGTTGGGACAAAAAACTCTCTCTATTCTCCTGCTTGAATGTGAAATCAATGCTGATAGACACCTGAGGGGACGCACCGGAACTGATGGGACGCGCCCTAATCGATGAGGTGTCCCTCTGTCAAATGGGATACTACCTGGGTATGGCCCGCCACTGACCTGCTCCGGACGTGGCAATTAAGGCGCCCACATGGGCAGACGACCCTTTGCCTCCCCATGCAGGACCACGAAACGATCCGATGATAGGACCTCTGTGAAGGGGAGCCTAACGGATCTCCTGGATCGACCATGCGGCCTAGGAGAGACGATGAACAAATGTGCAAAGAAAGATAAGCATCTCTTCCTTCTTACTTTACGCATTAAAATTCATTATCGAGCTTCCGACCCTGTCAAACAGCAGGGACATGAACATCACTCGGGGGCAACTGAGGATGTCTACCAGTCTAGACATCCTCCTCACCTGACCTCTCCGTATGCTTGAAACCAGGGGCACAGAATATGGGCATAGAACTTTGAGTAAAACTGGATGAACTAGCAGACCCTACGCCCCGATGGCTATGGTGTTTCTGTTCACCAGAATAATCATACTCAACGCCCCCGCGTCTCCAGCTTCGACATCTTCCTTCTCAAGAAGGGTTCAGAGGGGTCTGCCTACAGAATCCCCCTAAAGGAGAAGCTGTCAGGTCACCCAAGTCAATCGAACGGCTTGGACAGTCACCGAGATACAAAAAATAAAGAATAGCGATTCTTATGCAGGTTACTCCAACCTCGTCGCAAACATCAGGGCCCGAACCCTGCATGAACACATCTGGTAGGAGCTTTCCATCACTCATGCTGCCAAGGTAACGTTACCGACCCCGCCTTCATTTCGATTAAATTATACATTCAAACATTACATATGCAAAACATTGCATCCCAACACTTCATGTCGCGTCATGAAACGGCAGTCGCCTCATTCGATATAGGTGGCGGTAGGCTGAGGTTCGAAGGCCGGCCCACAAAGGGCTTGAGGCCGCCTCGTGCCAAACAAGAGCTAGGGAGAAATAACTGAGACGAGCCCCAGCGGCCTTGCCCGACCCCGCTCAGAAACGGACAGGGTCATCTCAACCTTTTCTCATTCGATTCTAACCCCGAGCCAAACCCACAGAATCTCCATCTAGGAGAGGCCATCGGGCCGCCTAAGCCTATTGAACAGCTCAGGCATCTGCCGAGAGGCGAGTTAAGAAGTTGTGGAGTACCACCAGAGGGCTCTACCGACCCCATCAGCAAATGATGGGCCCAGATTCCACATGAATGTACCTATTAGAGAGCTCATTGAGCACGATACACGAGCCGTTGAGGCAAGTGTCGTTTACTCAGCCCCTCCGATTGCGAAAATTGAGGACGGGGTAACACGCAAATTACGGCCGACCCCTATCAGACCCGGACAAGGCTTGGGGGCTTGAGCCGCTCAATATAGGGATACAGGTTCAAAGGCCCTCCCTTGTCGAGCCCATAGAGTCCCCATTTGGTGATTTCTGTTGGAAGGTAGGGTGAGGAATAGTGCAACGACATCCAAGGACTTCGCCGACCCTATCACAAAAACCACGAAATGGGATTTCATCTGAACATTCCGGTCTCCAGTAACACCCAACCCCAGCAAATGCAGGGGGTCAGACCTTACTCGGGGGCTAGTTAAGGTACGGCTACTTCCCTTCCTTTTTTCAAAACAATCATTACATCAGATTCCCTCCTCGCGTCAAGACCAGTGGCAAGATTCGAGAGAACAGATTGGTAAGATCGCAAAAAACCAAACGACAAAACAAAATTACGAAGCAAAATCACAAAACCATGTCCAGACTCAAGAGTACCGACACTTGTTCACATATTACATATAAGTTGTGTTAAAAATTATTCGACTAACTACTCCCTCGAAGGGAGAACCATTTCTTTCAGATTATCCGCCAGGTTTTTCGCAAGGGGAGCCACCACCTTCTCAATTGCGTCCAGCTCATCATCCTCATAGGTAGGCAGGAAACCTTCACTCATCACCTTCAGGTTGATCTCCTTCTCGTAATGAGCATGGGCAACGGTGAAGGCCTGGGTGATCTCGGCGTGAAAAGCACTCTCCTCAAGCTGGCCCACCCGAGCCATGATACTAGCGGCATGGGTCGTGAGCGAACTGGTCCCCTCCCCTTGTGCCACCTGCAGGTTGTCGCAGACCGCCAGAACGGCGAGGGACAGGCGATCATACTCATCAATTTTAGTTTGAAGAAACCTCCGTGCCTCGGTAAGATCGGTGCGCAAACCGGCAGAAACTTCCTCGGCATCCAACCATTGGGTCACCTTGACTCCAAGATCCATTTGGCGTGCCTTGGCCTCCCGACGTGCTTTGTCGCGCTCTCGGGTCGTCCGCTCGATCACTGCGGCATCCTGGTTCACCTTTTCCTACAACATCGTGGACCTCTCCTTAGCCTTCAGCTTGAGGTCCCGCTCTGTCCGTAGCTCCGATAGGAGCTCGCTGGCTTTCTCACTAGCCATGGCATTCTTATGCAGCAGTTCGTCTTGCTCCTTTCGGAGCCTGGCGATCTCCTCCTCATCCAGCTTTGTCCTCACCGACAAGTCCTCAAACATCCCGTGGGCATCCTCCGCGTCCTGACGTGCCTAGACCTCCCGCTGCTAGGCGGCAGCAAGCTGCGCACCCACATCTCCTCGTAGCCAGGCCTCCTCGGCAAGGCGATCCCATTCCGCCTTCTGTTCACGAAGGAACTAGGATTTGCTTCGACTACGAGCAACAATAACCTAAAAAGAAGACCGGTGTCAGAAACACAAAAATACTTGGAGAAGGAGGAAAACGAGGAAGAACGAGCAGATACCTGGCTAGTAGGAATGACAATTTCACGCAGGGCCCCTCTGACCTGGTTCAGGGCATTCATCATAGTCGAAAGCCCAAAGTCAAGACTCTCCCGCTCCATGCTCTCGGCATGGTCGTCGAGCATGAAGAGAGCCGACGTTGGGTCCTGAGCGGCCATCCACTAAAGCGGTAGCTCACCCCACGTGGGGGAGCAGCTGCCTCTCGACATAGGGGCCGGAGGCGACTCCCTCCTGGTCCTCCGTACCACCGCCACGACGCCTGAGGGCCCTTCGACCGGATCCTTCTCCATCTAGGCCACTTCGAGCACCACGGGCAGATCCACCTAGGCCCCCGGTGGCGCAGACTGCACTACGCCCTCGAGCGCCACCATGGCTGTGCCCGGTTGATCCTGGCTTGGCGCGGTCATGGCCACCTCTCCCAGTGATATGCGACCCTTGGCCGACTATACCACGCCTGCCACGGAGGATGCCGCCTGCTCGGCAACCACCGAGGGCGCGGGCGCCACCATAGGGGCCATCGGATCGGCCAACACGGCTCCAACATCGGCACCACCCCTGCCCGAAACAGGGGCGATGCTGGGTAGCGCCATCCGTCCCACCTGAATGGTGAGGCTCTTCTTGGGCGCCGGCCCCAGGGAGTGGCCTGTCCGCAAGAACCTACACAAGGATGAAAAGCCATTAGGTCAAAATAGAAAGGGAAAAAGGATGAAAACAGGGGAATCAGCGACTTACGCTGACGCCTTCGGCTGGCGGAAGTGTTTTGGGGGTGGATACCCAGATCCCTGCCCCGACTTGTCTAGGCAAGACCGTTTTGAGACTGCCCCCTTCTCTAAGGCAGGGGGCTCATCTCCCTTACCTCATGGGGTGCGACACCAGAGCCGCTCCCCTCCATCGTCTCATGGGGCACGGCACCAGAGCCGCTCCCCTCCACCGTCTCATGGGGTGCGGCACCAGAGCCACTCCCCTCCATCATCACCTCGGGGTTGGCGACGGCAGGCCCACCTTCCCCCATCCACCGATCCTTGGCTGGCACGCCATGCGAAGCGGCAGACTCTCTGGCCTCCACCGACCTCACCGACTCACTTCCCTCTATGTGGAACAAGAAAGGTCCCTGCATGAACGGGTGGGCACTTGTCAGCGTTTCCTCATCCTCCAGGATGCCCCAATCCACATCGACGGCTACCTCATCGTCATCATCATCATCGTCGTCATCATCATCACTGTTGTAACACCCCAGGTGTTTGTAACTAGTTAAGCAATGGGTTTAAGCTCAACCTTGACATGTTAAGTGGTGATGGAGATGTTAGGTCAAACATATGAAAATGAGCCACCACTTAAACTTGGACCATGCACCATTGCTTACATGTTGCCTTTTCTAAAAAGTATGCTTGAGTAATGCTGGATGTACTTGGTTCATGTGTCTCGCATCAATATCTATCTATATTGATCCATAGAAAAGTTTCATGAAGTTTGGAATCAAAAAGTCACATGAAATGATAAGTCATATCTTTGCATGAATTGCTTTATCAAGTGGATGGAAACCTATGAAGTCAACCAAACCTTGGTACCTTGCTCAAACAACTCTACTTACACTTGTGAATAAAAGTTATGAAGGGTTCATGTTGAACAAGTGGCCAGAAAATGCTCCAATAGTTAAAAAATGGTAATTTAAGCTTTATCGTGATGCTACTTTGACTTAGTTTGAACTATGGCTTAGAGTGTTTGCATGGCAGTGGAACCTAAATAAAAGTTGAAGTTTGAGTGGAGTAGAACAAACTTTGTTTTTGGACCAAGAGCTAGATCATCTTGTAAGCAAGTCAAACCGAGGCTCCAACTTTGAATCTACTGCGGTTTTCAGAGTCTGAAAAATTGGCCAAGTCTGGGATGCCTGAATTTCACGATTTCAGTTTTCATGTACCCCTCTTCATAGCCGTGTATCTCTCCAACCAGGCTGAATTAGACTTTGATGCTTTAAGAAAAGTTGTAGATGTCGCGTAGCTCTACAATTTTGATTACTACGGATTGTGCCAAAACTAAGTGGTTTAGAAGTTACGGAGGCATGAAATATGGGTTTCAGTGATATGTTTGAGGTAGAATTGGAAATTTGAAATTTCTGAATAGTGTCATCACCGTGCAGACTGCTAGCGCCACGTGGCCTCCCATGTCTGCGCCCATCGCCATCTCGCCCCGGTGCATGAAAGCCGAACATGAGCCCGGTTTTCCCCTGCCCTCTCCATTCTCCCTCTCCCTTCCTCTGCATTCTTTTTCTTTCTCCCTTGTTGAGCCAGACACGGCGACCGCAAGAAGCCATTGCTGCTGCCGCAAATACACCGTAGGAACCACGCCGTCCTCCGATTCCAAGACCTACAGCTGCTCCAACCTCGCTTGGGTAACTCCCTCGTTTGTCTAGTCCCCAAGCTCTAACCGGCAGCCCCTCCTCCATCGTAGTTCGCCGCCACCACAGTTCATCACCGCCGGTGCCGCCTGCTACCATGACTAGGCTGTAGCTGGCTGTAGCTGGCTGATCCAAGGTCAGGTGCGGCTGAGGGCTGGCCACAGCCGGGTCCCAGCGCCCCAGGTCCAACCCCGACGCCCCCCTTGCTAGCTGACCCGACGACGTTGCCCCTTCACGGCGTCCGGTGTCGTGAGGTTGAAGAAGACGGGGTGAATCGTAAATAGAAGCTCTTTCATGTGTTCACTTTGCATAAAAGCCAGACACATGTATTTACATATATGAGCTTTGTTGGTTTCTAAGATTTCCAGGGTTCCTAATGCAAAAGTATTTTTCTTTTTTGGGTTAATCTTTTCTTTTGCAGATTTCTGTGCTGAACTTTGGAAAATCGTAATAATTAGTAGAAAAATCGTAAAATAACAAATGTGGACTTTTTGGAATCATGGTGAAATTCTCTATGCACTAGATCTATAATATGGCGTGTTTTAGTTCAAATATTGTGCTGTAAAAATAGATCTATGCAGCTAGGTTCTTGATACTTGTCAAGTTTTGTCTTTTTCATAACTGCAGTTATTTTGCTCAAATAAATGTCAAATTGTTATGGAGTGCTCATCAGGTGATTGTTGTTGTCTGGTAAAAATTTCAAGGGTTTAGGATTTATATTTTAAGAGTTATAAAAATAACAAATGCCCTATATTGCCTTGCTCCTACTCTGAACAGTTCTACATGTTTGAATTAATTGGCTCAGTTAAGTTATGAATAATGACTTGATGAAAATACATTAGTTGTATTACTTTTATTAAGCTTTTCAAAAAGCTCAATATCATGATTTTTGGTTAAGTAGATCTTGAGTTATACTTGCTTAAATCTCTGTGTCCGTTTCTGCCAAAACCAGAGAGGGTTTCTTGTTCTTATTGTGGGGCCTTCTTAGTTATAGAATTAGCTTTAGGTGTTTACAACAAAGTTGTTTAGAATTTTCTAAGCTTTCTAAAAAGTCTAGAACCACATTTATTGGACATGTATAACTCCATTTATAGCTGTTTAAAGTGGCATGTCAGTTTCTGTCTATGTTTTGGATAGAGATACAATTATTGGATTAATTGACCCTTCTAACTGTAGAATCATCTTAATATGAGAATAATAAAGTTGTAGGTAACTTCCTAAGCTTCTCAAAAAGTTATGGTTCATGTTTGTTGGAGGTCTAGAACTCCAGTTATGCTTCTCTGAAGTTCCTATCAGTTTTCTGTACCACTGCCGTTGGGCTGCATTTGTAGTTTTGCTTGTGCAATTATTTTCGTGGTGTAAATGATGTTTGCTATGGTTGTAGTGAATGCAAAAGTTGTAGAAAATTTCGTAATCTTGCTTGTGTTAAAATTGTAAGACCATAGGCCTGATAGTTTAGGAGTTACATGACTTTTAAGTCTTCTGTCAAGTTTTGATTGTATTTGGAGCAGATCTAAAAGATGCTAGTGTTTGATCTAGTTAGGATTCGAATCACACCTAGATGATAATAAGAAAGTTGTATATAATTCATGTATCTATCTGCTGTTAAAATTTGGTGTCATTTGGCCAAGTAGTTTGTGAGTTATGCCTGTTTAAAGTTGGGTTACAGAATTGATTACTCTCTGTCTTGTTTAGACCAGTTTCTGTAAATGGGTATATTAGACTTAGTTAACTTGAGAATCATGCTAAGATGATTAAAAGGTAATTGTAGACAATTTCATAAGCTTTTCAAAATGTCTTCTTGCAAGTCATTTGGATTTGTGTAACTCTAGTTATAGCTAAATCTTGTAGCTGCTGTTTACATGTCCAGAAATTAGTAGATTCCAATTATAGTGTTTGCTTGTATATTGCTAAGTGTGACTTATGCCTTGAATGATGATTGAGTTAGAGCACCTGAGATCTTGGGAAACTTGTGTCATGTTTGGTGTTGTCGTCTTCTTTGCTATCGTGGGATGATAAATTGTGCTATATTTAAAGTAGGCAATGCGAAGTGCTTGTGCATGTTAATGTAACCTTGCGCTTGTCTTACTTATGGCATGCGATGCATTGTCTATTGCACTTTCATGTATTCATACACTTGCATATTGCATCTCATCTAGGTACGCTAGATGCACCATGTGAAGGATGGGATGTTGGAGCTAAATCCGAAGACAGTGTTTGATGGATCTATCCCGAAGATGGAAGGACTAAGCAAGTGCTAGGACCTGAGATGTCACCAGGATGGTGCAAGCTAACTGAACTGACTTGTGTCGGATCCTAGGCAAGCCCTGGAGCATATTAAGCCTCCTAATTTCCGAAATGCAATTAAAGTATTATTGTTACATATATTGTTGCATTAAGTTAGGTGTTGGATGCAAACACTTGCTGCATTAGTTATCCAATCCTTGTCCAGATATTGATACCCTGAATCCTATGTAGCTCAGGCTCGTGTAGTGCTTAGCCCTGCTTAAACGCGGTAGAAGTCAGGTGATTTCCTGTCACCTGCGAGATATAGGAATATACATATAGCAAGGTTGGCTATATTTGCTATCGTAGAAAAGAACCTGTCTTAATTTGAATTGAAGACCGAGTAGAGGCTTGCTAGTTTGTAGTGACTCCGTCTGTGTCGCTTAAGGACTGAATCTTGGAGCTTTTCCTGTTCATGTTGAATGCATGCCTCTCTCTTAGTTGGCCATGTTCGAAGACCGACCACGAAGCTGAGTAGCTCACCTCAGGCCAGGAGTCGATAAGTATAAAGTGTGCCTCAGAAGGGAGCCATAGGCGTGAGTCCAAGGGAAGGTGATTTAAAAGTCCTGATCGTCCTAGTAGAAGGGTAATCCCTGAGAGTGCTGGCGCTGATCGAACCTGCGAATTTGGTTCCTGAGTTGTACCAAAGGTGACCCACGGCTACCCTTGCAAAGTATGCCAGGGTGAGAGTTAGGAATACCCCCTCAGCTGAGTTGTAATTCGATTCGAGTCGCCGTCTTTCCCGGTTAGTGAGAACTTGACGGGCTTATCTCCAAAGTAGATACACTAAATAACATAATGGTTCAGAAATGATGATATGATGATGACAGCCTTCTTATACCTGCTATGGTTAATATTGTTTGCTCCTAATAAGTGAGTGCTCTAGTACAGGTGCTAATCTAGTGGACAGGTAAATGATGATAAGCTTGATGCTAAGTTTAAATTGGTCACTATATTCATAAGCTCTTTTATGCAACTGTGTCAAGCTAGCCCACCTCATAAGCCTTGCATGACCCTTGGTGTCCTTTATTTCTGGTTTTAACGGGTAAGTCTAGCTGAGTACCTTCTCATACTCAGGGTTTATCCCACCATGTTGCAGGAGGAGTTCTCGGCCTGTGAAGATGGTGGCTAACCGCCGATGGGCTCGGTGATTCTATAGTTACTTCTTATCTATATGCTTTTGTCGGATGATGTCATTTATGCTAGCAATGTATTTGGAACATATATTAATGTAATCTTTTGAAAGCTATGTTGTTTTCACTAATTGGTTTTTAAAACCCAAACTTGTAATATTATTTCCGTTGCAACCCTGTGTATGTGATGTGTATTTGCTTAATCACGCGATCTTGGTTGTGATGTTGATTTACCGAGGTCTTTCGGGACACTCGGCGGACTACCGGGTTTATATGAGTGAAAGTATGCGTGTGTCAACGTGTTAGCGGGGACAGCCATACTTGATCTTGTATAAATTGGGCGGTTCTGTTACAACTGCTCACGTCCTCTCCCCGATCCTGTGCTTCCAGCTTCAGTCGTCTCTCCTCCTTCATCTGCTCCCTTGCCTTCTTGTCCTGCTCGGCCACGAGGCGATTTGCCGCTGCCAGGGCCTTGTTCCTTGGTAGATGGCAGTGGAACCGGACTGTCTTTGAAGACTAGCCCCCCCCCCGGCTAGTCCCAACGTCGCAAAAGCGAGTATCAAAAATATGGAGATTCAGGAAAAAGAAAGAGCACGGGAGAAGAAGGCTTACGAATTTGAAGAACCCAGGTTCCGGCCGCATTGGAGGATGTCCGGGCACCGGATACACAATGTTGAGGATGCCGCCTGCGGAATCCTTCATCGGCTCTGTCACCTCATTAATGTGTTATGTCACTTCCGAGAAAGGGAGCGCCTCGTCAACAAGCACCGTCCCCTCGAACAACATCCCGAGCATCATCCGATGCAGGGGAAGTGCGCGTGCCATCAGCGACGCCACCCTCCTCGCATGATAGGCACCGATAATCCTCGCCCCCTTTACGCCCCGTTCCTTTAGGGCTTGGAGGGCAGAAAGAAGGTCGGAAAGGTGCTTCGTGTCTTTGAGCTGGACGCCCCAAGTCCATGACTCTAGAGCCTCTTCAATAAGGCGCCCGATGTACCTCGGTAGGGTGGCACTTACATCATCCCTGACATAAAACCACTGCGAGTGCCATCCCTTGTTATAGGTCGCCAGATGCATGAACGGGTAACCCCTCGACCGGGTATGGCATAGATGAACGCTGGCACATCCCATCGGCACATTCACATCCTTCCCCCCAATCCGCCCCTTCAACAAACTAACGGTGAAGAAATACCGCCATAGATCAAAATGGGGATCGATCCCCAGGAAACCCTTGCACAGGGCAACAGACGCCGCCATATGTTGAACCCCGTTGGGAGTTAGATGCTGCAGCTCCACCTCATAATTATCCAGCAGCACCTGAAGGAATCTATGTGCGGGTATGGCAAATCCCCGCTCATGGAAGATGGCGAAAGACACGACATACCCTTCGGGTGGCGTCGGCTCATGCTCGTCACCAAGCAGCAGCCACTCCTAGATGGCGAACAGTGGACGAAGAAGGCCATGATGGACAAGGCCCTCCAAACGCCAAGAGGTGATGCCAGATCTACCCCACAACTCCATTAAAGCAATTGGGGAGAAAGGTGGGTGCGAGCTTGATGGCGGCTACGAGGCGAGCGAAAGCTTGATGGTGGCTGCAACACGGATGCAAGCCAGTCGACGGTAGCGGTGCGAGCGCAGGAGGCTAGGGCGATTGATGGCGGATGTTTTAGACACAAAGGCAAGGGGGCGAAATACGGAACCTTGGGGACGAACCCCGTGGTTTTATAGGGGTGACAGACGCGAGAAGGGCAACCATCCGCCTCGATCTCCAGGCCTGCCACGTGCACCGCCGCGTCATGTCACGGGACACGCGCTCGCAGTCCCTATCCTCTCCCACCAAAAATCACGGTGGACGGTTCACCTTCCCTAGGTGAATCCAGACTCTCTTCCCACCTGGGGAATGCAAGTCACAAAGATTTTTTCTCTTTGGCCCACCTAGGGCCCAGAAGCTCGGCGACCGGCCCAACTGAGGACGGGTTCGTGAATGATCTAAAATCAAGGGCGCAAGCATTACTGGGGTCTCGATCCACGGTCAAGCCCTAGTTAGGTTAGCCCTGAATGAGATCCCCGTGAATGGGATACCACGACCCCTTCGAAAAAAATATATCCAGTTGATGAAAAACTAATTCCTTCAGCCTTACCCACGAAAGGTCCGATACAACCCCCCAGGCGACCCTACTCGAATCACCCAGGGGCTCGGGGGCTACACCCATCGGGTGCGCTCGCGCGCACCCTCTGGCAAAGTACTCCAACAAAATCAAGAACACCCCAGGCGATTCTATCCGAATCTAGAGGCTCGGGGGCTAGTGTCGAGGACCTAATACTGGGGTACCCTAGGAGGTGGAACCAATAATCATCGAACGTTAAAAACTTCTAGAAGGACAAGGGCGCCGCTGCGTTCCTTGCCCAAATGATGGAAGTTTGGTTCCGTCTCGCCCGACACCTTTGGGCCAGCCCCGCCTCACCCGAGGGCTAAGGCCTAGTCTCCACCTCACCCGACGTCTTTGGGCTAGCCTCGCCTCGCCCAAGGGCTAAGGGCTGGCCTTCGTTCCACCTGACGCCTTCGGGATAGCTCCGCCTCGCCCGAGGGCTGAAGGCTAGTCTATGTCTCACCCGACGCCTTCGGGACAGCTCCGCCTCGCCTGAGGGTTGAGGGGTAGACTTCACCTTGCCCAACCCTCGAGGGGTGGGCTCGATCACGCCTAAGGGATAAGGACTGGACTCTGCCTCGCCCGACGACCGAGGACGAACCTCGCCCCGTTCGATGTCCAAAGACTGGTTTTATCTTACCTGATAGCTTCTCTCCCGTTCCCTCATAATGATGGGTATAGAGCAAGACAAGATGTTCGGGTCAACCATGGCTTCAAGGACCATACCCTGCGCCCCCGCAGGAAAGGTACTGCTAGGGAACGACTTGATAGGTGTTTTAGACCTTTCCGAGCATCGTAGAGCCCAAAAGGTATTGCAGGCACGTGCTCCTCGCCCTATAGAGTAGTAGGCGCCGCCTTCAGCTCTAGGACATGGAACCCGATGAAGATATACGACAACCACTACACTCTAGAAAAGGATTTGTGATCTCCTTGAATGATAGACATGCCATCACTACGTTATGGACCCAAGGGGGCGATGCCCGCTTCCCGACCCCTCGGGTCCACCAAATCAAAGGACCTTGCCCACAACGCTACTCCAGACCCCGACCCCACGTCCCTCTGACAGAGACTCATAGGAGCCAGAAGGCGTGTGGAGCAAGGCTGGGCAAGGTTCATAAGTCAAATCCACTGTACTGCAGCCCATACCCAGCGCAGGGTAATATTCTGTAACCATCCTGACATTCTACAGGGGCATCGACAGTATTATAGGCGCTTATCATCCTTTGGCACCCATCAGAATGGGTAACCAGGCAGGGTAGACGTGAGCCACAAGACTAGGTAGAGTACTCATCCTAAGCCCTCACCCTTGTAAAGCCAGCCCCTTCATCTATCAAAGGGGATGTGCTACCTCCAACAGGGAGAGAGACCAAACGACACAAGACACACACACATAGTCAAGCTGCTACCAAGCTCTTGGCCTCCTTTCGACCCTTCCATCAGAGACTTGGGACCTGTCTCTCTCTCGATCGTTTGTATCCCCTACGACGAACCATTCACGGTGCTAATAACACGAGCAGCAACAAACTGGACGTAGAGATATTTAGCCTGAACCAGTATAAATCTTGTGTCCTTTAGCACACCATCCGAGCCTAACACGCATTACTATAAATTTACTTGCCGGTGCTTATACGAAACACCGACACGGGTCGTCACCCCCATGACGCGCTGTGTCGCGATCTGGACACGATGTCAAGTGAGCAAGGATTGGGTCATCGTATCCTTAGTGGCACGCCACATCGGCGCTCAGGTGTGGTGTAAAATGAGTAAGGGTCTTCACACCTACCTTGGCGGGTACGAAGGGTAAGGAAGCTAGTCGAGCCAACTAGGATCCGTTTAGGTAGCTAGAATATAGGGTCCCTTACAGGTAAGTTAAGAGAGTTAGTGGACACAGCGGTTAGGAGGCATGTAAATATCTTATGCATCCAAGAGACTAAATGGAAGGGGCAGAAGGCGAAGGAGGTGGATAATAACGACTTCAAGCTCTGGTACATAGGGACAACTTCAAATAAAAATAGAGTAGGAGTTTTGATTGATAAGAGCCTGGTGTGGTGGAGGTGAGAAGGCAAGGGGATAGGATCATCTTAGTTAAACTTGTCATTAGTGATATGGTCTTAAATGTAATTAGTGCATATATGCCCCTAAGTAGGCTATGATGAGAGTGCTAAACGGCTTTTCTGGGAAGACTTAGATCGATTGGTTAGAGCTGTCCCTAGTAGCGAGAAGCTCTTTATAGGAGGTGATCTTAATGGCCATGTAGGTACATCAAGTGCATGTTTCGAGGTGGTTCATGGGGGTTTTGGATATGGTAGTAGGAACCAGGAGGAAGAGAAAGTCTTAGACAGTTAGACTTCACCATAGCTTTTGATCTGATGATAGCTAACACTTTTCTTTCGTAAGAGACAGTCCCATTTAGTGACCTTTTGTAGCGGCCAGTACTCTAGTCAAATCAACTTTGTCCTTACAGGAAGGAGGGATAAATGAGCATGCATGGACTGTAAGGTGATACCTAAAGAATGTGTGGTCGCTCAACACAAGCTAGTGGTGGCTGACTTCCATTTTCTGGTGCAAGCTCGTGGGAACAAACAAGCTAGGGTTGTAAGAACGAAGTGGTGGAAATTAGAAGGGGAGGCATCAAAGGTCTTTAAGGAAAAGGTCATTGAAGAGGGCCTTTGGAATGATGAAGGCGATGCAAACAGTATGTGGGAGAAGATGGCAACATGCATTCGGAAGGTTGCTTCAGATGTGTTTGGAGTGACCAAAGAGAGCAGATGCGACTCGAAGGACACTTGGTGGTGGAATAAAGATGTGTAAAAGGCTACTAAGGAAAAGGAGTGCTATAAGCGCTTGTATTATGACAGGTGTGCAAACAACATAGAGAAGTACAAGGTGGCAATGAAGACTGCAAAACGAGCGGTGAGTGAGGCAAATGGGTGGGCCTATGAGGACCTTTACCGATGTTTGA
Organism: Miscanthus floridulus; assembly: GCF_019320115.1. NCBI lineage: Eukaryota > Viridiplantae > Streptophyta > Magnoliopsida > Poales > Poaceae > Miscanthus > Miscanthus floridulus. Next base: position 85,551,033 of record NC_089587.1, read on the forward strand.
GTGTGAAGGAAGGATAGAAGGACATTTATAGGATGGCTAGGGCTCATGATAGGAAGACAAGGGACTTCAACCAAGTCAAGTGCATAAAAGATGAGAGGGAGCGGCTCTTGGTGAAGGAGGATGAGATGTCTTGGGGATATAGCTATAGTATGGCTAACCAAGATGTTCAACAATATCTTTCGATCGAACAAGATGCCTAAAATGTGAAGAAGAAGCATATTGGTACCAATCTATAAGAACAAGGGAGATATCCAAAGTTATACTAATTATCGGGGAATTAAGTTGATGAGCCTCACTATGAAGTTATGAAAGAGAGTCATCGAGCAGCGCCTACGAGGAATGACACAGATATCAACAAACTAATTTGGTTTCATGCCCGAAAGATCAACCACAGAAGCAATCTTCTTAATAAGACAGGTTATGGAGCGGTTTAGAGAGCAAAAGAAGGACCTCCACTTGGTTTTCATTGACTTGGAGAAGGCTTATGACAAGATACCAAGAAATGTTATGTGGTGGTCTTTGGACAAACATAAAGTCCCATCAAAGTACGTGACCCTCATCAAGGATATGTACAACAATGTTGTGACTAGTGTTCGAACAAACGATGGTAACACATATTACTTCCCCGATTAAAATTGGACTTCGTCAAGGGTCAGCCTTAAACCCGTATCTATTTGCCTTGGTAATAGATGAGGTTATCAGGAACATGCAAGGGGATATCCCTTAGTGTATGTTGTTCACTGATGATGTAGTGTTAGTGGACGAAAGCTAGGCGGGAGTAAATAAGAAACTAGAGTTATGGCGATGGACCCTTGAGTCTAAAGGTTTTAGATTGAGCAGAACTAAAACCGAATACATGAGATGCGACTTTGGCAGAGTTGTACTGGAGGAGGAAGATGTGAGTTTAGAAGGTCAAGTAGTGCCTAAGAAGGATACCTTTCGGTATCTGAGATCGATGCTACAGAGGGATGGAGATATTGATGTGAACGTTAGCCATAGAATCAAAGCAGGGTGGATCAAGTGGCGACAAGCTTCTGACATTCTCTGTGACTAGAGGGTATCACAAAAGCTAAAAGGCAAGTTTTATAGAACAACGATTAGACTGGCTATGTTGTATAGAGCAGAATGTTGGCCTACAAAGATTCGACATGTTCAACAACTGAGTGTTGTAGAAATATGTATGTTGCGATGGATTTGCGGTCACACAAGAATGGACCGAGTTCGGAACGATGATATACATGATCGCCTAGAGGTAGCACCAATTGAAGAAAAGCTTGTCCAACATCGGTTAAAGTGGTTTGACCATGTCCAAAGGAGACCTCCAGAGACACCAGTGCATTGTGGAGTCCTAAGCCAAGCTAATAATATGAGGAGAGATAGAGGAAGACCGAAATTGATATGGGGGAGACAATAAAAAGATATTTGAAAGCTTGGGACATATCTAGAGATCTATGTTTGAATAGGAGTACTTGGAAAGCAGCTATTGAAGTGCCTGAACCGTGGCTTGGGGCTCTTGGTGGGTTTCAACTCTAGCCTACCCCAACTTGTTTGGGACTGAAAGGCTATCCTTTGACCTTTTTCTTTTTCCTGCGGTTAACAAGCTTCCTTTGACTTATTTTTTTTACCTTTTTTTCTTTTTCCAGCAGTTAACAAGCCTTCTTTGACTTTTTTTCACCAGTAGACAACTTCTTTTTTTTTTCAGCAGTAAACAAGCTTATTTTTTATTTGTTTCCTTTTTCCAGCGGTTAACAAGTTTTCTTTGACTTTTTTTCACTGTAAACAAGCTTTTTTGATAAAGCTCTGCCACGTTCGGAGTTGTGTTCTTTTCACAGGAATTTTAATTCCTTTGTTTTATGACCATCAAACCAGGTCAACAAACAACCTTTTTTTTAATAAGGCTCAAGCACCTTATGGAATGGGTTTTCTCACAGTAATTCTAAAGTATTGCTCTTCCTGGTTTTGCTGCCATAATGGGGCGTTTAGAAACAAGTAACGGAGGCTATGGAGGAAACAAGGCTCAGGCATTTGGTATTGATTTTTCTAGACTCTATAAGCACTGTGTTTCGCATATTTAGAACTTCAAACATTGGCTTCACAAAATTATACTTATATTCTTGACACCTTAATTACTATAACACTATGCCTCATTTTCTTATTTCTAAATTCTTTTGTAATTTGTTGGCACCTAAGCTGACCATATTACCCATCCCTCATTTAATCACGTACCATCGCCCTCTATCAAAGCATCGCTCATCACCCTAGCCGTTGTCATCACCGCCTCCCAGTTGTACCACGTACCAATTCGACAAGGCGATGATCTTCGGTACGACTAGGCGGCGGCGGCGGTCTTCAGCACGACTTGGATATGGTAGCGGCAGCGATCTTTGGCGTGACTAGGAGAATGACGATGGTCTCCAGTGCGGCGGCAGCATCGCCTGCCTTGGCTGGGTAGTGGTGGCGCCGAACGCGCCGACGCCCGGATGACGTTTCATATCATGCCGAGGACGTGGAGGGCAAGACAGAGTAAGATAATAGCGCGGGCGACAATCAGACTCCCAGGTACATGATTAATGAGAGAAGAGCAAATGGTCACCTTGGTCCCGTTCGCTGGTCTGAATTTTGGCTGAAACTGGCTGAAAAACACTGTTCCGGCTGAATTGTTGTGAGAGAAAAACACTGTTCCGGCTGGAAAAAACAAGCCAAATTTAAGACAAGCGAACAGGGCCCTTATGTGCCAAGCAACAAGAAAAAGGATTAAGAAAGAAATAATATATAATATATAATATATAATACCATAATAATTAAGGTGAAGCTAATGTTTGGAGTCCTAAATATGCGAAGTGTAGCATTTGGAGTCTAAAAACCCAATTTTGTTGGCTATGGAGCTCTCTTTATTCGAGTGGAAAGTCTTGGTTTCCTCCACAAAACACGGGAGTAAACCCAAGGTTTTTGCTGATGGCCAAGGCAAGCGTGCGCATGAGGATAGACAATGAAGACGGAGAGAGAGAGAGATGTAACCGAATCCAGTCATCGGCGTCGGCTCCCACTGAGGGCCTGTTTGGAACGTACGAATAGAAAACAGAGGAATGGAGAAAACCGCAAGAATTGAATAGAGTGAAAAGTGAAAACTACAGGATTCAAAAACGTAGGAATGGAAAACTAGATTAGCACTAATCATTGCACTCAAACTGAATCAATAGTCTCATGGCACCTTTTAACGACTCATTGAATGTCTAAATTAACTTATCCCTACCTAGACATGACTTTTCCCGAAGCAGATAACGTTTGGTAGGTATCGGTTAGCTAGTTGGCCTATTATCAGCGCGCTAAGCAAGCCGCAGGAATTTTTCCTTTAGCTCAGACCTCGTGTTCTCTTTCCTGCATTTCGTAATGAACAGCTCACCATTTCTAAAAGCCTTGAAAATACTTCATTCAAACAACAAGACTTGAAAATACTACACAGGAATACTTCATTCAAAAAGCCTTGAAAACTAGATTAGCACTAAGAAAATCGCCAATCCTTCATTCAAACAACAAGACTTGAAAATACTACACAGGAATAGATTCCTTTGCAATTCCTTTGAATTTCCTTTAAACAACCCCTGACCGCGGACGGCCTTCTAAAAGCCGTGTTCTCTAATTCCTGTGATTAATGTTTATAGGGTGTGTTCAGTAGAACTAAAGCACTTACTGTGACTATTTTGCCTCTCAGTAATGTACTATTCCAGCAACTGCGGCTTAAATCCAGCTCAACCAAACACTCGATAGTGTGTAGTGGCCTGCCCGATAGTGTAGTGCCGCTTCAAATGAAAATGACCATTGCTGTAATAAAAATCACACTTGAGATTTGACTAGTGTTCTTTGGACAGTACCTACTCATCGCTATAAAAGTTTCAAATTTCAGCCCAAAAAAAAAACATACTCGACGACAGTTTCTAAACAAAAATCGTCTTCCACAATCCCATGAGAGGCGCAGCGCAGGTCAGTTCATCCAGAGTTTTCCCCGAGAAAAAACAGTACCACCCCTACAAGGCTACAACACTGGCATTACAGTACAAAAGCTCGGACGGGACGCTCCTACAACCCTACGTCATTTACACACAGCTGAGAGAGTCTCTGAGACTGGGCCTATCGCTTCCTACTGCCTCCCATTCCATCCCTTCGCTTCACTTCCTGCCCCCGCGCTTCCCGCCGCCGCCGCCCTTTGCCCTCTTGGACGGAGGGGGAGACGGGGGCGCGGCCGCGCGTTTCGGTGGCCTGCCGACGTTCCTCCTCCCCGGCGGGGCCTTCTTGGACCCGGACCCGGACCCGCCCGCGGGCTCCTTCTTGCCCTGGCCCTTCCCGGCCTTCTTCTGCTCCGCCTGGGCCGAGAGCTTCAGCGTCTCCAGCAGCGACACGCGCTCCGTGGACGGCGCCGAGCCGCCCTGCTTCATCCGGTTGAGGAAGTTGACGGCGTTGCGTTTCTTAGCGGCGCCGGCGCCGGCGCCACCGCCTTTCTTGTCAGCAGCTGGCTGCTTCTTGGACTCCTCGGGCGGCGCGTCGCTGTCCGAGCCCTTGTCGGCCGCAGCCGCCTTCGCAGCCTTCCGTACAGCAGGCCCGCCGCGGGTCTTGTTCGTCCTCAGGCCCCGCGCCGCCCGGTCCTTGGCCGCCGCCTTCCTCTTGCCCACCGCCTCTTTCTGCTGCTCCCTCTCCTCCTTGTCGTCCGTCTCCGGCTTCTCCTCCTTGGCGGTGGCCGCCGCCGCGGCCTTGGCGATGGAGCTCCGCTTCCGGCACACGATGATGGGCGCCGTCTTCTCCAGCAGCGACCCGACGTCGGCCTCCGCCTTGGCCTTCTTGGACGCCCCCGGCCCCGCCGTCGCCTTCCCCGAGGGCCCCGCCGGCTGGTCCTTGGACATGTGCTTGGCGACGAGCGCGCGCGTCCGCGCCGCGGCCGAGTGCTCGGCCGAGCCGCGCGGGTAGAAGACCAGCGCGTTGGCGCACAGCAGGAGCAGGTCGCGGTAGAACTCGGTCCCCGAGGCGTAGCTCCCGGCCCCACCGTCCAGCCTCGACCTCACCATCTCCAGGTCCACGTGGCGCCTGATGGTGCTCCTGTATTTCGCGTCGTCCTGCGGAGCAGCAGTTTCGGACCCATCAGTCATGGAGAAAAGCAAAAACCAACAGAACGGGAAAGGAAAATATCCATCCAAAAACAGCCTACCAAAATTCAAACTGGTACGAAATAAATAAATCCAAATAAAACAAAGGATGGGGGAACAAATTTGTGCACAAAAGCAGGTGAAATGCTGTGCAGCACGTCACGTTAGCACGTGAGGGCACGATTTTTCTCTCTGAAAAGGACTGGGGGGATATTTAGTCAGTACACTGTACTCAGCTATGGCCGACAAGCCGGGCCGACACGTCATTTTTTGACCACCCACGTGTCAGGGCATGATTGGCCTGCACCCGAGAGGACCACCACCCACGAGCGCGAAACGCGCCTCTCGCAGCGCCACCACTCTCGCGCCTACCCTTATCTCCAGGCCGGCCCCACGGATCGGACGGCCGAGGCCGACCTCGCCCCGGCCCGGACGGCGCCCGATCTACACGTCCCCGCGCCTCGCTGGTCCCGGCCTCACGGGTGACGACCGCGCGTACGTGTACGCGCCCCCCGCCAAGCCATTACCACCGGGCCCATTACCACCGCCACCCGACGGACGCCGCCTCCGTACGACCGGCGCGGGTCCACTTCCACGTCGTGCGCTCGCCGGCGACGGCGACCAGGCGAGGTGGTCGCTTTTGCGTGTGCAAGCAAAGCGAGGCGAGCCTCTAGGCCACCGCGACTAGCCGACAACGCGAGTGTTTCGCGATTTGGGGGAAGTGCCGACCACTCGCCATGCATAGCGCGAGATACTCGTAAAGCGTACTCCACTGACAGCCGGGTTGGGCGCTTGTGTTTGGACGGTTCCGTAATTTCAAAGATTTTATTTTTTATTACGCGCGGAGAAAATTGGAGATTAGGGGAGGGGTGAACGGTGATTTTTCAATTTTTACAGTTTACTGTATGTGTTTAGATTTAGAGAAAGAAAAAACAACGGGACAGAGGATAATTTGTTTTTTACCTGGCTCTCAACCCGGCGCTCGAACACGAACACGGAGCCCGGCTTGCTGGTCCGCACCGACTCGAGGAACGCGCGCAGCGCCTCGGTCTCCGCCGCGGGGAGGACCGCGGCGGGCGGCGGCGGCGCTGAGGCCTCCTCCGCCACCGCGTCCTCACCGGCGGCGATCTCCGGCTCGCGGCGGCGGGACGGGCTGGCCGAGCTCTGCACGTCGCTGCTCTCCTTCTCGGCGTCGACCGGCGCCGTGCCCTTGGACCAGGCCACCGACTCGCCGGAGGCCTGCTCGCGCTTCACGGCCGACGACTCGCGGGCGGCGTCGTCTCCTGCCCCCTCGTCCTCCCCTCTCACCGCCGCGTCGCCGTCCCCGGCGTCGGCCGTGCCGCCGGCATCGTCCACCGGCCGCGGTCGCTTCAGATCTGACGCGTTGGACTCCTTGCACGACCGCCCGGACTCGCCGCCGGAGACACGATCCTCCCCGACGCCGGCATCGTCCTCCTCCAGCGATCCCTTCCCCGCCGGCGGCTCCTCCTCGTCGTCGTCCTCCTTCACCGCCGGTGGATTGGCCTCGCCGGAGATGCTCCTCTCCCTCTCCTCCTTGAGCCGTTCCACTTTGGATTGCAACGACCTGGCAAGGCACGCCGGTGGGAAAAAAACGAAATCAGCATTTCCGCTAGAAAAAACCGCGGCCGACCGATCAGCATCAGACGGCTGAGCTGAGCGAACCGGGCCGGCCCGAAAGCGTTTTAATGTTTTCTCGTTAATATTAATATCCTGTCCGGGCTGGGGCGGGGTTTTTTTTTTTTTTTGGCCATTTACCCGATCAAGAGATCGTATCGCTCGACCTCGCGGCGGAGCTCGGCGACGCGCAGCTTGCGGAGCTCCTCGACGCACCCGTCGGCGGAGGCCGCGTCGGGGTCCTCGTCGTCGCCGTCGGCGCCGTCACCGCTCTCGGAGCCGGCGCCGGCGGCGAACCGGCGGTGGAGGAGGCGAAAGCGGAGGCGGCACCCGGCGGGCGTGAGGCTGTCGGCCGCGGCGGGAGGGCAGCGGGACAGCATCTCCATGGCCACGGAGTCCCAGCTGGCCGTGCCGTGCTTCCTCACGGCGCACCCCAGGAGGAGCTCCTCCCACGTGCCCCAGATCTCGCCGCCGGCCGCCGCCGAGGTCCCCGGAGACACACCGGGATCGTCCGATCTGGCCGTCATCGTCCTCTCTCCCCCAGCTGTACCAGCTCTACGTCCCGGCGACGGCGGCAGCGGCGGCGGTGGCGGCTCATAGCGCCGCCTCCATGGATTGGAATGGAACGGAACGAAAGGTGAGCTAGGGTTTGGTTGGTCTGGCTGGTTGGGCTAGCCCCTCCCCGTGCCGTCGCCCCCCTTGCCTGCCTATCTATCTCCCTGTGTGGTTTTGGTTCCGGCCCCCTCCCCCACCATCTGGTCCCTTTCTCCCTCACGTTTTCCTTTTCCTCCTTTATTTGGTTTGGTTTGGTCTCGTTTCACAAATGGAGCCGCCGCCGGTGATGGACCTCTGCGCAATTTCTGTGCCTCTTCCGTGGGGTCTTTGGCGAAATGGGACCAAATTGAATTCTTCCAAATAACTCACTCGTGTGCCCGGGCCTACCTACCACTCGCTATTCCATCGAATTTTCAATTCTCAAAATTCTCCCGGGCATCATGGCGCCTGCCGGCGTGGCAAATCGTGTGACGCTCCGTAGAACAAAACTGGACCGGCCCAATGATACTCGGTTGCTAATAATCAACCTGAGCCCGTTAAAATGGCCCAACCAGATGCGGTTTTATTATAATTATTAAATAGGTTTCCTAAAACAAAATTAAATAGGTACAAATCGTTTTAATTTTCTCGAGTGGCATAATAGTTTCATGACCATAATAATAGTCTGACAAGTTGATTGTTTACAGAACTACTTTCAGTGAATAGCGTCATGTGATTGTCTTGCCAACCACGTTGTAGACTTCTTCTTAACCATGATTCTCAACCTCTACTCCATCTATTCTTTGAACCGAAAAGGAAAGTACCGATGAGCTAATTTTCAGTTTTAGAATCAGGAATGCTAAACAACAACCGAGTGTTTTACCTGGATTTCACACATGATTTTGTAGCTAATGGATCTGAACGCGGAGAAGGGCACGGACGACCAGATCTCCCCCTACCGTTGCTACCTTCTCCCCCCTGTACTTGTGTCGGATACCGTGAGAAGGGGTGCCCTAAGCAAGACCCAAAAAACGACTGCATAGACTTCATAAAGATCGAAACCAGCTAAACACCGCTGGCCTCGGCCGATTCTCCGACTCGCCCGAGGCCCCCTCACCGCTGGCCTCGGCCGATTCTCCGACTCGCCCGAGGCCCCCTCACCACTGACCTCGAGCGACCCCCCGCCAAAGGCCTCGGCCGGGCCACTGACCCTCCGTCTCGCGTGAGGCAGGCTCGGCAGCACCTCGCTGCCTCTTCCTTCTCCCGTCCCTCTGACAAAACGTCGTGTCGCATTAACTCAGCCAACTGCCGCCCCTGACGTCGGCCGCATGCTCGGCACAGTACAACGGAATGGCCGACGGGACAGGAGGCAGGACGGGGCAGGGGTTACCCGCCACTGTGCTAACCACTATGCACATGGTTGGCGCCCATGCCTCACTGAGCTGCCAACTCCTGCTCCAAGGACAACGCAGCATGGGGAGCCACGTCTGGGCTACTGTGGCCTCGGAATCAGTACCCAGGACCAATAATTCCCTCCAAGGCCTCGGCAGTTTGCTTCAGGGGCTCGGCAGCCTGAGGACCCACGTCCGCCGGGGCCCCCCGCGATGGCTTGGCCTCGGCACCTGCAGAGCCACAGCTCCCCACGACGTCATCACACGATGACCTGCACGTCGCCCGGACTGGGTAGGGGTTACCCGCCACTATACTAACCACCATACACATGGTAGACACCCATGCCTCACTGTGCTGCCAACTCCTACTCCGAGGACAACGCAGCGTGGGGAGCCACGTCTGGGCTACTGTGGCCTCGGAATCAGTACCCAGGTCCAATAACTCCCTAAGGCCTCGGCAGTTTGCTTCAGGGGCTCGGCAGCCTGAGGATCCATGTCCGCCGAGCCCCCCACGACGGCTCGGCCTCGGCAGGGCCGCTGCTCCCTACGACGTCATTGCACGGTGACCAGCACGTCGCCCCCCATGTCCTGCATCAGGCTGTACTGGAGCCTCACGACGCACAAAATCGGGTATGACCGACGCGTCACTTCTGCACGACAAGGACGGGGCCACTCCATCGACCATACCACAACAGTGGTCGGCTACAGGGCTTGGACACGCCACCCCATTTACAGAAGCGCTATGTAGCAATCTATGTACGGTCCCAGGTCTCCCTTAGAGTATAAAAGGAGGGACCGGGGCCATTTCTAGGGGCGATCGGAAGAGAGACGAACACACCGCTGGAACTACGCACTCCTACGCTGCTTGGGAACAACGCCTCAAGTAGCCCGCACCACCCACGCCGAGACCTAGGACTAGCTCCCTCTCTCACCTAGTTTGTAACCCCCTACTACGAGCACTCCGGTGCAAGGAATATAAGATCGATCTCTCGGACTGGACGTAGGGCCTCGATGGCCTGAACCAGTATAAACCTTGTGTCTCTTTGCATCACCATCCGGGATTAGGGGCACGCAGCACAAATTCACTCGTTGGTTGAGGGACCCCTGGTTCCAAAGCACCGACAACTTGCGTCCGCCGTCTTCTTCCCTAGCTTCGGCGCGGCGGCTAGGGATCTGGTGAGCTCTCCCCCTCTTTCTTCTCCAACTTCGGCGGGTATAGAAGGGCCCGGGCGGGGGGAGGTAGGTAGGCCAGGCGGTGGGGATGGTGGCCGGGCGGTTTAGGAGAGCTGGCGGTGGTAGCGGCGGCTGGGCCAGGTCGGGGCGGGGGAGGCTCGCTGGAGCTAGACAAGTTGGCGGCGGGCGAGCTCGCTCGAGCTAGAGAAGATGGTGGCGGCGGGGGAGAGGAAGAGGGAGGCCACCGCGGACGCTAGGGTTCGCCGCCTCTTTTCTCAAAGATCTGCTCGTTCTAAGGCCATAATCCTTATCGAGAGAGAAAATTTATGGACGATGAAGGGGTCAAGAGGAAAGGGAAGGGGAGAGGATATAAAACAGGGGTGAGAGGCAACGCTCCTAGGTGGTTTTCAGTCGCCATCGTGGCGACTCACATCGTGGAGACAAAAGACATGGCGATGTATTGGAGGGTGTGGTAGGTGGGTTTGGAAGGTGGAGAGAGGTTAAAGATAGGCAGGGAGCGTGCGAGGAGGAACATGATTGGTTTATTACTCTTCATTAGGGGAATGTGAAAGGGTCACCTCAAGAGGGTAGGAGAAAGGAACTCATATGCGCGTAGATGAGCAAAATAGCTAATTTAGCCCCTTGACTTTGCTTGTCGATTCAATTTTGCCACCCATGTCTTAGATTATTCAATCTAGTCCTCTGTTCTTATCCTTGGGTTCAATTTTGTCCCGGGTCCCATGTGGCAAGACACGTTGGCATGCCTACTTCGTAATAAGCAGAGTCATCATTAACTTTTTTCCCATCACTTATTTTAGGACAAAACTGGCATGTTCTCTACCTTTTCGTTTGATCATTAGAGAGTTGCATCAATAGGCTTAGTAAGTAGACATCTTCTACCATCTTGAACAAAAAAAACAGAAACGGGGTCTACGACATGGAAAAAAAATAGAAAATAGCCAGATCAACTAGAGCATCTCAATCATTCATTTAGTTTGATGGGGTGAGATTGATCGATTATTTGGCCCTGGTTTCGTAGATCTATATTTTTTATTGCTCATCACCATGTGTGCTTTCATTATTCAGCCTGTTCGCTGGTTGATTTCTGGGTTGATAAGCCTGGCTGGTACTGGTTTGTTGTGAGAGGAAAACACTGTTGGCTGGCTGATAAGCCCTGACTGAAACCAACAAGCGAACATGCTGATTATCACCTTAACACAACAACTTCCTATAGTAGATAATTTTTGGTGTGGTGACTCACCAAAGTCATAAATGCCACATAGTTGAATTGGCACGCCAAGATGGCATACCCTTCAAAACTAGGGTCTAGTGATACATGACCGACTAAATCGTGCTTATTCACAAATCGAGGGACCAAAATGACTAGTATTTCCAAAGAAAAGTTTTGAGCGGTAAAGAGGTCCTTTGCCGTTGGGGGGTTCTGGCCGCACGCGCCCGCAGCCTCGACAGAAACTAAAAACGGAGCCGGCTGTGGGCGCTGCGGCTCCTCTGCCTGTCCGGGGCCCCCACCGACTAGCCGAGCAGGCCACGGTTCGCATCCGCTGGCCGGCTGGCCCGCGCGCTGCTTCAATCGTCACACGTTGCAATGCACGGCACGACCGCACGAGCACGACGACGCGGTCGGTCTCGCCTGGCCAGCTGTACAAACATGTCTGACTTCACCGTGGACAGATCAAGATTGACCTACTGAGTTCTTTTTTTTTTTTAAAGATTGGCATCCTGCCCGGCCTGCGGGCGTGGCAAATCGTGTGACACTCAGTACAACAAAACTGGACCGGGCCCAATAATAGTCGGTTGCTAATGACTGAGCTGAGCCCGCAAAAATGGCCCAACTGGATCCGGTTCAATTAAATTAGATAGGTACAAATAGTTTTATTTTTCTTCCCCTAAAAAAAGATAGTTTTATTTTTCTGTTTCTAAAAGAAATCGTTTTATTTTTCTCGGTCAGATCAGATTTGAGTGGTATAATAGTTTCATGATCATAATAATAATAGTCTGGCAAGTTGATTGTTTACAAAACTTTACTTTGAGTGAATGGCGTCATGTGATACTCATCAACACTAAAAGCTGCATTCAGTCCCAGATTGTCTTGGCAACCACGCTGTAGACTCCTTTTTAACCATGGTTCTTAAGCTCTACTACATATATACATCTATCTATATCCATCTATACCGTAAAAGAGCGAAGAAATTAAAAAATAGCTCTCATCAAAAATTTAATACCCACCTCCTATTAGGACCGTTGGATGATGAATTGTCTTTAGATCTAATGGTACACATTTGTTTGATCGTGGACCACACCCGTCTTACGCATCTTACACCCATTATCTTAGAGCAAGGCTAATAATACAGCCGGCTTGCTAGCTGTAAGGTTCCTTATAGCCTTCTCTCAGCCCACTCATATAGTAGTTGGCACTTTACAGTTAATACATGGCCCACTTGTCTCTCTCACAAACTTTATTAGTTCTTGTGCCCAAGCCGGCTGTAAGCTTACAGTCCGCTTCTTCTCTCTCTCCTCCCATCTCTTCTCCACCTCAGCATTTAGTCGGCTTACAGCCTGCTATTATACTTGCTCTTACGCGTTTCTGCCCTAGAATCTTACGCCACGGTCTTTTTGTTTACACCAAAACGCTTACCCAACAAAACGCGTACCCGCAATAAAACGTCCAAATTGACAGTGGACCCATACCTAGGCGCTCTCGCCTGCCGCATGCCGCCCACGTAACCCTTGCCGCCGCCGCCCTCAAACAGATTTTGGCAGCGCAGGCACCCGGGTTCAGGCCTATAAAAGCGAGCCCCCAGGCCATCACCGAAAAGTAGTGTCTTTCACTCGGCGTCTGGGAGGAGGGCACCGATCTGTTGTCACTGCCGAGGAAGGAGCGTGCCGGAGCTGAGCAAGAAGCCGCCAGGCCTCTCATCGTCGGTGCGAAGCAGGTTGATCCCTTTCTTTCCTCACTCTTATTTGCATCTTACAACAGATCACGTATATGCATGGCCCGTTGGGGGGCCAAGCCTGGCCGCCGGACGTACACGTATGAAGATCAGATTCTTTCCTCACTCTTATTCGCATCTTACGGATCACGTATATGCACTGCCCGTCTCGAGGTCAAGCGTGTGGCTGCGGCCGGACGTACACGCATGATTGCATGAAGACCAGTTGCCGAGCGCCGGACGTACGTGGCTGCTGCATGCGTGTGAAGATTAGGAAGACCGGGTTCCAGGTCGACACTACCGTCGAGGGCTACTACGCACCGCACAGGGACGCCTACCGGATGTACTTCGATCTGTAGAATGGTCGAGGACGAGAACCAGTGCTTAATCGGCCCCTACTCCAATAGGGTGCAGCCATCAACGCTTCTCAAAATTGATACTTTCGCTTGATGCACTCTGCTTCTGTGAGAGTTTTTGTCGAGGATTCAAAACTGTAAGAACGGTTGCTAGAAAGATTTCATACGATCAAGTTAATTCCCACTGGATTCTGAAAATAATATTGTCATATTAAATGAGCATATGGTTTCAGTAATTACAACTGTGGGTATTGCTCAGGATGTATGACAATTCAGTTTACAGATGCTGCCATATCAGTTTCTCCTCCAAAGTCATGATAACTCAGCAAGTGTGTTATGGAACTCTGTAAGCATTATTCTCAATGATATCTCAAGATTTAATTTTCTAATGTTGCTCACTATTTGGCTTGACAGGGCTACAATATCGAGGATGCGACACAGTTGTCTTTGAAAGGAGACATTGATGTCGAGTTGGTTTTGGCTGGTTATTTGCCCACTTCACCTCCTACTTTTACAACAAAAAATTATCTTGAGATGTCTAAACTCCTCACCTTTGCCAGCTGAACCTTTTCAACTTTTTTATTGGCATCCTGTCATCTGCTATCCAGGAAATCATCTGATGTTGTTGCTCGCTTCTTTGGTGTTTTGGTAGGTTTCTACTGCTGAATTATTAGTTCAGTAGTAATATACTGTTCAAAATTCTAATAAACAAAACGCTTCACAGAATGGAATAAAGGAGGCTGATTACTTTGGGGGACATTGTTACAGTTCCATTCATGGATATGTCACATATGAGGTAAGACTATTTTTCTGTACAGTTAAAGAGCTGTCGCATGTACATTATGCCGCTTCTTAAAAAGGCTAAAAGAAACCCTCAGATGACGACCATCCCTTAATACTAGGGAAATTTTATCTCATTTTATTTTTTGTAAATTTTATTTTGTTTTGTATTTTTTTGAAGCGTTAGCACGGGCTTATTGGTTTAATTGAAGGAGCACGGGCCACTAAAACAGTGATACATCATCATTTTGTAGGATTTTTAGAAAAAATTCATGGGATATGTGCCCATTCTTTTTATGGAGCTGCGTGCTTGTCAGTTTTTAGATACAAGTTATAAACTACAATTCAAATTTGATAGAATTAATTTTAGACTTAATGTAGCCCGTAGCGTTAGCACGAGCAATATGCGTGGCGCCCAGGGTGTTGCAAAAGCCTACTTTCCGTCGCACACAAACCTCACCTCTCCATAACAAGGTTCAGTACCCCTCTCTCAATCATGTGTTTTAGAAAGCCTTCTAATTGGTCTGTGACCCCTCGAGCTAACTTTTTCATCAGTAAGTTTAATATAGTTCATGCTTATCCTATATTCACATACAGATTGTTCAGAGTGTCCTACTAATTGTTATTATCAATAAATCCAGGTTCATGCTTTTGAACGTTTACCATTTTCAGACCGCTGCTCCATGTCCAAACATTTCAGTTACATGGTCATCTTTTTCTTTAGTTATTCAGTCTTATGTGCTCGACCTTGATTTTGCTGCATGCCTGAATTTACACAATAAACTGAATTTTGTAAGACATATTCTAAATTTCCATGTACTACTTACTCCTGTCTAAATTGTACCATTGGTAGAGTTAGCTCCTACAGGGTGGAAAGAAGAAATCATTGGCTAACCTTGAAATTTTGACTCAGGTAAGAATATGTCAATTATTATTGTGGATTATGGTGAACCGTGATGCATATATGAGACAAATATATATTGCGTTTGGCGGAAAGTTACTTTAATCAGGTTCCAGGACAAACAATACCTTGGACAAATTTTACAGTACTCTCTGGATAAGCTACAAAAACTATATTCTCCTGCAAAGGAACACAAGATGAAGAATAGTCATGACAAATTGTTGGGAGAATTGATCGAAGACCCTTAGGGGCCATTTGGATCCATTTATTTGGAGGAATTGAAATCTACATAATAAACTAATTTATTTGGCTTGGAATTTGACATTCCACCACTTTCCAAAGTTCACTTATAAGTCTATCTCAAATTCATAGGGTGGGAGAAAATGGATTCTATAGATCAACATGCTATGTTTTTTACTTTGCAACTTATAACACTCTTCAACTCGCTCCCCTTTGGTACAAATACCACAGACAAGTATCTCTCTTATAGCAAATAATAATATACAAATATAATCCATATACAACCATATTAGCTAATTAATATGTGTCTAAATTATGATTAATAAGATGAATTCAATTCTAAGGATCCAAACGGGGCCTTAATCTAATTACGGAATCCAAATTCAATTGTTTGTTTCTGTTATCAAGGGTGTGCCAACTATGGAGGAATTAGAAGTCCTTAATATATTGACTCTGTTTTGTAAAAAGCTGATGAGCTATATGTCAAATTACAATATTACCTCATGAATAAATGTCCTCACCGAGACAGGCTCTAAAAGCAGAAGTCAGTAGAGCACGCCTCCAACAATTGGAACCAATGATTAAAGGATCAGGTGGAGTGGAGTACGGAATGACCGAGTGGAAGACTTACACGTTGCAAGCTTTTCTCGATATTAGTTAATTTAGTTTTTTCCTTATTAACTGCATACAAGCTTTATAAAAGAAATACATAACATTTAAAAAAAAACCATAGTGTCACATTAACAACAATAAGATGCTGCTAATACCATAGACACGTGCGTGCCGCACGTGCATGGCAACTAGTTCTTTTAACGGAAAAAAGAAAGTAGCGATGGGCTAACTAGTAAGTTTTAGAATTTACGAATTTTTTAACCAAAGTTTCTTACATCTGTAAATGCTATGTTATTTTGAAAGTTTTTGACAAACAATGAAAACACACATTTCGTTATACTTATGATAATGTTTTATATATTGTATTTCAAAAAAAGGAAAATAAACCATGTTTCAAATATAACAAAACAAAAGTACAACTTGCTCACCTAGTCAAATTAAACCCTTACTGCATGGAGCTCTCGCCGTAGGCGCTTGTGGGAGTCGCTCGCACATCGCCACGAAGATCTTGTCATGTTCTCCCGTCTCGCTTCTCAATATCTTCAAGAGAGATCACGGTTGATGGAGAGGGCACGGGGAAAGGGAAAGGGGGAGACATAGGAGGATAGAACAAAGGGGTACGATGACATGCTCCTAGCTAGTTTCCACCTACCACTGCGGTATGGAGATGGCAGCCAGGTAGACATAAATCTAGAGAAAGGTGTGTGTAGTTGGAGGTGGAGGAGGGAACGGAGATGGTAGCCAAGTAGACATAAATCTAGACACAGGTGTTGTAGGTGGTGGAGGGAGGTGGAATGAAGAAAGAAGGCGGGGGGCGGCGCGCGCGCGGGGGGGGGGGGGGGGGGGAGCGAGGGAGGGGAGGTTTTGATTTGTCAAAGATATTTTTGAAACTATTTTGACAAAAATGTGGATCTAGAGGATGCTACAATAGGTGGGGGCATGGGATAAAGAGAAGCGAAGAAGTGATGGGACGAGATTGCTTTTGTTATTATTATCTCTTCACTAGGGGATATGAAAGGGGGTACCAAAAGGAACGAACATGTGGGTTGGTTTCCAAAAAACAAGCAAGCAAAGGTATTTTGGAAGCCTTTTGACAGAATAAAAAACTCATACTCATTTTTCTAGAGCACTACTTGTGAAATGTTTCTTTGAGATTGTTTTTAGAAAAAAAACAAATAAAAACCGCTTTAAAAATAACAAAGGAACAAAAGCTTGCTCACCTAGTTAGCCCCTTGTTGATGGAGCACACTGTGCAACACCAAGGGCCCGCCTCGTGGGTATCTCACGGCAGCAGAAGATTTCAATACTAGCTTGTCTTAGTGTTTCCATACTCTAGGCGTGGAGCTTCAATCGCCTTGCCCGCAGCTCATGCCCGTACTCGCTGTGTCACCCTACTCTTGCCAGGTTTCAGGTTTAGATCCTCTTGTGGTATCCCCACCTCTTTTCTTAAGGATCTAGCCCTTCTCAAGCCATAATTCTCACATAGAGAGATTGCGGACGACGAAGAGGTCGAGAGGAAAGGGAAGGGGAGGAAGATAGAAAATAGCGGTGGGAGGCAACGCTCCAAGCTGGTTTTCACCCACCATCATGGCGGCTAACATCATGGAGATGAAAGACATGCCGATCTGTAGGAGGGTGTGCTAGGTGGGTTTGGAGCGTGGAGAGAGGTTGAAGATAGACTGAGGGAGCGGAGCGAGGAGGAACAAGATTGGTTTTTATTATATCTCCATTGAGGGAATGTGAAAGGGTCACCTCAAGAGAGTCGGAGAAAGGAACTGATATGTGCGCAAATGAGCAAAATAGCTAATTTAGTCCCTCGACGTTGCTTGTCGGTTCAATTTTGCCACTCATGTCTTGGATCGTTCAATCTAGTCCTCCGACCTTATCCTTGGGTTCAATTTTGTCTCTGGTCCCATGTGCCAAGTCACGTTGGCATGCCTAATTCGCAGTAAGCAGGGTCATAATTACCTTTTTCTGCATGACTTATTTTAGGACAAAGCTGGCATGTTATCTACCTTTTTTTTTCGTTTGATCGTGGTAGAGAGTTGCATCAATAAGCTTAGTAAATATGCATCCTCTGTCATCTTGAATAAAAAAAATATAGAAATAGAGTCTACGCTAAGTTTGTGTAAGAAAAAAAAACTAGAAAATAATCAGATCAATTAGGGCATCTGAATCGTTCATTAGTTTGATGGGTGAGTTTGATCGATTATGATGTGGCCTTGGTTTCGTAGATCTATATTTCTATTGCTCACAACAATGCACGGTTTTATCACCTTAACTCCACAACTTCTTACAGTAGATAATTTGTGTGTGGTGACTCAGCAATGGCATATGGTCACATATGGTTGAATTGGCACCCAACATGGCATACACGACCGACTGAATCGTGCTTATTCACAAATCGAGGGACCAAAATGACGTATTTCCAAAGAAAAAAAGTTTCGGGAATGCTTACTTACGGTCGCACAGGATCTGTGCGCTCGGCATGCACACCCGCGACGCCGTCCGATTCGCGCGGGTGAAGAAGTTAGCCATCCGATTCGCGCCCGCGCCGCCGTCTTCTTCCTCGACCGCGCCCATCGTCTTCCCCAGGTCCAGCGCAGCGGCGTTCTTCAACGACTCCGGTAGCGCCTAGGGTTCCGGCGAGCCGCGCCACCTCTTCTTCCCCAAATCCGGCGGACTTAGAAGGGGCCGACCGGGGTTGGATGGCCGGCCAGACGGTGGGGATGACCGGCGGGCGGTTTAGGGGAACACACAGCGGCAGCGGTGGCCAGGCTAGGTCAGGTCGTGGGCGCCATGGCCGGATGTGGGAGGGGCGGGGGGATGGGGAGGGGAAGGAGGAGGTTGCCGCCGCCTGTAGGGTCTTGCTGGCAGCGGGGCGGTGGGAGGTGCTGGAGGCGGGGGAACTCAGAGGAAGGCGCCGGAGCCGAGTCGAGGGGGTCGATGGCGACGTCGAAGGAAGAAGGCAATGCTTCTAGCTAGGTTTTCACCTACCATCGTGGCGACTCACATCGTGAAGACAAAAGACATGTTGATCTATAGGAGGGTGTGGTAGGCGGATTTGGATGGTGGAGAGAGGTGAAGATAGGTAGAGGGATCGGGGGGATTGGTTTTAAAGGCTTTTACATGTGTGCCATTAAAAAAATTGTAATTACACATAGGTCATTAAAAAAGTTGGCCGTACACATATGTCACCGTTCTGAACTTCTTTGCTCTTCAAGCCATTCCGTCCGTTTTTCTACTTAACGGTGTCAAACCGACAGGTGAAATGACCATTTTACCCACGGTGGGGTCCGTTTGTCAGCCACCCAAACTCTCTTTTTCTCTCTCTTTCTCTTGCGCCTCCGTTCCGCGCTCCCCGTGCTCCTGCTCGTCGTCGCGGCACAGGCGGTGTGCTGCTCCTTCCCCTTCGCGGTGGTGGAGCTCGTCGTCCTCGCGGCCGTGGGCGTGTCCGCCACGCTGTGCCGCCACGCGCTCCACGCCCGGGCGAGGTGCAGGCGCGCCTCCCGTACCGCCGCGGCCAAGAAGGAGATGGTGGGGATGGACAGGGCGAGCAAAGGGGAGCTGCAGCAGCCGCACAAACACTGACATGAGCCCCGACGGCGACGGCGAGGGCCCCGGTTTGCAGGGAGGCGGCCTCGTCCCCAACGGCGGTGGCGAGAGCCAGGAGGAGGCGTGCGTGGAGCTGCCGCAACCGGTCCTCGCCGTGGATCTACCGCAGCGACATGGGCGCGCGCGGGCGAGCTCAGCCCTGGCCGGCCGCCACAGCCGCGGGGGAGCTCCGCCCCGGGCGCTGTGGGCCCGTGCGGGCGAGCTCCGTCTTGGCCAGCCGCCGAGGGCGCGAGCACGGGCTCGGGGGAGCTCCGCCCTGGCCGCCGCGGGCAAGCTCCGCCCCGGCCGCTGTGGGCACACGCGGGCGAGCTCCGGCCTGGCCAGCCACCGCGGGCGCGGGGGAGCTCCACCTCGGCCGCCGCGGGCACGGGCGCGGGCGAGCTCCGCCGGGGGCGCGCGCGGAGAAGAGAGATGAGGTTGAGTTTGAGAGAGAGAGAGAGGATATGGATGAGAGGGGTATTATGTACTTTTTGACTGACCTGACCTGCTTGTCAGGACTTTCAAACGGTGAAAAATGAACGGAATGCGGATGGAATGGCTTGGAGAGCAAAGAAGTTCAGAACGGTGGCATATGTGTGCGGTCAACTTTTTTAATGGCATATGTGTAATTACAAAGTTTTTTAATGGCACACATGTAAAAGCCTCTTGGTTTTATTACTCTCCACCGAGAAATGTGAAAGGGTCACCTCAAGAGAGTAAGAAAAAGGAACCGATATGTGTGTAGATGAGCAAAATTGACATGCCTAGTTCACAATGAGCAGAGTCTATTATTATCTTTTTTTGCACCACTTATTTTGGGACAAAATTGACATGTTCTCTACCTTTTCGTTTGATAAGGTAGAGAGTTTGTATCAATAGGCTTAGTTTGCACTAAGAATGTGCTTTCGTTATTACACCCTTAACTCTAGAACTTCTTAGATAATTTGTGTGTGGTGACTCACCAAAGGTCTTGTTGACTTGGCGCACCAACATGGCATACCCCCTCAAAACTAGGGATAAAATTGAGATAGTGGAAATTAAAGTTGGAGGACTAGACTGGATTGTCCGATAAACGACCGACTGAATCGCGGGACCAAAATGACTAGTATTTCCTAAGAAAAAAAAAGATTTGAGTAGTAAAGATGTCCTTTAATTGCCGGGCGTTGGGTACGGTGGTGTTGGCCGCGCTCGCAGCAGCCTCGACGGAAACTGGAAACGGAGCCGGGTGCGCGCTGCGGCTCCTCTGCCAGTTATCGACTAGCCCATCAGGCCACGGATCGCATCCGCTGGCGGCGCGATTCTGCATTCGTCACACGTTGCAATGCACGGCACGAGCACGACGACGCGGTCGGTCGCCTGGCCAGGCCTGCCCTGGCCACCTGTACAAACATATCTGCATTGACCGTGGACAGATCAAGATTGACCAGCTAGCTGTACAAACATGCATGTTTCTCGATCTTCACTGTGGACAGATCAAGATTGACCTGCTGATCTGAGTTATTTTTTTTTAAAAAAAATATTATTGGCATCCTGGTGTACAGATTCTTTTTGCGAAATACTTTGTTTTAACAATCATTTAAATTATTCATGTAGCACTGTACAATTCATATGAGCTCCTCGTCATTCAAGTAATTTTCTTTGACTATTATATTAGGTCCTATTTGGAGCCATCAGTTACTAAGAGTTAGCTAGCTAACCGTCCACAGCTAATATTAGGTGCTATTAGCTAGTTTGGTTTAATTAATGAAATACAACCATTTGTCTCAAATTATAGGTAGTTTTGGTTTTTTCTAGGTACATGGTTTTTTTGTTATGCGCCTAGATATACGATATGTCCAGATATATAGCAAAAACTATGTACCAAAAAATATAAAAAACGACCTATAAATTAGAACGGAGGGAGTAGTTGGAATGGAGAGACTAATAGTTCACAGCTAATGCTAGTTGCTATTAGCTAATTTGGTCCAACCAGTGAAATAATTGTTAGTTGGTTATTTAGCTTACAATTAGCTAAAACTCGATATATTTGAATCCAAGGACCTAACTATTTAGCAGCTAACTATTAATTAGTTTTATAGATCCAATCAAGACAACTGTACTCATGATTACACTCAAAATGGCGGTGTAGACGTGTAGTACGCGACATAGACATTTGTTGCTCCGCCGGCCCCATGCACAATTATGGAGTAAAATAAAATAACTAAAATTGTTAAAAAAAAAAACGAGATGTTCCGTGTATGGCAAGCTCTCTGTTTGGTGTTGGTTGATAATAAAGGTACGGCAGAGTAACTGGAAACTCGCCATGGATGTTTGCATTTGGAGGCTTCCAAGCTGGCAGCCGAGATTTGCACTTTCCAGGCAAGGACAAGGGAGAGACCGAGAGAGGCCGCCGCGCCCGCGCGGCAAGAGGACCAGCGAGTCGTGACGAACATTTTGCCTTTCCCGTTCTGCTAGTGCTAAACAAACAAAAACAAAAGGGCTTCTTAAGTAGCTTTCTGCTGCTGCTGCTGGGAGACATTCACAACCTCGACCGTCAGCACGACACGCCATGCATGGTTCCTCGCTCGGCTCGTGGCCAGGGGAACTGGCATGGATTTGGCCGCCACTGCTGCTGGGCTTGTTTGGCAGCTGCCCTGCCGCTGCCGGTGTGGATTTGGGAGGCGCTAGCTACTGCTGCACATGTTTGGTTGCCTAGATTGCATGAGAATTCAAATAGGTACACGCTAGCTCAATTTGTTTGGTTCATCACATACAACATGGTTTGCTTATCTCTTGCATGAAGTGGTGGGTATACCATCATCATTTACCAGGTCTATCATGGTAGGACCAAATTTACATCAAATTGCATCACGTATTGATATCCAAATTAAAATGGCAATGACATGCTTGTGCGCTTTGCCAGACAAGTGAGGAAGGAAACAGATCTACAAATGTGGAATCTGAATTAGTACCGAACCACCATCACCACCTGGCCCAGCACGTGGAGGTCCAAAATTACATTCAATTGCAGCACAAATTTACATCATGTTCTAAATTAACATGGCAATCACAATGGCCTGAACTAAGACGTGCTCTTTTATCCATCAAATTTAAATCAAACTGCAACAGAAATTTACAGCATGGATATATGCTTAGTTTCCAAATATTTAGTTCTCAGCAACATCAACTAATACACGGCCAAAGTATTTCATCAAATCCGCATAAGCAAATAGAAGGTAAAAAGGTAAAATCTAGAAATGTTCCATGTGTCATTGTTACCATGAGATCTTCAGTAACAAAACAGAGGGGTATGAACAGAACAGGACATTGTTCCCTAATTGGAATAAGTGATGAGAGAGGGAGATCTACACAAAACAAACCATCGTTGAACCCAAATCCTCCACACAATCAAACTTGGCTACTATATGTGCCTCCAATGACCCAAGATTGAAATCTTCCACACAATCAAAGGGCGAGAGATGTGTTAGCACACAGGAACGAAGATGAGAGTAGAGAGGAAAAGAAAAGACAGAGAGGAAGAGGAATGGTGCCTCACCTGCGAGCTCTGGGGGTAAGGGAGAGGAGAGCGGGGAGGACCTAGGGCTGGCGGCGGTGGCGGTGTAGCGGTAAATAAGAAGGTAGCCCTAACGTTCTCGCGTGCGGCAGCTTGCATCGCCAAGGCGTCATTGCATGCTCGCTCTTGTCTCGTGCAATCCAGGCCCGCTAGAAACATACGGTTTCCATTTTCGTTTCTTGGGAACCAGGCTCGGCATGGACATATGCCACGGGCCAGACCCCAGGCCTCCAAGCAGGCATCCAAAACATTCACAGGCCGCATCCCATGGGCCAAGGTGGCTAATATGCAGGAAACCAAACACGCCCTTAGTGTCTCTATTTATTGATCTTCCTTGCTTTTTTTAAAATAAATAAATAAAGAAACCGTTTTCCCTAGCTATTGAAGTTAATGCCACCTTGTAACACTAGTACATACACATAGTCAGCAGTACATAATTTTTTTGCCCTTACATGACCATTGCAGTTGACTCCTGATGTCCCGCTCTTCAACCAATTCTTTTTTTGGTGTGGTTTTCATCATGAATAACAATGCTGAAGATGAGCCGGGAAATGCCTCATAGATTTTCATTCTTTGCCTACTCTCATCCTAGACAATAATTTGGCAAAATGGAAAAGGACAATGAACAAATTACTAAAGAATTGCTGAAATGACAATATTTCACTTACGCACTACAGGGGCATGGGGGAACGTAGCACCTGCATCAACAATAAATACCTGGGGCCTGGGGGTGCATCGGCATCGGAACCCAGCGAGTCTCCCGATAGGTAATAATAACTTCGATTCGTGGAGAACGACGATTACAATCTAGCTTCAAACAAGTCTGATTTGGACTCCTATAAACATTATACCGCTACTTCATTGGTTATTAACCACGGACAATACGATTAACCTCGTTGAAAAGGCTTTCATACAAGCGAATCGAAAGCACAAACAAGAATGGTACGAACGTGCACAATCTGAAATTGCAAGGACCGATGAAATATATGAGTTTAATAAGAGGTTAAGTCTTGATTCGAAAGGACTAGTTAATACAAGCGAACAAGATGAAGAACAGGGGCACTGGTTCAGAGCAGTCAATCTTGGCGATACAAGTGCAGCGGATAATGTCTGTTTCACAAGAAAAACAAGAATGCAACAAAACACAAACCCTAATAAGAGTGACGAAAACTAATTAAAGAGTCTAGCGTGTCACCACCTGGACGCACCCCATAATGGACTCTAACACGCTACACGGTCTAGTGAACCAAAAGATGGTGTCACAGCACCCTGGCAGATTCTGGGCACTGACTTGTTTAGACGATTTCCATTGACTCATGACAAATTTTGACGTGAAACCAAAGCGATTGGTTAGTGTCGGTGTTTCATACAAGCACCGGCAAGTAAATTTATAGTAATGCGCGTTATGCTCGAATGGTGCGCTAAAGGACACAAGATTTATACTGGTTCAGGCTGAATATCCCTACGTCCAGTTTGTTGCTGCTCGTGTTATTAGCACCGTGAATGGTTCGTGTAGTAGGGGATACAAACGATCGAGAGAGGGACAGGTCCCAAGTCTCTGATGGAAGGGTCGAAAGGAGGCCAAGAGCTTGGTAGCAGCTTGACTGTGTGTGTGTCGTGTCGTGTCGTTTGGGCCCCTCTTGTTGGAGGAAGCGCATCCCCTTTTATAGATGAAGGGGACGACTTTACAAGGGTGAGAACTTAGGATGCGTACTCCATCTAGCCTTGTGGCTCACGTCTACCCAGCTCGGTTACCCATTTTGATGGGTGTGAAAGGATGATAAGCGCCTACAATATTGTCGATGCCCCTGTAGAATGTCAGGATGTTTGCAGAATACTGCCCTGCGCAGGGTATGGGCTGCAGTACAGTGGTTTTGACTTATGAACCTTGCCCAGCCTTGCTCCGCACGCCTTC
Source organism: Miscanthus floridulus (assembly GCF_019320115.1). NCBI lineage: Eukaryota > Viridiplantae > Streptophyta > Magnoliopsida > Poales > Poaceae > Miscanthus > Miscanthus floridulus. The sequence goes on from NC_089587.1 coordinate 85,575,803, forward strand.
TGGCTCCTATGAGTCTCTGTCGGAGGGACGCGGGGTCGGGGTCCGGAGTAGCGCTGTGGGCAAGGTCCTTTGATTGGGTGGACTCGAGGGGTCGGGAAGCGGGCGCCACTTCCTTGGGTCCATAACGTGGTGACGGCATGTCCGTCCTTCGTGGAGATCACAAATCCTTTTCTGGAGTGTAGTGGTTGTCGTATATCTTCGTCGGGTTCCGTGTCCCAGAGTTGAAGGCGGCGCCTACAACTCTACAGGGCGAGGAGCACGTGCCTGCAATACCTTTTGGGCTCTGCGGCGCCCAGAAGGGTCTAAAGCACCCGTCTAGTCATTTCCTAGCAGTACCTTTCCTACCGGGGCGCAGGGTATGGTCCTTGAAGCCATGGTTGACCCGAACGTCTTGTCTTGCTCTGTACCCATCATCATGTGGGAACGAAGGAGAAGTTATCAAGTAAGATGAAACCAGTCTTTGGACATCGAACGGGGCGAGGTTCGTCCTCAGTCGTCGGGCGAGACAGAGTCCAGTCCTTATCCCTTGGGCGTGACCAAGCCCACCCCTCGGGGGTCGGGCGAGGCGGAGTCTATCCCTCAACCCTCGGGCGAGGCGGAGTTGTCCCGAAGGCGTCGGGTGAGGCGAAGACTAGCCTTCAGCCCTCGGGCAAGGCGGAGCTGTCCCAAAGGCGTCGGGTGAGGCAGAGACTAGCCTTCAGCCCTCAGGCAAGGCGGAGCTGTCCCGAAGGCGTCGGGTGGAACGGAGGCCAGCCCTTAGCCCTCGGGCGAGGTGAGGCTGACCCAAAGATGTCGAGTGAGGCGGAAACTAGCCCTTAGCCCTCGGGCGAGGCGGGGCTAGCCTAAAGGCGTCGGGCGAGACGGAACCAAACTTCTGTCATTTGGGCAAGGAACGTAGCAGCGCCCTTGTCCGTCCAGAAGTTTTTAACGTTCGATGGTTATTGGTTTCACCTCCTGGGGTACCCCAGTATTAGGTCCCCGACAGTAGCCCCTGAGCCTCCGAGTGATTTGGATAGAATCGCCTAGGGGGTGTTCTCGATTTTGTCGAAGTTACTTTGCCGGAGGGTGCACGCGAGCGCACCCGATGGGTGTAGCCCCCGAGCCCCCGGGTGATTCGAGTAGGGTCGCCCGGGGGGTTGTATCGGACCCTTCGTGGGTAAGGCTGAAGGACTTAGTTTTTATTCAACTGGATATTTTTTCGAGGGGGGTCATGGTATCCCGTTCGCGGGGATCTCATTCAGGGCTGACCTAACTAGGGCTTGATCATGGATCGAGATCCTGATAATACTTGCGCCCTTGATTTCAGATCGTTCACGGACCCGTCCTCAGTTGGGCCGGCCACCGAGCTTCTGGGCCCTAGGTGGGCCAAAGAGAAAAAAGTCTTCGTGCCCAGCGTTTCCCAGATGGGTAGAGAGTCCGGATTCACCTGGAGAAGGTGAACCGTCCACCGTGATTTTTGGTGGGAGAGGATAGGGATTGTGGGCCCATGTCCCATGACATGATGCGGTGGTGCGCGTGGCAGGCCCGAAGATCGAGGTGGACGGTTGCCCTTCTCGAGTCTGTTGCCCCTATAAAACCACGAGGTTCGCCCCCAAGGTTCCGTATTTTGCTCCCTTGCCTTTGCATCTAAAACATCCACCGCCAATCGCCCCAGCCTCCTGCGTCCGCACTGCCACCGTCGACCGGCTTGCATCCGTGTTGCAGCCACCATCAAGCTTGCACCTGCCTTGTAGCCGCCGTCGAGCTCACGCCCACCTTTCTCCCCAATCGCTTTAATGGAGTTGTGGGGCAGATCTAGCATCACCTCTCGGCGTTTGGAGGGCCTCATCCGCTATGGCCTTCTCTGTCCACTGTCCGCCGTCCAGGAGTGGCTGCTACCAAGTGACGAGGGTGAGCCGGCACCGCCTGAAGGGTATGTCGTATCTTTCGCCATCTTCCATGAGCGGAGATTTGTGGTACCCACGCATAGATTCCTTTGGGGGCTACTGGATTATTATGAGGTGGAGCTACAGTATCTAACTCCCAACAGGGTTCAACATATGGCGGCGTTTGTTGCCCTGTGCGAGGGTTTCCTAGGGATCGATCCCCATTTTGATCTGTGGCGGTATTTCTTTACCGTTAGTTTGTCAAAGAGGCGGATCGGGGGGAAGGAGGTGAATGTGCCGATGGGATGTGCCAGCGTTCATCTGCACCATACTCGGTCGAGGGGTTACCTGTTCATGCGTCTGGCGACCTCTAACAAGGGATGGCACTCGTAGTGGTTTTATGTCAGGGATGATGTGAGTGCCACCCTGCCGAGGTACATCGGGCGTCTTATTGAAGAGGCTCCAGAGTTGTGGGCTTGGGGCGTCTAGTTCAAAGACAAGAAACACCTTTTTGACCTTCTTTCCACCCTCCAAGTCCTGAAGGAACGGGGCATAAAGGGGGCGGGGATTATCGGCGCTTATCAAGCGAGGAGGGTGGCGCCGCTGATGGCGCGTGTGCTTCCCCTGCATCGGATGATGCCCAGGATGTCGTTCGAGGGGACGGTGCCTGTTGACGAGGCGCTCCCTTTCTTAGAAGTGGCGCAGTGCATTAAGGAGGTAACGGAGTCGACGAAGGATTTCATAGGCAGCATCCTCGACATTGTGTATCCGGTGCCCGGACATCCCCCAATGCGGCCAGAACCTGGGTTCTTCGAATTCGTAAGCCTTCTTCTCCCGCGCTCTTTCTTTTTCCTGAATCTCCATTTTTTTGATACTCGCTTTTGTGAAGTTGGGACCAGCCAGGGGGCTAGTCTTCAAAGTCAGTCTGGTTCCGCTGCCAAAGGACAAGGCCATGGCGATAGCGAATCGACTCGCAGCCGAGTAGGACAAGAATGCAAGGGAGTAGATGAAGAAGAAGAGACGACTAAAGCAGGAAGCACGGGATCAGGGAGAGGACGTAAGCAATGATGATGATGACGACGATGATGACGATGATGACGAGGTAGCCGTCGACGTGGATTGGGGCATCCTGGAGGACGAGGACACGCTGACAAGTGCCTACCCATCCGTGCAGGGACCCTTCCCGTTCCACGCAGAGGGAAGCGAGTCGGTGAGGTCGGTGGAGGCCGGAGAGTCCATCGCTTCGCACAGCATGCCAGCTGAGGATCGGTGGATGGGGGAAGGCGGGCCTACCGCCACCGACCCTGAGGTGATGGTGGAGGGGAGTGGCTCTGGTGCCACACCCCATGAGACGGTGGAGGGGAGTGGCTCTAGTGCCGCACCCCATGAGGTAAGGGAGATGAGTCCCCCTACCGCAGAGCAAGGGGCAGGCTCGAAATGGTCCCGCCCAGACGAGTTGGGGCGGGGATCTAGGGATCCATCCCCAAAGCGCTTCCGCCGGCCGAAGGCGTCAGCGTAAGCCGCTGGTTCCCCTATTTTCATCCTTTTTCCCTTTCTATTTTGATCTAATGGCTTTTACCTTTGTGTAGGTTCTTGCAGATGGGCCACTCCCTGGGGCTGGCGCCCAAGAAGAGCCTCGCCATTCAGGTGGGACGGATGGCGCTGCCCGACGTCGCCCCTATTTCAGGCAGGAGTGGTGCCAATGTTGGAGCCGTGTTGGCCAATCCGACGGCGCCTGTGGTGGCGCCCGCGCCCTCGGTGGTTGCTGAGCAGGCGGCATCTTTAGTGGCGGGCGTGGTACAGCTGGCTGAGGGTCTAGTATCGCCAATGGAGGTGGTGCCTGAGGGCGTAGTGCAGTCCATGCCGCTGGAGACCTAGGTGGAAGTGGCCGCGATCATACCAAGCCCAGCAGGGCTCGATGTTGTTGTGATGGCGTCCGAGGGGGTGGCACAATCGATGCCATCGGCGGCCCAGGCCGTGGCTGACGAGGCAGGCCGGATGGAGGCGAACATGGCCGGAGGGTCATCGGGCGTGGTGGTGGTGCTGCATAGGATCAGGAGGGAGCCGCCCCTGGCCCCTTTGTTGGGAGGCAGCTGCTCCCCCATGCGGGGGGAGCCATCGCTCCAGTGGATGGCCACCCAGGATCCGATGTCAGCTCTTTTCTCACTCGACGATCATGCTGAGAGCATGGAGCGGGAGGGTCTTGATGTCGGGATCTCGACCATGCTGGATGCCCTGGACCAGGCTAGAGGAGCCCTGCGTGAGATCGTTATTCCTACTACTTAGGTATTCGCTTGGTTTTCTTCTTTCTTCGCATGTTTTTGTGTTTTCGTATTTCTGATACCGGTCTTCTTCTTCTTCAGATTCTCGTTGCTCGTAGTCAGAATAAATACTGATTCCTCCATGAGCAGAAGGTGGAGTGGGATCGCCTTTCTGAGGAGGCCTGGCTACGAGTAGATATGGCCGCATAGCTTGTTGCTGCCCAAGAGCGGGAGGCCAAGATGCGTTAGGACGTGGAGGAGATCCATGGGATGTTCATAGACCTGTCGGCGAGGGTGAAGCTAGAAGAGGAAGAGGCTGCCAGGATTCTGAAGGAGCGGGATGAGCTGCTCGAGAAGGATGGCTAGGCCAGTAAGCGGGCTATCGAGGTCCTGAAGGAGCTGGAGATGGAGCGAGATCTCAGGCAGAAAGCCGAGAGTAGGGCCATGGCCCTTCAGTAGAAGGCGGATGAGGACATCGAGGTGGTTCGCTCCCTCCGGACGGATCTTGGTGACACGGTGAGCCGAAGGTTGAGCACCGAGAACGTCTCTGTCAAGCTGGAAAAGGAACTTGCCCATGTGCAAAGGACCCTTCAGGCTGAGAGCGATGAGCATGAGCTTCTGCAAGCTACGGTCGGGGTGGTCCTTGATGCCCTGAAGATGGTGGAGCTAGTGGAGACCAGCCCACTCGTGGCTCGTGCCGCAGGTATCACGGCGCGGGTGGGCCAACTTGAGGAAGATGCCTTTTGTGCTGGGATCACCCAAGCCTTTGTTGTCGCCCATTCTCATTATGATTGGGAGATCAATTTGAGGGTGATGAGTCAAGGCTTCATGCCTGTTTATGAAGATCCTGAGCTAGATGAGATGGAGAAGGTGGTGACACCTCTTGCGCGGGACCTGGTGGACAGATTGAAAGAAGCAGTTCTCCCTTCGTGGAAGTAGTCAGTCGAATGAACAAGATTTATATGTAATATGTGAACAAGTGTCAGTTCTTTTGAGTCTGGAAGCAATTTCATGATTTTGCTTCATAATTTTGTTTTGTTAGATTTCACCTTCTTCTCGTAGCCGTCTGGTCGTTTGGTTTTTGCGGTCTTACCAATCTGTTCCCCCGAATCTTGCCACTGGTCTTGACACAAGGAGGGAAACTGATGTAATGATTGTTTCGAAAAGAAGAAGGGAGGTAGCCATACCTTAACCAGCCCCTGAGTAAGGTCCGACCCCCTGCATTTGCTGGGGTCGGGTGTTACTAGAGATCGGAACATTCAGATGGAATCCCATTCTGTGGTTTTTGTGACAGGGTCGGCGAAGTCCTTGGATGGCGTCGCACTATTCCCTACCCTGCCTTCCAACAAAACTCCCCAAATGGGATTCTATGGGCTCGGCAAGGGAGGGCCTTTGAACCTGTGTCCCTGTATTGAGCGGCTCGAACCCCTAGGCCTTGTCAGGGTCTGATAGGGGTCGGCCATAATATGCGTGTTACCCTATCCTCGATTTTTGCAATTGGAGGGCTGAGTAAGCGACACTTGCCTCGATGGCTCGAGTATCGCGCTCAATGAGCTCGCTAATGGGTATGTTCGTATGGAATCTAGGTCCATCATTTGCTGATGGGGTCGGCATAGCCTTCTGGTGGCACTCCACAACTTCTTAACCTGCCTCCCAGTAGATGCTCGAGCCGTTCGATAGGCTCAGGTGGCCCGATGGCCTCTCCTCGATGGAGATTCTGTGGGTTTGGCTCGGGGTTAGAATCGAACGAGAAAAGGTTGAGACATCCCTGTCTGCTTCTGAGCGGGGTCAGGCAGGGCCACTGGGCTTGTCTTAGTTATTTCTCCCTGGCTCTATTTGGCATGAGGCGGCCTCAAGCCCTTCACGGGCCAACCTTCGAACCTCGTCCTGCTGCCACCCATGTCGAATGAGGCGACGACCGTTTCGTGACACGACACGAAGCGTTGGGATGCAACGTTTTGCATATGTAATGTTTGAATGTATAATTTAATCGAAATAAGGGCGGGGTCGATAACGTTACCTTGGTAGCACAAGTGACAGGAAGCTCCTACTAGATGTGTTTGAGACAGGTTTCTGGGTCTGATGTTTCCGACGAGGCCAGCGTAAACTGCATAAGTATTGCTAGTTCTGTTTTTGTGATTGATTTTTAAGCGACCTGCCAGCTTCCCCCTTGAAGGGAGGGACTCTACAGGTGGACCCCTCTAGAGTCCTTTTAGGAAGGTGGGAGCCAAGGCTAGCAGTGTGAGGAATTATGAATGTGATTATGCCGATGAACCAAAAAGACTCCGCAGCCGACGGAGCGTAGGGCCCGGTGGTTTGCCCAGTTGCATTCACCATTAAATTCCCACACGCCGTGCCCCATTGATTTCCCAAACGTAAGGAGGGATTGGGCTAAGAGGGTGTTTAAACAAACATGCGCCCTCGGCAGCCCCCGAGCGATGTCCGTGTCCCTGCCGTTGCTGGGGTCGAAAGCTCAGTAAAAAATTCAATACTCAAAGTAAATAAACAAGGGTGCTTATCTTACGGCCGATCATTTGTTGTTTTGCTTGGGCCGACCGATTGACCTAGGGGGGGCCGTTGGGCCTCCCTCCGGATGGAGGTTCCATTGTTGGATCATCCCTGGTCCTGCCTGGGGAAGCGGAGAGTCGCCTGTAGGTGAGTGTGCCCCGGCTCTTGCGTCCAGGGCACGTTAGTGGTGGGCCATGCCCGGGTGATGTTCTGGCTTACCAGGCGGCATCCCATCGATCTGAGCGCGTCCCGTCGTTTCCGGCGCGTCACCTCAGATTCCTGTCGGCATTGATTTCGCATTTGTATTGAATAGGAGAAGGCAGAGATCTTTTTGGCTGAACCTTTCACCTTTCCTCAGTTGCTGAGCCCCTTCTTTAAATAGGGGGGGGGAAAGAGTTTTCATCCCACCTCCTTGCCAACCTCTGAGCCGCCACCCCTTTTCCTCGTTCCTTTCCACCAAATGCCTTGGTTCCTAAGTAAGAGAGGGTGATGCTAGGGGGAGAGAAAACTCACAGATCCGCTCATGAATCTGGAGCATGATGTTGAGCCGGAGGTCATCCAACGTAGATGAAATGGTGCGAGCCGCCCTTGCTGAGGAGTCACTGTTGCTGAAGGAGAAGGAGCGCTGGAGGGCGCCGTACGTTGTCGACTTTGCCATCATTCGCTGTATCCCTCCTTTGGCGGGAGGCGTTTCCTGCCCTGACGCCATTGTCAGGGTTGCGGCTGACGACGATGGCGTAGTCCCTAGATGCCCCGGCAGAGGCATCGCTGTTGGGGTTGCGGCTGACGATGATGTCGTAGTCCCTGGACGCCCCAGCGGAGGTGTCACTGTCGGGGTTGCGGCTGACGATGATGTCATAGTCCCTGGACGCCCCGACGGAGGCGCTGCATTTGCCTGCATGGAGCTCAACACTGCAGGTGACAGCGCCTTCGAGGACCCCGTGAAGTGGTAGGACGCCACCAATGGAGAGCATGGTGTGGCGGCCGTAGTAGACGCACTGGCCCGTGTACATGCCCCGGGCGTTGCCGATGGAGAGCATGGCACGACAACCGCAGCAGTACTTGTAGTAAAGCTAGGAAGAGACGGTAATTGAATAAATTTGTGGGGGAGCCCCTAAGTAAACAGTCCTCTAAATTTACAAGTATATTAGTCCTTTTTGTAATGAAATCACTTTGTAAGTGGCGAATTTGTGCAAAAATGAACAAATTTTCATCTTTTGTTACGGCAAACGACCTTTCCTCTTTCTGTAAAAAAGGTTTTCGTGTCCTCCGACCCTTCCCATGGTTTAAGTCATAAGAAACTAGGAGTGCGGGCGAATTAATTCTGATCGCGCTGGTGAGCAAAGAGGTTGCAACCTCTAGGGCGTGGATCTCCCGCAGTCCTACCAGTTATATTCAGAATTTGTTCCTGAAATCTTAGTCCTTAGGACTTTTTTATGAGAAGAACGAAAAACTTAGAGAATGTTTGTAAATACAACACAGGAAGTTTTTGCAAGCATACTTGTATTATTCATGTCAGCCCCCAAGTGAGGTCTGACCCCTCGCAATTTGCAGGGGTCGGATGTTACTAAGGATCAAGGTTTCATAATGACAAAAACTGATAAGGAAGAAACATGTGTTTATTTAAGGGAAAAAACGACGTAGCTGCTCAATGTTCTAGGTGTTGGTGAAGACCTCGCCGTTGATGGTTTTCAACCTATAGGCGCCTGGGCGAAGTACTTCCATGATGACATAGGGCCCTTCCTAGGGCGGGGAGAGTTTGTGGTGGCCCTTGTTGCTCTGGACAAGGCGGAGGACGAGGTCCCCGACGTTGAAGGCTCGACCCCGCACCCATCGACTGTGGTACCATCGCAATGCCTGCTGGTACTTAGCCAAACGGAGGAGGGCGATGTCGCGGGCTTTGTCTAGCTGGTCCATGGCGTCTTGGTGAGATGCCTCGGCCCCCTGTTCATCATATGCTCTGATTCTTGGTGTTCCATAGTCAAGGTCCGTTGGGAGAACGGCCTCAAAACCGTAGACTATGAAGAAGGGTGTGTAGCTAGTGGCTCGGCTAGGAGTTGTCCTCAGGCTCCAAAGTATGGCCAGAAGCTCAGCAAGCCAGCGCGCGCCAAACTTGTTCAACCAGTTGAAAATTCTTGGCTTAAGGCCTTGCAGGATCATGCTGTTTGCGCGCTCGACCTACTCGTTCGTCCGAGGGTGTGCGACGGCTGCCCAATCGTTCCAGATGTGTTGTTCATCGCAAAATCGAATGAATTTCCTACCGGTGAACTGCGTGCCATTGTCTATGATGATGGAGTTCGGTACTCCAAAGCGATGGATGATGTCGAGGAAGAATAGCACAGCTTGCTCGGATTTGATCGTGGATATTGGTTGAGCTTCAATCTATTTTGTAAACTTGTCTATGGTGACAAGCAGGTGGGTGAAGCCCCCGGGCGCCTTTTTGAGTGGCCCAACCAGGTCGAGCCCCCAGACCATGAAGGGCCACGTGATGGGGATCATCTAGAGTGCCTGGGCCAAGAGGTGAGTTTGCCGATCATAGTACTGACAGCCTTCGCAGGTGCGTACAATTTGCTCAGCATCGGCTACTACGGTGGGCCAATAGAAGCCTTGTCGGAACGCATTCCCAACCAAGGTCCTTGGTGCAGCATGATGACCGCAGACTCCACCGTGGATATCGCTTAGCAGAAGTTTTCCCTGTTCGCTAGGGACATAGAATTGCAGGATCCCAATATGACTTTGTTTGTAGAGTTCGCCCTCTACAAGAATGAAGGACTTGGCGTGGTGCATGAGCCGTTGGGCTTCCGTCTTGTCTGCTGGTAGTATGTCGCGGAGGTGGTAGTCGAGGTAAAGCATTCTCCAGTCGTCGGGAGGGTCGGACTCCGCTGCTGGGTCCTCTTCAAGCTCCATAACCTTGGGGTCAGGCGGAGCAGTTGGCGGATCAGCCCCTGGGGTTAGACTAGATGGGCCATCATTGGCTTGTTTCGACACTGCGTAGCATACCAAGGGTTTGTGTTGATCGCTGGAAAAGACGCCTGCCGGGACTGGCTCTTGGCCGGACGCTGCTTTTGTGAGCATGTCGGCTACTTCATTGAGGCGCCTTAGGATGTGATTGAGTTCGAGGCCGTCGAATCTGTCCTCCAACCGTCAGACTTCTTGATAGTATGCCTCCATCTTGGCATCATGGCAGCATGACTCCTTCATGACCTGGTTGACGACCAGCTGGGAGTCGCCCCTGACGTCAAGGCGTCGGATGCCCAGCTCAATGGCGATTCGTAGGCCATTGATGAGCGCTTCGTATTCTATAGTATTGTTTGATGAGGGGAAATGGAGCCGAACCATGTACCTCATGCAGACCCGAGGGGAGATACAAAAACTAGTCCTGCTCCGGCGCCCTTCTTCATTAGTGATCTATCGAAGTACATTGTCCAGTACTCTTGATTGACGACTGCTGGTGGCATCTGGACCTCGGTCCACTCTGTGATGAAGTTAGCCAGTACCTGAGATTTGATCGCTGTTCGGGGGGCATAAGAAATGCCCTAATCCATCAGCTCGAGTGCCCACTTTGCGGTTCTTCCCATAGCGTCCTGGCTACGGATGACCTCGCCAAGGGGGAACGATGTCACTACTGTCATAGGGTGTGACTCGAAGTAGTGGCATAGCTTCCTCTTGGTGATGAGGACGGTGTATAGGAGTTTCTAGATTTGGCAGTAGCAGGTTTTGGAGTCGGATAATACCTCACTGATGAAATATACAGGGCACTGCACCCTGAAGGCGTGCCCCACTTCTTCCCGCTCTACTACTAAGGCGGCGCTAACCACTTGCGTGGTGGCCATGATATATAGGAGGGATTCTCCGTTGCTTGGAGGGACCAGAACCAGATTTTAGTTAGAAATTGCTTAACCATGTCAAGCGCTTCCTGAGCCTCGGCTATCCACTCAAAGCAGTTGGATTTCTTTAGGAGTCGATAAAGGGGGAGTCCCCGTTTGTCGAGGCATGAAATGAATCGGCTGAGGGCGGCAAGGCACCCTATGATCCGCTGAACCCCCTTTATGTTTTGGATCAGGCCCATCTTTGTGATGGCTGATATCTTCTCTAGGTTGGCTTCGATGCCATGCTCGGAGACAATAAAGCCAAGCAGCATGCCCCTTGGGACCTCGAAAACACATTTTTTGGGATTGAGTTTGATGTCGTTTGCCCGGAGTTTTGCAAAGGTTTGTTCAAGGTCGGTGACAAGGTGGTCAGCTCGCTGGTAAGTTGACTAGCGTTCTTTAGACCGAACGACATCGAAATGTAGCAGAACGATCCGAAGGGGGTGATAAAAGAAGTCGCGAGCTGGTCGGACTCTTTCATCATGATTTGGTGGTAGCCAGAGTATGCGTCAAGGAAGCAGAGGGTTTCACACCCTAAGTTGAATCAACTATTTGGTCTATTCATGGTAAAGGAAACAGATCCTTGGGACATGCCTTGTTGAGGCCTGTGTAATTGACATACATTCTCCAATTCCCGCTCTTTTTCGTACAAGAACAGGATTTGCTAACCACTCTGGGTGGTATACTTCCTTAATGAATCCTGCAGCCAATAGTTTGGCTATCTCCTCATCGATGGCCCTGCGTTTCTCCTCGTCAAAGCGGTGCAGGCATTGCTTCACCGGCTTGGAGCCCGGGTGAATTTTTAAGGTATGCTCGGCGACCTCCCTTGGGATGCCTAGCATATCCGAGGGTTTCCACACAAAGATGTCTTTGTTATCATGGAGGAAGTCGATGAGCGTGCTTTCCTATTCGGAGGAGAGTGCGGTCCCGATACAGACTTTTTTGCCCTCGGAGTTGCTAGGGTCCAAGAGGACCTCCTTAGAGCCTTCTACCGATTCGAACGACCCGGTTGATTTCTTGGTGTCGAGCGTTTTTTTGGCAACCTCCTCCTTGAGGGTGGCGAGTTCCTTGGAGGCGATGACTGCGGATGCATGACCGTAGCATTCGACTTCGCACTCGTAAGCGTGCTGGAAGGAGGTGCCGATGGTGATGACCCCGCGGGGGCCCGTCATCTTCAGCTTAAGGTACGTATAGTTGGGGATGACCATGAACTTCGCATAGCATGGTCATCCTAGGATGGCGTGGAAAGTCCCTGAGAACCCCACTACATCGAAGGTGAGGGTCTCAGTCCAGTAATTGGACCGATCCCCGAAAGTGATGGGCATATCGATCTGCCCTAGTGGCATGGCTTGCCTACCAGGCACGACACCGTGGAAAGGCGCTCGGATGGGATGGAGGTTCGTTCAGTCGACGCCCATCTCATCGAGCGTCTTGGCATACATGATGTTGAGGCTGCCTCCGTCCATTAGTACTTTCATGAGCCACTTTGGACCGACAATCAGATCGACGACAAGCGGGTACCTTCCCGGGTGTGGGACAACATCCGGATGGTCGGTTCGGTCGAAGGTTATGGTGGATTCTGACCACCGGAGGAAGGCAGGCGTGGCTGGTCCGGTAGTATAGACCTCGCGGCGTGCGACCTTTTGGCGGTGCTTGGAGTCATAGGCCATTGATCCTCTGAAGATCATGAGGGCACCGGTCAGCGTTGGGAAGGCGTCGTCCTTCTTCTCTGCGTCATCTATGGTGGGAACAGGTTCCTTCCCCTGCTCCCCTTTGTGAAGGCCCCCAAACAAGTATTTGCGCATGAGGCCGCAATCCTTGTATAGATGCTTGGCCGGGAAGGCGTGGTTTGGGCATGGCCCCTCGAGCATTTTCTCAAAGTGGTTCGGAGTGCCCTCCATGGGCTTCCGGCCACCTTTGCTGTCGGCAGCAGCCACGAGCAAGTTGTCGCGCCATTGCTTCTTATTTTTCCTTTTGCCAGGACGGTTGGAGGCGCCTTCGCCGGCGTCCTTGTCCCGCCTCATCTTTCCGTCGGAGCGGTCGAAGATGGCTCCAACTGCCTCCTTTCCAGAGGCATGACTAGTGGCGATGTCCAGGAGTTCCGTGGTAGTCCATGGGCCCTTGTGTCCTAGCTTGTGGACCAGGGATTCACAGGTTGTCTCGGATAGGAAGGCTCCTGTCACGTCGGCATCAGCAACGTTAGGGAGCTCGTTGCACTACCGAGAGAAGCACCGGATATACCCGCAGAGGGTTTCATCGGCCTTCTGGCGATAGTTCTTGAGGTCCCACAGGTTTTCGAGGCATTTGTACGTGCCCTGGAAGTTGCCCACGAAGATCTCCATCAGATCCGCCCAACTTTGAATGGCGTTGGATGGTAGGTGCTCCAGCCATGCTCACGCCAAATCGGCCAAGAACAGCGGGAGATTGCGAATAATGAAATCGTCATCACTCGCACCACTGGCCTGACATGCAAGCCGATAGTCTTCGAGCCAAAGCCCAAGATTTTTTTCGCTAGAATATTTAGGGATGTTAGTAGGCGGTCGATATCTTATGGGGAACGCAGCGTTGAGGATGTGTCGGCTGAAGGCCTGAGGGCCTAGCAGGCCAGGGTTTGGGCTTCGGTCCTCGCCGCTATCGTAGCATCCACTGTGTCGAGGATGGTAGCCATGGTGGGCTGCCTCTCCTGTGTCGCCGTGGACGCGCTTGCGGGTGTTGATGGTGCTGCGCACATCGTGGTCGTGGCCGAGACATTGATGCACCAGGATGGCGGAGGGCTGCCTGCCGCCTAGCGGTGTTTGGTGAACAGATGCATCCTTGGTGGGGCGCATCGAGGGTGTTCGCTGGCTGGTGTCGGGCTTGCGTCATCGGGACAACGAACTTTCTGCCTGCTGCGCCACCGCCCGCTCGAGTAATGTGCGGATTTCTTAGCGGGCGCGGCGATCCTCGGATGTCACGGCCTCTGGTAGGCCATGCAGCAAGGCGGTTGCTGCAGCAATGTTTTGGCTTGCCCGGGCAAAGTGAGGAAGGGTCCCGTCGTTGGTGAGGATCCTTTGGTGTATGGTGTGGGCCGTGGTGCGCCCCCCCGTCTTTGTGGCGTTCAATCTCGCGATTGATGTCCGCGTACTCCCAGGCAAGCCCTTGCCCGACCTCATCGATATCTAGCTGACGGGCCCTTAGCTGCTCCATCCTTAGGCGAGATGGGGCTATTGTCTCTTCCCTAGATCTGTCGTCAGTGTTGTTTGTCGGGGTGACCTCTTCCCTAGAGACACTTTCAACGTGCCCCTCGGGGGTCTGCGCCATGAAGCATTCCTGGGAAGGGTGGTGGCTCCCAATACTGGAGTCTGAGCTGGAGAACGATCCTGGCTCCTCGTAGAGGAGCCCGTAGAGAGTCTCCATATCATGCTCAATCATCCCCACAAACTTGCTGTCCGTGGGCGGCTAAACCATACGTAGTGCTAGAAGGTGGCCAACGGTCGTCGCAGCATTGTGGAGACCGAACAGAAACGCTATCGGGGCGTTCCATACAGGGTCTTTTAGGGTGATGCAGCACAGGTCCTCCCTGGATAACTAGGGTCCAAAGGAGTCGCCTGGCTGATCCTCAAGCCTCTAGTGGCTGAGGTTGATAGAAGGGAGAGACTAGGCGGCCATGTGGGTTAGCGCCAGTTCTCCTCCTAGTGTGATGATGAAATCTAGGTTGCCGAAACGCACATGTGCGCCTGGGGCCCAACTGATTGCGTGGGTGGCCATCTAAGGCCTGATTTGGACCGCGCAAGCACCCCTACCTAGCGTGCCAACTGTCAGTGTTTCGTACAAGCACCGGCAAGTAAATTTATAGTAATGCGTGTTAGGCTCGGATGGTGCGCTAAAGGACACAAGATTTATACTGGTTCGGGCTGAATATCCCTACGTCCAGTTTGTTGCTGCTCATGTTATTAGCACCGTGAATGATTCATAGTAGGGGATACAAACGATCGAGAGAAGGGCAGGTCCCAAGTCTCTGATGGAAGGGTCGAAAGGAGGCTAAGAGCTTGGTAGCAGCTTGACTATGTGTGTGTGTCGTGTCGTGTCGTTCGGGCCCCTCTTGTTGGAGGAAGTGCATCCCCTTTTATAGATGAAGGGGACAGCTTTACAAGGGTGAGGACTTAGGATGCATACTCCACCTAGCCTTGTGGCTCATGTCTACCCAGCTTGATTACCCATTCTGATGGGTGTGAAAGGATGATAAGCGCCTACAATACTGTCGATGCCCCTGTAGAATGTCAGGATGTTTGCAGAATACTGTCTTACGTAGGGTATGGGCTACAGTACAGTGGTTTTGACTTATGAACCTTGCCTAGCCTTGCTTTGCACGCCTTCTGGCTCCTATGAGTCTCTATCAGAGGGATGCGGGGTCAGGGTCCGGAGTAGCGCTGTGGGCAAGGTCCTTTGATTGGGTGGACCTAAGGGGTCGGGAAGCGAGCGCCGCTCCCTTGGGTCCATAACATGGTGACAGCATGTCCGTCCTTCGTGGAGATCACAAATCCTTTTCTAGAGTGTAGTGGTTGTCGTATATCTTCATCGAGTTCCGTGTCCTAGAGCTAAAGGCGGTGCCTACAACTCTACAGGGTGAGGAGCATGCGCCTGCAATACCTTTTGGGCTCTATGGTGCCCGGAAGGGTCTAAAGCACCCGTCCAGTCATTCCCTGGCAGTACCTTTCCTGCTGGGGTGCAGGGTATGGTCCTTGAAGCCATGGTTGACCCAAACGTCTTGTCTTGCTCTGTACCCATCATCATGAGGGAACGAAGGAGAAGTTATTAGGTAAGATGAAACTAGTCTTTGGACATCGAATAGGGCAAGGTTCATCCTCAGTCATCGGGCGAGATAGAGTCCAGTCCTTATCCCTTAGGTGTGATCGAGCCCACCCCTCGGGTGTCGAGCGAGGCAGAGTCTATCCTCAACCCTCGGGCGAGGCGGAGCTATCCCAAAGGCGTCGGGATAGGCGGAGACTAGCCTTCAACCCTCGGGCGAGGTGGAGCTGTCCCGAAGGCGTCGGGTGAGGCAGAGACTAGCCTTCAGCCCTCGGGCGAGGCGGAGCTGTCCCAAAGGCGTCAGGCAGAACGGAGGCTAGCCCTTAGCCCTCGAGCGAGGCGAGGCTGACCCAAAGATGTTGGGTGAGGCAGAGACTAGCCCTTAGCCCTCAGGCGAGGCGGGGCTAGCCTAAAGGCGTTGGGCGAGACGGAACCAAACTTTCGTCATTCGGGCAAGGAATGTAGCGGCGCCCTTGTCCGTCTAGAAGTTTTTAACGTTCGATGGTTATTGGTTCCACCTCTTGGGGTACCCCAGTATTAG
Organism: Miscanthus floridulus; assembly: GCF_019320115.1. NCBI lineage: Eukaryota > Viridiplantae > Streptophyta > Magnoliopsida > Poales > Poaceae > Miscanthus > Miscanthus floridulus. The sequence continues at coordinate 85,591,635 of NC_089587.1, forward strand.
GTCCCCGACAGTTAGATTACCAAATTTTGACTCATGATAAATTATGTGGATCATAAAAAACAGAGTCCGTATGCACCCTGGGCATCGATTTTACCCGGGACTACTCCTCGAATCCGAGATGGACTCCAACTCAAGTTGGACTAGACCACCGCCATGGTGTAGATGAGTTAGATGCCCAAACTGGTCCTCATCTCCTTTGCTTGTACTTGAGGGAGTGATGTCCTCATCACTCGGTCTCATCATTCTCTTAGATCGGTAGGCGGGTCCTGACCCATTAGTTAGCTGCATCAGCGTACTCGGGTCTAGATGGCTCACCCTCTCTCATGGGTTGCCAAGAGCCGATGATAGGCCAACCGCACTCAAGCGCGCATGTCCCTAAAACATGCCCTGTCGCCTTAACGCTTGGCCACATCATGCACAACTGTGCTATGTACCATTGTTTATGAGCGTTTTCCCACATTTCCACCAGACAAAGGCTCCACACAGTTGCATTACTGAGTGACACTAAGGCCCCATTTGGTAGGGCTCATCTTCAGCTCTGGCTCTAGCTCTTCTGGAAAAGCCCTACCAAACGGTTTAGTAGGAAGAGCTGTTTGGAGCTATTTTTCAGTGAACAAAGAGGAGACAGAGCCATTTAGGAGGAGTCCAAAATAGCTCTGGCTCCTTCGGAGGAGCCCCCCAAACACACCTTGACAACTCTTTAAAGCTGTGAAACTTGCCTTGTCTCCCTCCTTCTCATCCTAGAATAGTCGTACCACCGTCGTCCCCCAACAACTCGGGGAACCTCGTCTCCCTCCATCATCTCCTCATTAATTGTCCCTTCTACTGAAAGTCGAACTCCATGTCCCTCGCCACAATTCACACCTTGGCCATTGCTGACATCCTCGACCGTGTGCTGGTGAGCTTTGAATTTGAGACAATGTACGTGATCCACCATGGCATATGTTAAATTATTCCATCAAGATATATATTTAGAATTAAGACCTAGATTTCTAGTAAAATGAACTAAAAAAGCATCACAACTAATGTTGTACTATATTTCCACTAAAACAAGCTGACAACATTCTAACTATAGTGTATAAAATCCTATCACATTGCACGAGCGGTAGCAAAACTAAAAGTGATATAACATTGAACCAAACAAATATGCTAGTGTGGAATAGCAACAGGGAGGCATGCAAAATCAAAGTTACAACTTTTAACTTCATGTTTTAACTTTATATCATTAGAGCGAACACAAAAGTCTGCCTACTCTACTAATGAACGGTTATGCCTTCGCTGCATTAAGATGCAAAATCTTCGGTGACCTTTGGGAAAATGCAAATTGTTGTGTGCCCTTTAATTTGGGGAGGTTCCTTCTTCTAGGATAATAGCAGTAATCATTGGGTGACCAATTGAGATTCTTCAAATAGTTTGGGATCCACTTATCAATGGTCTCATGTGCTCGTCCTCCTCCTCTTCTCAATAATGTATTACTGCCAATCGGAGCAAATAAAAAGGGATGAATAGTCAGATGATCACATTGGGATTTACCCTCAAAAGTTTCAACTCATGTCTCTCCTTTTTCTTCATGAGAATCTTTGAATAGCCTTGCAACAAGAATGTTGAAAGAGATTCTTCATCATCTACTCCCACATTCTACATCTCCTACTGAATCACGGCCCCAATCCTTTCTCGTCCTTTTCCTACCAGCTTTACACTTGGAAGCTAGAAATTTGTTGATGTTATTGTTGGGTTCTTCATTTTTGTGGTGGTTTTTCCTCTTCTCTTCTATCCAAGCATGCGTCATGATTGATTATTCGGATCTCAAAAGATCTCAATTGAATTGTGTATTGTTCATGAAACTTCTCTAGTGCTACAAGCTGTTTCAACATCTTCCATGCTCTCCTTATAGTGGAAGTCGATAACTCCGTGCAATTTGGTTCTGGTTAAAATCTAGAGTTAGAATGTTAAGAATGATGTACATTCAGTCTTATACACCCTTCAAATCTTGGCCTCCCTCATCTGACAGCTCGCATCCCTCTCTTACTCACTACTGCTCACCACTACTACCACATCCCCTTGTTGGTCCACTAGCACGTGGTAAGAGAGTGAGACTCTTCTTTCGAAGATCCCACCATGCCTTCATGCTGCTCCCACTACCTAGTGAGCGACTGAAACCCACTGTGGTCTCTTCCCTAGTCCAACGGAACCAGGACAAGATCCCATGACATTTCATTTGGACATAGAAACATGTAGTTCTTAGAATTTCGTATCACTATGATGTATCCTAGCATGTAAGAACACATATTTCTTTTCTAATTTCAAAAGAGCCATGTTGTCCACCCCTCCACCCCCTTATATAAAGATTTCTACCTATAAGCAATAGTGTCAGAGATCGACCATTGTATTCAATTGTTAGATAAAATGTGTAGTCAGCCTTGTGTAGTATATGAATTATCATAGCACTAGCCATACTTTAAGCACCATTTGTGAATTGCTTTGTTTGCCGCTTGAACACTCTTTAGAGACTCCTATTTAGATTTGTTGATCTATGAGTGAGAGAGCAAATGAGTGATAGGCCAAAGGTCTTCTCCCCCTCTACCTCTTCTATAGTGGGTTGGGATAAGAGTTTTTCATTCTTTCTCTTGGTGGGGCTTGAGCCTGAGGACGACCCCCAATCGAGCTATCGGCTACACACCATTCTTCATGGTCTACGGTTTTAAGGTCGTCCTCCCGACTAACCTCGACTATGGAGCACCAAGGGTTAGGGCATATGACAAATAGGGAACTGAGCGCGTCCCTCGAAGATGCCATGGACCAGCTAGACAAAGCGCGCGATGTTGCCCTCCTCTGATCAGCCAAGTACCAGCAGGCGTTGTGATGGTACCACAGCCGACGAGTACAGGGTCAATCCTTCAACATCGGAGACCTAGTCCTCCGCCTCGTCCAGAGCAGCAAGGATTGTCTCAAGCTCTCCCTGCCATGGGAGGGACCGTACGTCATCGTGGAGGTGCTCCGGCCAGGCGCCTACAAGCTCAAAACCATCGACTGTGAGGTCTTCGCCAATGCCTAGAACATCGAGCAGCTATGTCACTTTTACCCTTAATAAACACACACTTTCTCTTATCAGTATCATTATCGAACTCCCCAACCTTTAGTAACACCTGACCCCAGTAATGGTGGGGGGTCGGGCCTCACTCGGGGGCTAATAAGAGCATATCTATCTAGTAGACAATCTCTGCGTCCGACCCTTTCTCACGATTAAGACCCAAAAGCGAAGTTTGTGGAAATGAACACTGAGTAAAACTGGTCGGACTGTGAGAAACCTATGGCTCGGCGGCTATGGCGCCTTTGCTTACTAGCGCAATCAAAGTTTTTTCTGCACCTCAGGCTTTTTGGCCTTAGCCACTAAAAGAATCGATACGCGTTTAAGAGTCTATCCGCCTAACAAACATTCTTTGTGCCTGATCCCCTATCGCATTAGGACCTAGGAGCTATGGTTGTAGGAACAAGCTCTAAGTATAACTGGTTGGACTGCGAGAAACCTACGCCCCGGTGGCTATGGCCCCCTTGCTCATCAGCATGATCAGAATTTGCTCACCCACACCCTAAGCGTTACGACCTTAACGACAGGATAGGGTCAGAATGCACTAACCTTTTTATACAAAAAGGGGAGAAGGGCTAAAAAGCTGTTTTGCTACAATGAAATTTAAGAGGTTGCCCATTTATTACAAGTTCTCCACCTTGCTTATCTGTCAAACTAAATTCTTGCACAGGATGTTCTCATCCTTTATCTCCATAGGTAAGTCTTGTCTCAACAGACAACACTAGTCGATCGAACGGCTTTGGCACTGCCAAGAAATGGGTAGGGAGTGGCAGGATGCCTATGCAGGTTATGCCGACCCCATCACGAACGATGGACCCAGATCTCGCTCGATCATATCCGGTAAGAGCTCCCCGAACCCATCACTCTGACCATCGAGGTAAATCCTATGCCTAGGTCGATCAAATGGCTCAAAGCTGCTGTCGAGAGATGGGCCACCCTTACTTTACATGCATTAATTTCGCTATCAAGCGTCCGACCCTCCTCACGTTAAAAAACTAGAGGCAAGGTGTGCGGAGACAACAACTGAGTAAAGTTGGTCGGACTACGAGACACCTATGCCTCGATGGCTATGGCGTCTTTGCTCACTAGCGTGATTAGAGTGTTTGTCCCCACACCCTGAGCTTTAGCCTCCACCTTCTTGGGAAGGGTTTGGAGGGGCCTACCTGTAGAATCTCCATTGAGGAGTGATCGGTAGGTCACCTAGATTGATCGGACGGCTCAGGCTACTGCTGAGAGACGGATAGGGAGTAGTGGGATGCCCCATGCAGGTTATGCTGGCTCCATTATGAACGATGGACCTAGACCCCACATGGACATATCCGGTAAGAGCTCCCTAAACCCGTCACTCAAGCCATCGAGGTAACTATACCGACCCCCACCTTTCTTTTTCCATTGAATGATCATTCATTCATCCATTCTCATGCATGCATTCATACATTCATTCATACATTCATCCATTCATTCATCCCATACATCCAAGCATTGCATATGCAATTGTTGCATCACAATGCTTCGCTGTCGCCTCACAAAGTGGTAGTCGTCTCATTCAATATGAGCGGCGACCGACCGAGGTTCGAAGGCAGGCCCATGAAGGGCTCTAGGCCACCACACTGTCAAATAGAGCCAGGGGAGAAAAACCGAGATGAGCCCTAGCAGGCCTTACTCGACCCCGCTCAGAAGCAGACAGGGACATCTCGACCTTTCTCATTAGTTTCTAACCTCGAGCTAAGCCCATAGAATCTCCATCGAGGGGAGGCCAGCGGGCCATCTGAGTCGCTCTCTAGAGTGATAAGGGTATCTGCTGGGAAGGCGGGTTAAGGAGTAGTAGAATACCACATGAGGGCTATGCTGACCCCAGTCAATGGATGATGGACCTAGATTCTACTCGAACATGCCCATTAGCGAGCTCACCAAGCGCAACACTCGAGCCATCTAGGCAAGTGTCATTAGCTCTAGCCCCTCTGGTTGTAGAAACTGAGGACGGGGTGACGCATGAAACATGGCCAACCCCTATCGAGCCCCATGAGGCTCGAGGGCTCGAGCTGCCTGACCCTAAATCAGGAGACCGAGGTTCAAAGGCTGGCCCGCGGAGGGCCCGAGGCCACCTCATGTCAAACAAGAGCTAGGGAAGAAAACATAGATGAGCCCTAGTGGCCTTCGCCCGACCCGCCTAGAAGTGGATAGGATCATCTCAGCCCTCTTATTAGATCCTAACCTCAAGCCAATCCCATAGAATCCCCATTAAGGGGAGGCCATCGAGCCACCTGAGTCACCCTCCGGAATGGCTAGGGCATCTGCTGGAAGGTGGGTTAAGGAGCAGTGGGATGCCCCATGTGGGCTTTGCTGACCCCGTCAGCGGATGATAGACCTGGATTCCACTCGAAGATACCCGTTAGCGAGCTCCCTGAGTATGACACTCGAGCCATCGAGGCAAGTGTCGTTAGCTCAGACCCTTCGGTTGTAGAAACCAAGGATGGGGTGATGCGTGAAACATGGTTGACTCCTACCAAGCCGCATAGGGCTCGAGGGCTCAAGCAACCCGACCTTAAATCAGGAGATCAGGGTTCGAAGGCTAGTCCACTGAAGGGCCCGAGGCCACCTCACATCGAACAAGAGCTAGGGGAGAAAACATAGATGAGCCCTAGCGAACTTTGCCCTGACCATGTCTAGAAGCGAACATGGTCATCTCAACCTTCTTGTTTGATCCTAACCTCAAGCCAAGCCCACAGAATCCCCATTGAGGGGAGGCCATCGGGCCACTTGAATCGCCCTCTAGAATGACTCGGGCATCTGCTGGATGGTGGGTTAAGGAGGAAGTGGAATGCCACATGAGGGCTTGGCTGACCCCTATCACAAACGACAGACTCGAGTTCCACTCGAACATGCCCGTTAGTGAGCTCACCGAGCGTGTCACTCGAGCCATCGAGGCAAGTGACATTAGCTCAACTCCTCTGGTTATGAAAACCGTGGACTGGGGCGATGATCACAAAGACGAGCCAACCCTCGACCTGGACCCCTGCTACTGTGTGGGGGCTCAAGGAAAGTTGGACTCACAAGGAGACCAAACGCGCGGTTGTAGAACTATAGCTCAGATCCTTCGGGAGGGGGTACGTGTGAAAATAAGAGACGCTTTCTCCTACTAGTTTCGCTATCCTCTCCTCTATCTTTAGTGAGACCCAACCCTAGCAACGGTAAGGGGTCGGATCTCACTCGAGGGGCTGATAAGGGAATAAATACACCCTTTCTAACACAGTCGTCCACGTTTGACCTCTTTCTCACGTTAAACCTAGTAGCAAGGTCTACGAAAACGAATGACTGAGCAAGGCTGGTCGAACGGCGAGAAACCTATGCCCTAGTGGCTATGGCACTCTTGCTTACCAGCGTGATCATAATTTCCCTCCTACACCTCGAGCTCTATGGTCTTAATAAATAGAAGGGTCAGGAACACACCAAAACAAAAGGACAAGTTTGTATAAGCATTACAAAAAGATCAGCACTGGTCCTCTGATTACAAAAGTGATCAACCTATTGAACTAACTGACTCCTCTTGGGGAGAACTATGCTTCTGATCCTGTCTGCCAGGTCCTACAAAAGGGGAGCCACCACTGTCTCCATCTCCTCTAGCTCATATCGTCTCCAGGTCGATGTTGTCCCCATAATGAGAACAAGCAATCACGAAGGATTGATTGACCCCAGTGCGAAGCACATTCCTCTTGAGCTGGCGCACCTAGGCTATGATCTCAATGGTGCGGGCCGCCAGCGAGCTAGTCCCCTCCGATCGTACCACCTCAAGGTCATCGCAGACCACTCTGAGGGCAGTGCTTAGGATACCGAGCTTGTCACTCTCCACCTAAAGGTTCCTCCTCACCTCGGCAAGGTCTATGGCTAGCCCGGCAAAGGCACTCTCAGCCTCTAGCTTCTAGGTCATCGTGGTTCCAAGCTTAGCCTAGAGGGAGCTGACCCTTTGCTGCATGTCGCCGCGCTCTTGGTAGGCCTAATCACGCTCGCAAAAGGTCCTGGTCATGCTCCTCGTGAGCCACTCCATGCTCCGAGCGAAGCCTCTCCAGGGTTTGGAGCAGCTCATCCCACTCCTAGCATAGCCGAGTGACTGCCATGGCATCTAGACTTGCCCTCTTCTCCAGGGCCACGAGCTTCTCCTCGGCTCCTAGCTTCAGCTCTTGTTCCTTCTCAACCTCAGCCAGAAGGTCAAGGATCCACCAGCGGGTCTCGGTGTCCTTCTAGAGCAGCTTGTCTCGCTCCTTCCTATCATTGGAAGCCTCCTCATCATCCCTCCATGATCTCACCAATAGGGCCTCGAACACCCTCTTAGCCTCGTTAGCATGACGACGGGCTTCAGCCACTCACGATCGAAGGTTGTCCGCCTTCTCGACAAGGGGAGTCAGCTCGGACACCCTCTATTGAGCGACAATAGGCCAAGCGGTCACCTCCCCACGTAGTCGTGCCTCCTCGACGAGGTGGTCCTAGTTTCCTTCTATTCATGAAGGAATCGAGACTTCCCTCGGCTGCGCAATAAGGGACTAAAAGGAGATGATGGTCAGAATACAAAAAACATACAGAGAAAGAAAAAAAGGCAAGAAGTAGGATCAAGCAAGTACCCAACCAGAAGGTATGACAACGTCATGTAAGGCACCTCGAGCGTGGTCCAGGGCCTCGAGCATGGACGCAATCCCCACATCGAGGCTCTCCCGCTCCATTCTCTTTGTGGCATCATCGAGAGTGAAGAGCTGTCAACGTCGGATCCTCCTAGACTCACCCACCGAAGTAAGGGCTCGCTCCTGCACAGGCGAGTCGCTGCCCACCAGCGTTAGGGCTAGGGATGGCTTCCCGCCGACCCCGATCACCGCCAACCCTCCTCGCTGTGATGTCCCTACTAGGACACTCCCTCCGATGATGGAAAGGGTCAGTGGTACGGACTGCTAACCCCTCTCCTAGCACCACAACCTTCAGGGACCCCTCAAGTGGCGTCCCCCTCCATCCATCCCATGCCTAGACTCCATCACCTAGGCCACTGATCACGTGGGTCACGCTGGATCCTTAGGCGCGGCCACGATAGCACCTAGCTATGACCCGTCTATCACAGCCGCCGCCACCTTCGCCTACATCAGCGGGGTTCAGTCCGGCTGCATCACACCCATCGCGGTCGGTAGCCCCATCTGCCTAGGTCGGTAGCGGTATTGCCACCATCGCCAGCTGCTCCACGACCTCCGAAGGTGTCCCTTGAGCCCCCGCGCCTGCCCATCCTGCTGAGGGCATGGGTACCACTGGGGGCAGCACCTGACTAGCCGGCGACACAGTCACACCAGCGCCGCTCCCACTCGAAACAGGTGTGATGCCAGCCAACGGCTATGGCCTCACTTGAAGGGCGACGTTCTTCTTTGGCACCAGCACCAAAAGATTATGTTGTCTCCCACCGCTGTAAGAAATGAAAAGCATAAGTCACAATGAACTCTGACTAAAATAGGGAAAAATAGAGGAGCTGATGACTCACCGCGGCGCCATCAGGTGGTAGATATGTTTGGGGGGTGAACCCCCTGATCTCTGCTCTGCCTTGTTAGGGCGAGGCCATTTGAGCCCACCCCCTGCTCTTAGGCAGAGGGGCTCGATTCCCTTGGATTTTGGGGCGCGATGGAGGAGCCACCCACCTCTGTTGGCACCTCAGGCATGGCGGTAGAGTTGTCCACCCCTGTTGACTCCTAGGGTAGGCCGATGGTATGGTTTGTCTCTGCCAACTCCCTGAACGTGTCCTCCCCTCTGTGGAATGGGAGGGGTCCTGACTCCTACAAGGATGTGTCAAAACCTGTTAGCACATCCTTGTTCTCTTGGTCGTCCCACTCGATGTCATCGACTACCTTGTCGTCATCCCTATTATCGTCATCATCATCACTGCTGGTGTCCTCCCCTCGCTCTCGCACCTACAGCTTCCACTGCTTCTTCTTCCTCTTGTCCTCCTTCGCCTTCCTCAGCCCCTTGCCCACAATGTGATTTGCCGCCCTCATGGACGAATCCCTCAGCAATGGCGCCAGGTGATCCATGAGGATGAGGTCCCTCGGCTGGTCCCGTCCCTTTCAAAGTTAATATCAAGAGGTCGAGAAGTGAAAGCTCTAGTTTGCTTTTGGTGAATTGATGAAACCCTAAGTGCTAACCTAGTTTATCAATGTGATCATGAGATAGGTAGCACATTCCAAGTGGTGAAGAAAATGAAGATCATGACATGATAATGGTGATACCATGGTGGTGATCAAGTGCTTGGACTTGACAAGAAGAAAGAGAAAAACAAAAGGCTCAAGGCAAAGGTATAAGTGGTAGGAGCCATTTTGTTTCAGGTGATCAAGACACTTAGAGAGTGTGATCACATTTAGGTTCAATAGCCGTACTATTAAGAGGGGTGAAACTTATATTGAAATACAGGTTATCAAAGTGCCACTAGATGCTTTAACTCATTGCATATGCATTTAGGATCTAGTGGAGTGCTAACACCCTTGAAAATGTTTGTGAAAAATATGCTAACACACATGCACAAAGGTGATACACATTGTGTTTAGCACTTGGGAGCAAGGGTTCAAAACTGCATCGGCAGACAGTCCGACTGTGCCACCGATGCCCTATATAGAAAAGACAGGGTTTCATAGAGTGCACCGGGCACTGGCCTTGGTAGGACCGGCGCGTCCGGTCATTGACAATAGTTGGGTGTGGTCTTGGTCAAATGACTGGATGCTGCACTATAAAGGTGACCGGACGCGCAAGGCCTGCGTCCGGTCATGTGTGATGTATGGTGAAGTAGGCGATGCTGGAGTTGGCACACGGGCGTAGAGCAGATCGGACACTGGTCTATGTCCGGTTGTGTAGCACCGGACACGTCTGGTCGCAAAACAGAGGCTCAGGGAGCTATCTGGAAATGACCAGACTCAGGCGTAGCAGTGTTCGGTCATCCTAGCAGTGCATCTGGTCATGACTTAACCATTGAGATCAGGGTGCTTAGCATTTGAAGCGAGGGATGACGTCGTGGCCATCCATTGACCGAACGTTGGCAGGGTGCGTCCAGTCGCCCCGATTTCTCAGTGAATAGAGTAGCCAATGGCTATATTCGTGGAGGCTCTCTATTTAAGCCCCATGTCCAGCTCAGGCTCACTCTCTTGGCCATTTACATTGACATAGCAACCTTGTGAGCTTAGCCAAAGCTCTCCCACTCATCTCTATCATTGATTCATCATCTTTGTGAGTTTGGGAGTGAATCCAAGTGCATTGCTTGAGTGTTTGCATCTAGAGGCACTTGGTGTACATGTTTTGCTGTGGTATTAGCTTATTACTCTTGGTGGTTGCTGCCACCTAGATGGCTTGGAGCAGTGAGGATCATCGAGTAGAGGTTGGCGATTGTCTCTGGCTCCGATCGTGGTGATTGTGAGGGGTTCTTGACCTTTCCCCGATAGAGAGCCAAATGGTACTCTAGTAAATTGCACGTGGCTTGTGTGATTCTCATCTTGTGTTGGTTGTGCGACACCCTATTGAGGGTTTGGCGTGTGATGCCAATTGGCATGTGAACCTCCAAGTGAGTGAATCGCCACAACGAGGACTAGCTTGTCGGCAAGCAAGTGAACCTCGGTAAAAATCATTGTGTCATCATTTGATTTTGAGGTGATTGGTATTCATTCTTATGATTGATTGGTTCATTCCTCTACTTGGCGGTATAACCATCTTGCTCTCTCTCTATCTACATTACCGCAAACTAGTTGTCAAGCTCTTTAGTGTAGCTAATGTGAGAGCTTGTTAGTTTGGTTAGTGTAGCTCTTTAGTTAGCCTTTGAGAGCACACTAACTTAGTGTAGTGACATAGCCATTGTGTGGATAGAAACTATATAAACTAGAATTGTGGTAGGTGACTTGCATTTTTAGTAGGCTAGCGTAACACTTACTTTGCCTGATATTTGTCTAACCGGTTTATTAAGTGTTGTTGTAGAAATTTTTAATAGGCTATTCACCCCCCTCTAGCCATTAGGACCTTTCAGGAAGTCAATTGAAGAGGAGGTATGAGGAGAGGAAACTTATGAAGATGACCTAGCCCTGGCTTCGGCCGCATCGGAGGATGTCTCAGCACCAAGTAGATGAAATCGAGGAGGGTGCCTGCATCATCCTAGAAAGGCTCCATCACCTCCTTGATGCATTGCACGACCTCGGAGCAGGGGAGCACTCCCTCGGCAAGCACCATTTTGTTGAATGATGCCTTAGGCGCCATCACGTAAAGTGGGAGCACGCACATCATCATCGATGCCACCCTCCTTGTGTGGTAGGCCCCAATGACACCTGACCCCTTCAGGCCGCACTCCTTTAGGATATGGATGGTGGTGATGTGGTCCTGGATCTTCTTCTTATCCTTCTCTGGGACACCCCACTTCCTCCATGACTTCGGGGCCTCTTCGATCAGGCACTCAGTGAACTCCGGCAAAGGGTCGGCGTCATCGTTCTTGAGGTAGAACCACTGCGAATGCCACCCCTTATTGGACATCGATAGACGCATCGATGGATACTCACTGACTCGATTGTTCTAGAGCTGGATGCCGGCGCACCCCATCAGCATGTGCAGTTCTTGCCTGCCACTCTTCTCCCTCTTCTTCTAGAGGGTGATGGCAAAGAAGTACCTCCACAGATCGAAAGTAGGGGCTAATCCCCAGGAATCTCTCACATAGGGCGATGAACACTGCCATATGCTGGATCCCATTGGGGTTGATATGCTATAGCTCAATCTTGTAGTAGTGCAACAAGCCCTCAAAGAAATTTGTGGGCAGGGGTCATGAACCCATGCTCATGGAAGTGGGCGAACGACACTATGTAGCCGTCAGGCTGCAATGGCAGCTCAGTCCTCACCGGGTAGCAGCCGCTCCTCGGCTGAAGTCCGCTCACAGAGAAGACCACAATGGATGAGACCTTCCATGTGCTAGAAGGTGATGTTGGAGCGGCACCACAGATCTATTGGAGGTGGGGACTGTTGGATGCAGGGCTCGATGGTGGTGGGGATGTAGAGATGGGGGAACCCTAGGCAATTGGTGGGGGTGGTCGTGGCTCTAGAGGCAAGGATGAAAGGTGTGGAACCCTGGGGGCAAACCCTTTTGGTTTTATAGGGGTGATGGATGCAAGGAAACCAACCGTCCACCTAGATCTCAGCGCCTGCCATGATCTGCCACAACATCCCATCGTGGGAAGTGCGCATGCAATCTCTGCCCACCCCCTCGAAAAATTCGCCAGACATTTTGCTTCTCCGAATGGGCCATGACTCATCATGAGTAAGAAGAATACGGATCTAAAAGCGTCTCTGTGGCCCACTTGGGCCCAGAAGTTCATAGGTCGGCCCATCGACGGGCTCGACAACCACTCCAGGCACCTCTAGGGTGAGAGGTGGAAAGGGATGGGCCCCGCTAGTGGCCAGTACCTGGGCACCTGAGCGCCACGGGCATCTCGGCCCATGATCGAGTCTTGGCCAGTTATGATCCATGGTTTTTCTTCAAAGAAAGAGGAAAATCATGGCATCGCTCGGCCCCTCTATTTTTATCAGAAAAAATGCTTGAGGGAAGACAACCGCAAAGACAAACCTGATCCTCAAACATGCCCCTGCTATGGGAACAGGGCTCGAGGAAAGGAAATCACCATCCCTAGGTCACATTGTGGGCAACAAAAAAAGGCCAAGGCCTTCAGAGTCTCCCCTATTTGGAAAAGCCTCCGAAGGACTTTTCTACTCCTCCATAGGCTCAAGGGCTACTGTCGGGGACCAATACTAGGGTACCCTAAAGAGGAGCTAGTAACCATCAACATTGATTCATCCGAGCGGTCAAGAGCACGACTATAGCTCCAACCGACCCCTAGGTGCGCACACTCCGCCTTGCTCGACCCCTGAGGGTTGGCTCTACCTCGGCCGACGCCGAGGCCATGGCCTATGTCTCGTCCTACCCCTGAGGGTTGGCTCCACCTTGCCCAACACTGAGGCCATGGGCTCTGCCTCACCAGACCCCTTGAGGGTGGCTCCGTCTCGCCTAACACCGAGGCCATGGGCTCCTACCTTGCCTGACCCCTAAGGGTAGCTCTACCTCACCCGACACCGAGGCCATGAGCTCTGCCTCGCTTGAACCCTGAGGGGTGGCTCTACCTTCGCCCGACCTCTAAGGGCAGCCTCTGTCTCACCAGACTCTAAGGCCATGGGCTCTGCCTCACCTGACCTTTGGGTTTGGGTTTTGCCTCATCTGAGCCTTGGGTTCGCGCTCCACCTCTCCTGGCCTCTAGGAAGGAACTCCGCCTCACTCGACCTCGAGGCCAGGGGCTCCGTCTCACCCGATAGAGACCCATACCACCGCCAATCACTCCAGGTCCAAGTGTACGAGCCTAGGGTCAAAGCTTTGATGCTATGGAAGAGACTTGGCACTGCCCTGATATAACTCGTGGCCGTGATGGGCCATGGATTCACATCAAGAATAGTGTCAGGGCAGTACCAGTACTAGTTCTAGCCTAACCCTCGTACTGAACACTGACAGGTGCGTCAGTTCACCATGACAGTCCACCAAGATGAAGTGGTGCGCCATGACCGGTAGACGACGCATGCACATGGCGCCAGTGATGGACAGGGCCATGATGGGAAGTTGTCCCTATTGATGTCTATAGGGTCGACGGGACCTACATAAAGGAGAAGAGGGACCCTAGTGGTTCTAGGGGACTTCTTCTCCTTATTTCCCTCCGTTGTAACCCCTGCTTTCCCTTGGCCTATAAAAGGGAAAGCAGGGCATCCCATTAAGGGGCATCAGAACTAGATCGGACCATCGATCCCATATTCGAGCACATCCAAGCTTGACTCAAATCTAAACTGATCAGAACTCATCGCAACACACCACCAAAGACTTGGGACCCATCCCTCTCTCGACCATTTGTAACCCCTACTACGAACTTTCAGTGCTAGTAACATGAGCATCAGCAACGAGCTGGATGTAGGGATATTCTACCTGAACCAATATAAACCTTGTGTCCTCTTAGCACACCATCCAGGACAGACATGCAATATTACAAATTTACTTGTTGGTGGCAACTCAAAACACCGACACGAAGCTTGTTATTATGAAAATGCTCAAATTTGGGCATCCGTCCTTTCCAGACATGGCACGTGTCCATTTCGCTCCCTCCCCGTCGTTTGGCTAGTACTCCTACTAGAGAGTACAAGTAGTATATATTGTACTTATATATTAAAAAAAGAATCACCAATCCTTCTTCTCTCTTCGTCTTCATCTGACACAAATTAGGCAGTAGCCAGGGCGTAGCTCCTCCTAGCGCCTCCTCCATCCTTTCGGCTTCCTCCTCCCCACCATAGCGCATTGCGGCTACTCGCACTGGCACCTCTTCATCCCTGCCTGCTTCCTCTGCCCCACCCCAGCGCCGTGCCCCGAGCTCATTGCTAGAGCCAGCTACTTTTTCATCTTCTCCACCATAGGCTACAATCCTACTACTAGTACTATAGTACAGTGAGGGGCGCGCTAGGAGATGGCACTCCTCAGCGAGGCCCCTCTTGGTGGTAGCCCTCCTCGACCTCCCTGCTCGACCAAGACTCATCGTTGCCACTCCAGCGCCTCTGCGTAGGGCGGCCTCCATCTGCTTCCTTTCCTCCTCTCCAATCTATATCGCAGTTCCCCACCAGGTAGGCCGTGGTCGCGTGGCGAATGCTGTGTTTCAGTGTTTCAAACATTTTTTACTTTTGTTTCAAATATTTCATCTGGATATTGCAAAAGTAAATCTGGATGTTGCATACGTTTTCAAGTGTTTCATACGTTTCAGACCTTTGTTTCAAATATTTCATCTAGATATTGCAAAAGTAGATCTAGATGTTGTATCTGTTGCAATGACAAAATTCACATACAAAATACGCATGTTGCAAGCCTATGTTTTAGGTGTTTCAGACATATGTTGCAAATATTTTAACTGGATGTTTCAACAGTAGATCTTAGTGTTGCACATGTTGCAAATGGCTATACATGCATGTTTCAATTGTTTCATCTGTGTTAGACGTATGTTGCAAATGTTTCATCTGAATGTTTCAAAAGTAGATCGGGCATTGCACATGCTGTAACAGGTCGGTGGTCAGCGGACAGCGACCTACCATAGGGCTTCGGCTCCTACCTCGTGCATTTCTTGTGTGGCGCGCCTCGCCCTCTCCTCTCCTCTCCCTCTCCTCCCTTCCCTTCCCTCCATCTTGCCATGGCAGTTCAAGCTCAATCAATGAGCGCATGGATGTCTGGCAGGCGCAGCAGTAGGCATGGGGGTGGGGGGTAGGGGGAGAGCGAGCAGGCATAGCAGGCATGAGCAGGCGCAGTAGGCGGGGTAGGTGCTACAGCTTGTGCATGTGGCAGGGTAGGCACAGGCGTCAAGACGGGTTCTAGCATTCGGACGCTAGCCATTCCCTTAATATTAATCCTATACATGCCGATCTATTCTGCTATTGAGTAGATCTGTATCCTAAAACCTGCTCCAATACGTTGCGCAACAAGAAAGCCCATTCCAACGCTTAAACCACTCCATACTAGGCCAAGAGGCTAAGCAATCAACGTGACATGGCTTGTTCATTTGGCTGATAAGCCATGGCTAAAAGTACTAGTTGACTGATTTGTTGTGAGAGAAAAATATTATTCCTTGACTGAAAAAGTACGACTTAGAAGCCTGAGCGAATAGGCCGTTGGATGGAGCCAATCGCGGCCGTGTTGGTGTCGCGCTTGGATTTCCCTGCCCTGTCCATCTCCAATCTCACCTTGTTTCCTTACGGTGGGGAGCCTATGCCTATGCGTGCCCAGATTATTTGGCTAGGGTTTTGATCTAGAGCCGAAGTTATGAAGAGATATGGAGACAGTGGGAGGAGATTTAACTTTTTACCATTAAAACAAATGGCACCTCCTCAAATAGCAGTTTAACAGGATGCCAATACATGTTCTCCAGCACCGAGAGAAAATAGCCTACAAATTTACCACTTTTGCTTGCGTGGCACACCAGCTCCTCATGCCAGCGTGGATTCAAGTCAGCAGGAATGTGTGCAATGTCCCTCCTACCCTTTTCCTCTCCACCCACGTAGCTGGCATTTTCGCCTCGTGCTCCTAGCGACCACGACAACTCGCGCACCCAGCATTGGCCACGCTGGTAGCCCCAGGCACCTACAGCGCGACACCTCATGCCCGACGGCGGTGGTGCTCTGGCCAGGCGGTGGCGCACTGCTGCCTACGCCCTGGCTCGGTGATGGTGCGCGCGCTCACACCATGCCTTGGCAGCTCGTGCCCTAGCGGTGCCCGCGCTCGAAGCCCAGAATGCGGCAGCTCGTGCCCGACGACGGTGGCGCTCCGGCTAGGCGGCGGTGCCCGCGCCTAGGCCCAACGACGACGATGACACCCACACCTTGCATGACGCCTGTAATAACCAGCTCTCTGGGCGGGTGCCCGACGCCATGCGCGCCACATTCGGCCTTGCCTCCTTCGCCGCCAACGCTAGCCTCTAGAGGTCGGCGAGGTCTGTGAGACTATGACCAAGCACCAAAGCGCGTACTCGTGCGCGTAGAATGAGCCGCGAGTGACGTGCACGCTATGAATGAACCCAGGGTGCGTGGCCACGCAACACGTGAGCGCGCACACTATGGGGACGTCGGAGGTCCCACCGGCATTGTAAATCAACCTGCTATCAGCGGACGCGACCTGGCCATCCACGACCACCAGCCCACACACGGCGCACGTGTCGATAGCTGTGGACACACGTAGTAGTAGCCGCGCCACCACGGCGACGCCCATCCGCACATTGCTCCATGGCCAACTTCGTCACCCTCCTGGTACTAACCACGGGCGAGGGCGAGGACGGCATCGCGTCGAGCTCTAGCTCGATGGCCTCGTGCATGGTGTCGGCTTCCCTGACCAACATGCAGTTCTGGCCCAGCGGGCATGCGTGCAGCCGCTCTAGCATCACCGCGCCGATCGCCTCTGTTATGGAATCTAGCAACCGGCGTCTGCATGCGCGCGACATGGGAGCTCCTCGTCGTTCGTCAGCTTCGTCGTCCATGGCTTCATCATTAGTGTCCAGCTGGCTGCAGACCTCGATGGCCTTGTCGTGCCAGCTGCTGTCCGAGGCCACTGACGGCAACCACGTAGCCACCGGAGGAGCTCCTCGCCATGTCATCGGAGGTGCGCTTGAGGGAGAGGGAGGGAGGATCGCCGCCGGGAGGGGAGGACCGCGAAGCTACCTGCTGCTCGAGCGCGAGCGTTGGCAAGGGAGGGAGGGAGAGAGAGAGTGGAGGGAGGGGAGAGGGTGCACCACAGGGAGGGTAGCACCGCCGAGCTACGTGAGAGAGGGAGAGTGGAGGGAGAGAGGCGCGCCGTGCGATGGAGAGATGGAGCCACGCCGTACGATGAGAAGGAGAGAGCAGGGGCGGGAGAGACATTTGACTCCCGTATGCTGACTTGGATCCCTGCCGGCGCGAGGGCTGGCGTGCCACGTGAGCAAAAGTGATATTTTTGTATCTGTTTTTGGTTTTTGCTGGTGAAAATGTAGCGGCAACTATTGAGATGCTATGGTGCCAATCTTTATAATGGTAAAAAATGAGGAGGAGGAGGAGGAGGAAGCCCCGATCCATTTATGTGGACGGAATGACGTCTTCTAGTTTCCTCACTCACGGAGACAAGATGACAACCCCAACTTCTCCGACCGCGCCACGCGGGCTGCCGCGCTCCGTGTCGTCAACGGCTTCATCGACCCCGCCATCATGCTCCATGGGCTGCCAGCCACGCACGACATTCAGGCGGTGCTCCGCCTCCACCTGCCCCCAACAACGCCACGTTCGAGGACGACCACCTCAGCGAGCTTCGGTGCCCCTACAAGGTCACCCGCGCCGTGCTTAGGCCCCCCGTCACCCTGCACTCATGGCCGACGCTGCTCTCTGCACTCCACTGGCTCACCCTCTTCGTCTCCTCCTCCTCCTCCATAGGAGACAACGGTCTAGTGGAAGCCTGTTTCGCTCGGGCGGCACCTCCTTCTTACTCTACACCACCCAGGCCTACTACAGCTTCATGTCTATGGACGATGACGCTGTCGCGGCCCTCGACAAGGAGTACACCTAGATGGCTGGGGAAGGATCTGCTGCAATAGTTCGTGCCCTAGAGAAGGAGGCCTAGGAACTCGAGACCGAGGTGAATAAGCTCACCTCGGGCCCCTCACGGCGGCAAGCATTGGAATTAGAGAAGGAGGTCATCATTGTCAATGCTCAAAAGTATGAGGTAGTGGCAGAGACCTGGAAAACTAAGCTCAACGAAAGTGAACAGGTGCTTGGGGATTTGGAGAAGGAGCTGGAGGCAAAAGTGTCCGATGTCAAGGCCACTACGGCTAAAAATCAGGATCTGTTGGGGCAAGTCGGTGCTCAGCCCCTCAATGTGAGTGATGTTAAGAGGATGCACAGGGAGATGAAGGTGGTTGAAGATGACACTGCCAGCGCCGAGAAGGGGACATCGGCACTAGAGGAAAAGGACTAGGAACCAGGCCCACAAAAGGTATGAACGTTCCTAATCCTCAATACCTCAACAAATTGAATAATGTGGACTGGACATGGACATTAGTATATAAGATAACTAGAGAATAACCCGTGTGAAGGGTGGACCTGGTGCAAGCGGTAGAGTCTTACCGCCTGTGACCGGAAAGTTCCGGGTTCGAGTCGCGGTCTCCTCGCATTGCACAGGCGAGAGTAAGGCTTGCCACTGACACCCTTCCCCAGACCCCGCACAGAGCGGGAGCTCTCTGCACTGGGTACGCCCCCTTTTTTAGAGAATAATTCGTGCGTTGCCGCGGGAACTTTTAAGTCAATTAGATTAAGTATTCTGTATTTGGCTATACAAAACAAGTGCTTGTTGAGTAAATGGCTTTTAAAATTGTTGAATGAGGATGGCATGTGGCAGGAACTTTTGAGGAATAAATACATAAAAGATAAGACTCTAGGGAGTTGTGTCAAAAAACCAGCAGACTCTCATTTCTGAAAAAGCTTGATGAATGTCAAAGACACCTTTATGGGCTTTGGTTCGTTCAAGGTGAAAGACGGGTCGCAAACCCGGTTTTAGGTAGACACTTGGTTGGGAAATAAATGTGGCAGAACCGCCTAATTTAATGCCTCATAGGAGTGCTTGTCTTCCATTAGACACTAAGCACTCAGGGGAGAACACTAGATTACTCGATTCCGTCGGACACACCCCAGGGGAGAACCCAAAAATCCACATTTTTACCACCAGAATCACAAATGAGAGAATAAAGCTTACATCATTCGTAACCATTTCTTACCTCACTTTTAATACAACATCAGAGTATAATATTTATTAATATAATAGTGGAATGAAATCATATTATTAGAGTTATAAATATTTTAATTGAACAGTGGAATAGAAACATGTGATCAGAGTTACAGCGGAAATGAATATCTATTAATGACAGGGTGAAGTATTGATATATAGGCTACGATAACAGATTATGAAACTTTTGTTTATAAAAGTATTTGGTGAGAGTTATAAATAACAACTACAATCACAGCGTAAAGGAAATCCTCGCTGAGCCCACCAGGAGGAATCCACACACAAAGGTCAGCTCTAGCATCCACCTGTCACCTGCAACAGGGGGAATAAAACCCTGAGTACTCAATTGTACTTAGCAAGACTTACCCGACAGGAGAAAAGAAAAGACTCCAAGGATATGCAAGGCTATCTGGTTTGTGGGTTGCATTTGCAAAAAGCATTACTGAGCGTGGGTCCTTATATTTGGTTCTTTATTAAGAGCCGCATTGGTTCATTAACTAACCATTCTATGTAAGCACCTGTGCTACTTTCAAGCAGGTGGTAAGCAATCAGATTTCCTTTGTCCATCTTCCATCCTTCATCTTTCAGTTCTTACTATGATGCTAAACCGTAGACAAGCCGTACCATATCGCTCGGCGATTCGTGAATCAATGCCCCCAGCTGGGTACCCCGAAAACACACGCCCCGCTTGTACTCTAGGCACAAGCAGGACCAACCCACCACTCTCTTGTCTCGGGTGTCCAGGTCCCCGTCCAAACTGGGACTCCAAGCCCCCGCCCCTGAGTCCCGGACTCAGTGCGGTGCAAGGACCTCCTCTACCAAAACAAAACCCTAACAGTCGGTCCGGAAAGAGCCGGATCCACGACAAGAGAGCAACAAGTCTTCTAAGCGCCCATACACAAGTATGTGCTCAGGATAATAAGTCTGTGACCTGCCTAGAGTCATATGCAATGATCAATCCTTAACCGACCAGATAGGGAAAAACGGTGTAACCAAGCTATGACCCGCCTCCGCGGCGACACAACTTCTTACACCCACCAATACCCAAACCATATCCCTGCCCGGTCACCATTTTCCTTTCCACCATTTTATATTTTCCAAGTGATAGTAATCCAATAATATATTTCCTATCTCTCGCGAGTGACAGGCAATCACTCGACTTCTACCGGAGTCCTATAGCATAGCATTCTACATGATCCTATCATACTAGTAAGACTCATAGGATAAAGATATATATATATGTAAGTGGGTTTCATTCAACTCCTTAAAACTTAATGCACAAATATAATTTAAACTGCAGAAAGTAGGGGTTATGCACCGGGGCTTGCCTGGGTAAGATATATTAAAAAGTTAGTGTCTGCATCTTTAGATCATCCACCATCAACTGGATAGAAGGTCTATTGCCTCATCTCTTGGAGAGAATACCATTACACCATCTTCGGATTCCCAATCATCCTTCGATCGATCCATTGATCCATCATCGTATCTATATGATATGCATGTGATGCAATGCAAAGATGTAATTAACCAACTGCAATCATGCCTCGTAAAATACGATTTACGCCTCTCAAGTTAACGTGCTAGTTCTAACGCTGGTCTATGTATCCATGTTGTCGAATGAGACGTTATTTCCCAACAACTATTTTAGTTATATAAACCGATGGTGTTTCTTTATTTTATCCTATCGATTTAATCATTATTCGAAATAAGACATCATTATCTAATTAGCAACTAGTTATTCCGGAGCTACAAAAATTACGGTGAGTAACTACTATTGCTAGGAGTCTACTATACAAATTTCAGATTCAACAATATTACCAATTTACCATACCAATTCCTACAAGTTCACCTTTTCGTAATATTAGTATTAATTATCTCTAATTAATTATATAGCTTCCTAAGAACATTATCCCCTATGTGAACAAATCATACTAGCAGGTAGATCACGATTTTAGAAGACTACAAAACTGGTTTGGCATTTTTATGATTTTTCTACACTTCATTCTCAATTTTTGAAAGGAACTAAATTAACAAAAACTAAAACAACGCAACAAGACTAGGCCCGGGCGGCCAACTCGGCCCGCAGGCGCACGGCGGCCCAGCAGCTGGAATGGCCGGTCCACGCGGGCGCTGCTACGCGCGCAGCGGCTGGCCCAGCGAGACACGATGGCCCAGACGCACAGGCTTCCGGCTGGCCCAGCAGCACGGACGAACGCGGCCCAGCGCGCGGTAGTGGCGCGAACGGCCCAGGTGCGCAGTGGCGTGGCCCAAGCGCCAGCAGCGGCCCAGCCAGGCAAGAGCAGGCCCGCCAGACGGCTTAGGCGAGGAACTCGGCCTGCGAGAGCAGACTGGCCAAGGCCCAGGCGGGGCACGGCCAGCGGTGACCGGCCGGCCCAACATGCGGACGCAAGCTGGCCCATGCGCGGCTAGCCCAACTAACCCGGTGAAAACGCAAAACAGACCCTGCGCTTTCTCGAAACTAAATAGCAGTCCAGCGTGTACTATTCGTATGAGTCATGTATTTCGCAATAAAGACCCTGCATAATATTTGGCTTGGATTCATACCCTTCACTCCCACTCCAACAACAGAGCACAGGCAGAGCAGCTCCGGCCGGCCACCAATCCCGGCCGGGAAGGCACGGCGGCTATGGAACGGCGTGGGGAAGGAGTGCGCGGCCGGGCGAATAGCGCGGCGCACCCGGCGGCATGGAGTTGCAGTCGTCGAGGAGTATGCGGTGGCGCGAGATGGCTCCACGGCTCCGGCGGCCTAGCGTGTTCGCGCGCATTAGCGGCGGTGGAAGCGGCCATGGCGCTGCGGTGCGACGGCGGCGCGTCGCCATAGCGGGCGCTGCAGGAGGAGCAGCGGCTACTGCGGCACGGCACGGATACATGAGCTTGGGCGTGCCTGTGGGTGCGGATGAGGTGCCTAGAGGGCAGCACCGCGGCGTAGCAGGGCCAGCGCGGGCCGAGGGCGCACGCGGACGGCGGCGTCGGCACGAGGCAACAGAGGGAGGCAAGCTGAGCGGTTCGGCGCTGCGGCACGGGAGGAGCTGATTAAGGGGCAGCGCAGCGTGGAGCAGCAGTTAGCAACCATCGGCAAGCGGCGTTGGCATTTGGTAGCCGTGAAAAAGAGAGCGGCGCGCGAGAGGGAACGGGGAGCTGCGCGGTACTCCCTCCATATAGGAAATAAAAGTCGTTTAGGACATGATTGTGCTTACCAAGGTGTCATTAATTAAGTGGTATTTTTCCATGTTTACCCTTATTAAATATGTCTGTGGGTGACTCCTAGACGAGAACGATTCGTAGCTGGACTGGTCAGGTGGGTGGGACTTGAGGCTTGCGGGCAGGGTTCGACTCCCTTGGCCGGTGTTTTTTTTGTTTTAACAAGATTTTGCATGGGTCTGTGGAAAAATTGCATGGCACTGTGAATGTGCGGGTGGGATGGTTTGGCGCGTCGGTAGGCTGGTTTGGGCGCGTTATCTTCGATTTTGGCCGCTGTCGCTCTTGTTTTCTTTGTTTGCTGCTATTTTTTCGCGTTTGCTTCGTTGGCGCTCACGGCATTTCAATTCTGGCGTGCACGAGTACAACGCTTGGAGTCCTACTTATTCTATTTAAGACGCTTCGACGCTTGGAGTCCGACGCTTGCATCTACTACTTGCACGCCTAGCTTCTTCCTTGCACGCCTAGCTAGCTTGCCTGCTTCTTAGCTTGTTGCTATCCTATACGACATGGCTTAGCTCTTGTTCATCTACTTCTTCCACTCTACGGCACAATGGCTAATTTCCTTCCTGCGTTTGATCTCAACGTTTGATTAGAAGACGATGACGACGGCGACGTTGCATTTGATCTCAACGACCCTCCGTTGGAACATGACAACGGTATTACTTGTTCGTCTCTTGTCCATTTTCTACCGTGCTATCTCTTCCTCTCAATCGTTTCTCATATCAAAAGGACTATTGTTACAGGATTTGATTTAAACTTGCCACTAGATGAATTTGGTGCAGTCGATTTCAATTATCTACAAAATCTCGATGGTACGTTATTTTTTCCATATTATTTACAATATGCACATGCCGTGGCTATTACTATTATGCACATGCCGTGACAAATAGATGAATGTGCTTGTTTTTCTCACTACAAATAGATGAATGTGCCCATTACTTCGATCACTAGAGAAGTGATCAGAGATTTTATGATCAACCAAGTGTTGCCTGCCATTCGAGCTAAGTGGCCAAGAGAGGATGTGGGCAAACCAATCTTCATTCAACAGGACAATGCACCTTCCCACTTGAAATTGGATGATCCGGATTTTTGTGAGGCCGCTAAGCTAGGAGGATTCGATATTCGCCTAATATGTCAACCACCAAACTCTCTGGATTTCAACATTTTTGACTTGGGTTTTTTTCGAGCTATACAAGCAATTCAATATAAGAAGAATGCAAAAACAATAGAGGCTCTAGTTCTAGCCGTGCAAGAGGTAATTTGCCCAAATTGTTCACACATGTTTCAATGTTTTCTTCCACAACAAATTTGCCCATTCATTCATTTCTTGCACACTTGTTTTGTAGGCATTCATGGAGTACTCGAGCCGCAAAGCAAACCGAATATTTCTAACACTACAAGGTGTTTTGATGGAAGCTATGAAGAAGAAAGGTTGCAACAACTTCAAGATACCTCACATGAAAAAAGAAACATTGGAAAGAGAAGAACGTCTGCCAACTTGCATCCCTTGTGATCCATCATTGCTACATGAAGCTAAGGCTACTCTTGCTGCATGAAAAAATTAGAATGATGCTAGTTAGCTTAAGTAGTAGAGTCATTCTCTTGTAACAATTAATTAGAACTAAATTTAGCCTGTGCTACTCTTGCTGCATGTAACAATCAAACCATATCTTACCGATGCTTTGGCATCATCCTTTCTCGGCAGCAACCAACCATAATGCTCGATGAAAAGGTCGCAGTCCACCTCGATGCGGCCGGCAATGGCGTCACTCATGTAGTCCGCGTGGATGAGACCGCAGCGACGGCATGGCCTGAACCGCGAGTGTGCACGATTCCATGCTTTGCGGTCCTCATGGACAAGACCGCAGCGACCACAAAGAAAAGCGCCCGGCGGCAAGGAATCCGGCACGATGGAGTCCGTCGCGATGGAGTCGGGTGCCATCTGCAAGTCCGGCATGGAGTCCGTCGTGATGGACTCGGCCTCCTTGGCCTCCGCCACCATCGCGATGGAGTTCAGCGTGATGGAGTCGGGCACCATCTGCAACTCCGGCGTGATGGAGTCCGGCACCGCCTCCATCTGCGAGTCCGGCACCACCTCCATCTCCAAGTCCGGCGTGATGACCTCCTCCGGTTCCTGTGACTCCGGCGGGATGACCTCCAGCGACTCCGGCGTGATGACCTCCGCAGCGACTCCAGCACGATCTCCTGCGACTCCTCCGCACCCGTGCCGCCAGACTCCACAACGAGCACCACCTGCGCCGCCGAACTCCATGGCAAACCTAAACACTAAGCCGCGGACGAGCGTGAGAAAGCGAGGGCGAAGGCGAGTAGCACCTGCGCGAGGGCGGCGCGTGTTTACTGCCTTGACGCAAGCGACGAAGCGGGCGGCGAGTGTGCTGGGAGTACTCCGTATTAACGAAGCGGGCGGCGAGCGTGCTGGGCATCGAACGGAGAACCAGCGGGCGCGTGGAACAAAGCGTCGCCAGGGGCAAACGCGTCCAAAACCAGCCCCTCAAGCCAGAACGACTTCCTTTTGCATGGATGTAGCGTCGCCCAGAACGACTTTAAATTTGTATACGGAGGGAGTACGTCCAATCTCATAAATGTGGTGTGGGACAGTGGCCTGTCACAATGTGGCCGGCAGTGACACGCCTGCTCACGCACAGAGCGTGAAATGGCACGACGCGGCAGGAGGTGACGCGATGAGACAGCAGCAGTAAGGAGTTGGACCGGCCTGCATGGCATGGTCATCACCGTGCCCGTGACGCTGCTGGAGTTTAGCTGTCCGCTGTCCACGCCAATCAATAATATACGAAGCGTGGAGATTTGGGAAGGCAGTTCTCACAGACAACACGGGAGTGGACCACGGCACGCGCTGCTGGATCGCTGGTTGCTTCTCGCTGATCTGACTGTGCAGTGTGGTGTCGTGGACCGGTGGTGATTGATGCGTGTGAGAAGTGACGGTTTCTGGCGTAAATGCACTGAGCTGAGCAGGGAGCAGGACCACGTGTGGCAGCTACTGGTACTTGTTGTAACGTGTATATATATAACGGTTTACTACTTTAGTTAATCCGTAACGTCTAGGCATAAGAAAATTTCAGCAAGCTCGAATTTAAATTTGATTCAAAAGTTATATGTATATGTATATTGTTCTATTTATTAATGGATTTTATTTTATTTATAAAAGTTGCTTTTCATGCTTAATCTAACATAACATACCGTTCGCTGGCATCGTCGTTTGACATTCCTAAATTATTTCTACGCATTGCGTATTTTAACTTGAGCGTTTATTTGAGCCCACGAAACTAAGTCACACATGATTCGCTTATCGTTTCACGTACGTTTTAAATTAAAAACTATGTGGAACTTGTTTCGAAAATTTGACTTAGGCTTAAATTACGGTGCTAAATAAGCTCGTAACACCAGGGGTGTTACAAACCAACCCCCCTTAAAAAGAATCTCGTCCCGAGATTCGAAACTGGAACCGAAAAAGGGGAAACACGATCACATTACGTAGATCAGGGATTATATGAAATATTACACGACTTCGAATACTAAACCACATGGAGATCTAGGGATACATGGTTACGAGCAACTTGATACATCCGAGATCTAATCCAAAAGTCGAGATAGACGAGGACAATGAAGAAACAACAAGATAATGATTATCCAAAACATGGCGTAGCACCAACAGATCCAGAAACAGTCGACTGAGAAGTAAAACATCGTGAATCCTAAGGCCAACTAATCAAGGGAACTTGAACTTCTTCGACGAACCGGATCCTTTCTTCTTCTCAGCTCACACCATCACCTCAGACAGACGAACCGAGCTTCACAACATCGCCTAGATTTCGTAGCTCTGCTGTGAAAGCGAGAGGAATGGGGATGAAGAAGAAGAGCAAAGACCAAGGGTAACTTATAGAGGCAAACAGAGAGGGGAAACAACACGTCGAAGGTGGATGCGGCAGGGATGGGATACACAGACGGTGCATGCTGTGGAGATAAGGTCGGAAACATGGCGTGCTTCCTGCGCGAGCGGCGGAGGGGGAAAATAAAGGAGAGTAGAGGAGGTCCGGCGGTCGTGTCACCAAAAGAAGAAAGAAAGAGAGAGAAGTGGGGGGGTCTGGTACGGGGACGAGGCGCGAGTCGGGAGCCGACCGGATGCTGGAAAAAGGAGCAACGCACAGTACACAAAGATGGCGAGCACTGCACGATGCCGTGGCCACGCGAAAATGAGGAACTAAAGACCCGATACAGACAATGTTCGTAGGGCACGCAGCGAAATGACCCAGCATGCGAAGCACGGTCAACTAAAAATAGGGTTGGAACATGACGTCCACTCTGACTTTTCTATTACTCCCGGCTATCCACTATTAACCGTCCTTACTATTCTTTTTCTTTCCTTTACTCGACCACATCTATCTTTCAAGTGGACTGGGACCATGTCACACTTTCTTCCTCCAAAACCATCTCCTCTAGGTTACTAGAGAGAACACCTCTGCATCAACCCGTTGTGGATTTCCCGTTTGAACACCTGAACATTTCCAAGGAGAATTTTTTTAAAACAAAACGGTACAACGGTGTAACCTGGTACAGGTACTTGGTCAACAACCTCGATACCAGCGTGTGCCGAGCAGCGTCACCATGTGGCAGCTGTTCCACAAGGAGCCCTCGGTGTCGTTGCGGCACCATAAGCTATTAACCAGGCAACTACTACCAACTTACACGCCATGAAGGCAGTGGGGTCATAGACCATAGAGTAAGGGGTATCGCAAGGGAAAAATTCAAACAACAAAGGTTTCCCTCCACAACAAGGGACAAGGAATTCAAATCCAACGACGGATTTGTTTTAAAAAGATTCAAGTGTTCTGTTGGGACATCCAAAGTTAGTCGATACAGTGTCCAATAACATCCAATCACGGCTGATCTGCTTGGCATCTGAATGGCAACTTTTCTTGTAACCCACTTGATATCACCCATGAAACTCTTAAGCACACCTAACGAACTTAAGGTAGATGAATGCAATAAACACAGCGAATAATTAAAATGCATGTTCGAACGGCCTTATATGGGTACAAATTACAGGCATTCAGGCTCACATTCATAGCATAGCATTCACCTACGGTCGAACGATCTCAACAACTACGGACGACAACAACGGCAAGAGTACAATATCGGGGACAGCAACGAAAAACACTACTACTACGGGCACAACATCCCAAGGCAACTAGTCTACATCCTTGTGGGACAACGGCTAAGCGAGAGGAATCAAGGGTTCTTCCTCTGACACTTCGGAGGGTGGAGGTGCTGGCGGTGCTGCAACACCGGTTCTTCTTCTCTCGGGCAGGTGGATAGGGATCCCTTCCAAGATCGGGGCATCCTGCCTTCCAACATCCAACGTCCTCCGTTCGGCCCTAGTGACAAGATAGGCCACTCGCAGCTGATGAACATGCCAATCTTCAACCTCCTTCAGAGCTTCCAACATGGCAGTCTCTCGGCTCTCAGCAGCTGTAGCACTGGCATGCGCTTCAGCGAGCTGCACCTAGAGCATCCGGTTGAAGATCTCAGCTTCCTCGGCGCGCTGAAGGCACGCCCTTAGCTCCAAGGCTTGATGGTCGTACTGCTCATCTAGAGCGAGTAGGTACGTGGTCAAGTGCACCATGGTGGGACTGTCCTCTTGAACATCTCGTCCTTGCAAAGCCTCCATGCGGGCCCTCCATGCCCGCCGATTCTTATCCAAAGGAGGAAAGAACCGCATGGGAGTATGAGCAATGGGCTCCTTATAGATCTGGCAGAGGTACCGCAAGGCTTTGTGGGCCACAACCTGGTAGGTGTCGACGAAGCGAAACCCGGTTGTGGTCACACTCTAGGCTTCAGTGAGGTCAGGGAACTCCTCACTCTTTGAAAGCTCTAGTTTGGTTTTGGTGAATTGATGAAACCCTTAGTGCTAACCTAGTTCATCAAGTGATCATGAGATAGGTAGCACACTTTAAGTAGAGAAGCAAATAAAGATCATAACATGACAATGGTGATAGCATGGAGATGATCAAGGGCTTAAACTTGAAAAGAAGAAAGAGAAAAACAAAAAGCTCAAGGCAAAGGTATAACTTGTAGGAGCTATTTTGTTTTGGTGATCAAGACACTTAGAGAGTGTGATCACATTTAGGTTTGATAGCCGTACTATTAAGAGGGGTGAAACTCGTATCGGAATGCGGTTATCAAAGTGCCACTGGATGCTCTAACTTATTGCATATGCATTTATGATCTAGTGGAGTGCTAACACCCTTGAAAATATTTGTGAAAATATGCTACCACATGTGCACAAGGTGCACAGGGGGGAAGGGTTTTATTCCCCCTGTTACAGGTGACAGGTGGATGCTAGAGCTAACCTTTGTGTGCGGATTTCTCCTGGTGGGCTCAGCGAGGATTTCCTTTACGCTGCGATCGTAGTTGTTATTTATAACTCTCACCAAATACTTTTATAAACGAAAGTTTCATAATCTGTTATCGTAGCCTATATATCAATACTTCACCCTGTCATTAATAGATATTCATTTCCGTTGTAACTCTATTCACATGTTTCTATTCCGCTGTTCAATTAAAATATTTATAACTCTAATAATATGATTTCATTCCGATGTTATATTAATAAATATTATACTCTGATGTTGTATTAAAAGTGAGGTAAGAAATGGTTACGAATGATGTAAGCTTTATTCTCTCATTTGTGATTCTGGTGGTAAAAATATGGATTTTCGGGTTCTCCCCTAGGGTGTGTCCGATGGAACCGAGTAATCTAGTGTTCTCCCCTGAGTGCTTAGTGTCTAATGGAAGACAAGCACTCCTATGAGGCATTAAATTAGGCGGTTCTGCCACAATAAACCTCTTAAAGATAAATTTTCTGCGTTGTTTAATATTGTAAGAAGAAAACAAGACTCTGTGGCACAGGTTCTTAGTTCATCCCCACTAAATATTTCTTTTCGCCGAAATTTAGTGGGTACGAACCTAAGGGATTGGCACAGAATTGTTGCTTCTTTACACGATGTAAACTTACAGGAGGAAAGTGATGCTTTTGTTTGGGCGCTATATTCATCTAGTCAAGACTTCTATTTCGTTTTGTTTATTCGTGTGTTTGGCTGTAAGTTGGAGACTCTTTACAGCTCGCGTGCTAGCCTACGGGCTGAACTTTGTAATAATTGGTCTGATTCTATCGGTAGATAGATGAAGCCGGATATAAACTATCCTTTATTAAAAAAAAGATTAAGTATTCTGTGCAAAAAGAACCATAAAACCGATTACAGATTAAATGTTTTACACCTCGATCTGAAAGGAATGAAGTATGTGTTACTCCTAAAATCGTACAAATCTACGATCAGGGCATTCCTCCTTTGATCCTGTCCTTCGATCCTCCCTGTGGGACCAAATGGATAAGCTGATTAATTAGCAGGGTTCTGGGAACATAAATATTTTAGTGCAGTAATTTTTTTTTTTGGTGAGGAAGCCGAGGTTATGGATTAGTAGAAGATGCAAAGAACTTGGGTTGTGTAGGCAATAGCTCCAGTGATGGAGGTGTATCAATCGACGGGCTGCTGTGAATGGTTGCCTGGTTGTGTCAGGTGCATGGTTGAACCATGCTTGCTCGTAGTTTTATAAGAGTAGCACAGGGTGGAGATGGTGGGGTTTTTACATCAGTTTCAAAGGGAGAGTTAAATGCAGTCTCCTTGGCTTCTGCTGCTCCTTTATTAATTGCCTAGTAAGTAATGAATGAGGCTTAGTGGGAAGCCGTTTCAGGATTAAGAATTGATATGGTATTTCATTGCACATAGTATGCATTTGCACGCGAGTAAGGTGAAACGGAAAAATTGCACATTTGCATGTGCACGCCGGAAAGGTGAAGCGGCAAAGGTTGGACAAATGCAATTTTTTTCCATTGACAAATAAGCTCTGCATGCATGAATACGATGATGACGTGGATACATGAGAAGCCAGGTAAATCCTGTAGTGGGGGTCTCTTATTTAGGTACAGGAGATAGACAGCGGTGGATCCACGAAATATTTTAGGGGGGGCTGAACAACACTGCTGCTCGATCTTAAGTCTCAGCCCCCTACACTATAGAACTTTGCCTAAAAATTCATGGGGGCTCCACGGGGGGTTCCTGCTCCGATATGGGTAGGGGGCTCGAGCCCCCCGGCCCCACCGTTGGATCCGCCCCTGGAGATAGGAGATTTTGCCGGACAAACAAATTGAACTAGGTGGAATATGAACCAAACAATTAATCCTGTATTTTTTACACTGAAACTTATTGAATCACTGATTTTGAAGTCCAGTGATTAATTTCCAAGAATTTTTCGGGGAAAAAACATTTAACTAAATTTTGGGGCTTTTGAATAGCCAGCTGACATCATTTTGTTTGCTGTTTTTGTGTTTCCTAAACAATAAATCAAACAGGGTTAAAATGTTTTTTTTAACTGTGGTTCTGTTGTTTGTATTTGCTCTACTAGCTCCTTTTGTTAGTTTGGTTTGTATTACGTCCTCATTTTTACACTTGTGGGCCACTTTTCAGGTTGAAATCTGGTATTGATTTTCAGTACATGATACATGCAAAAGGATCTTCTCCTGCTGAGATGCTAGGTACTTACAAAACAGTACTGAAACAAGGACTGGTGGCTCACGCTGACGAGAACAAAAGGATCCGTCTCTCAAATCTTGAAGAAGTAAATGATCTACAGAAGCAGATGCAAGGAAATGTTAAAGTCCTAGAGGAGGAAAGGAATAATATTTCCAGTCTACAGGCAACAAATGATAATGTCAGTTCATCCTTTCAAGCACTACATTACATTTATAGCCTATAGAGTAAATGTGATATGAAATTATGGTGTCCTTCCTCTTTTATTTGTTATGTTTATTCTGAAATTACTTTGCAGTATTGGGCAAATGATAGAACGCATCACACTATTGGAAAGACCTGCGCTACAATTTTCTGTATATGGTTAATGGTTATTGACCAGACTATTAAAAACATCATCAGGGAATGCTAAAGTTCCCAATTTTTAAAAATTTTGTTTACTTCAGCTATATATTTTAGGTGACCAATTTTTTCTAGTGATATTGTGATGATATATCAACAAGAAAATCAGTCAGATGTTGATGTAGTTTCTAGAGTCAGTTGGTTCAACTTGATAAAGCTTTACTTCTGGTCCTTTTAGTAAATTATTAGCTGGATTAACCAGTAATCAAGCCTTTTCGAGCTGATATTTACTAAAATCAGGAAGAGTAGTGCTTTCTGCTTTGTACAATTGGGACTGGGCCCTGGGCATATTCATACATCAAATTTGTGGTGAAAAGGTCCTAAGTATTTGAATCAACCCATCATGATTAATTGGCGCTGTTATTGGAAATTGAAGCTTGGATTTTACACCATGGATTATACTTTGATGTGCTGTGATTTGACTTGAGGGTTGTGATTAGAGAAGCAAGACAGTGGGCATAATGCCATCATCAATTTGTTAAAAGTTAGGCAATGTCATGCCCACCTTTTATCTCAATTTTATATTTAGGCATGAAACTTATGGTGAAGTAAGCACGAATAATGGCTTCGACTTGTGAAAATTCATTTGTGCTGTCAATGTAAATTGGATTTTGGATTTATGTCTTCAATTATACTGATGTGTTGTGATTAGACTTGGGGGCTATCTTACCCCACTCGCTTTTCATGGTGATTCTAAAGTCTTAAACAATTATCGATATGCAAAAGTGCTTGGCCTGTCTTTTACCATACAGCTCAAGTTAACCTGGACTCTTTTATAGAATAATTATTGCAAAATAATAAAGTTGAACCTCTTGTATCTGCTTGTTATCTAGATGGTTGCTCGTTTGAATTTGCTGGATCGTGAAATGACAAATGATGACTCAAGATTCACATATGAGGCTAGACAAATGAATGATGAGTTGGTGAAAAAGAAGAATAGTTTGATTTCTGTTGAAATGCAGGCTGATGATTTTTTGAAGGTACTTCTTACCTTTTGTTTTGTTAATAGAACACATTCCTTTATTAGTCTAGCACATTGGAATCAGATAACTCAAACGGAATTTGATTTGATAGATATCGGAGAAGAGGCACCAAGATGCAAGACTCAAAGCTGATAAAGAAACTCAGGCAGCTGCTAATGCGCTGCGGGAGCTTGTTGATTCCATGGCTGAACATAAAGGGTTCATAGGAACAATAATTGCTCAGAGGAGGAAGGACCTCCATTAAGCTGAAGATTATATAGCGTCTTTGGCATCTAGGTAATGGCTAGAGGAAGTTTGGTTCATTTGTTGGTGGTGCCTCTATTTTGGTCTGTTGATTGTAGCACTCTTGCTGGGATGAGCTTCACCTGTGGGATACATGTTCCTGTACCTGGTATAGTATATTGGAAAGGCAAGTAGATTTGTTAAGGTAAGTCAAGTGCAATTGTGATTTTGTGTTGCTATTAGAATGCAATGACTGCTACCTTACAATCTGTTGAATCCAGCTGTTCAATTGCCAACACTGCTAATATGAAAGCTACCTTACAATCTGTTAAATCCAGCTGTTCAATTGCCATTATTGTCTGGAAATTCTCTGATTATGCATGGCCTATGCCTGTCCAGTGTGTGTGTGTGTCCATGCCTCACTCAAATTAAATTAAGACGTCAGACCAGTCTTCATTCTAGTATTTGGAAGCTTGCTCTGTGGCACCTACCTAATCTCTATCTCTATCTCTTCTATCTATACAACTATCTATACAGACTGACTAGGACCCATCTATCGCCGCGCGTGGTAAAGCCGCCCGTGGGATTCCCCCCTCCGCGTGATGTGTGGATTAAAAACTACGCCGCCTACTCTCCTGTCAGCACCTCCAGCTTGCTGCCCTCTTCTGCCGCGACCTCCCGGACGCCGCATCCGCGGATCTCTTCGACCCTGTCCCCTCTGCCGTTGAGTGCGCTGCCGCCGCAGCGCTTGGCTTCTCTGTCTCGAGCCTCGACGATGGCACTACAACGCTGATGCCCATTTCAGAATGGAAATTGATGGCTTGCAATAGGATCTAAATGTTTTGCTGGCATTGCCCTTCCGCAGCATGCGCTCCCACAAGTCAGCTCCTTTGCTGATGGGAGAGGCGCCATCGATTTGATTAGTACTCATCTGTTAGCATCCTGTTAATTATAAGCAGAGTTGGTTGTGAATGTGTGTAGTACTGGATGGTAGATTAGTGGTACAGTGGTACTCTTTTCAATTCAGACATTGTCGTATAGAAGCAGAGCAGTTTTTTTTCCTTCATCGTGGTGGTGTCACTTCCTGTGTGGGATATTATGTTTGACTTTTCTTCAAGCTCTTGATCTCGACTACTGAAATTTGCTGCATAAATTAGATGGGCTATTGCTTTCATTCCTTAGCCTTCATTGCCCCCAAGATGTTCGATAAAATTCTTGTAACATGGATTTCAGGGTTTGTACGGTGGCTGCAATATGCAATTAGTTGTCATATTACTGTTGGGTTTATACTCTCTCCGTTTCAAATTATAAGTCGCTTTGATTTTTTTGGTACATCCATTTTGTTATGCATCTAGATATAATAGTACTGAAGTTTGATGCATTATCCTCTTTCAGTTACCTAGCAGTGCTTTTAATTCCTTTTGTGATAAGATGACAAATTGTATTCTTTGATGCACTGTATGCTTTAGGAGTGATCGAGTGCTTGTACTCACAATATTGCTGTATTTTATCACCTCATTCTATAGCATGTCACTGCTTCACTTTGCCTACCAATTATTCACCTCAAATTTACAAACCAAGGATGTTTCTTCCCTGTGGTTCCTCCGTAAGTAGGTAAAGGGTGAACACATGGAAAAGGGAACTGGGGTGTTCTGACATATGTTTCTGAAGATACCTGCCTGCCAGGCCCTAGAGTTAGATGTAAATAACTTTTGAATGTTTCTAAATGCTGGAAGCATCTTTGTTGAATATAACCAGACAAGGTTTGTGAGCTTTTCCAATGAAGCTTAGGTAGGTTTCCTGTGAACATCAATAGCTGCATGCTTCACGTTTGAAACTTCTTGTTTATCTTCATGAGGTGGTGCTGGTTATTATGCTTTGTGAAGTATATATATGATCTTTGTATATTTTACTAGCTGTATGTATACTCGTGAGTTATTCGGTTCATTTCAAAGTACTTAATCACAATTCACGAGCTTAAGTTATCCATACAATTAAACCTCCATGTTTTGTAGACAGTGAAATATTCTCGTTCCTCCATTGAAATTCCATTGATCCGCTAATTGTTTTGTTGGTTGAGAGAAAACTTCATTGGATCCAATCAAGGTAGTAGTTCAAACGCGAAGTATTATGCTTGAGAACCACCTCTGGACGCAGTCTTATGTTTGGAGTTTCATTTTCTTCAAGAAGAGGTACCGTACTACCACACCATGCACATTGCATGCGACAGTTGAACAATCCTTGGTACAGTTTCAATGACAATAGCCTGTTCGTTTGGCTGTGGCTCGTCGTAAACGATCGTAAATTTCTAGCCAAAACAGTATTTTCTCTCACACAAATCAGTCAGCAGTACTTCTTCACGAATCAGCAACGATATGAACCAGCCAACCAAACAGACTAATGCAACCGAGTCTGCACAGTGGATGGAGCTGGTTTGCCATGTACAGTAGGCGTAGTACTCCATAGCTTCAGGCGGCGATGGCGCGACAGGTCAGTGGCCGGCGGGGGTTGATGGACAGGACCGACAGTTCGTAACTAGCCGAGGGCGGGGGCCGGCCACGCCACCCACATGCAAGCGTTCGCGCCACTGCCGGCCGGCCGCCGACAGCAATTTGACAAGAAGGCGAGGGATCGCCGATCGCGACGCGACCATCGCATTCAATTCTATCGCCTTGTTCGTTCTCTTGTCGTTTCGTTCGTCGCCTGTCAGCCTGTTCGGGAGACCGTATCGTATCGTGGATTATTTACTGCTGGCTGGTTTGGTGTGAGAGAAAAACATTGTTCCCGGCTGGAAATTTACGATCGTTTACGAGCAAGCGAACAGGCTGTGTATATCCACTCCTGCACTGCACTACACTGCTCGTAGGAGTGTACTGGTTGTTGTTGATAGGTGTAAATTAAAACCGTGAAAGCCAAGGGGTAATTAGCTAGCTAGCACTGTACAGTAATGTTAGTAGCTTAGTTTCACTTCCAACGTGAACCTCACTGTATGTTTTTCAACGAAGGACATGTCACTTCAACGGCTCAACCGACTAGAAATACGGGGCGGATCTACGGTAGACGATAGGGGCATAGGCACCTACTAGATGACTGTCAATTTTTTTTCCCTTGTCGTAAGTTTGACTATATTTCTAAAAAAAAATGTGTGTAATATTTGTATCTTCAAATAAATTTATTACGAAAATAGATTCAACAATCTATCTAATAATATTAATTATATATCGTAAATATTTTTATATAAAATTAGCCAAAGTTATTTCTCGGGAAACGAGAACGATAGTTATTCAGGGACGGAGCGAGTAAAAAATAGTGATTATGATCAATTTCTCACAATATACATGTCTCCACAGAAAAAATCTTTACACCTATATATTGCCCTAGCTTTGTTCATACCTGTACATAACTTTTACATACATGACTACATCAGTGCTTTGCAAGTCTACTGATGGATTTATTTGCACCTGTATCTGAGTTTAAAAAATTTTGTTCGGTTTCATGAAATTAGAAATCTATCTCGTGCCCGAAATGTATTTTTTTGTATGCACATCTCTGCACTCTGATTTCACCCCGGTCCACTCGATATGGATCATGACTTCTTCCTCGGTGTCTCAGGTTCGTACCTCCGCGTCTTTCTTCTCAAAGGGAAAGTGGACTGTATATATTTCCTCCGTTCTTAAATTATATAATTCTTGTTCTTCGATAAGTCAAATATTTTTTAAAAAACTAACATTTACAATACCAAATAAGTATTATTAGATTAATTGTAGAATTTATTTTTATAGTATACCTATTTAGAGTCATAAATATTAATAATGTTTTATATAAACTTAGCCAAAATTAAGAATAACAAGTATTATTACATTTGTCATGAAATGTTTTTAAAACATACCTACTTGGAGGCTTAAATACTGATACGATTTTTCATAAACTCAGTTGACCATAAGTTATTTTGACTTCGACCAAACTCACAATTTCATCATTTCAAGGCTGGAGATAGTACCAACATATAACTCAAAAGAGAGGTTTTTTCAGGAAAAACGTCAACATCACACCCCACATAGACTCTGTCGCCCCGTTCGCTTGAGCTACTTTTCAGTCATGGAACAGTATTTTCCCCTCATAATATTTTAGCATAAGCATCAGCATAAGTCAAATTTCAGCATAAGCGAACAGGACATCGATACCATCCTAAACTAATTATGTGTTCAATTTAGTCTCAACTATTTTACTTTGTCCAATCTACTTATCAACCCCCTATTAAGATTTGCTTTTATATTTTTCTCAAGTTATAATTTTGTATGATAATGGCTAGCACCATGACTTATGTTAGAAAATGCAATATGATTTTTCATTATTATTTTTTGTATGTCATGGCATCCGGTAAAATTGATAATGTATTTCTTCTAATATAAGTTACAAGGGACATTGCCACCTCACAAAATTTTAAACTCAAACTCAACTCTGTTATTCATTCAACCACTAGGGCAAAGAAATACGAAAGAATTCTTTGGATGAGAGAACCGAAATAGGAAGATGATCCTATCAAGACAACACCCCTCTCCGACCACCGAATAGACTTGTTTCACGGGTTTGGTGTGAACCCTCTTAGCCCGACAGCCCACAAAACCAAAACAGACCAAACTGCCACTATGGTATTGGACCCCTTTGCTAAAAACTGGCAGAACCATACCTACCCTTATCTCTCGATCACCATGGCATGGGTTCATCACGAGGTGAGTAAAGCAGAGACATGTGACACCATGCTCGTCGACAACAAGCAGTAGCGGACCCAACAATTGATTATAGCATGGGCAAGTCTCACTGTGTTGATTAGGTCACGTGTTTTGGAGCTCCTAGCAAAACATATTGCGATGGAATGCAAGAGTGCACCGACATCGGAACCCGGGAAGGCACCTAGGGTCGCTGGGCCTTGGGTTCGTCAGTGACAACAAGGCGATCGCTCTAGACCCCGGTGGTGGTGCCCTCATGTACGACCCTCGACATCCACGCCATTTGTTCCCTACCTACCCATGTTGTGCTTAAGTACCTCATCCTTTCCCCTAGTCATTGATGAAGGCATCAACATAATTGATAGGCTCAAGAATACCTCATGGACCTAGGCCTTCCAGGCTCTCATCTACACCGTCGCAACACCGCCAGAGTCAGGTAACTAGAATGGGTGCTCCCTCTCGCCTCTGTTGTCGCCGCCTCCTAGCATGCATGACAATGACCACGACCTCACCAGCATCGGCAGCTCACGAGTATGGTGTCTGCATGTAGGGACAAAGCCTATGTGATGGCATTGTTGATATTGGGCTACTGACCCAATCTATCTAGCAAATAATCAAAACAGATTAAGCCATCTATACTACTAAACCCAACTCGTCTAAACTAGTCCTCAATGGTTTGGTCTTCAATTCTATCAAGAACTACTTATAACTGTCTTAAGTCAACTATTATAAGTTTGATGATGTCAACTAGACCGCCTAATAATCATCGTACAATAGCTTCATGTCCATTTTTTATTCGGAACGCCTAGCGCTCGGATGGGACGTCGGGGCCAGATACGGCTCCGACACTTGTGCCTTCCCGCGTCCACATCGTGCCCAATGCCCCATGTGCCGCCTCAGCACCCGCACCCCGCATGGGGAAACCCACATGGGTTGACCCACGACTGGGGTGGTTGACCCACGTCTGCGCCCCAGCAGCATCGACAACCACTGGCTATGCCATGCAATGCCCCAATCTACTTTTGCAATATCCAGATGAAACATTTGCAACATACATCTAAAATAGATGAAACATTTGGAACATACAATTGGAACACCATTGCAACACGGGCAACATCCTGATCTACTTTTGAAACATCCAGATGCAACACTTGCAACATACAAAAGAAGACAGATGAAACACTTGAGACATACGTTTGAAACATTTGCAACATACGTGTACAAAAATCGGATGAAACATTGGGATAGACGCGTGCAACATATGTGCACAACCATTGCAACATATGCAACACCCCGATCAACTTTTGCAACATCCACATAAAACAATTGGAACATACATATGAAACAACTGAAACGCTTGAAACATGGGCTTGCAACATGTGTGAAAAAGCATCCAAAAACACTCAAAACACAACATCGTCGCGCGGCCATGACCTACCTAGTGCTGGTGGGCAACTGCGGTGTCGTAGGCTCACCAGATGGTGCACGCCCGCACTCCACCGCCATGAACGTCGTCGGTCGCTGGAGAGGAGGCGCTGCCGGATCTAGGGAGGGAGCCGTCGGCCGAGGTAGGAGAGGGTAGCTGCTTGCTGGAGCCCATCGGCCATGTGCCAACAGCTTGCTCGAGCCCACTAGCTAGATCTGGTGGGACGCGGGGGAGGGTCACGACCGCCATGGAGTGGAGGAGGGGACGCCATGGTGACTGCCAGACTTGAGAGAAGATGCACATGGAGGAGGGGGCCGCTAGATCCATGGAGGGGAGGGGAGGCTATGACGCATTGGAGGGGACGCCATGGCGCTCGCAGCAGTGATTTTTTTGAAGAATGAAGACTATAGGGTCCGTGTAGGATCTCTGGTTGGCCTAGAGGAGGGTGAACAGGCTTGTGAAAACAAACACTCAAACTTTTATCAAATTCACCCTACGACACTGCTGCTCTAAAAGGCGACACTGTCGGGCTAGAACAACGGCACTACCACACCTACAGACAACTTCGAGTCACAGTTCAAAATCCATGAACAAAAACTTAGATCGGAGAAATTTCCTAGCTTACGGCAGGTATGACAATCATAGATCAAAAGCTAGAAGTAGTAGGAACACCACACACAAGTAGATCGACTAAAAACCCTAGAAATTACCTCAACTACAATATATCATGCAAGTAATGTAAATCAAGCACAAGTGACACAATAATTTATTACATGGTTCGGCTCGCCACCAAGGCTTGCCTACCTTCACGTTGTTGAGGTTAGCCACTAAGGCTTAGGGCTTTACAACTCTTCCTCGTTCTCAAGTCAAGAGACTTAACTCTTGAGATGAGGGGTGAGTTTACTAGCTTCAAGAGATGGTTACAAACCTCCCAAGGCTACCACACAAGTTGGATAGGAGCCAAGCTACAAGAGTAACAAACACAACCGCTGACCAAAACGTGAACCAAATGCTCTTTAGAGTTAAGGAATCAATAGAGCTACTCTCTAATCGAGTTTTGGACCCTTTTCCCTCAAGGATTGATGAAAAAATCAATGGATTTGTTTGGGGGCTTGAGGTCAACAATGGAGGGAGAGAGAGAGCTCCTTTTTTGTTTTGGACAAGATTGAATGAGCAGGAGCCAGAAGAGAGACGTTGGAGAGGAAGAGGATGGGTATAAATACCCCCTCAGCCCCAACGGTCAGTGTCGCGGCTTAAGTGCGGCAGTGCTGCACTACGGCAGCGCCTCTCTTCAAGTGCGGCAGTGCTGCACCACACAAGATAGCAAGGGTAAGAGTGAAGTGTAGACTATCTTGGCTGTGAATCTGAGGATGTATGTGTATGTTTGATCACTTGGTAGCACATATTAACTTAAGCATTGTGTCCCCCTTTATAGTACGGTTTTTTTTATACTCAAATTCAAAATATAAAAGAATTTAAACCTCCTTTGAGTTTGAAGCCATTTATATTTGTAATTGGGGCCTCCTCCATTTCGTGTAGCATCCTCGAACATGAATTCTCTACTTGTCATCTCGATAAATCTCATTAGTTCTCTAATTACGTGGTCATTATCAAGAAAACCTATAATTAGGGCTTGATTCCACTTTCAGTACTTTCAGTCCGTTCCAGAGTGAGCAAGAGGCTACGACTATATGGGGCTCAGTGCGGGCAGGGTCCGTAATAGAGCGGTGCGACTCGCGCGAGGTCTGTTTGGATGGACGGACAACCGAACAGGAGCATTACCGTTTTCGATTTCATTGTGTTTGTTAAGCTCGATCTTGGCGTAACAAGTCACGTACAGTGGGTTGGTCAAGACCTGAGCTAACAAAAGAAGCTTAGTGGATAGAGCCTGGATAGAGGTTTCGGTGCTTACAAAAAAATTCTCAGCTCATAACGTTCTCTTATTTATATCTATATCTATACCTAATAATAAAGAGGCAAATTTTTCTGCCATTTTTTCGTCCATCCATTTTGTTCGTCCACTTCCCCTTAACTACCGGTAGTCGAGAGTTTCTTTCGTCTGGATTTATATATATAACACGTGCTCATACGAATTAGAATAGCTATTGTCTAGAGCGATACAGAGTCCGATTCCAAAACGTATTGGGTTGTGTATGGTCTATGTTTAACCAAAGGTCCATACTCATGAGCAAAAAAAAGTCCATACCCAATACGATTACTATATATAGTAAATTTGATTTTTTTTCCTTTTTCTATTCTGTCATCTATTTGGCCTTTTTCATTTTTTAGATTATCTCCAATCAATTACTGTATCCGATCCGTTTTTTATTTTCGTATTCATTCCACTTCTTTTTCTGATTTCCTCTTTTTGTTTTTTCTTCTCCTTTTTCTTTTTTTTTCTTTTCTAGACTATCAAGTCTGTTTCATGCCCTTTCCCATATTATTTTGCAGGTCATTTTTGTTTTCTCGATTCTCTCATGATTTTTCTTATAGACATAAAAATAAATAATAAACACAATATTATTGATATTTGGATCCTTCATCCTTCCCTAATCCTTAATAATCAAATATTCCTACTACTAAATTATTGATGTAATTTGATTAAGAATAAAAGTTATTCTTATTATAACCAAGATCAGCTAATGGTCTAATTAATTAAATCATGAACAGAAATCTTGGGTAGTTTATTGTCCGATCTAACCGGGAAGCGGCAACAGGGGTTGCGCTGCTAGCAGATATGGCGCTGCGGGAGGCGGTGGCGGCGAGGTGGCCACGACGACCTGTTGGGGGTGGGGAGGCGAGCGGAGAAGAAGAAGGGGGTGGGGAGGAGGTGGCGGACACGGCGAGGTAGCTGCCGCCGGCGGTAGCGTCGGCGAAGCGAACGTAGCCACTAGGGCGGAGTCCTAGCGAGCGAGGTGGGCTGCCTGCAGTGATTCCTCTTTTACACTGAACTTTCCGCTCTTTCATGGATAATTAAATATGTTTATATATTTGATTAAAAATAATATATGTTTATATATTTCTACTTATTTTGCACAGCATAAGAAATTTGCTAATTTGGCTGGCATTATTCCAAATTGCACTTTTATAGACGGTCTATGTTCTAATATAATTATTGCTTCATTGCTGATGGATTAAATACAAAATATACATGTTTTTAGTAACTCAGTAGAGATATAAATTTTGATTTTCTTCCGTTGTAACGCACGGGCATGCTTGCTAGTAACTATAAATGTGTGGGCAGTCCGAGCCTGACCAACTTTACCCGTTGGATGGTTGTGGCATGGATTTCTGGGCCCAAAACAACTGGACCTTTTCAAGCTCAGCCTGGCCCGGTCCAAAGTCCCAAAAAAATGCACGGGCCGTTGGGTTTGCCGGTCTGGGCTACTGCGACAAGCCTGGTAGCCAGGCGGCTGACAGCAGCAACTGGCAAAGCGCGCGGCGGACGCAGAGCAGCAGCGGCCAGCGGAGATGCAACCGCTGCCCAATGCTTCAGAAAGGAGTAATCAATCCCGGGATGCCCGATTAGGGGTCACGTCGGGGCCGTCCCATCGCCTGAGGAGAAGGAAGAGCAGAGCACCACGTCATGATGCGTCCATGCTTGCTGCTGCATGGCTGCACCTCGCACTAGCATCGCCACCGGCCGGATCCCCTCCCCTTATTCCTATGCAAGCCTACGCCTACGCACACCATCACCAGCAGCTGGCCTGGCTCCCTAGTGCTAGTGCTGGTGGTAATAGAAACAGCTTATTGCAACCCGTCAAATCATCCCCTCCTGCTCTGGCCTGGACGCGTCGCGGCGTCGTCCAACGACGAGCCGGCCACGGCCCGTGGCCATCCATGCACGCAGCGGCGAATGCACCTGCACCTGCATGCTCTGCGTCTCGTCGTCTCTCCTCGCTCTTCACGTCGTCTCCGTCCATCCATCCATCACTCATCATCACACACACACTACTGCTGCTTGTTTTTTAACCTTAGCTTTCCTTCTTTTGTTAGCTCTTCCACGACGACCTGGCTCCAACTGCATGCATTTGTATGCATGCGTGAAAGAACGAATAAATGGATTTCTGCACGTCCATACTCCATAGCAGATGTATACGCAGATCGATCAGGCTGGCTGCTGCGGGTGCCGGAGCACAGCACTGCGTGTGCACGCACACGCCCTGGCCTCGAGAGATCTCGCACCAGAGACCAAATCCTCACCGCACTGTGCGAACAGAGCCTTGGTACATGCACTGTTCATGGCATATACTGATGAGTGTACTGCAACTGTGCTAGTATGAATGACTGAAGAAACAAATGCACCAAATACACAGTGGACTATACATTTTGACGGAGTACGTACACATGGGCTGGCTAGAGCCAAGCCAATAAATATTTGAAGCATTTGCGATGGATATATACACGCATGACATGAGTGCACATAGAGATTGAGAGAGCAACAACCAACAAGTGCAGTAGTCTACACTCTCCTGTTTGTAACATACAGTACATAGCTTTTTCTTCACGATCGTGCCTTAACATATTTTTCATTAAGCAGAAGAGAATACAACGACACAACTACGAAAGAACCCTCGTAGCACAGAGTTACAAAGCACCACCAAGGAGGTGGCAAGCAACCTAACAAACCGACCCAATACAATAGAGAAAGAAAAGGCGGTAAGAAGATGACTCTCCCCCTCACATACAGAACTTCCCAAGTTCACCCGACTCAGCCTTATAGTATGTATGACCAACAAAAAGCATTAGGAGAGCTAGCCAAGGCAGAAACATCCTAATAGCAGACAACTTTGCAATATCTCACCGGAGACGGATCGGAGAGACGGTCGCTTGCCTGTGTAAAGACTATCCATTCAAACATGGACTCACTAGCGGAGAGGGGGGAGCCCCCCACCCCAGCGGCGAATCTAGACTAAACTGCTGCCGGGGTCGCACAGATTCATGAACTCAATTTGATGGGGTCGTAGCTGGCCGGAATACGCGGGGTTCCACTGATTCGTACAAAGTTATCGGGGTCGCATGACCCCGACACATGCACTGTGGCTTCGCCGCTGCCCCACCCCCACCACGGTCCCTACTGCCCCACCCCCACCACGGTCCCTACTGTCTCTATTGAATTTTTTTTAATTTGACTAAATTTGAAGAAAATTAGTACTGCTACCTTCCCCACCCTTCTCCAAAAGTACATTAAAAACACATTTTTGGCTCCACTTTTGTATGGAATTCTTACGAAACACTAGATCAGATAGTTCCATCTACACTTGGTGGAGAAGGGGAAGAGCAAAGATGGACAAACATTTAAGAAGGGATTTTGATGGGTTGGCAATTTATTTCTGGCGGAACATTTGGAACGAACATAGCAGGAATACTTTCCATCAAATTTCAAAAGACCCAGATGGTGTCGCCCAATGGCAGAGCT
Source organism: Miscanthus floridulus (assembly GCF_019320115.1). Taxonomy (NCBI): domain Eukaryota; kingdom Viridiplantae; phylum Streptophyta; class Magnoliopsida; order Poales; family Poaceae; genus Miscanthus; species Miscanthus floridulus. Next base: position 85,636,093 of record NC_089587.1, read on the forward strand.
TCTCATAGGCCAATAGGGGCCATGGCCACCCCTAAAGTTGTGTAAACTTCTCATTAGGGCACCGCAATGGGTGACTCATAAGCTAACTACAAGCATTTTTTTTCATATTTTAATACAAGAGAGTGAAAAAACCTAGCTCTCTGCATGATTTAGGTTCGAAGCTCTGCCACTGACATCGCCTACTTAATCAAAGAGGTAGTGAAACAATATCATTTAGCCAAATCAGCCTTTTCTTAAAATGTGTGATATCTTTTTCGTCTCTTTTTTCTCCCTTCTATTGTGCTACCTGGGCCCATATGATAGGTGAAGGTTGAGCCAGCAAGATGTAAAGTGGTTTGTTGTTGTTGTCCAATTTTATTTATCTTCTAATAAAAAATACCCAAAAATGCAGTAAAACTCTTTGCCGTCCTTTAAAAAAACATGCTTAACGAGACGAAATTGGGACCAGGATATATCATTGCATGCTAAACAAACAGACATCTCGATACATTTTAGCTAGTACCATGCACACTTTGCATGTGGATGGATCAACACAGTACGTAGTACAAGCTAAGCACTGTTCTGATGATCCAAATGCATGCATGCAAGTCATAAGCACACATGATTTCATAACAACGACTAATGATGCTACCGAATATAAGATACTATGTCTAATAACTACAAGTGCTTGTCGAAATATGACACTTGGAAACTGACGCTGCAACATTACAGGCCAGGTAAACCGATGGATCATCAGTGTTCAGTAGGGTAACCCTAAGGAACCAACGGTCCGGATCATGCGCCCCTGGGCGTTGCAGCTGGGCCCATCTCATAAAGGAACCCACCACCGTGCTGCAGGTAGGCCTCCAGCCAGGTAGGTGGCGGTGGCGGTGGCGGTGGCTCCTGTGGACCGGCGTTGACCCCGACCTGGGGCGGCGGCGACAGGGCCAGCTTGCCGGCGACGATGGGGGTGAAGGGAGGGAACGGCGGCGGCATGGGCAGCACGGCGCTGTTGCTGCCGTTTGCCGGCTCTGGCTGCATGCAGGCCGCCGCTGCTCCGGGGAAGACGACCTTGCCATGGTTGCTCGGCGGCAACGGCAATGGAGGCGGCTGCATGCTGGGGTGGCCGTGGTGGAAGGGGATGCAGCCGCTAGGGTTTGGGAGGGGAGGCGCAGTGGGGTCCTGCTGGAAGCAGAAGCTGGAGGGGTCCATTGCCATGGGAAGGTAGTAGGGGCTCTTCACCATCATCAGCTTGCTGTACTGGTCGCCTGCCTTGTGCAGTATCCTGCAGATCACCCATTCCTCCTGCATGTATAAAAAGATTCAGCAATTCATCAGTCAGGAGTAGGAGTATAGACATAGAGTATACTAGTAAAAGATTATTTTCTGTCGATTGTGATCCATATCCAGGGCACAAGATTCATCAATAGTGTATCTGAGAAGGTGATCTCTAGGCATAAAACACAGAGGTAGTACATCAGTGTATATAGTATTTATATTTTTCTGAAATTTCAGAGTATATAAATGTCCTGCTGAATGAACAACTTCTGAAGATGGCACATTTGTTTTACAAATTAAAAAACGGGAACCCACAGGAGCAGCACATTGGATGCTCATGCTACTAGTTTATCTTGGGGACATTCTATTCATTGTATTGTACAGCGGAGATTTGGAAGGGAGGCATGTCAGTGTTTGGAGATATGCCAGGTACATCCATGATCCATGCTGCTGCGGCTGAAGCTGGGCACAAGAACTGTGGTTGTTGTACCAGTGCATTATCATGCTTACACCAGCCAGTGTAGTGGCATTGATGAATGCACAGGAGGAGTACTCCTGCATAAAGCACACATCTATCAATCTGCATGCATATGTCACCCCAAGCCCTCTCCTTGTACTGCTATGATGCATACGGAGGTATCATGCATGCCACATTCATTGCAGCCAGGATATCTGCGACTCCTACTTCTTGTCAATGATATCACATCTCTACTACTGTCACACTGTTGCGTTTTCACGGCATTCATTCAAAGAAGAATCATTGAAAGCAGCACAGAAAAACTGAAAAGATCTGCCCTGAAACCTTAAGGAATCCATTCATGCGGCATGGAGTAATATAGCTACTCTAGTTGCGTCGTTTTAGTTTCAGAAACTCGAGAAATGAATCTGCCCTGAACAAATCGGTTCATTTCATGTAGGAGTACACATACCTTGCAGGGGCGGCGAGCGGCGGCGAAGTCGCCGTCGAGGCGGTACTCGTGGAGGACCCACTTGGTCTTCTCGCCGCGCGGCGCGCGGCCCTTGTAGAAGACGAGCGTCTTCTTCATGCCGAGGAGCGCGCCGGTGGCGGCGTTGAGCACCTCGCGGTCCTTGCCGGTGGCCTTCCAGTATCCGGCGCCGGTGGCGCGGTTGGTGCGGAGGCCCGTGGGGTACTTGCGGTCGCGGAGGCTGAAGAAGTACCACTCGCGCTCCCCCATGCGCGCTGCGTCGGGGAGCTCCCACGGCTCGCACCGGTTGAGGTCCACCTCGGCGATGTCGATGCCGCAGCAGGCGCCGTTGAACACCTTGGCGGCCAGGTAGAAGGTGACCAGCTCCTCGTCGGTGGGGTGGAACCGGAACCCCGGGGGAAGCCCGTGCTCCCCTCCCGCCGCCGCCATCTCCTCCCCGAGCAGCTCCCACAGCGCGTCGCCCATGGCCTGGTGGTCCTGGCGGTGGTGCTGCATACACGGTGCTATGCAGCTAGCCACGTACTGAGAGCGATCTGCTGAGAACGAAGCAGGGAGAGAAGAAGGATCCAAAGGGGGGAAAGAGATTTGCCCGAGAACCCTATACCCTTGCCAACCTCACTCTCACTCTTTTCTTCAAGATGATGAGAAGAAGCTCTGACTCTAAGCTGTGGTAGTGTGGTGTGGTGTGGGGGGAGAAGCCAATGCAAGGGGTGCTCTTTATAGTGGGGAGCTTGCTAGGTAGCACCATGCTCCTACCTCCATGAGGACCATGAACATGAGAGCTCTGCTCTCTCTCTCTCTCTCAAAAATGGAAAGGTTGAAGGAGGGCGATGGACATGGTGGCACCTGGCATGGGCCCAATGAGGAAACTTGATGGAGCTTAACGCCTTAACGGGAAACTGTTGCACGTCGTAGCAACGTCCTAGCTAACACCACCGGCTAGTTCCAAGCTATACTACCTATGAGTAGCTAGCTCTAGCTGCTGCTGCTTCTGTAAAGTCTCAGCTACGCCCTGTGTGCACACAGCAGTTACGTACGTTATGCGTGCATACATGAGCATACATACATGCATGCATTGACGCAACGCAACTTTTGAAGGCGCCGTGAGGAAAGGACGACGACGAGGGAAAACGTACGTACTCTACACACGCATGCACGTTCATTCATCGCCGTGCAATATAGGTACGTACATATGTGCATGTGTGATACAACACGTATAGTACAGCCGTCGTGCTTGAACGGGGAGCGTGTACCGGCATATATCTGAACAGACGTATACACGTGTGCGTGCATGCATTCGTATAGGCAGACAGCGACGTATGTGTGTTCCGGATATTGAGGGATGAAGGCAGTAGGGTGATGAACATGCATGTACGCAAACTGTGTACTTCCCTTTTTTCGGGGTACTATGTAGTGTCTACTACTGCTTGCCATGCCGATACTAATTAATAATCCTTCGCGCTCGATTGGGCATGCATACGTACTCCTGTATCACTGCTGGAAAAACGAATTGTTCCGTGGATGATAAATTTTTCTGTGCGTTTGTTTTGGTATGCTGTGGGTTTTAAAATATCCCCACAGAAAAATATGAAAACCCACAGAATAATTATATGATTTTTCTGTGCGTGACAATACACACACGGAAAAAATCAGCACTCACAGAAAAATGAAAATTATTCTGTCGGTTCTTTAAAAACGCACAGAAAAAAGATATGTACGCACAGAAAAAATGTTATTATTCTGTCGGTATTTTAAAACACACAGAAAAAACGTACACACGCACGGAAAAAAACCAAGATTTCCTAACCCTAACCCGCCGCGGACTCGCTCGGCTCCTCACGCACGCACGCTCCCCTCCCTCCCCTTCTTCTTCCCCGCCGCAGCCCCCCCACACTCCCCTCCGCTCCTCCCGAACCCGAACCCACACCCGCCCATCCTCCGCCCCCTCCCTCTCCCCCATCTCCCCTCCCTCCCCTTCTTCCTCAGCGCGGCCGGTGCCGCCCCCTCCCTCTCCCCCCTCCCCTACCTTCTTCCCGAGATCCGGCGCGGCCGGCGTTCCCCGGTGCGGCCCCTCCCCTCCCGCTCCCCACCAGCGAGATCCGGCGGCCGGTGCCGCCCCCTCCCTCTCCCCCCTCCCCTACCTTCTTCCTCGGCGCGGCCCCTCCCCTCCCGCTCCCCACCGGCGAGATCCGGCGCGGTCGGTGCCACCCCCTCCCTCTCCCCCCTCCCCTACCTTCTTCCCCGGCGCGGTCCCTCCCCTCCCGCTCCCCACCGGCGAGATCCGGCGGCCGGTGCCGCCCCCTCCCTCTCCCCCCTCCCCTACCTTCTTCCTCGGCGCGGCCCCTCCCCTCCCGCTCCCCACCGGCGAGATCCGGCACGGCCGGTGCCGCCCCCTCCCTCTCCCCCCCTCCCCTACCTTCTTCCCCGGCGTGGCCCCTCCCCTCCCGCTCTCCACCGGCGAGATCCGGCGCGGCCGGTGCCGCCCCCTCCCTCTCCCCCCTCCCTTACCTTCTTCCCCGGTGTGGCCCCTCCCCTCCCGCTCCCCATCGGCGAGATCCGGCGCGGCCGGTGCCGCCCCCTCCCCCCCCCCCCCCCTCCTCCCCTACCTTGTTCCCCGGCGCGGCCCCTCCCCACCGACCAGATCCGGCGGCCGGTGCCGCCCCCTCCCTCCCTCCCCCAACGGCGAGATCCAGGGAGGGGGCCCGGCGGCGGCGCACCCCAGGCGGCGGTGGGGACGGCTGCGCGGGCCAGGGGTGAGCTGCAGCCACCTGGCCGAGAGCGGCAGCGGTGCCGATGGTGCGGTCGTGGTGTCGGCGTGCCTTTTTTATTTTTTTATTAGAGCTTCTGTTAGCTGTATAATTAGCGAGTAATTTAATTCGTGCTTTGATGCTTTGCTTCCGTGCTGCTTGAGAATTTCCTAATTGTTCCTAGTGTTTTAGTAGTATGATATCTGGTTGTTTTTGTTCAATCAAGTTGAGAAAAAAAAACATGTTCAAATTGTTATCCGGTACTTGGACTTTCAGTATAACATATCCTTGATGGTAAATTAACTGAACAAAATTTGCAAATGTTTGCTCACTACAAGTTAATCTGTCATCATCTGTGTGGATTGATATGCTTTGCTCTTTTTATAGACAAAATCAAACTTCATCTGCAGTGGTTGGGGTTCACAGTTTGTGGATGCATATATAGCATGTCTTTCTTTTTCCAATTGTTGCTTTGCCTATCAGAACTATTATGTCAGCATATGCCTCTATGGTAATGCTTGCCTTGCTCCATTGCGTTAGTAGTAGTTGTCCTATAGATGTAGCTGCAGGATCTTGTTATTCTTATGATAAAAAAATCTAGCACCTTTGGATGGTCAGATTGGTGACGCCCGTGGAAGTTACTAGTATATATCAACCTGATCAATCATTTTGATATGTGATATTTGCGGAGCTGAGATGATATGAAACCCCAGTCTCGTGCCACGCCGCTCTCCCCTTCCCTAACTATGCCTTGTGACTTTTTTTGTTTTGTACTACTCTTGAGTGGCTGTGATGAATCAAGTTTCCATTAGAGAACTTCTGCACTTTAGCACCTTATGAGCTGGTACTTGGGATATTTTGTTCTGTTTGCTGCTTAACTAGGATGGCTTGTACCAGTACAAGCAACCAGTTCTGTGGCCAGTTCAATTCCCATTAGAGAGAGAGAATTAAATTAAGTTCCAGGTGCCTTTGACATACTGCTCTCTAATGGGTAAATCTGAGCCATTTCTCGAGTTCTTTTGCTCTTGTTATTTTGCTCCAGGTGAAATATATGTAGTTCTTGTGCTTTTGACATACTGCTCTCTAATGGTCTGGTAAGTCAAATTGATCATAACAATTGCTGGGCTCGTTGGGTACTTGGTTTAATGCGGGTGTATCTTTCTGCCAAAGTTATTACAGTTTATGTCTACTTGGTTGAAATTCAATTACATCTTACTTGGTTGACGACATTAATGCACTTAATCACAAGGCACTGTACTTACTTGGAAATTTCTTGTCAGGATCTAGAAATAGATGGTGATGTGGAGTTTCTTATTTTGGCTAGTGATGGGCTCTGGGATGTGGTGCCAAATGAGGTTAGTATGCCATATACCAAATTTGGTACACGTATCTGCGTTATTTCTTTTGAGTAATATCCCTGTTATGCTTTTGATATGGATGCGGAAATTTCTTCTTTACAAGAAGCCCTAGTCACTTCAATTGCTGAAAAGGACGATTTGGGAATGGTAAAACTCTATACTTTTATCCATTTATATGTTATGTGAAATAATTTCATTTTCTAAAATGAATGCAGCAACTTACTGATGCCCTTTTGGACATGGAATCTGAAAGATCAATTTGGACAGCAAAGGAGAAAGAATACCTAGAAGCTAATCATAGATTGAACATCTGCCTTGATGAGAACCACAAACTTTCAGAAGATTTGATAAAGGTACCTTTGATAGGGTTGCATGTTTTAGTTCCCCTAATGTGTACGCATTGGGAGTATGTTCGCTGATAAATATTAATGCTTTAGTTTGAACACATCCAATTTATCTTTAGCTTGGATTGGGAGTATGTTCGTTTGCAAAATTATTGTACAAAAATGAAGCCTGAAGTTATCAGCGATCAATGACATTCGACATTCATATTGGATTTTGCTAGCTAGAAAGTTTTCTTGAAACTGATTAGTAAGCTTACGTGGAAAAGATTTACTGATATAGGGACAAATTGATAGTAGTGCCTCCACTGGTTATTGCTTATTCAACCATTAAATGCTCACGAAAATGCATGCATACCTGGCATAAGCTCCTGGCATGTGTTTGTATTTTAGAAAAGAAAAAATCATGGATGTGTGGATCACAGTACTTTCTCTAGTCGTGTAGACATGCATTGATGTTTTCCTTGACACAATTTTTTCTTGTGCACATATAACAAAACTAAGAGTCAGCAGAAGCTTCACTCACTGTTTCTTTCCTTGTTTGCGCTGATTGGTGCATATGGTTGTTCCAGCATGCTGTTGCATTTGTGAAGGACGAGGATAGCCCTGAGGCTGCAGCCCGGAAGCTTACGGAGATCGCCTTCAGGCGTGGGAGCAACGACAACGTTACATGCATTGTTGTAGAACTGCTGATTTGTGTATTATTTGAATGATGAAACCTTGTTGGTCATGCATAGAAATTACTGTATGAAAAATATATATTTTAATATGCTGTTGCTACTGTTTTAAAATAATTTTTTTGTGTGTTTAACTCCTTTTTCCTGTGAGGCTGGCTATATAGAAATATTTTTTTTTAATCTGGGCGAAATCAATTTTTCTGTGAGTTCACTTAGACCGACAGAAAAAAACATGTGTTTTTCTGTGTGTTTATTTCTTTTTTCTGTGTGGATTAACACACAGAAAATTTAGTTTTAATCTGGGCGAACGTAATTTTTCTGTGCGTGTAACACCCACAGAAAAATTGTTTCTGACGGTGAACCCACAGAAAAATTTGATTTTTCTGTCATTATATTTCTGTGGGTATTTTTCTGAGGGTACACCGTCAAAAAAATATTTTTCTAACGGTATTCATATTTTTCTGTGTGTTTTCGCACACACAGAAAAATGCAAGATTCCAGTAGTGTATGCGCTATTTAGCATAGCGCCTCTTGTTCGTCCTTCGTGCCATGTTTAACTGTTTTGGAGCTACGACAAACAATACTAAACTGCTTAAGATATAACTATACACTAGTAGAGAACAGACCTTTGATCCTCGATCAAAATGGGCTCTAGTCCCAGAATTTTTTGCGCCCGGGACTAGAGATACCTTTAGTCCCGGTTGGTGGCTCCAACCGGGACTAAAGGTCCCTGCCCAACGGCTACTGCGCCAGACAGAGGTGGCAGGGACCTGTAGTCCCGGTTGGAGCCACCAACCGGGACTAAAGGTATACTTTTACTCCCGGTTGGTGGCTCCAACCGGGAATAAAGGTCTACTCTCGGGCCGTGGCTACGCCCGGGGTTGGAAAGTTACCTTTAGTCCCGGTTGGATCCATCAACCGGGACTAAATGTTCTCCCTTTATAAATCGGCCGTCTTCTCCTTCCTCCCCGAGCCCAAGCTCAGCACATTTTGAAGCTCACTGCAGTAGTGTTCTTGCTTCCTCCCTCCCTCCATTGTTCCTCCATCCATTCTTCGATTCCTCCGTCGATTTCTTCGATTCCTCCGTCGATTCTTCAGTTGTAAAGGTTACCAATCTCATACTCTCATTTTTTACCATTTTCTTATGCCATTTTGTTCACTATATATATTTATGGTTCTTTATTGTGGTTTTTTTTTTCATTTGTAAGCAATTTGAGCTCAAAATCACTTCAAGCTTGCATATTTACATGAAAGAAGGTTAAAGTATATATAAATATAAAGTTAGAAAATAGTTAGAAAATTATAGCAAATCCTTACTAGTTGAACTTGCGGACCGTGTTCAGGTCGGCGAGGATGTTCTCTACCGAGCGGTAACGGACGTCAAGGAGGAGCTTTGATTCTATGAGGGAGAGCGACAACGGTCGTGGAAGACCATGTTCCCTTCCTCGTAGAATCGGAGCTCTTCCTTGACCAAGTACGGTGCCGTCCGGTGGAGAAATGCTCGTCGAGCTGATCACGTAAGCAAGGTCAACTAGTACGGATGGTTATTTATTCACATGTACCGATATCGTCGCAGTAGTCTGTCAATCACCGTACCTAAACGTAGTATATATAAATATAAAGTTAGAAAATAGTTAGAAAATTATAGCAAATCCTTACTAGTTGAACTTGCGGACCGTGTTCAGGTCGGCGAGGATGTTCTCTGCCGAGCGGTAACGGACGTCAAGGAGGAGCTTTGATTCTACGAGAGAGAGCGACAACGGTCATGGAAGACCGTGTTCCCTTCCTCGTAGAATCGGAGCTCTTCCTTGACCAAGTACGCTGCCGTCCGGCGGAGACATGCTCGCCGAGCTGATCACGTAAGCAAGGTCAACTAGTACGGATGGTTATTTATTCACATGTCCCGATATCGTCGCTGTAGTCTGTCAATCACCGTACCTAAACGTAGTAGTCTGTTATGTGTGTACATTCCCATTCTTCTGTTAATTTGCGGAAATATCATATGAATTACTTACCTGCCGCAGTAAAAGACGAGAACACAATGACCATTAAAAATATCATTGTTTAGAGATCTAGATAATTTTATAGTTTGTTAATTTTATTTGTTTATAAAAGGAGGAATTTATAGTGTATTAAAAAATGAGTATAGAGAGTAGATGGCAACTGCTTCCGGGTCCTCGGCCTCTCATGGGTTTCCAAAGCGACTTAGGCCGGGTCTTCCTCTCATTCCATGCGGCAAGTGTCGTGATGAGACGAAGATTGTGATGGAGTACCGAGTGAAGAAGGAGGGTCCCAACAAGGATCGTATCTTCTACAAGTGTCCGGATCGCAATGTGAGTTATTTTATCGTATTTAATGATTATGGTTAGTTTATACCTATTTTCATGATGGTTGTGATTAAAGTTCTAATTTTTTGTTTTAATTTCAGTGGAATGGCAGTGGACGATGTTCAGACTTCTACTGGGAGGAAGAGTATGTTGAACTCGTGCAAAAATATCTTGCACAACAGCCAGATAAGGCGGCTAATGAGGCAGTGATCCAGCCGAAGAAGCCCAAAGATGTTGCACAATCGGGGGATCTGTCTGTTTTAGTTGAGATTGGTCGCGAAATCCTTGTGCTCCTGAAATGTATTTTAGCTTTAGTTCTTTTAGTGGTAGTTGGGATTGTCTACATTGTAGCGATGCTTTCATAAATTTGTATCTTTTGTGGTGGCACGCATGTTGTATAAATAATTAATTATGATCTAGGTTTTAATATGATATTTATGTCATGTAATGCAGATGAGACGTTATTGGATGTATAATGCTGATCGCCGCTCCCAAGAGTTCATTGACGGCGTGCATTCTTTGTTACGTGCGGCCAAGGCAAACAAACGCGATGGTTTCATGTGCTGCCCATGTGCCATATGTAAGAATACGGTGGAATATCCTTGCTCAAGGACTCTTCATTCACACTTGTTCAAGTCGGGTTTCATGTCAAACTATATTTGTTGGACAAAGCACGGAGAAACCAGTGTTGTAATGGAAGAAGGTGAAGAAGAACAATGGGATGACAATGATATTATTCCTGATGGTGCGTGCTTCAATGATACTGCAATGGGAGAAGCTAAAGAAGAGGTAGCCGTAGAAGATGAGCCGGCTGATGATCTTTGTTAGGTCATTCATGATGCACAAAGAGAATGTGAAAGTGAAAAGGAGAAGATCAAGTTCGAGCGGATGCTAGAAGATCACAAGAAATTGTTGTACCCAACTTGTGATGCAGGGCAGAAAAAGTTGGGAACCACACTAGAATTGCTGCAATGGAAGGCAAAGAATGGTGTATCTGACAAGGGATTTGGAGAGTTACTAAAAATCCAAAAGAAGATGCTTCCGAAGTACAATGAATTGCCCGCCACTACCTACGAAGCAAAACAAGTTGTCTGTCCTATGGGGCTAGAAATAGAGAAGATACATGCATGTCCTAATGACTACATCCTATACCATGGCAAAGAGTACGAGAAATTGGATGCATGCCCGGTATGCCATGCGTCGCGGTATAAGATCAGGCGAGATGACCCTGGTGATGTTGAGGGCGAATGTCCGCGTAAGAAAATCCCTGCCAAGGTTATGTGGTATGCTCCTATAATACCACGCTTGAAACGTCTGTTCAGAAACAAAGAACATGCAAAATTGTTACGATGGCACAAAGAAGACCGTAAGGTAGACAATATGTTGAGACACCCTGCTGATGGGTCCCAGTGGAGAGCAATCGACAGAGAATTCCCGGAGTTTACAAATGACGCAAGAAACTTAAGGTTTGCTTTAAGTACAGATGGTATCAATCCTTTTGGAGAGCAGAACAGTAGTCATAGCACTTGGCCTGTTACTCTAAGTATCTACAACATTCCTCCTTGGTTATGCATGAAGCGGAAGTTCATTATGATGCCTGTGCTCATCCAAGGCTCGAAGCAACCTGGCAATGACATCGATGTGTACCTGAGACCACTTATTGACGAACTTCTCATTTTGTGGAATAAAGAAGGTGTACGTGTGTGGGATGAGTACAAACAGGAACACTTTGATCTGCGAGCATTGTTGTTCGTAACAATCAATGATTGGCCTGCTCTAAGTAATCTTTCAGGACAGTCAAACAAGGGATATAATGCATGCACATACTACTTCGGTGATATTAGAGGTGTATTCTTGAAAAAATGTCAAAAGGTCGTGTACCTTGGCCATCGTCGATTTCTTCCTGCAAATCACCCCGTAAGAAAGAAAGGCAAGCATTTTAAAGGGAAGGCAGACCACCTGACCAAGCCTCGCAACCGAACCGGTGAGGATGTACTCGATATGGTCAATGATGTGAAAGTCGTCTTTGGAAAAGGACATGGAAGCCAACCTATTCCGAAAGACGCTAACGGTCACGCACCCATGTGGAAGAAAAAGTCCATATTTTGGGACCTACCCTATTGGCAAGTCCTGGAGGTCCGTAGCTCGATCGACGTGATGCACCTGATGAAGAATCTTTGTGTGAACCTGCTAGGCTTTATGGGTGTGTATGGAAAGCCTAAGGACACATTTGAAGCACGACAGGACCTGCGTTGTTTGAGAGAAAGAGATAACCTGCATCCAGAGAAGACAGATGATGGACGCCATTACTTACGTCCTGCTAGCTACACTCTAAGCAAAGAGGAGAAGGAAATCATGTTTGAATGCTTAAACAACATCAAGGTACCATCTGGATTCTCCTCGAATATAAAGGGTATTATAAATGTGCCAGAGAAGAAATTCTATAACTTAAAGTCCCATGACTGTCACGTTCTCATGACGCAATTACTTCTAGTTGCATTAAGAGGAATTCTACCTCCAAATGTACGTCTAGCCACTGTGAAGCTATGTGCATTCCTCAATGCAATTTCTCAGAAGGCAATTGATCCAACTGATCTAGCTAAACTACAGAATGATGTGGTTCAATGTCTCGTCAGCTTTGAGTTAGTGTTCCCTCCTTTCTTCTTTGATATTATGACACACCTCCTAGTTCACCTAGTCAAGGAGATTTTCACTCTCGGTCCTGTGTTCCTACACAACATGTTCCCCTTAGAGAGATTCATGGGAGTCCTGAAGAAATATGTTCACAACCGTGCTCGCCCAGAAGGAAGCATCGCCAAGGGCTATGGAACAGAAGAGGTCATTGAGTTCTGTGTTGACTTTATTCCCGACCTTGACTCGATTGGTGTTCCTAAATCGAGACATGAGGGGAGACTAAGCGAAAAGGGGACACTAGGGAGGAAAACATATATTGGTACGGATGATGATTATTTCAATAAAGCGCACTACACAGTTCTACAGAACTCCTCTTTGGTAGATCCGTATATTGAGACACACAAGGATCTCTTACGATCCGAGTTTTCAGGGAAGACTGAAGCTTGGATTACGCATAAGCACATGGAAACTTTTGGCGGTTGGTTGTGAAAAAAATGTCAAGGTGATGAGAGCATCCATGAGCAACTGTATTTATTGGCTATGCAACCATCATGGCATATCGTCACATACAAAGGGTACGAGATAAATGGGAACATATTCTACACAGTAGCCCAAGATAAAAGGAGTACCAACCAAAACAGTGGTGTCCGCATAGATGCCACAGACCCGAATGAGAATAAGCAGACATATTATGGACGCATAGGTGAAATATGGGAACTAGAATATGCACCTACTTTGAAGATCCCATTGTTCAAGTGCCAATGGGTCAAGGTGACCGGAGGCGGGGTAACAGTAGACAACGAGTATGGAATGACAACAGTAGACCTTAGTAATATTGGGTACAAAGATGAACCATTCGTCCTTGCCAAAGATGTGAATCAGGTGTTCTATGTCAATGATATGTCTACCAAACCAAAAAGAGGGAAAAACGATAATGACTCAACCAAAGAGCCAAAGCGTCACATAGTTCTTTCAGGGAAAAGAGTCATCGTGGGAATTGAGGACAAGTCGGACATGTCAGAAGAATATGAAAAGGATGACCGAATTCCGCCCTTCAAAGTGAACAAAGACCCTAGCATCTTGGTAAATGATGAGGACACTCCATGGTTACGAAGCGATCATAACCAAGGGACATACGTAAAGAAGAAGTTCACTGCTGTGCCCACTTGATGATATAGTGATTTAATATAGTGTGTGTTTGAGATATTATGTAATAATTGTGAATTCAGATGTTTATTATGTCATGTTTCAAATTAAATCAATGTTTGATTTGGTGGGATTTCTCTCTCAAAAAGGTAAATTAGGATACTGAGTGATGAAAAATTAAAATATTAACGTTAAAATGATGTGAAAACAAATTTCCTGTCCAAAACCAATAGTTTTAATAATTTTAATTAAACACTACATTTTTGCATTAACGAAATAATAAATATTAGTTACATTATGTTTTATAATTCTAACAAAAAATAAAAAAAGTTAGGTTATCGATTTTTCCTATGTGCAATAAACAAAAAGAAAATTCATATTTTTAACAAAATAATTTTATGCCTTTTATTTAATTTACTATGTATTTAACAAAAACTATTGCATTTCTATTGTATTTAACAAGACTATTGCTTAAAACAGGCGAGAAACGAAACTGCAGGCCACCTTTACTCCCGGGTGGGAAGCCCACCCGGGAGTAAAGGTGGGCTGCAGTTTCGTGGCCCGCCAAAAAAAACCCTTTACTCCCGGTGCGTGTTACCAACCGGGAGTAAAGGTATACCTTTACTCCCGGTTGGTAACACGCACCGGGAGTAAAGGTACCTTTACTCCTGGTTGGTAATACGCACCGGGAGTAAAGGGTTTTTACTCCCGGTTGGTGGCTGGCACCGGGAGTAATTCTCTCTGATATATAACATCCTGCGCCTGGCGCAGATCGATCCGCTCGTCTTCTTCCTCGTCGAACACCGCCGCCCTCTTCTTCCTCGCGCCGCGTCCGTTCGCCTTCCGTGACACCGGCGCCGCCGTCTTCTTCCTCGTGCGGCCTCCACCGCGCGCGCCCGTGCCCCTCCTCCGCGCGCGCCCGTCGCCCTCCACCGCGCCCTCCTCCGCGCCCGAGGCCCTCCACCGCGCGTTGCCCCACCGCGCCCGAGGCCCTCCACACTGCCGAGCTTGATCGAGGTGATATATTCGTCGATCTCTTTGTACATTCGTCCGAGCCCTCCACTGCCGAGTTCTAGATCACGTCGAAAACTACAACTTTGGTGTAAGCCATGTCAACGCTCGAGGTCGATTAAAAATTCCAAATTTTGAATCACAAAATCTAGGAACTAAAAATGAATATTTGGAACTCTAAATGATTTTAAATAAAAACATATCTTAAGGCAAGTTTTGAATATTTGGATATTATATGGATAAATTAGCAAGTTTAATTAGAGTGTCAAAAACTGCATTTTATGGTACAAAAATACATTTTAAGATCACTGGGACCTGAACTCATGACAAGTATAATTAAGGACCACCAATGAAATTACTTTAGAAATTAATTAGATCGATGTAAATCCATGGCTTGTATAATAAACACGCTATATATTATTTGAAAACAACGCTACGAACCATCCGCTAATGAACTTTCGTTACAAACTCCTCAGGATGGCAACCATTGTCATTGTCACTAAAGCTGAAAATGATCCAGCCCATCAACCGCCATATATTCATCACTATATGATATGCCATTATTCCAAGATGCAGTTTCAATAGAAGAATTTTTTCTATCTTCATAGATCAATGTTTGTTAACAAAATTTTATCCAAATATATTCATGTAGGGTCTTTTTTTTGAAGGATTTGTTGTAGGATATATAATGGTCAAATAGGAACTCAATTTTGATACCCAGTTTGTAAACTAAGCTTTTTTTAGTTTATCAAAAATATCACATGTGATGATGTTAGCAGTTTTGGTTGGACTTGCATGCATGGCTACAGACAAATGAAGGAAAACTTCAATGTTTCTTCATTTGTGAACTTTGAATATACAGATATAATATATTAATGTTGCTAAAGTAATATGAGCATTACATATTTTTTTCCGGGAAGACTATCTTCAAACTTTATATCATAGCATCAGAGATCGCCTGTAGAAGAAGAAAATAAATTCTTATCATTTCGAAAATAGTAATGGTTATATGAGCAATAAGACACATATACTTACATTTCATAATGACTTATACTTACATAGAATTTTCTCATATGATGAATGACTACATGGTTCACATGGTACATAGGATCACAACATCACGCACCGACACCGCCCCGGCCCGCCTCACGTCGTCGTCGTCGTCAGCACGCCGGCCCGCCTCACGTCATCGTCGTCAGCACACCGGCCACCGCGCCGACACATATATATACGTCATTTGTATTCATATGCATTTCGTCCATGCGTTTCTATGTATACGGCGGAGCACCGCCACCCTCGTTCACCCATGTGTACAGACATATATACGGCGGAGTGGAGCACCGCCACTCTTATCACACCGCCCTATCTCGTGCCCTAATTCACCCTAGTACCGACGTAGTTCGTCCTAGTGTGGCGAATTGCGTCCGTGACCGAGGGGCAAGATTTAATAATGCATATTGTTTGTAGATTTTACGCATGTAATAAGCAAAGATTTGACGTACCATATATTGGTTTTGTTTTTTGAAGCTAGATGGCCGACCCGAGAAATATGGATGAGGAGGAGTTGATGATGAATTTGATCAACACTGGCACTCAAGTTGCCAGCGATGATGGTGCTAAAAATAACGTGCAAGAGGATGCAGATGATGGGAGTCAGTACTTAGCTCTTGAACAAAATGAGCAACAACATATTGGCCAAGTATATATTTTTTATTATTAGCTATATATATTATAATATGTCTTATGTGTGCTCATGACATTAAAAATAATGTTTATGTTTTGTAGCCCTCTGGATCGACATCAACAACTACAACGAAGAGTAAAAATGTTCGAGGTCCCAAAAAGCCATTGGAGGGTCGCTTCATCATCTCGGAGTTCAATGTGGATACAGGAGAACCAGGGGGGCCGAATAAAATGAAATTTGTGCACCACTGTGGTTACCTTGTACGGGACCGGCTCCCGATTAGTACCCGTGAATGGAAGAAGAAGACCAATGCTCCTCATATCAGTTTTGTCTCTGATCGTGACAAGGCGTTAATTTGGAATGATGTCTTGGTACATTTCACGCTCCAAACAGATGGTTATGATGATATAATAGATGGTGATGAATTGAAGGAGCGAGTTAGGGATTGGGCAATGAAGAAGATGGCCACCCAGTTTCAGACTTGGAAGAAACACCTATACACGACGTATGTCAAGAAGAACATAGCACCAGATTTTACTGTCCCAGGCCCGATCTCAAAGCAGAGGCCCTATTGGGATGAGTTTGTACAGTACAAGACTTCGGAAGAGGGTGTGAGTTGGGTGATAAAGAACCAACGTAATGCCCAACAGAAGACATACCACCATACCTTGGGATCAGGTGGCTACCCGACTGTCATTAAGAAGTGGAACAAAATGGAAGCGGACCTTCTTACCAAGGGTATCAGACCAGAATCACTCGAGTGGGGAGAACATGCAAAGAATTGGTTTTTCGCTCATGGGGAAACACTAGACCAGGAGACAGGGAAGTGCGTTTATGGCGCAAGACTGCAAGAAGCAGCAGAAAGATTGTTTTATGCTCAGAGAGCTACTGCTAGTGGTGCGTTCAGGCCCAACAGAGAGAAGGATGAGCTGACATACGCCATCGGGACTATTGAACATGGTGGCCGAACTAGAGGCAAAGGAAGTGTCTCGTGGGAGCATGGATTCCCTTAGGACAGACCTTCCTACAGAAGTCGCCAGAGAAAGAAGGAAGAAGAGGCACAGCGGCTCCAGAGGTTGGAGGAAGCGGTGCATGAAGCACAGGAGCGGGAAAAAAACCTTGAAGCGAGAATGCAGGAGGAAATCAAAAGGCAAGTGCAAATAGCAGTGAGTGCAAGCAAGCAGGCATCAGAGCCAGGAATCAACATTAGCCAATCTATTCAGTTGAAAAGCAGCTGCGCTTCCACGGAGATACCAAATCAAGGGGACACAGGACTGCGCTTCCCTGTGGATGACGTCACTGAACCTTGTACAACGTGTGAGCTACACATTCCGAAGGAGAATTCCACAATCAAGGTGGCTATCGGTCTTGTTAATCCTATCGACCGAACCAAGACACCAAGGATTCATGGGAATATAATCCAAGAAGGATATGCTACCATCTCGGTAGATAAAGCTGAAAAAGGTTTTAGTGATTTGCCTCTTGACATTCCTGGAGGTGATGGCGAGAAGACTCTAGGAGAAGCGGAGAAGACATTCATTCTATGGCGCAAGCGCTACATCATCATTCCAGGGATGTCGGCTCCACCTCCTCCTGAACTACCTCACCATAGGTACGTGCGGATGAAAACACTACATCATTAATTTATATTGGCTTAAATAATTAACAATCTACTCATAATAATATGTCATTCCTTTTTTTGTAGCAGATCCTCCCCCAACCTAAATCTAATTGTTCAATCGCCAGATTATCATAGTGCTCTGTACGATGACATTGTGTTGGAAGACGAGGCTGCATCCACACCATCTCCAAGGAGGTCTCCAACGCCGCAGCCGCCACCTCCAAGGAGGTCTCCAACGCCGCTGCCAATACCTCCAAGGAGGTCTCCAACGCCTCCCCCGCCCCCGCCTACCAAGAAGCCTAGCAAGAGGCCAGCCCCTCAAACAAAGAACCAGTCCCCGCCTGCAAAGAAAGCCACCGTGAAACCAAGGGCTATTCCCAAAATAATATCTGAAGAGAAGAAAGAAGGAACTGATGCATATAAAAAAGACATGTCTAGATTCTATGACAAACTTAAAATGAATCAAGAAGCAAGGAGAAACCCAGAGAAACCGTACTTCTTCGTAGCTCCGGATATTCTAAGAAAAAAGGTGACTTCTTACCAGCAACAACAGCGGGAATCTCGTAAGCCGTCCAAATCAACGTTATCAGACTATGACCGCACTCTCACCAAGTCAATTGAGGCGGCACAGAAAAAGAAGCGGGCAGGGAAAGGAGTTGCCCAACTCGGACAACAAGCGCACCAATCAATCCCCCCGCTAGTTGTTGGTAATGAATATGGTTCGAATTTAGGATTAATGCATCAGGCAAACATACCTCCGGATGTCGATTTGGATCACCTTGGTGAATTTCTTGATGAGACTGGTCTCGACCTTTACCAGATGTTTGGTGATGGAAACATTGAGAGTGCGGCGGAGGTTGATATTTGGAAGAAAAAATTTGTACTAGGCCAGAGTCTATACAACCCTCAAGCCTTATCTGATCTGGGGACGCAAATGTACCTGCTAAACAAGTGGTACATGCAGGCGTCTACCAGTGGAGACTTCTGCGTTGGTGTCAGAATTAGAGACGAACATTGGTTCCGTGGCGATGATGTTATGTATGTTGACTTTGCAGAATTTCATCAACTATGCCACCTGACCACTCTGGACAAAGTTATCATTAGCTGCTATTGCCTGTAAGTAATAATTCTTTCGATCTATTATTAAACTCATCATATGTGTGTATATGCATATAAATTATCCTAACAAGTACTATATATATGCAGATTTACAATGACAGAGCTCAGAAAGGAAGGCTGCAATGAAATTAGTTTTGTTGATCCCCATATAGTATTCAAAGACCCAATTACTCCAAAGACTAATTGGAAGTCTGAGTCAGAGAGTAACATCATGAACTTCTTAGTGAACCAATGCCACAAGAAGGATATACTCTTTCCCTATAACTTCAAGTGAGTGTTAATCATGTCGATCATAGCCTTAATGGCTCATATGTTGATTCTAGTTAATTAATGAGTGTTATGCGTTATATCCTATAAACACATGCAGCAATCACTGGATATTGATGGACATCGATCTGGTGAAAAGTCACTTGATAATCTATGACTCGATGAGAAAACCATAACAAGACTACCAAGATATGATAGATATTATCCAGAGGTAATTTCGGGATCTCTAGCAACTATATATACACACAAACATGATGATTAACTATATCTGATGACGTGGCAAATTTTTTATTGGGCAGTGTTTGGAAAACCTTTATTGAGAAGCAACACATGGAAAAATGCAAAGCGCCACTGAATGTAATCCCTTTGAAAGTAAGTCCCCTGAATCGCATCATCTTTATTAATTAAACATATAGCTTTCACCGGATCACCAGATTGGATGACAAATCTTTTTCTCGTAAAGTGGTGTCTGAGGCAGGAACAGGGGAACAACTACTGTGGTTACTATGTTTGCAAGTTTATCAAGGTGCTCTCCCAAAGAACTCCTACAGAGAGACTCAAAGTACGTTAAAAATACACTATATATTCATTTAATTATTATTATTGATTGTGTTACTATGTCTTTATATATATATATATATATATATATATATATATATATATATATATATATATATATATGTATGTACATATATTAATTTATTTTCCTTTAATTCAAACCTGTAGACTCGATGGTTGGAGGAAAAGGTCATATGGCAAGACCAAATCAAAGCAATTCAAGAGTCTATAGCCGGATTTTTTAATGAGCAGGTCATCGATTCCAAGGGCGAGTTCTACTTCGACCCAACACTGCCATTGAAGCCAAGGTAGAGGATGAGAGGAAACTTGTTATGTCACAACAACTATAATGCAATCTTTTGTAATATATGCACATGAAATAATATAATATAAAATACACATATGCATGCATGCATGTAAATATATATATGATGCATGCATGCATATATATATATATATATATATATATATATATATATATATATATATATATATATATATATGCTTGAATTGTGTGATTTAATACGTTCATTATGCTTGAACCGAAACATACTATATGCGCGTATAAATGTATAATTAGCAGCGTACAATACAACTTCGAAAACCTATTTTGAAAAGAAAACAAAAAAATGAAAAGAAAAGAAAAAAGAAAAAAAACCTTTAGTCCCGGTTCGTATTACCAACCGGGACTAAAGGTGCCGGCCATCGTGGCATGTCAGGAGGCACCTTTAGTCCCGGTTGGTGTTACCCACCGGGACTAAAGGTCCTCCTTTAGTCCCGGTTCCTGACCCGGGACTAAAGGACCCCCTTTAGTCCCAGATGCTTGCTCCCGGGTGGGGAACCGGGACTAGAGGGGGTTCCCCACCGGGAGTAAAGCTCGGTTCTCTACCAGTGATAGGCGTACTACGGTAACCGCTTCTCTTATCTCTCATGGCATTCAGGCGGCTTTCAGCCTGCTATTATATTTGCTCTAACACACACCGCTGTACAAGTATGTACTTAACTGCTTAACGTAGTCTAGTAGTAGTAACTATAGGCCTAAGCTAGTTGCACAAGTACTGCTGCCAAGTTGCATGCACCACCTTTTTGTTTGCACCATGAAAATTTCTGAAACCCCACACACGGGCCATCCCCATTCCACTCACATGCACACGTTTGTGTACGGTGTTACATGGTGTGTCTTGGTGCGTTTGTCTCTGGTTGCGCATTTATTTTGGACTACCAGAAGAAGGAATGGCAGGTCCTGCTGCGGCACGCATCGGGGTTTGGGGGAGGACGGTGGTGCTGGTGGACGCGAGTTTGCATGAGGGCGGCAGTAAATTTCCTCCTGCTGCCGTACGCCGGCCGCGGAATCCCAGTCCTTGCTTTACCATACCAGCTCGATCCCTCTCAAAGTCTCAAGCTGTCAAAACTCAGGGTCCATGCTCCTCCATTTCACAGCACTCTACTCTCTAGCTCTAGTTGGAGTATAGCTGATGGAATGGAGGCAATGCATCAATGATCGATCCATCGGTTCTATTCTATGACAATGCATCAATGATCTAGCAGCTCTTGCAGTTGCACATACACTTTAGAATCTCTCCAAGAATGTTTAGAGGCCGTCGGCCGGATCGGAGTGTGTGTTCATGGAATCATGGCGGTCGATCCATGTTGTTATTCTTTTGGATCGAATCATGTCCCTGTTTATACTGTATATACTAGGCCACTGCATGAATGAATGACAAGAGAGAGTGACTAGCCCTGGAATGGTGACAAAAAGGCCTATGCCCTAGAATAGTGTACTAGTTCTAGTCCTCATGCTTACTACTACTCCATATAGTACTACTACATTGCGTTTCCATGATCAGACGACGATGCTTCATGCCCGGTTTTGCATGCCAGGGTCCCAAGGGAAGGGACGGAGGAGGAGGTACGCTCCAGCACAAGGGAAACTAGGGTGAGGCACTGCGACTCTGTGCCGGGCGGCCGGCCGGGCCGTGTGCCAGTCCACAAAAGTTTGGCGCCCCCGAGGAGGAAGAAGACGACGACGAGGACGACGACCTGATTCAGGCCTTGTTTAGATGGCCTCAAAATTCCAAGTTTTTTCACTCTCTCTCCATCACATCAATTTTTGGACGCATGTATGGAGCATTAAATATAGGTAAAAAAAATAACTAATTGCACAGTTTGGTTGTAAATCACGAGACGAATCTTTTGAACCTAGTTAGTCCATGATTGGATAAAGTTTGTCAAATACAAATGAAATATGCTACCGTGTCCAGATTGCAAAAATTTGCAATCTAAACCAGGCTTGAGAGAGGTTGGAAGAAGCAGAGGGGAAAAGAAAGGTGGCCAGACGTGATTCAATTCTTTGGCCTCATTCTGCCTGCACCGCGGCCGCCCGGCGCTACTTCCGAGACCGAGAGGGCTAACCTGGAGTAGCTAGGACGACATGCGTGCGTGCGTGTGCGTCCGTTCCTGAATGGTGAATGGTGAAAATATTTTAAGGTCTTTAGCTAAGCTAGGTGCAAAAACATATGACCTAGTACTGTGTAGGAGAGAGTAGGAGGCAATAATTTGCTAATGCTTGCCCCAATCATTGGCGCATTGCCATTGGCCGTTGCGTCGTCACAAACTGGAGGAGTACTCATGGTGGATCGATGGAGCTAGTAGCAAGGATATGTATAGCTAGGCCATGAACTCCGTAGCATAAACAAACCTAGGAGTAGTAAAGAATTCAGTGTCCAACTGCGTGGCATTCCACTCTAGAGAACTGGTACTAGTCACTCCTGCGTGGCAACAAGTACCAGCCAAAGCCTTCCAAACCAAAGGTGCTAAACTTGCATGGCAGATATTTGCATTGGCAGGTATGCATGCAGTACCCTTTATTTGGTATATAAAAAACTTGCCATATACTATATTGTGGTAAAACTTGGCTCGTAGTAAATGGTTGTATGATGTTTGGGCCACAACGGTCGGAAATGTCCAACTGGGTGGCATACTGGCATTCCTCTCTAGAGAACTGATACTTATCACTCCTGCGTGGCAACAAACATGAAAGCCTTCCAAACCAAAGGTGCTAAACTTGCGTGGCACAAATTTTCATTGGCAGTCATGGATGCAGTACTTTTTTTTTGTTATAAAAAAACTTGCCATATATACTTGTGGTAAAACTTGGCTCATAGATAACCGGTTGTAACGATGTTTGGGCCACAACAGTATGTAGGAAAATGTCCGACGCCCTAAAGGCTAAAGGTGCAGCAGTAGATTGCAACCAAACACCGGCATGGTAGGTGTGGCATGCCCCTGACTTGCGGCGTAGCATGTTGGTTCAACCAAACAGCGTGTCCTCAACCTTTTCATCCAATCGTCATTTCTAACGACAAGTCTTGCACTACGTACCTCACGTTGTTTCAAGCGCCTGAAAACTCAGATGTTGCGAGCACGCTGAGGCCTTATTCATTTCATCCCTAAACCCAAGGGGGTTGGTGGGGATTGAGAGGACTAAATTCCCTGCAAGTCAAATCCCCTTCAATCCCGTCCAATTCCCTCTAATCTTCTTGATTTAGGGATGAAACGAACATGGCCATGTGTTAGGAGAGGAGGGGCTTCATGCGTGGATCGGAGGATGAGCGGTTCTGGCTTATACTAGAAAGGTTGAAGACGGTGCTCTAGTAGTTTGGCAACTGACATGTCACCTAATGAAAACGCTAAAATCAGGCCAAACCTAGGACGTGTTTGGATCACTTGCTTGAGATTGCTACGCGTAAGAAACCGAAACATGTTTGGTTTCTTTACTTGTCTGTCTCGTTTCCTGTGCAAGCAGGGTTTTTCTTGCTAGCTTGGGAGATCCAATTTAGCTCGCCTATGCTGGCAAGACTAATCTTGTGGAGAAAATCCAGTGAGCCAACCAAGCATCCGCTAGTTTAATGGACTAAAGGTGATCTGTGTTTTATAAAAGGGTAGGAACTATCGTGTTCCTACAGACGAGGACGGTACTACGGTGGCTTCTCCTGTAAGTACAGCCGACCGTGCAAAAGGCAGCGTCCGAACAGGAACAGTAGTGCGCGAAGAAAACCATGGGGCACACGGGTGAGCACGACTGCACGAGCATGCAAGAGAGAAAGAAAGATCGCAGGCGGACAGCCAGAGAGCCAGACGACGTACTGCAGCTAGCCTGCTGCAGGAGGATGCAGGGCGTGTACAGTGCAAATCAGGCGCGCACTGTTGCTCACTCACTGTTGGCGCTGCTGGCCCGGCGGGCGGGCGGAGGAGGACGAGATCCAGCCAGGAACGCGAAGGAAAGCCCATGGCCATGGGGCGCGAGGCCGCGGAGTTTGTTGGGTGCAGTGCGGCGGGGCAGCCTTTAATCCGCCGCGGCGTCGCAGGCGCCAAACTGCCACCACGCCCACCAGGGCCATGCATGGTCCATGGGCGGCGGCAGCAGCAGCAGACCTAGCAACTACTAGCTGCCCTCTGTGCGTGCTGCGTGAGAGAGAGGTCCCACGTCCGTCGCAGGCTGTGGCTGGCTGCTACGCCTGCAGCAGGTCTCGCAGTTGATGGGCAGCAGGCATGGCCACGTGCGAGAGCGGCGGGCGGAGGTGACGACTCGGGGGCCGCCCGCGGCAGGCCAGGCGAGGGGACGGACGCTCGTGCGCTCGCGCACGCGATCATCCAATCGTCCCACCCTGCTCTACTGCTGCCGCTCCAGCTTTCTCGCCATGCGCTGCGCGCTGCCGCAGTGCCGCGGCGTGCCGCAGCCCATCCCATCCGGCCACGGGCCATCCCGCTCGCCTGCCTCGTCTCTCCCCCCACACATGCCCTGCCCCCGCACAGCACTGCGCGTACGTGCTCCGTGCCTCCGTCCGTCCGTCCTAGCTGCAGCAGCGCCGTGTGCATCCACGTCCACGCACACTTTGCTCGAGCGAGCCAGCCTGCCGCCTGGCGTACTAGAGAGGCCAGGCCAGGGGTTGGACGGCAAGCAAGATCTCCGACTGCGAGTCACCCCGTCACAGTACCTGTACTACGTGTCTGCCGTCCTTAACCTGTAGCGCGCCGCGGCAGTTCCGTGTCCGTGTGGCACCGCTCAGACCACTGCCGGTACTGGTGGCTGGGTTTCCTGCCTTCCGGCCCCGGCCGCCGCCCAAACGCAGCGACGTGCAGCCAGCCTCTGAAGCGCCGAACCCAGCAAGCAACCCTGCCATTCGTCTGTGCTTTCTTCTTCTTCTTCTTCCCTCTGTTCTCTTTATCTTTCTGTTAAGTGCCTGTTTAGTTGCACTTCATTTTGCAAAAATTTTCAAGATTCTCCGTCACATCGAATCTTTAGACGCATGCATGAAGCATTAAATATAAATAAAAAATAAAACTAATTACACAGTTTAGACGAAATTCACGATACGAATCTTTTAAGCCTAATTAGACTATGATTGGACACTAATTGCTAAATAACAACGAACGTGCTACAGTACCATTTCGCCAAAAAATTTGCAAACTAAACCAGGCCTAAATGTAAAAAAAGTACTGACAGAATCGCAGAACGGATAGGACGACGCCAAATCTTCGTCTTTTCCATTCGAGTCCGTCGCCTAACAACAACAGAAGCTAGGTTTACTGCCTGATCAAGTGATCATCCTGCTCCCAGCATTCATGACACTCCGACTGCGACTGCGAGACCGATCGATCGAGTGCGAAACCAACAATGCCAGCAGGAGAGGCGAACTGGATGCAGCAGATCGATCATCCAAGGCAGAGCCGCAGAGAGACGGGGTGGGGTGTCTGCGTGCGTGGCGCAGCGCAGGTCCTGTCATGTTGGCATTCAAGGCTCGGAAGCTTTTGGAGCCGGGATGGAGGGATCGCTGGCGGGCAGCCGTGTCTGGCCGCTCAGGTGGATTGGGGGGAGAGCTGCAGGAAGGGAGGCCGGAGACCTGCCCCCTCTGCATGGCGCCCTGCTACGCCTGTCAGAGACTGCAAGTTTGAAGTTTCTTCTCGCATGCATGCATGCATGCGTCAGGGAAGACGTGCGCTCAAAACTTTTTTAAGGAAATTAAGTAGTACTACATAGGATTTAGGTCCCGTTTAGATGCGAATTTTTTTTGGCTTTTGGCTACTCGTTTGTATTTGGTAAAAATTGTCCAATTATGGACTATTTAGGCTTAAAAGATTCGTCTCGCCAATTACGGGCAAACGTTGCAATTAGTTATTCTTTTTACCTACATTTAATGTTCCATACATATGCCGCAAGATTTGATGTGATGGGAAATCTTAAAAAATTTTAGATTTTAGGTGGGATCTAAACAGGGCTAAATGATTGGAGTGCTAATACTACTTCAGGCCGCCTGCAGTTTGCAGGCAAATCTTCTGTGAACGTCGTCGAGAGTCTGGGAAGTAGCTAGTGCATCTTGCCAAATGGACTACTGCCTACTGCTGTATTTGTGTGCCACTCACATTCGTTTCATGTGGCAACCCGAACACCTAAAAAAACGAACCCCTTTTTATTCCTTTAAAAAATGAAACATGGAGAAATTCGTCTTGTGTTTCATGTGGCGTGATAGAGTACGTCCTGATTTTTATTTGACAAATGACACCCAAGGACAGTTTGTACTTGATTTATATCACGGAGCGACCAGTGCCCGAACAGCAAGACGTTGCTCCCGTGCCTGCGCCCGACGCACGATCAGACCCGCGCTCAACGCACGCCCGGCGCTCGACGCACGCCTGGACCCGCGCCCATCCGGATGGAGCTTCCCACGCTTGCGCCCGATGCACATAGAATGGAGGCCCACGTCCCATCCCGCTCGACGCTCCGCGCCCTCTCCAATCGCACTCCACACCCCGGCATCCTCCGCGGCATCCCGTCCCCACCGCTCTCGTGTCCGTGGCCTCCATCTTCACCACACCAGGAAGCCGCAACAGCTGGACCACTGAGGGCTGAGGCTTCCTCCACACCTAAGATCTACTTTTGCAACACTCAGATGAAACAACTACAACATACGCCTAAAACAAATGAAACATTCGGAACATACACTTGCAACATAGCTATTTGCAACATATGTAACATCTAGATAAAACACTTGCAACATACGTCTAAAAACAGATGAAACACTTCAACCACGCTCTTGAAACATGCCGTATTGCCATAGCAACATATGTAACATCTATATCTACTTTTGCAACATCCAGATGAAACACTAACGTAAATTTAAAAACATCTGAAACATTTAAAACATACGCTTGAAACATACGTGTACAGCCATAGCAACATATGCAACATCGAGATGAAACACTTCAAACATACGTCTAAAACAAACACTTGAAACATAGGCTTGCAACATGTTTGAGAACACCTGAAACACAGCGTCGCCGGCAGTCATGACCTACCTGGTGGGGAACTATGGTGGCGCGGGCCTCCCCTTCCTGCTGACGGCATGAGGTGGATGGGGCGCAGGCACAGGTGCAGGCGCATGCCTCCCCTGTCACCCCTTCCGCGACACGCGAGGTGGATGAGGGTGTGGGCACGAGCGAGCAACGACGCGTGGGCGGGCAAGGCATAGGGCGCACAGGGCCCAACGGTACAGGCGATGTGGGCGGGGTGCGTAGAGCAGTCTGTCCGGACGGGATGGACACCCGTGGCATGTCATTATTGTTTATATGAATAAGAAGAAAATAAGAAGCAGTGTACAAAAGACCATGCTGAAAAATAAAATTGCAATATAATTTGACAAAAAGTCTTCTGATCCACCACATCTACCGCAAATCTTGCTGGTTTATAAAGTGTACATGCCCGTCTATAGAACCACTGCATACAAGCATTGGAGAGGACATGCCCAGAGCGGCTGGGAGCCCAACCAAGATATGCTCATGTGCCACCATTCATCTACACAACTACAAACATTATAAGTCCTTCACCAATACAAGATGGCCCAAAGAGCCAAGGAATTGTTATTCGAAATAACGTCGTCATTAGCAAGTGTTTGGTAGTAGTCCTCTAGACTTTTCTGGATGATTTTTTTCTTCTCATTTCCCTAGATCTAAATACATTTATTTCTAAAGCTTCTAGATATATTTTCACGAGCTCTAAATATTTTACTTGGATTCTTCATATCCCAACCTATTTATATGATTTTTGTTGAAAGATTTATATGGTTAGAGACACTTTCAATGGTTAGAAACCTTCAAGTATATTTACCAATTTTTTTAACCTAATAAAAGGAGAGAAAGCTTCCTTCAAAACCACTTAAAAACCGGGCACGGAGGTAATTTGAACGGTTTTAGACTTCAGAGGTTTTAGAGTTTGTGATGAGGACAAAAATCCTAGTACGATGATAGCTGAGGGAAGTAAAATGTATGTTTTCGTCTTTTCGAGACTTAACGTTGGACTGCCAGTTGCGCCTGCCTAAATTACAGTAATAGGCCTATTTTCCCACAACTGGGCTACTGTGAGGGTCGTCAAAACGGGAGAAAAGCGACATATTCTGGATTGTCAATTGTGGCCTCTCCCAACCGGTGGAACGGCCCGTGTCCTCGGCTGGCCCCCCCTCCAGGCCTCCATTCCACGTGCTGACGTGCGTGCCCACGTCGGCGAGGTCGCGTGCCACCATCCCTCCGCGGTCCGCGGCCTCCGCACAGTCGGGCGGGCGTCCGGTTGCTGTCTCGGCACCGATCTGGCCGGACCGAGACGGGGGGCTGTGGTAGCTGTAGCCCTGTAGCTGCCATGTCGCGCTCCCGCCGCTGCAGCGAAAGGGACACTGATGCCGAAGCGGATCTGAATCTGAACATGCACCTGCACCTGCACCTCACAAGTCACGAGAGGACGGATGATGATAGGAAGAAGATGAAGAATCTTCTCTGCTCTGCTCTGATCATCTCGACTGCGTCGGTGCTTCAGATCTCACAGATGCTTGCCGCGGTTCCATTGCTCTGGACCGCGTCGAAAGGAATTACGACAGATCATTTTCATTTGCCTGCCCGTGGATCGGATCGGACTGGATCCGTGGCGTGTTCTTCATTCAAGGAGCAAGACTGAAGCAAAGTGGCAACGACGGCCAAAAACAACGAAAGAACACTAGTTACATGTTCGTGGTCTCCTGCTCGCGGCAACGATCGATCATCTTTTTTTTTTCCCGAGATCGACCGATGCCATCATACACAACATCACCATACTGCAATTTAATACTATACTATATGGATTCCATGTACACCACCACAAAATCATCAATTGCTTTATTGCGGCAGCTCGATCGATCACGGCAAGCAAAGCAACAACAGTGCCGTGGGTGGCGGATCCGCCCGCCATGGCTGTCCCACCTCCTCCTCGATGGCTCGACATTACGCCTCGCCGTCGTCGAAGTTCTGCTTGTAGCTGATGGAGTCGTACCCGAAGTCCTGCGGCGCGGCGGCCTTGAGCGGCCGTCCGTCGCGCCCCAGCAGTCGCCGCGCCCCGGCGCGGAGCCTAAACAGGACGTGCCGCCACCCACCGCCGGCGCAGCGGCACCTGCCGCCCAGCGGCCGCGCCTCATCGTCGTCGAGCTCCAGCCCGCGAGGTGCGAACGGCGCGGTCACCCAGCCGAGCCCCCACTCCCACCACCGCCGCAGCGCGCCCGCCGCCGCCAGCGCCTTCACGGAGGGCATCGACCGCGCGCGCCGGAACGCCGCCACCGACGACGACAGCGACAGCGACGGCGGCGGCCTCACGTGCACCGAGAACGAGGACATGCGCCGCCGCAGCCCGATCCCGCCGCCCCCCGCCTTGGTTCCCGCGGCGCCGGGCGTGGTCACTGGGAGCTGCTCGTCCTCGCTCCGCCGCGGCTTGATCGTCTCAAGGATCGCGTCAGTCGCCATTGCGCCTCGACGACCACCGCGGCGTGGATCAGGGGGACAGGGGGAGAGATCTTGGACGCGGAGGTTGGCCCTGGTTGGTAGGCGAAGGGGTGAACTGCTGGCTTCTCAGCTCTGCCTGGGAATACTGGGTGACTGAAGAGCTGCAGCAGCTGTGTTCCTATCGTGCCAACTGGATATTAGTTACACCAAACCATGTGTATTTAGTACTATTGTAAACTGATGCTACTACACGTGTAGATTTTTTTTTCCAGTAGTAAGAAACGAACTTAAGCGTTACAAAACACGGGAAAATATAACATCTTTTATCCCAAAAAAATATGCAATTCTAGAATCGTGTCAAATATCTGAAGTTTAACTCAAATTTTGTATAAAATGATACCGATATTTATCATATATAAATAAGTGCTATTATAAATAGATCACAGCGAGAACCAGACTGGGATTCAGCGTCATTACGTGGTCTCTAAAACAACAAGCTGTTCCTACTAGTACATGCGTAAAGCTTGTGTTGCAGCATGCGTAACGGGGAGAAAATTTAGAGAAAAGAGCCGAGGGCAGGCTATAAACTACGCTAACTTCTGACAGAGTTTCTGAATAGTTAAACAAGCGCCGTTGGTCGTTAACTTCTGAAGCAGCAAGGTGAACAAGCGCGAGCTCCAGTCTCGCATCGCATCGACGCATGGCATGGCATGGCATGGCATGATGTCTGCAAGCGGGGCGGCAGGGCGTGTCGGCGCCTGACGCAGAATACCGAGGACGTTGGTGGGTCGTTGTTGTCTCGCGGGGAGCCGCGCCAGTGCCCGTGACCGTGCCCGTGCCCGTGCCCGTGCCCGTGCCCGTGCGTGCCCAGCCAGACGTGCCGCCCACGCGGTCCATGTGATGTGCCCATCCACTCTACGCCGGTCCCGGACGGACCGGGTGCGCCGACGCAGCAGTGCCGGCCCTAGGTAGGGCACGAGGTGCGAGGATCGAGGAAGGAGAGGTTTAAATCCAGGTATATATACCTCCAGGTCATATAGTTTATTAGGCATTAGCAAATTAATAAGAAGAGAGACATAGAACTGGTCAGGCGGTCCAAAAAGATAACATCGGTATTTCTTTTCTAGTTTCATTTCCTACGGCCCTCGGGTAGAGAGGAGGTGAGGAGTCACGCTGCACACAGCATACTCTGATCGTGAGTTCACGACGTGCGCCTTACACACGCGGAGCTGGTGAGCCGCGCCGCCACGAAGAGCTAGACTACCGGAGACACGGACACGGCGCACGAGGACGGCGACCAAGCAGGGCTCTACGACGATGACATCTTAATTCTTGGCTTTTTATGAATTACGATCACCGATCAGTTGTTTAGGCCCAAGATATTTTTTTCTTTTTTCTTTTTAATCCAAATTAATTATTTGTATAGTATTCCAGACTTCTAGTGCTTTGTACCCATATAGTCATATTTTTCTTTTAATTTAGGTGTTAGAATTTTAGAATGTTACCTAAAAAACATTTATCATGGGTGAGAAAAGAAAACAAATATATTGTTTTTTTATTCTATATTGTTCCTAGATAATTATCATACGTCTACAAATATATTGCTTAATCTATATTGTTTTCCAATAATTATCAGACATGTTAAATTAAAAATATGTTATTGAATTGGCTTCGTTTTGCAAGTAAAATTAGCACCTATATATTATAAGATTTTATACATGGTCAAGGAGTGTTGCGACGAGATCACCGAAATGCCCTTAAAATCGTAGGACAGGCACTGACGCAGCTATCGCCGGGAAGGAAACAAGCAGTCACGGCTTGTGCGTCCCGTGGTGTAGCCACGTCCCGTGGTGTAGCCATGTGCCCATGTAGGAGCAGTATACGTACTAGGCGTACATATACCCTCTCGCAACAAAACAAAAAGATTTTACGAAACGTTGAACTCCCTACTAGGAGAATTCACATCGTTTAGACTAGGGTGTACAGTACCCTTTTTTTAATATCATATTGTTTCAGTTTTACCGAGGAAACATAGGCCGGTTTGATAGGGCTTTTGTCTCAGTTTCACAAAAAGAAACTATTTTTAGCTCTTCCTACAAGCTTTATCCTAAAAACTGTTTTCCAGATTTCCCTCACATATAGTTTCCTAGATGAAGTTGGGTGAAACCGAAAAATCTAGGGAAAGGCTAGCGCACGGATGTCCGAACGCCCACGGCGCACGCCTGCTTTATATGGGGTCCCGCAGCGCTTGATGCCCTGTGCTCACTCCGTGTCCCACGCTCGCTTCCATCTGATCTACACTCGCACGGTTTCCCACGCCTGCCGTCGTGCCCCCTCCACATCCACGCGCATACAGGCGGGCCCAGCAGCTGCAGTAGGCGACAGATTTATATAGGGTCCACTGCAACATGTGCAACACCAGATCTACTTTCGCAACATCTAGAAAAAACATATTTACAACATACGTCCGTAACAGTTAAAACGCTTGCAACACACGTATGACACACGAGGGAAACATGTGTGTAGACATTACAAAACATATGCAACATCTAGATGAAACACTTAAAACATATGTGTAAAAACATATGCAATATCTGAATGAAACACTTGCATCATAAGTATGAAACATATGCAACACCTAGAAAAACACGTGCAACATCCGTCTAAAACAGCTGAAACATTCAGAACAGACGCTTGCAACATACGTGTATAATCATTGCAACATATGCAACATCCCAATCTATTTTTGCAACATCCACATGAAACACTTGCAACAAACACCTGAAACACTTGAAACATACGCTTGCAACAGATAAAGAAAGGGAGTGCGAGGTACAGCCGGAGAAGCCCGCTCCGGGTTTGGCCACTCCGGATCTCGTTATGTCACGAGCTGAGGTCAGGCGTCGTGGCGACGCCAGCGTCCACACAGTGGCCATGACCTCCTAGTGGGGAACAACGGTGTTAGCAGCACCTTGACTCAGCGAGGGATAGTGCATGATGCGCAGGGGCGAGACTGGGCATGGCGAGACAAGGCGGGAGTGGGCGCGGTGGGGACGGAGCATGGCGCCCGCGGCAGACGTGTGAAAGGTCCTTATGTGGTTTTGGTAATTGAGTGACAACCTAGGTGGACTAATTGTGTTTATGTGAGATACACAGGTGATTAGTCTATAGGTACATGTGTGTGAGCAACATATGCCATGAAGGTGGATATGGCTCAGAGATATTGCAAAGCTCACACATGTGATGATGAAGGAGCTCATTGCACATGAGACATGATATTGAGTCATGTGATCAAGGTGGAGAAGATCAAGACATGACTTGGCTTGATAAACTGGTTGCAAGCGTGAAGGGCAAGTTGGAGGCTTTGGAGCGATGGACTGCGTGGCAGTGAAGCTTGAGCAAGACTTGGCGCCGATGGATGAAGGCAACGGTGAAAAGCAAATAAAATTAAGATCGATGAACCAATATAATCATGTGATGATATAAAGTGAATCATATCATTTGGTGATTGGTTGGTGCATGTGTTGCATCAACAATGGAGGAGATGGAATGGAATGCGCAAGGCAAAGGTATAACCTAGGGCATTTTATTTCACCGGTCATAGATGTGTAGAGAAGTTGATGATCGGGTTTAGGATAGATGGCCGTACTGTCAAGAGGAGCAAACTTGTTTGCATATCAGTCATCTAGTGCCACTCGAGTGATCTAACTTTGTATCGTCGCTAGGATCAAGTGGCGTGGCAAGTTGAGTGGCTAATCCCTAGAAAATATTTGTGAAAATATGCTAACACACACGCACAAAGGTGATACACATTGTGTTTAGCACTTGGGAGCAAGGGTTCAAAACTTCACTAGCAGAGTGTCTGTCTGTAGAGTGCGAACACTCCGACGGTGCCACCGGCGCCCTGTATAGAAAAGATAGGGTTTCACAGAGTGCACCGGATGCTGGGGTCCTGCGTCCGGTCAGTGGCAGCAGTGAAGACATAGGCGTCGGTCTTTGACCGGACACTGAGTGGGTGCATCCGGTCCCACTGATGTGGCAATGCAGAGAAGAGGAGAAGGACCAGACGCTGATGCTCCGTCCGATCATGACCGACCGGATGCGTCCGGTCGTAGTTGAGCATCTCTGACACCTTACTAGAAGTGACCAGGCGCTGGGGTCCTGTGTCTGGTCATACACTGTGCTGCGTCTGGTCACAACTTAACCATTGAGGTTGGGCGCTCAGTATTTGAAGCCAGGGATGACGTGGCAGCCATCCGTTGACCGGACGCTGGCAGGGTCCGTTCGGTCGATCTGACTGGAGCGTCCGGTCACCCCGAGTTGTGCCCAGTGAAGGGGTACAATGGCTCTATTTTCGTGGGAGCTATAAATAGAAGAGGTCTCAGCCTTGGGCTAGTTACTGAGCACCTTGGGGGACTTTGTGTCCATGCTTGAGAGTGCTTGGGAGCCCTCCATCTCACATATGCTTGATAGTGATCATTCAATTATGTAAGAGAGCGATTCTAGCGCGATTGCATCATGAGGTTGCATCGAGTGGCACTAGGTGGTCGTCTTGCAAGTCGGTGGTGCTTATTACTCTTGGAGGTTGCCACCTCCTAGACGGCTTGATGGTGGTCTCCGTCGAAGCCCGCAAGAAGCTTGTGCGGTGCTCCGGAGAAGAGCTTTGTGAGGGGTATTGTGCTCGCCCCATGGGAGCCACGAAAAGCAACTCTAGTAGAGTGTGTCATTGAGCTACCCTCACTTTCGGGGTAGGTTCTTGCGGTGCCCAACACGCGGGCTTGGTGGGTGATGCCAATTAGCTGTCGAACCACCAAGTGAGCGGTCGACACAACGAGGACTAGCGTGTTGGCAAGCACGTGAACCTCGGAAGAAAAATCACCGTGTCAACTTTGTTCTTCCCGTTGGTTTGCAATCTCCTTTCACAAGCTTGTAATTACTTTCACATACATTGTGCTTGTGTAGTTGCTCTTGTATTTAGTTAGCTTATGTAGCTCACTAGTTACCTTCTTGCTTGTGTAGCATAAGAAGTAGCTCCCTTACGTGGCTAATTTGGTTTGTGTAATCTTGTTAGTCATATTGCTTAGTTTGTGTAGCTAAGTATTTGTGCTCTCTAATTTGGTATTGGTTGCCTTGTTATCGAGTATTGCTAGTGAGCTTAGGAGCTTTGTGCTTTTGCTTACTAGCATGTGTAGGAGCTCACTCATTGCTTAAAGTACTAGTAGCATAGGTTTATGTGACCTTGCTTGTTGAATTGGTTAAGTGAGCTCTAGCTAGCCTGATATCTTAATTGCTTAATTAGGATCTTTGCAAGGTGCTAGAGAACATAGATAGAGGGGTGTAGTCTTGGCTAGACCAATAGATTTAGTTCCATACTTGTTTCGATTAGCCGGCGCGATTAAGTTTTAGAAACAATTATTCACCCTCCTCTAGTCGCCATCTCAACCTTACAACATGTGAAAGGTCCTTGTTTGGTTTTGGTAATTAAGTGACAACCTTAGATGGACTAATATATGTTTGAGTGAGATACACAGGTGATTAGTCCACAAGTACATCATGTGTGAGCAACCTGTGCCATGGAGGTGAAATAGCTTGGATATGTTGCAAGGCTCACACATGTGATGAAGGAGCACATTGCATATGAGACATGACATGGAGTCATGTGACTAAGATGGAGAAGATCAAGACAAGACTTGGCTTGATAGACCGGTTGCAAGCGTGAAGGGCAAGTTGGAGGTTTTGGATCAATGAACCCCGTGGCGGTGAAGCTTGAGCAAGAATTGACACCGATGGATGAAGACAATGGGTGAAAAGCAAGTGATGTCAAGATCGATGAACCAACAAGGTCATGTGATGATATGAAGTGGATCATATCATTTGTGATAAGTTGGTGCATGTGTGGCATCAGCATTGGAGGAGATAGAATGAAATGCGCAAAGCAAAGGTATAACCTATAGGGTATTTCATTTCACCGGTCATAGGTGTGTAGAGAAGTTTATGACTGGATTTAGGATAGATGGCCATACTATCAAGAGGGGCAAACTTATTTGCATATCTATCATCTACTACCACTCGAGTGATCTAACTTTGCATCGTTGCTAGGATCGAGTGACGTGGTGAAAAGAGAGAAAAATCCTTTGACAAAATATTCATGAAAAGGCTAACACACATGCACGAGATGGTGAACACTTGGTGGTGTTAGCACATTTGCAAAGGTGTTGAAAATGGAGAAGAAAACTGTGCTAAAGTAAACGGAGGAGAGCACATGCATTGCAAAGAAAGAGAGGGAGCCTTGTGTGTGCTTAGCCTTTCCTTCATTGTATGCACTTTGAGAAGGGTAAAATTAGACAAGCATTGCATGCACTCTAAGAGAAGGAATGTGTGTTTGCATGCTTGCTTTGTTGACCTTGACCAAGTGAAAGGGTGCACCGAGTGAAGTGAAAGGAATGTGTGGCTGCATGCTTGGCACCGCCGTGTCTGGTGTGCATCGCCATGCATAGGGCGGTGCACCGCCCTAACCTGCCCGGTGACACCGCCAGGGCACCACCCTAATTTTACACAGACTAGCTATTTCGGGACTTCGGGAAAATGGGCACTGCCACTCCCTGTCCGGTGGCACCGCCCTATTTTTAGAGAGTGGCAAAAAGTGGTTTTGGTCACCGCCGTGTCTAGGGCGGTGCCCCACCGCCCTATCCGGTTCCCACTGACAGCCAACGGCTAGTTTGAAATAGCCATTGCATTTTGACCGTTGGGCGCCGCCACCCTATGTCCGGTGCCCACACGTTGTCCGGTGACCTCGGAGAAATGTGTTCCAAGGCTCCAACGGTTCTTTTTGGCTTGGGGGCTATAAATAGAGGTGGAGCTCGAGCTTGGCTGAGGTGGAGCACCTTGGGGATGTGTTTCCCTTGTGTGTGCTTGGTTTAAGAAGCCTCTAACTCACTTGTGCTTGCAAGAAATGCGAATCCATTGCGAGTGAGTGATTCTAGTGCGATTGTATTGTGAGAGTGCATCGAGTGACACTAGATGATCAAGTTGTAAGCCGGTGGTGCTTGTTACTCTTGGAGGTTGCCACCTCCTAGACGGCTTGGTGGTGGTCTCCGTCGAAGCACGCAAAGAAGATTGTGCGGTGCTCCGGAGAAGTGATTGTGAGGGGTGTTGTGCTCACCTCGTGGGAGCCACGAAGAGCAACTCTAGTTGAGCGTGTCATTGAGCTACCCACACTTGTGGGTAGGTTCTTGTGGTGCCCAACGTGTGGGCTTGGCAGGTAATGCCAATTAGCCACCGAACCACCAAGTGAACGGTCGACACAACAGGGACTAGCATGTTGGTAAGCATGTGAACCTTGGGATAAAAATCACCGTGTCATCCTTGTCTTCCCGTTGGTTTGCATCTCCTTTGCACAAGCTTGTATTTACTTTTCATATACATTGTGCTTGTGTAGTCGCTCTTGTAATTAGTTAGTTTGTGTAGCTTGCTAGTTACCTTCTTGCTTGTGTAGCATAGAAGTAGCTCCCTTGCATAACTAATTTTGTTTGAGTAACCTTATTAGTTACATTGCTTAGTTTATGTAGCTAAGTAATTTGCGCTCTCTAATTTGGCTTATGTAGCCTTATTATTGAGCATTGCTAGTGAGCTTAGGTGGCTTTGTGCTTTGCTTACTAGCATGAGTAGGAGCTTCCCCATTGCTTGAAGTACTAGTTGCATAGGTTTGTGTGACCTTACTTTTAAAATTGGTTAGGTGAGCTCTAGCTAATCCGACACCTTTGTTGCCTAAATAGATCCTTTTTAAGGTGCTTGAGAACTTAGATAGAGGGGTGTAGTCTTGGCTAGACCGATAGTTTTTATTCCATATTTATTTCGGTTAGCCGACGTGATTAGTTTTAGAAAGGACTATTTACCCCCCTCTAATCCGTTATCTTGACCCTACAATGTGGCATGGCTCGATGTGGGATGGGGGCACCGCTGCGCAGTGCCGGTCCTAGGATTTTAAGGGCCCTCCGATGATCTCGTTGCAACGGCCCCTCTTGACCATGTATAAAATCTTATAATATATAGGCGCTAATTTTACTTGCAAAACAAAAGCCAATTCAATAACATATTTTTAATTTAACATATATGATAATTATCGAGGAACAATATAGATTAAGCAATATATTTGTAGATATATGATAATTATCGAGGAACAATGTAGACTAAAAAAACAATATATTCGTTTTCTTTTCTCACCCATGATAAATGTTTCTTAGGTAACATTCTAAAATTCGAACAGCTAAATTAAAAGAAAAATATGACTATATGAA
The DNA here is from genome assembly GCF_019320115.1 of Miscanthus floridulus. Lineage (NCBI taxonomy): Eukaryota > Viridiplantae > Streptophyta > Magnoliopsida > Poales > Poaceae > Miscanthus > Miscanthus floridulus. The sequence continues at coordinate 85,673,879 of NC_089587.1, forward strand.
TACAAAGTACTAAAATTCTGGAATACTATACAAATAATTAATTTGGATTAAAAATAAAAAGGAAAAAAATACCTTAGGCCTAAACAACTGATCGGTGATCGCAATTCATAAGAAGCCAAGAATCAAGATGTCGTCGTTGTGGAGCCCTGCCTAGTCGCCGTCCTCGTGCGCCGTGTCCGTGTCTCCGATAGTCTAGCTCTTCGCGACGACACGACTCACCAGCTCCGCGTGTGTAAGGCGCACATCACGAACTCACGATCAAAGTGTGCTGTGTGCAGCGTGACTCCTTGCCTCCTCTCTATCTGAGGGCTGTGGAGAAAGGAAACTCTGAAAGAAATATCGATGTTGTCCTTTTGGACCGCCTGGATAGTTCTATGTCTCTCTTCTCATTAGTTTGCTAATGCCTAATGGACTACAGGACCTGGGGGTATGTATACCTAGACTTAGGCCCCTCCTCCGCTTGAGCCATCGGCCGTCGCACCTCATGCCCTACCCTAGGGCCGTCACTGCCGCTGCGAGACGGCTTGGGGCGGGCGGATCGTGCGGTGAGTCACGACAAGCAAAGCGAGGAGTTAGAGATTTCTGTCGGCTATCGTAGTGTAGATGGAGTAGATGTAGGAGAGAGCAGAGATGGGCTGGCCGATCGCTGTGCTAGAGCGAGCGTGGAGCGGAGCATTCAATTTTTTTTAAGATTCCGAATATATGTTTTGCGGTATTATCGAAAAAACTATTCTCCCAGTTTTCCCTCTCTCTCTACTATGTTCGGTTTTACCAAACGATTTTTTTAAAATTAGTGTTTTATAAAATCAAAGAAAAAAAAGAACTGCTTTACTACTCAAGCTGATGAGCGGCCCTAACGGCCTAACTAAACGAAACCAATATAACGCAGAAATGGGGGGAGACGTCTTTGACATTTTGGGCCTGGCGGCGACCTTTTGAGTAGAGGAAGAGGACCAACAACCACCTGACTTGCCTGAACTGACGAAGCGAAAAACTCACGGGCCATAACGTCCCCTATATATTGGCCTGTCTAATGGGCTACGGCCCACGGATTCTAATCCCTTGCATTCTTTTTTCTCATTCATATGCAGTATCGGAATTCCAGAAAATCCCCCCCCCCCAACTTCCGGTCCAAATAATTTGATTTAGCAACATGGGTTGCGTAGATAGTATGAGTAGCTAGTTTTTTTCTTCATTTTTTTTTCTTAGAAGCCATTTCTGAAAAGATATCTTTATTAAAGTATGGCATCGACAGATTTTGTTCAACTTGCCTCTAATAAAATGATATTGATGTTGCGAATTGATCATAAATCAGTTGATTAGGTTCCTTGTGGTGGAACCTGCCCACCTGGGTTTAAATCCTCGACTTGGCACGGGTGCTCGTATTTTTCTCGATTTATTTATTCCAGGATTTAACGTCGCTATGCATTCAGTGGTAGGCAACGTCCCCGTCGATGGCGAGGTGCATGTGGAGGCGCCTGTGGTGACTTCGTGAATTTCAAGATCTCCTGGCTCAGTCCTTTCTTTGATCAAATACATAGGGATTGGAGTACATAATTCATCGCCACATAATCGTTCAAAACACAATTCCTGGTGTGTTAATTAAACCATCTCTTTTAGCAACGGTTGCAAACTGAGTGAACTTGTGTATAATGATAATAATGGATTCTAGGTTCTTTTCACACCACATTTAAACTTTTATGTAGTTAGTACTAAAATGAATTTATTTGGTGCAAATTTGTGAAATATGTTTTCCCTCCACTCCCCCCTTTCCCCCTTAGGGTAACTCACTAACACCAAGAGGCACTTCAAAGTGAGGCCTCAAAAGTCAAATATTGTGCGTTGTGCCATGGATAGTTAGCTGAAAAGCTCCCACAACTGAAGCCTAATAATCTAGATATCCAAACTTTGGAATATGCCACATATGCACTAGGTCCGCTTCGATCCAATTGAGCGTGTCTTCTCGGGGCGCCCACAAACACTTTTGCTCATCTATGCCCCTCTGTTTTCCAGCCATCGGTAGCCAGCAACAACTAAGTGCATAGGAGCCATGTACTTATTGATTATGAGTTCAGTTTATAAGTTTGATCTTGTTTTGTTGTCTTCAATGTCGAGTTGCGGAGTTGAGGCTCATAGAAGATTAAGCTGACATCTCATGCGATACCATGTTCTTCTCATTCTTGAACTTAACTCTAGAATGTTGTGTCCTATGCTCACTTTCATTTATATGCATCGAATGTTTCTTTGTGCAAACAATTTACCTATGTTCCTTACCTTTTTTAAGCTCTATGCATACTTCTTTGTTTTATTTTATTTTAAATAGGTCTTAGTATATTCCTTTACTCACAGTGTCAATGATAAGTTGTTGCAATTGAGGCTCTATTTATGGCTACTTCTTGCCTCGGGAATCCAATGCAGACGGGGAAATTTATGATCCATATGCCATATGCATGATGGCTGTGGCAGACCCTTGTTTTTTTTCGTGACCATACTTGAGAATGTTTTTCATTAATAGGGTAGTGGCATGACCCTTATGTTATACGAAAAACTAAACGATAGCCTTCTGCCATGTTTGTGTTTTGATATGATCTAAGAACCTCTTTATGTAACACCTTGATGTTGTGTCCAAACTTGTAAAATGTATGATACTTGATTTCTCTAATTTCTGTGTGTGGTGGGACACATGCGTGATCTGCTTACAAGGATGCATCTGTTCGGCTGATGGTTTCTGCGGCTGATAAGCCGACTGAAACTGATTTGTTGTAAGAGAAAAAAAACTGTTCCATGACTGATAAGCTAGGCTGATAAGTTCAAGCAAACAGGACTAAACAGATGATAGTTCGGTTTAATGTAATTAACTAGATGGTCCTCATAGTTCTGGCGCTACACTTTGTCCATGCATATGCAATTGTGCTAATGTGCAAACAACTTTTTAAAACACCTCAATTTATAGTGTAAAATTACTACTACTAATTAGTATGGTATTTGAACTATTTTATTATAGTTTATGCAACTTTATTAGCACTCTCTCCGTTCGAAATTATAAGTCGCTTTGGCTTTTAAATATTTGAATTGAAAACCTATCATGTTATTTATTGCTTTGAATACTGGATTGCGTTGCAAAATGTACAATTATTTATAATATGGTAAATGAATTTTATTGAAAACGCATAAGAAAGTGTGGCATACCTACCTTTGGTAACCCTCCACTGAAGAGTATATACGATGCAAAAGTCATCACTCTGTCTCGATCGATCAACATGCCGTGGTAGGCCGCAGGCGATGAAGCAGGACAACAGCAAGGTGGAGATGCACGAGGCATAAAAATGTTTTCACTAGTTCTGCTATGTTTTGAGTAGTTTTCATTCGCATGGCAGCATGGAATTTGTGCTAATATCACTTTCCACACTGGCGACTAAACGAACTCTGCTTCTTCTTCGTCGATGAAATGACGAAGGGCAGTGAACCTGCCGTTTGTGCATAAAAAAAGTGTTTTTCCCCACTATGAACAAGCACGACCGGAATATTTTCACATTCGATCGAAGAAAGTAATTAAATGTCGAACAATCCAGATGAACACGAATAGAAAATTCTGAACAACGCATCCACGATCCGTCCACTTCCAACACAGAAACAGTTATCAGTTAGCTAGTGGATGGAGCTCGGAACGGAGTCACCGCCGGCGGCGTTCACGGCCGCGCCGCCGACGCTGGCGCGGGGGAAGAACGCGCCGCCAGGGCCGGCCCAGGACACGCCCTCGTCGGCCTTCCACGCCCCGTCGTCGAAGTTGCGCGCGTAGCTGGCGGAGTCGTACCCCACCCCGGCCCCCGTCCCGGCTGCCGCGCCCGCCGCCGCGCTCCTCCTGCCGCCGCCCTTCCTCTCCGGCGCGGCCACTGCCGCCGCGGCGCCTCTTGCGCAGAGCCCCGGCCACGCCAGCCTCCGCGTGCGGCCGGCGCCGCCGCCGCACCAGTACCGCCGCCTCGCCGCGCAGCTCAGGCGCACGGCCGCCCACCGCAGCAGCACCCACGCCCTCGCCCGCACGCCGCCGCCGCCGCCACGTGGACGCTGGCTCTGGCTCCCCTGCGAGAGCAGCCGCTGGTACGTTACTCCGCCCATCACGAGAGCTTTGCACGCGCCGTGCTGCAGCTAGCGCGAAGCTGTCTTGACGCGGTGCGCGAGCTGGGAGATGCGGGCGCGCCACCTCGTATCGTAACGGCGGGAGAAGCGAAGGTGGCGTGCCGCCTGTGGCTGTTTTGTTTGCGCGCGTGCAGTGCAGGGGCAGTTTGTGGGTTTCCGCGTGGTGGACCGCGCCGCGCACCGCACGACGGTTTGGGCCGGGCGGTGCAGGTCCGTCCGTCCATCAACAGATGCACATCGGAGGCTCAGGGCCCACATCAGCACCACCGATTGTCTCCAACTACCATTTCTCCCTGGTCCACTTCAATTTTCTCATAAAAAAAGTTATCCTGTTTTCATCTCAAAAGATATATACCTTATTTCTTAGGTGTGGAACCATTTTAGCTTGTTAGTTTGTAGCTCAAGTATGCTTCACAGAGATAGGGTGCAGATATACTACATCCATTGAGAAAAGAATGTAACTTTAGTTATGTCTTTAAACTTTCTAAAAGCTGACCAAACTTATAAAAAAGACCATATATTTTATGACCAATGCAGCGGCAATTATATGGTATCATAAATAATATTTTTTATATAAATTTGATAAAAAAATCAAAATAGGTTAACTCATCATTTTGTTAGAATTGTACTATTCTTTTGTGTGTGCGTGTATGTAAACGTATTCTTTTGTGTATGCGTGTATGTAAACGTTTGGTTCCAAGGTTTGCAAAGAAAAAGGTCTTTCATCTCGTCAGCTGCTGCACCTCTGCCCCCTCCTTTCGGAGTGGCTAAGGCTGAAGTCGCAGCCATGGCTCAGATTGAGATGACGAACGATCTGGCTACTTTCAAGCATGAATGAATTCGACGTACTTCCTCGGTCCTAAATTATCTGTCACTTTTAGTTTTTATGCCGCAAGTTTAATTTGATTTGTAGAAAATATGTGCAACATTTGTTTCTCCAAATAAATTTATTAAAAAACTAGATTCAAAAATCTTTCTAAAGATATTAATTATGTACCACAAATATTAATATTTATTAATATATATTTTGTCAAAGTTGTTTCTCGAGAAACGAAAATAACAGATATTTTGGGACGCAGAGAGTACCTATACATATCCAAGATGTTGTTCTCGTCCATCAGGACGGGACTTTGCTGGTATCAGGTGGTGATTAAATCCAGAAATAAAGTTTAGGGATGTCACACCGGATGTCATATGGGGATGTCACATGGAGTGTTTAGATACTAATAAAAAAATAAATTACAGAATCTGTCAGTGATCCGCAAGACGAATTTATTAAGACTAATTAATTCATCATTAGCACATGTTTACCGTAGCACCACATTGTCAAATCATGGATTAATTAGGCTTAAAAAATTCGTCTTGTAAATTAGTCGTAATCTGTTTAATTAGTTATTTTTAGTCTATATTTAATACTCTATGTATGTGTCCAAATATCCGATGTGGTAAGAAGTAAATTTTAAAGAAGGAACTAAAGCCTAGTAAGCTCTGTCAGGAATCAACATTTCATTCATAAGCCTGCAACTGATAGAGCGGCCGGGGACCACTGCCACCACACTCTCGATGGCACTGGCATGCATGTGATTTGAAGGCCCGTTCGGCTGGTAGAATTTTGACTGAAACTAGCTGAAAAATACTACTTTAGCTGAATTGTTCTGAGAAAAAATACTATTTTAGCTAAAAAAAAGTTAAACAAGCTAAATATAGGGTAAGCCGAATATGACCATAGGTTATTGGATGGAGGCTGCAAGGCTGCAACACGATGGAATCTGGAAATTATTGTGACCGTGACGATGCGTGAGGACGGCCGGCGAAGTCAGCACCAATAATGCTGCAACTGCATCACACATCATGCTGTAGCGTCGCCTCGCCATGCGAGGCTTCCCCATCTCTTCGTCTCCATGGAGACAGCTAGCGGAGCTATCATGATTCCTCCATTGAGCAGTTAGCAGTAGCTGGCATGCAAAGGCAAGTCTTGTAAGCAAGCCTTCCATGTCGTCTTCTCCATGGAGACGTAGCCATCGACAGTGACGAACAGTGTCTGCTGCTCTCTGAAAGAAAGCATGGTCAGCTGATCGGTTTGCAAGCTGCCGGTTGTTGCATGCTCGTGTGGGGTGGGGCCACGTGCTCACTGATGTGGCCAAACGAAATTGCTTGGGTTCAGGTTTAGACCTAGCAGCCCCTTCAGATTGGTTGAGAAACCTGTTTGGATTTATGTTTCGGATTCAGACACCCCGAGGTATCACCGTATCAGGCAGAGTGTCAGCCTTTGGTTCAGTTCACACACGGGCATTCTGATTTAGGTCCGGTTTAGATTGGGGTTAGGAATCAGTATTTGTCATTGTAGCACTTTCGTTTGTATTTAATAATTATTGTCCAATCATGGCCTAACTAGGCTCAAAAGATTCGTCTCGTAATTTACAATCAAACTGTGTAATTAGTTATTTTTTTATCTACATTTAATACTCCATGTATGTGTCCAAAAATTTGATGTGATGGAAAGAGAGTGAAAAAACTTGCAATCTAAACAAGGCCTTATGCAAAATTCACATGAAAGAACATCAATATTTATGGCACCAAATAGTTACAATATTTTTTTCTCGATCAAGCCATAGCCCGTTTTTTATTAGGAGGACAGGAAAGTTTTAAAGTTACACGACATAGAAAAGATCTGGTTGTTCCAAACCCACTGGTAAGACGCTAGCGTTCAGGACCAATCAAGAGTATCGACAAGCTAGAGGTAGACCCTAGCAGCTACGACACATTCAAAGGACTATACGGCAATATAGTCTAAACGTGGGTACAACAAGACAGCGTTAGGAATGCTTAGCCTACTCAAACCACAACGACACCGGTGCCTCACAGTACCCGCCGCATGGCTCCCTGCTTACTAGGGGACAGGGCCCTTTGAACGTCCGCTGAAATTCTTCGAAGGACGCCTCGTCAGGGCCCTATCAACCAAAAGCCCGGTCTTTTCATGAGCACCTTCCTTGGGCCTCTGGCTTCGGTTCTCGGAACTTGCTTTTGGCAGCTAAACGGGCGCTGCGCTTGGGGACGATGCCATCATCATCAGCAACCTTGGGATCCTTGGTGATGTGCAGCCTAGGTGGGGACGAAATCAGCGGCTGCTGGAGCGGACGTTTGAAGGCTTCGATGAAAGACTGCACAATGCTTCGTCCTCCGAGGAAGCAACAGCAACACGCACAGGAGATGCAGGCCCCATTGCCGGGGCTGCAGCTGTTCGGATGACAGGGAGCGAGGCGACGAGCTCCACTAGCATCGGATTATCCGCAATGTCCCGACCGGCTTGTCCCGCGTCGAGGCGCAGTGACAACTTCAACGGATCTAAACCGGAAAGGGTCCCGCAGGGCATCCCAACACGACGTGGCTTACCGTGGCCGGAAGGTGTCGTAGCTACAGCAATAGTGTTAGCCATGGCCACCGTCTGGCAGCCTGTGTCAACTGGTGAACCCTTCGGTTGCTCTTGCACCGCAGGAAGCTTATGCTTTCACATGCGCTTTTTCCGATGCCTTCGACGTCTGTGTCGGTGACCACGGACTAACGAGGCCAACGCGACACCACCGGAGACCAAAGAATCGCCATGGGTCGCAGGCCGAGCTGCACCCACAGCGTCGCCGTCTGCGACGATGGAGGTGTCAGGTTGGGAGCCGCAAACAGAGCGACGGGCCTGATGACCACCGTTGCCCATGGCCACCGAGCCACCATGGCGTGGTCGGTTGCAGTCACGTGCAAGGTGCCGAAAGCACCGGCAATGCAGGCAGCGTGGAGGCAGCTGCAGGTCGTCACCCGATGCGTCGTGGAGAGGCAGTTGAAGCACTTGCCGCGCAGCTCCTCCGGACGTGTTGGAGCAGTGTCCTTGGTCCGGCGCGACCTTCCGAAGGGTTGCATGCCAACACTTTCTGCCATCCATCTGCATCTTGGTGCAGAGAGGCGGCGCCGAGAGAAGGTGGGCACCCGCGGCCCAAGTCTCTAATGGACCGGCAAGCGCCGGACGCCATCGTTCCTGCTGCGGATGGGTAGCCCATGGATAAGCTGCGGACACGGCCGACGACGCTTGCTCCGCGCAGCCGTCTCGCCGCCTCCGCCTCGGCCGCGCGTCCCCGCGGTGGCGCCGTCAGGGCCTTGGACCACGACGGAGCGTAGTCGTGACCGTACAGGCGGAGGCAATGCCAGACGAGGCTGCCGGTGAACGACGTCGAGGTAGGTGGGAGCCTTAGGTGAACTGTCCTCGTCGGAACAGTCGAAGGAGTCCTCGGCCCAGCGGCGGTACTTGGGGCGGCCCTATGAGTCACACCCCGGAACGAACGGAGGTGGGAAGGGGGAGAGCGAAGAGGAAGCAGGCAACGTCTCCGGCGCCGAGGCAGACTACCCTTCGCAGGTGCCCGTGGGTCCCCCGCCTCCATCTCCGAGGTCATTAGTGCAGCCTGCGCGGCGGACGCTCCACGGCTGTTGGCCACGCATCCCACGCTCGCAGCTGCGGCAGTCGCGCATCCTCCCGCACTGGGACTGCCCGTGCAGGAACGAGCCACTGAGGGCGCCGTCGACGAGGTAGTCTCGCCGGAGCCGTCTGCCTCGGGTCCCTCGCATGTGACCACGACGGCCGCGGAACCGCCCGCGTGGAAACATTCCGCGGACCCAGATAATACGCCAACCGGAGGAAAAAAATAAATATTTATTGAAAATGACAATGAGAATCATCATTGACTTGGAGTTGGCGTGTTCGCGTCCTATTTGATCTCAATAGGAAGACTAAATTCACGAGTCCGCATCCTATACGAATTTCTCGTAGCTCACGCGTCACGGTTCAGTTAAAAAATCATGACCCTAATGCAACGCATGAGCATATATGTATAAGAACAAGGGAGTAAACAAAAGAGAGATCATGAGTTGGCAGAACGAAAAAGGGATTTACACTATTTTTAAATACTTAATTGTACAGAAATGCTCTTATTATATCCTTGGACGTATCTATCAATCTGCTTTACTCGTATTATTGTTTCTCCAGCAAAGTTCCTCCTGGCATACATAACAAGAGAATTATTCATCATGGTTTATTTTTCTCATCAAGATGCACGTATCCTAACTACATCGACCCAACGAATACAATGCTGACAATTATAAAACCTAACCACTACCGATAGAAGATTAGTAAGAATCGATATCTGGTCAATCTGCATCTCGCGCTCGACCACCATGAGCAGCGGCAGGCACGTTATACCGATTTTTTTTTAGCCTTTTTTTGAAATTTTTTTCACAAATATGTTTCTGTAGGTATGTTTTTAAAATCTGGACCCTCGGCGTCATCGTTGGTAGCGTCGAGCTTACACGTTTCGGCGCCATAGATTTTGGGGCATAGGTCTTGGGCTTGACGCATATATGGCGGTGACTTGGCAGGCACATTGACGCCGTAGATCTTGGCGCCGAGCTTGACGCCGTGGTTATTGGCATCAAGCCATGTCTTACGTATGGACCCTCCCTTCCTTTCTCTCTTCCTCTCTCTCTACCGCTCCTGAGCCAGCATCGCCAGCGCTGCCGCACCGCCGTGCCCGCCGCCACGCGTAGCCGTGCCCGCGCTGCCTCGTCCGTCCCGGCTCGCTGCGCGCATAGGCGCTCCGTCCGGCGACCCGGGGCGCGACACGGCCCCTGCTCCGGTCCCGACGTCCGCGTCCGGTCCTCCGCGTCCCCGTCCTGCTCCGATCCCGTCCTCCGCGTCCCCGTCCTGCTCCGGTCCCGACGTCCGCGTCCGGTCGCATTGCCGCATTGACTTGGATAGGTAAAATTTTTGAATATGCATTGTAGGTACTTAGTTAGCTTAAATTGTAGTGCTACATTGATTATTTGGTAGTTTCTAGTAAATTTGATGATGTATGTAGTGGATTTAGTTAGTGAGATAGATATAGTTAGATAAATATAGTTAGATAGCTAGTGACATAGGTACATAGATATAGTTATTAGATAGCTAGTTGATTTAGTTAGTGAGATAAATATAGTTAGATAGCTAGTGACATAGTTATTTAGGGTGTAGTTAGTTAGTATCTATTAGAGAGGTACTATATAGCAGCTACTTTGGACTAAACGAACTGTATTTCAATTTTTGTTTGAACTACTAGATGGACAACCTAGTGAGTATATATCATGGAGGCACCGTGGAAAGAGATCACTATGAATATGTTGAGATGCAAAATGTGCCTGTGTTATTCAATGAGAAGTCATCATTTAGTGAGTTTGTTGCAAGGGCTTGGGAGGAGCTACATTGTCATGAAGCTGATGATGATGATGGCATCACAGTGGAGGGCGTACTTCACTTAGGTTCCCCTCCCAACATCCTAAGGAAGATGATCCCAATTGGGTGTGCAGATCAGTGGGAGAACTATGTGAGATCGGCTATGAAGTGCCAGTTCCAAAGTTTGGACGTGGTTGTGCGTCGGGTGTTAGTTGATCCTATCCCTCATGGGTTTTCCCCACCAATAGGTCAGTAGGCACACTTCGACCCTCCCGTCCCGGAACCTGATATGGATGTGGAGGTTGCACCTACGGTTCCCGATGCTCAATCTGCCCCTAATGAGCAAGTTGGAGATGCTTGTCAGACTCATGATGTTGTGGTAGATCCTCCTTGTGAGATCCTTTAGACACAGAATCATCCGAGTAAGTGTCTTATCCGCATGGTTATTGGGAGCTTACCTCTTTCCTTACATCTATTTTTTTTATTCTTTTCTCATTTTTCTACTTATGTTGCAGGAGACATTCCTAACAATGTGGATGTACCCACTGTTGCTGCGCAAGTGCACTATGGAGATGGATTCCGTGGCTCCAATAGTGTTGAAATTATGAATGATTTGGAGCCATATAAGATGGCAAGGGCTCTTGATTCTGATGATGATCATCCTGTTGGAGAGCTGACAGAGAGTGATGTTGAGATGCTGAGGCATATCTTTCTAAGCCACCATGATCCAAGAGTTCATGAGTTCAGCGATCTTGCTCATTCTGATCAGACGTGTGCAGAAGGATGTGATGATGAGCTCCTAGAAGCTCCTAAGGCCGACCCTAACATGGTAATTGAGAAAGGTAGGGTATTCAAGGATCTCCCTGCATTGAAGAGGTGGTTGTAGGCATTTGTAGTGATATGAAAGAGACCTTATAGGGTCTTGCATTCATATGTGGAGCGCCGCTACACAGTTGTGTGTGACAAGGAATGCTACCCATGGAGGATTTATGCAAGGAAGCAAAAGGTCACCAAAAAGTGAAAGATTATAAAAGTTGTCGGGCCACACAATTATGCTGACCATGTGCTGACACTGAAGCATCGGCAGTTGGCATCTACCCTCATTACCAAGCGGTTGATGGGAATATTGTAGGGAAAACCCAACATGAAGGTTAGGACAATTATCAGGATTGTTGAGGCGTTGTATGAAGGTTATGTGATAACTTATGGTAAAGCTTGGAGGGCTAAGCAATGAATGTGGAAGATGATATATGGAGACTGGGAGGATGTGTATAAGCAGCTGTCAGTACTTTTCAATGCAATCAAAGCGGTGAATCTAGGCATGCATTATGAGTACATCCCAAAACCAAATGCATGGAAGGATGGGAGGTAGATATTCTTCTGTGCTTTTTGGTGCTTCCCTTAGTATGTTGAGGCCTTTAGGCACTATTGTCTCATCTTCTCCATTAATGGTACGTTCTTGATTGGCAAATACCAGGGCACATTTCTTATAGCCATATCATGTGACGCGAACAGCAAGTTGGTTCCTTTGGCATTTGCTTTGGTTGAGAAGGAGAACAATGACAATTGAGGATGGTTCTTGAGGCTAGTCCAGATATATGTGGTTGGGCCTGGTAGGGAGGTTGGCGTCATATCTAATAGGCACCAAGGCATACTTAATGCCGTGCGAGAGCAGATAGAGGGGTATGCACCTTTGCACCATCCTTGGTGTACTCGACACCTTGCTGAGAATCTACTCTGGAAGGATGGTGTGAAGAATAACTTTGATATGTTCTAGGAGGCTGCTCGACAGCTTGAGGACATGTACTTTCAGAAAAAGTTGGAGCAGGTCAGAACTACATCAAATGCAGAAGGTAGACAATGGATCACAGGTTTGATGAGGGATTTGGACAAATGGACAAGAGCTCACGACGTCGGTGGATGGAGGTATGAGTTTCAGTGCAGCAACATGATGGAGTCATTCAATAAGTTGCTATTGGGGATACATGGTATGCCCATGAATGCAATCGTTCAATTCACCTTCTACAAGCTTGTTGCCTGGTTCAACGATAGACACATACATGCATTAAAGTTGCAGAGTGATGGAGAGATATGGACTCCAAAACCAAAGGCACACCTAGAGAAGGGAAATGAAAGGGCTGGCACACATGAGGTTACATATTTTGACCATGCCATAGGGACTTATCAGGCTGAGCATAGGGGCGGTACAACGTCTGACGGTGAGGTCTGAGAGTCAAGGATGCATGTGGTAATCCTCCAAGATTTCACATGCACTTGTGGTAAACCAAGGCAGTACCACTTTCTATGTTCTCATTTGGTGGCAGCAGCTAGGCATCACAACTTTAATATTGAGAGCAGGATACCTCATGAGTTCAGTGTCAACACGCTTGTGCACACATGGAGCCCCCGCTTCGTGCCTTTCTGGGACCCTAGAGAGTGGCCTTCATATGATGGGCCAAAGTACATTGTGGATCTAGCTTACCATTGAAACAAGCGTGGATCAAGGAAGAGGACGAGACATAGGATGGTTATGGATTAGATACCTGAAAGGACGAGGTGTGGGAGAGGAACCCCATTTCTTACTAATCCTGAGCAGTACGAGTGCGGCAAGTGCGGTAGACTAAGACACAATTCATGCACTTGCCATTGGCAGATTAGTGAGGTATGACTATTGGTTGTTTTCATTATTTCATATTTGTCGTATTCATTCAATTAATTATGCATGTCTCAATCTATGCTTGTAATTATGTCAATTACTTGTATATTTCTAAGTTTATGTTTCATTGTATATTGAATTTCTATTTCATTGACTTTTTTTGTAGGATGGCGCAATTCCACCTGCTCGACACGGTGTACAAGGAGACCCACCGAGGACATCTCATAGCGGAGGGGCAGATAATAATCTCTACGTCTTGTTCAAATTTTTGTGAGCGTACATGTGTTCGTGAAGTAACGGGAGACTATGTTTTATTCCATGCAGGACCTTCCACTCCTTCGTCCTAGAACCCACAATGGGTTCTTGGACATGCAGTACGACAATAGATACACTCCTTTCCTGCAAAGAGCTGGCCTAGATGTCATCTCTTTTTAGGTTCGTTATGGGTTATCCAAGTTCAACTCAGCGGCCATAACTACGTTGGTTGACAGGTATTATCTTCAATCATTGCCTCCATTCATGGCCATTTGTTCATGCGCTTTCCTTTTTGACATGTAATCTTGCTTTGTCTAAAATGTAGGTGGCGACCGGAGACTCACAACTTTCACTTGCCTTTTGGAGAGATGATAGTCACGCTCCAAATGTTAGAAGATGCTAGGTCTGAGGATTCACGGCAATGCAGTGACTAGGTAGTGTAGGTCAGAAGGTTGAAGAGCATGAGTAGAGTCCTTCCTTGGGCATGAGGTTGGCGAGCAAGGGGCTCATAGTTCTAGAGTTCTAATCTCCTAGCTTCGGCAAGAGTTCGCACAGTGCCCTGAGGAGGCAGATGAGAAGATAGTTGGGTACTACTGTAGGGTGTGGATCCTAGACCTGTTTGCCTGCATTCTCTTCCCCGATGCCATAGGTGACACTGCATCGTGGATGTGGGTCCACTGCCTCACTGACTGGGACCAGACAGGTAAGTACAGCTGGGGCTCTATAGTGTTGGTTTTTTTTACCGGTAGCTTTGTGAGGCATGTCGTCGGACTTTGTCCTCATCGTCACTTGGTGGATGCGTGTACCTGCTCCAGTTGTGGATGTGGGCTCGTCTACCAGTTGGCTCCTTTTTTGCAGCCTCCTCTCCATGTCTCTTCTCCATCATCTCCTTGTCCTCTACCTCCCACCTCAACAGTTTCTACATCCATTCCTTATCTTTAGGCTTGATCTTAGTGTCGATCCACTGCTCAAAATCATAGAGCGGTGGAGGGGTCTACAAAAAATACATGAAAGGATCAAGATGCCCAAGAGGGGAGAGGGGTAAATTGGGCTAATTCTAAAATTCTTTCAATAATTAAACCCTACACTTAGCCCACTTCACCCCTTATGCCTAGAATGTGTTCCTATAGTTCTACCGCACAAAAGTTTTACACCCTAGGTTCCAATCCTACTCTAGCATGGCAATTGTAATAATGTAAAGACAAAAAATGAATTGCTCAAATGTAAATGCTTAAAGTAAAGAGAGGAGAAGGAACACGGTGATATTTTGCCGAGGTATCGGAGAGTCGCCACTCCCCACTAGTCCTCGTTGGAGCACCCACGCAAGGGTGTAGCTCCCCCTTGATCCGTGCAAGGATCAAGTGCTCTCTATGGGCTAATTCTTTGACACTCCATCACGGTGAATCGCCCACAACCGCTCACAACTTGAGTTGGGTCATCCACAAGCTCCGCTGAATGATCACCAAACTCTTGATCACCACCAAGCCGTCTAGGTGATGGCGATCACCAAGAGTATGAAGCAATAACTCTCACTTGACCACAACAAGTCTAATGAGAAGGATGGATGTACACTTGCTACTCTTCTTGCACTAATGAGGCCTTAATATTGGATTCTCAAATCTCAATCACCTCACTAGGCTCTTGCTCTCTTTTGCACTCTCAAAGGTGTTTCTTAGCTGAACAAATGGGCAAGAGAGCTCCCTTAGACGAGTGGAGTAAGTATTTATACCCCCTCATTCAAAACATAATGTTTAGAGGTTGAGTCATCACTCTGCGGGGTGACCGGATGCTTTGGTTAGGGTGACCGAATGCTCTGGTCAGTTATCCCCGCCACTATGTAGAAAGAGCCGTTAAGTTCTGACCGGACTCTGACCTACGTCCGGTCAGCACTAACCGGACGCGTCCGGTCATGACAAATGCTCTCTGGAACCTTACTGATGTTGACCGAACGCTAGCACCCAGAGTTCAGTCACTTTGCTGTTCAGCGTCCGGTCAGTTACCGGATCTTGACCAACGTCCGGTCGGCACTGATCGGACTCATCCGACCAGGAATCTCTCTCTAGAATCTCTCTAGAGTTGACCGGACTCTAGCACCCAACGTCCGGTCACTTTTCACTCAGCGTCCAGTCACAACCAGACGGCTCTAGTTGATCAAATGAACTGATCAGACTCACCCTTTAGCGTCCGGTCACAACCAGATCAGCGTCCGGTCAGTCATTTGACCCTCTATTCACTTCCAACTCGAAATCATATGTGAATGAAGTTTGCTCCAATTGATCTTAGGGCTACTCCAGAGCTACCTAGTGCTAGATTTGACAAGTGTGCACCACACCTAACTCACTAGACTCACCTAGGTCAAGCTACTAGTCCATACCCCCTTAATAGTACGGCCAAAGGAAAAATAAAGTCCTAAACTACTCTAAGTGTCTCTTCAACACCAAATGACACTTAGAACTAGTCCATCCTTAACCTTGTCGTCCATCCTTTGACAATCAAAACGATTTCCATCGTAGGGGCATGACAACCATGATTGCCCAATCAATTACAATTGCCATGACCTAACTTAAATTGCCTCTACAAAACACATGTTAGTCATAGTAATCTCATATTATCATTAATCACCGAAACCCAACTAGGGGTCTAGATGCTTTTAATCTCCCCATTTTTAGTGATTGATGACAATACAACCTCGAGTATGTAAAAGAGATGAGGTTTTCAACATGCTTGGTTCATATAAGCTTTTGACAATAAGAGCAAAGGAGTTAGACATGCTTATATGACCCAAGCTAACATGGTGTACTCAATTGATATGAAATAAGCATGAGTACAAGAAATAAAGCTCATTTGAATCAGAGTAAAACGCGGAAGCAAGGCAAATGAGCATAACCAAGTGACATGACATATATATAAATCAAAGTAGAGAGCACACATGTCAGATAAGTATCACAATCACACGTATGTATTTCAATGCAAGAAAGTAAACGTGAATGCATAATGTATCACACATAAAGAGCCAAAAGAAATAAATCATATCCTCCCCCTAGATGTAACGCTCCCCTAGATGTATCGCTTCCCCTAGATCTAACATACTTGATCCCTCTCCCCCTTTGGCATCAAGCACCAAAACCTAAGGGTCGGATGGTGGGGTAGGAGCAGACGAGTTGGGCGCTGAGGTGCGGTGAGAAATCTAGAACTGTGCAGCATCATCCTCTGACCCTGAGCTCTAAGTGGTCTGACCCTCTATCACTGGAAGTGAAGCTGAAGTGGTCTGGGTCTGCTCTGGGACTAGCGCGGCCTATGACTCTAGAGATATCACTGTATTCGGTGGCTCTAATGATGCAACAGATGATGGGAGCGTCTCAGTAGTCCTAGTAACTGGAGCAACTATGGTAGGAGTAGGAACTCATAGCTCTGGCAGTGTAGGCTACCCTGTAAGCTCGCTAAAAGTGGCATCGAGGCTCCTGGAAACTGGGGTGTCGGTCTTAAGCATCGAGGAACTCTGAGGCAGAGTGAAGCCCGTAACAATAGGTGTGAAGTGAGGACCCTAGGCTATCACTGGCAAAGCAAACCACTGGGACACATGCTCTATAGGTGAAACAAACTAAGTAGTTGGCTATCCCTAACTTCGAAGCCCACTGGGCTGTACAGCTGGAGTCACTGAAGTGGTGGTAGGCTGGCCGATCTGAGGTGTAGAATGTGGTGGAGCAACCCCAATAGCAGTGATGACATGCTGCATAAAGCCAAGTAACTGCTACTGGATTAGGAGCTACTGCTGCTACATGGCCTGCTGCTGCTGCTGTATGGCTTGCTACTGTCTCTAGAACTCATCCTATCTAGCCTAAACTTGTGCTAGTGCAGCTGTGGTCTCCTAGGCCTAGCGTGCCTAATCCGGCCTCATCCACTCAAGAATTGCTAGAAGAGCGGGGTCTGTTTGTGGTGGCTATGGAGCTGAGCTAGAGCCACTGGCCTCTCTGTCATGTGGTCGAGGAAGCATCTGAGGAATAGCCTGATAATCATCATCAGAACTGTCACTAGGGTCACTCTCGACCACACCCTCCTGCCAAGCATCTAGCTCCTCCTCTGTCGCTGCAATGCCCCTGATGATCTCATCCTGCTGGGTTATTATCTCCGGGACCTCTGGGCGATGACTTGGCCAGCGAGGTGTCCTCGCACTACTATGGCGGAGCATCTAAGCCATGTTATAAGGAGGGAACTCTATAGTAGCACCTATGTACTCAACCATTGTCTCTAGGGACTTCTGTGTATCTGCCTTTCTAATCAAGAAGGTAATCCAGTGAGCGTATCTGTGACCTCTAAACCCCTCTGCAAGAGTGTCCTCCATCTCTGAAAGAATGACATTCCAAATATCAAACACTGTCTACTGCACCAGAGAGTTCACCAACCATAACTGAATGCAAGTCAATCCCTCGTGGTAACCCATCCTCGGGAGCAGAGTCCTCCTCATGATAGCATCAAGAAGCTAAGCTATAGGAGTAAGGTCTCATGGTGTCCTACTCGACCCCTCACCAAATGGCTCTGTGGGTGGCACAAGCCCTCCGTGAGGGCATTTGGGAGGCTCTGTCTGATCGTAGCAAACCTCGTGAAGGCGAATGGGTGACTTTGGAATCCTGAGGATCTCTCTGACCCTTGAGCTCTATAGCTTGTAGTCACGGACTCTGAATGCAAAGTGTATGAATATGTGTCTTAGGTCAATCCAAAGTGAAGAGTAGAACTCATGGACCCATGATGGAACATAGCGGCTAGTCCGTCCAAGAAGGTCTGTCAACCCTGGCAGATAAGATAGATGGGGACGAATCTGCTCGCCTGCTGCTGCAACAAGTGACTCAATGGAGCAAACTCTTTGAGATTTGAATGCAACTCCACTATTCAGATAAGCATTGTAGAAGTCCTCCTGCAGTGGTGTATAGAAGTGATCTAAAGCATGCTCATCCTGCCTTGGTGGAAACCAGTCCTCAAACTGCACGAAGCGAAGCTACTGCACTTGCTTGGCTGTGGCTGCCCTCAAGTCAAGGTGAGTCACCGATGGCGGACCCTATGGTCTAGGAGGTGGATGAGAGCCCCTCCTCTATGTCTTAGGCCTCGGCTCACCTGAGTACAAGTATGACTAGAGCATCATAGCCGTGGCTGAGGTGCCTGCTCTATCTCCTCGATCTGCTCTGCCTGCTCAGTCTGCTCAGCCCGCTGAGTATCCTCTGACTGCACTGGTAGCTGTGTCTACTGCTGTGTCTCCCCCTAAGGCTGACTCTCCTCTATAGTGACACGCCATCCTCCAAGCATGACAGTCCCAGCTAGACTACCATAAAGACTCTCAACCCTCTCGACGATGGCCCTCTAAGCTGGTGATAGCTGATCTGCAATATGGACACCACTCCTAGCTCCACCTCTCTCCATTCGCTCCACGGCGGCTACCACTACTGCTGCTCTCTTAGCCTCTACATCAATGAGCTTCTGCTTCTTTGTTGTAGTCTTCTTGGCCTTGCCTTTCTCCTGAGCAGTCAAGCGAGGCGGAGGCCTCAGATCCTCATCACCTGGACCACCTCCGGCATTCTTGACACATGCCATTGCTAGAGCTAAAAAGAACTACTGTCATGGATGAGAATCAACTGCTGACTGACACTCACGAGGCTTGGCCTCGATTAGTACTTGCGGGCTTGGCTCTGAGTTCACTAACAACTGCAAAGAGAACCACAAAAGCACCGACTCGCTACACGATAGAATAGATAGGATATATAAATAATCATAATATACATCTAGAGATGTAAAACCCTAAGAAGCAAGTAATGAATATGAAATTAGAGGCAATGGCTTGCTACCTGATGAAACGGTGATCAAAGAGCAAATGAACAGATCATGGTGCACCATCGGGTCGGCAATGGCTAGGGTTAGGGTTCTGGCACGACATGGTGTGACAGTCGAGCAATGTAGTGGGCATGGTGGATGGTGGCTAGGGCACTGACGTGGATGCAGTGGTGCAACGGCAGAGGTGGTCATGAGCACGACAGTGTGGGGCGCGGCTAGGCAATGGCACAAGCGGCGGTGCTGGCGTGGGCACGGTGACGCACCTGCAGTGTGGGTGCGTGAGCGTGGAGCAAGCGCGGCGGTGGAGCTGCGATGTGGGCGCGTGAGCATGGAGGAGCTACAGTGCGGGAGTGGGAGTAGGAGCGTGGAGCAGGTGCGACAGCGGAGGCGTGGCTAGGGCACGGGCATGCAGACCAAGGATGGCTGCGACGGCAAAGTCGGCGGGATAGTGTGGCGACATGGTTAGGGCAAAACGCGAGCATGATGGTTAGGGTTATATGGTGCCCCCATGACAGATAAGAAAAGGAAAGGAATAGAGTCCTAGATCCAATAGATTTCTACTAACCGGACGCTCTGGTGGCAACGACCGAACGCTGCCACCTAGAGTTCGATTAACAACAGAGAGGTCCAATACCTCTCAAGTCATGACCGGACGCATCTGATTACCTCTGACCGGATGTAGCCAGAGTCCGGTCGATCCTGACAATGCCTTCTTCGCTTGAATGGACGTAGGGAGACCATCTGACCAGATGCAGGATGAGCACTGGAAGCAGAGTCCGGTCCATCGTCCGGTCACTCTTTTTCAGCAAATCTTCAATGTTCCTTCGCGCTGCCTGTTCCCAATCAAGTCCCAACTTCAATAAGACCCAAATAAGCACCAATTGGGACTGATGTGAGTGACCTCTCTCAAACCCTTAATTTTTTCAAAATATTTTGCCTTAGGCTATACTTTTTTTAAGAAAATAGGCAATAAAAGGGTAATTGAAAGGAAATGACAAAGCAACATACATGCATATGCAATGCAATACTTGAAAGTAATTCTAGTTGCTTGTCAAGTTTGATCCAAGGTTAAGCTTCTTCACACGCTTTTCGGTGGTTATCTTAACCATGTTAGACAAGCCCTAAATGCATTACCAAAAATTAAACATGTTGTATATTACAATGCAATGCAAGGGACAACACAAGCTCATTTTCTAGTGAAGTTACTAAAATCAAGCACATTGAGCTCATTTCTCAACTGATAAAAAATAGCCTCATCTAGAGGTTTAGTGAAGATATCCGCCAATTGATTCTCGGTCCTTACACCTTCTAGTGATATATCATTTTTAGCAACATGATCTCTAAGAAAGTAATGGCGGATATCTATGTGCTTGGTGCGAGAGTGTTGAACCAGATTATTAGCAAGCTTTACCGTGCTCTCATTGTCACACAAAAGAGGTACTTTTTCTAGAACTACACCATAGTCTAGCAAAGTTTGCTTCATGTAAAGTATTTGTGCACAACAAGCACCCGCGATAATGTATTTCGCTTCAGTGGTGGAAAAGCCACACTATTTTGCTTCTTGGAGGACCAAGACACTAGTGATCTACCAAGCAAATGGCACCCTCCGGATGTGCTTTTTCTATCAATTTTGCAACCGGCATAATCCAAATCGGAATAGCCAACTAGTTGAAATCTAGCTCCTTTGGGATACCAAAGACTAATGCTTGGTGTGTGCTTAAGGTACCTAAGGATTCTTTTAACGGCAACTAAATAAGCTTCCTTAGGATTAGCTTGAAATTTAGCACACATACGCACACTAAATATGATGTCAGGCCTAGATGTGGTCAAATATAACAAGCTACCAATCGTAGAGCAGCAGAGAGTATGATCAACCATTTTACCTCCCTCATCTAGGTCAAGATGTCCATTAGATGACATTGGTGTCTTGATTGGCTTATATTCATCCATATTGAACCTCTTGAGAAGATCATTGGTATATTTCTCTTGAGAGATGAAAATCCCTTCTCTCATTTGCTTGACTTGAAAACCAAGAAAGAATGTAAGCTCTCCAATCATTAACATCTCGAACTCCTTCGACATTAATTCACCAAACTCTTTGCAACAATCTTCATTTGATGATCCAAAGATGGTATCATCAACATATATTTGACAAATGAAGATTTCTCCATCAAGCTTCTTGGTAAATAGTGTGGTGTTGTCCTTCCCAATAGTGAAGCCCTTCTTAATGAGGAAATCCCAAAGGCGTTCATACCAAGCTCTTGGGGCTTGCTTAAGCCCATATAGCGCCTTAGACAACCTATAAACATGATTAGGATATCTAGGGTCTTCAAACCCAGGAGGTTGATCAACATAGACTAGTTCATTTATGAAGCCATTTAAAAATGCACTTTTAACATCCATTTGATATAATTATATTTCATGATGTGATGCATATGTAAGGAGGATACGAATGGCTTCAAGTCTTGCAACCGGTGCAAAGGTCTCTCCAAAATCCAACCCTTCACTTGAGAAAACCCCTTTGCAACTAGTCTTGCCTTGTTCCTCACTACAACGCCTTGATCATCTTACTTGTTGTGGAACACCCACTTTGTTCCAATGACTCTTACACCTTGTGGTCTCTCTTCAAAAGTTCAAACTTCATTGCGAGTAAAGTTGTTCAACTCTTCATGCATGACATTTATCCAATCCAAATCTTAAAGAGCTTCTTCTACATTTTTAGGTTCAACACAAGAGACAAAATGAGTGATGTTCAATAAACGAAGCAAGTTTTTGAGAGCAAGTCATTACACCCTTTGAAGGACTCCCTATGACGAGATCTTGTGGATGAGCTTGTAGTAGAGGTGAATTTCTTCTATCAACCACTCGAGGGGGAGGTTGTGGAGCATCAATATCTTGAGCTTGTGCCACCATTTGATCATAAGAGACATGAGTATCTTTATTTTCTACTCTCCCATCTTTATCACCATCTTGTGGCACATTTGATGAAGAAGGTGGATCAATCACTTGTACATCATCTTCATCATCTTTAGGCTTAATGTCTCCAATCTCCAACCAGAATGTTCTTCATGGCCTCCCTCAATGGTTCATCACCTACATCATCAAGATTCTCATGTGCTCCTTGGGAGCCGTTAGATTCATCAAATTCCACATCATATGTTTCTTTAACCAAGCCGGTGGCATGATTAAATACTCGATATGCTTTGGACTTTAATGAGTAACCAACAAGAAAGCCAATATCACAACGTCTTTGAAACTTCCCTAGGTGTTGCCGCTTCTTGTAGATGTAGCATTTGCAACCAAACACCTAGAAAGAAAGAGACGTCTGGCTTCTTTCCATTGAGCAACTCATAAGGTGTCTTGCCAAGAAACTTTTGAAGCAATAGGTGGTTGGATGTATAACATGCGGTGTTGATAGCTTCCGTCCATAGAGCTTCAGGCGTATTATACTCATCAAGCATTGTTCTTGTAAGTGTGATAAGTGTGGTTTTTTCTCTCAACTACACCATTTTGTTGAGGAGTATATGTTGTGGAGACCTCATGTTAGATTTCAACCTCATCACAATAAGCTTCAATGTTTGTGTTGTCAAACTCTTTTTTATTATCACTTCTTATCTTCTTGAGCTTCACTTTAAACTTATTTTGTGCTCTCTTAGCAAACTTCTTGAAACATGATGCAACCTCGGTCTTGTCATGAAGGAAGAACACCCATGTATATCTAGAGTAGTCATCAACAATCACAAGACAATAAAGATTTCCTCCCAAACTCTTGTAAGTTGTTGGTCCAAATAAGTCCATGTGAAGGAGCTCTAGCACTCTTGTTGTTGACATGAAAGCTTTTGTAGGATGAGTGTTGGCAACTTGCTTGCCGGCTTGACATGCACTACAAAGCTTGTCCTTCTCAAATTTCACATCCTTCAACTCTCTCACCAATTCATTCTTCATAAGCTTCTTGAGTGAGCTCATCCCAACATGAGAAAGTCTTCTATGCCATTGCCACCCAAGTGATGTTTGGTGAATAGGCATGTCTTCAAGTTGGCATCTTCGGAGGTGAAATCAACTAGATATAGGTTGTTGTATCTAAATCCCTTGAATATAACTTGATCATCATCTTTCTTAGATACAACCACTTCCTTCTCGGTAAACAAGCATTGGAAGCCAAGATCACACAATTGACCAATGGATAGCAAGTTGAAGCTCAATGAAGCAACATATAGCACATTTGAGATTGAATGATCATTTGATATAGCCACTTTGCCCAATCCTTTGACTTTGCCCTTTGAATTATCACCAAATGTAATTCTTTCTTGACCATTAACTTCTTCATCTAGTGATGTGAACATACGAGGATCACCGGTCATATGTTGAGTGCAACCACTATCAATTACCCAATGATTTCCACCGGTCTTGTAGTTCACCTACACACAAGAGATCAAGCTTATTTAGAGAACCAAACTTGTTGAGGTCCCTTGATTTTCTCAACAAGTGACTTTGCAACCCAAATTTTCTTAGGTCTATTCTTGTTGGGAGGTCCTAAGAATATGACTTTCATTTTTCCACTAGGGTCCTTTCTAAGCATGTAATGAGCATTGAAAGCAAAGGGTCTAGCATGTTTGGGCAAGCGTTGTGGTGGTGGAGTTTGACACTCATGGGTAAAGTGACCTTCTTATCCACACTCAAAACACCTCTTTGGCTTTAGCTTTGATTTGTGTTGTTGTTGGTGTTGAGTTTGAGCCTTCTTCTCTTGATGTGCCAAGTACCCAATGCCACTTCTATCTATCTTCATGACGGTATTCATGAGTAGCTCACTTTAAAGATGTTGATCTCTTGTAAACTTGCTCAAGCTGGTCTTGAGATGTTCTTTTTCTAACTTGAGCTTCTTGTTCTTTTCTTTGAGTTCATCATGATTTTTCTCTATCTTTAGTCTCTTGTTCTCTTTTTTGAGCATCTCATTCTCAAGAGCTAGATCACTATCATGGTTAAGGTTCTATATCACAATAGTGTTGGTGGTTGATAGCTTTTCAAGATCTTTCTTGAGCTTCTCATTCTCATTCTTGATCTTGACATACTCATCATAGTTGTCGGACTCAACCACTTGCTTGCCTTTGCTACTAGAACCTTGCTCAATGCTCTCAATAATTAAATCATCATATGATGTAGCTATATCAATCTTAACAACATTGTTAGTAGCATCGTGTGGCTCATTGGATAAAAACTCATGAGAGACAACAAGATTATCATGATTAACTTTGAGGTTGGTATACTCTTCTTTTAGCATATTGTAGCTAGTGGTGAGCTCATTATGTATCCCCTTAAGTTTATCATATTTTTCTTTAAGCTCCTTTTTAGATGATTTTAGCTCCTTGAGTTTGGATGACATAGTTTTATGTTCTTCTCTAAGCTCAACACTAGCTTTTTCCGCTAAATCATATTTAGCTAAGAGTGAGTCATTCTCATGTTCTAGCTTTTCATTTTTAGCTCTTGTCTTCCTAATGATTTTAGTATATTGGTTAAGCAACTTGACAAGATCATCATAGGAAGGTGATTCAAATTCATCATCACTATCACCATCATCATTGCTAGCATGATCATCACCACTACTATCATCATCATTTGATACCTTTTGTTCACCCTTGGCCATAAGGCATAGGTGTGTAGAGGATGATGGCGGTGGTGTCGGTGAAGATAGTGAAGAGTCAATCACAATAGCGGCCACCTTCTCGTTCTCACTGTCATCATCGGATGAGCAACTTGATGAATCAATATCCGTGAGCCAATCACTGACGATGTATGCCTTGCCATTTTTCTTCTTCTTATAGAAATCCTTCTTCTTGTCATCCTTCTTCCTGTATGGCTTGATTTTCTTCTTCTCATCACCATCTTCATTACTTGAGTCATCTTTCTTGCGCTTGTACTTCTTCTTGTATTTGTCTTTCTTTGGCTTGGGGCAGTGATGTGCTAGATGACCAAGTTCTCCACAATTATAGCAATCCATCTAGGAGATTGGCTTCCTTCTATTGCTAGTGAAAAACTTCTTTTTGCCATCAAACTTGACACCATTCTTGTTGAGCTTCTTAAGCATCTTGGCGGTTCTTCTCACCATGAGAACAAGGCTTGTATCATCAATTTCATCATCACTTGAGCTCTCATATTCAACTCTTGCTTTTCCCTTGTTCTCTTGGCTAGCCTTGAATGCCAAGTCTTTCTTCTTGGTGGAGGAAGAACCATCTTATGGTGTGATGTGCATATACATTTCATATGCATTGATCTTTCCCAATATTTGTGTTGGCGTAGCGGTGGAAAGATCGCCTTGATGAAGCACGGTCACAATATGCCTATATTTGTCAATGGGGAGGACACTCAAGATCTTTCTTACAACATCGGATGGTTGCATTTGTATGAGTCCAAGCCCATTGACTTCCTCTACAAGGACATTCAAGCGTGAGTACATTTCATTAGCACTTTCTTTCGGAAGCATCTCAAATGAATTAAGCTTTTTCATAACTAGATGATTGCGTTCCTCACGCTCACTCTTTGTTCCCTCATGGAGCGCACAAATGTTCGGCCATAGTGTATGGGCGTCCTTGTGGTCCCGCATACGGTTAAACACATCTTTGCAAAGGCCTCTAAAGATAGTGTTTCTAGCCTTTGCATTCCATTTCTCATAATTGACCTCATCCCCTTGAAGGTGTGTGGGATCCTTAGGTTTTGGGAAACCTTGAGAGGCGGCTCTAAGAATTCCAACATCTAGAGCTTCTAAGTAAGCCTCCATGTGGATTTTCCAATAAGAAAAATTATCTTCCTCAAAGATAGGAGGAGGTCCATCCCTATGGGACATCTTTCTCTAGGCGGTTAAGCCTAATTTAGTGAGCACGAGGCTCCGATACCAATTGAAAGGATCAAGATGCCAAAGAGGGGGAGGATGAATTAGGCTAATTCTAAAATTCTTTCAATAATTAAACCCTACACTTAGCTCATTTCACCCCTTGTGCCAATAATGTGTTCCTATAGTTTTATCGCACAAAAATTTTGTACCCTAGGTTCCAATCCTACTCTAGCATGGCCATTCTAAGAATGTAAAGACAAGAAATGAATTGCTCAAATATAAAAGCTTAAAGTAAAGAGAGGAGAAGGAACACGACGATGTTTTGCCGAGGTATCGGAGAGTCGTCACTCCTCACTAGTCCTCGTTGGAGCACCCGCGCAAGAGTGTAGCTCCCCCTTGATCCGCGCAAGGATCAAATGCTGTCTATGGGCTGATTCTTCGACACTCCGTATTTTATTTACTTTCTATATAAAGAGAAAAAATAGTCATAAGGTGTATCCATATTTAGTTTGTGAACGATGTACAAGCATCCTTTTATTAAAAATCATTTAGAACTTGTATGGCAATTATATACACTCAAAATATGCTTCCATGCAAAAATTTGGATTTTCTGAACCACTTTTAGGTATTATTCGAATTATTTTGAGGTAAATAGAGATAGAAGGTCGAATTATTGTGCAAAACAACTAAATTTTCCATGTATCTCCACGACAAATGATTGAATGAACCGTATGAGCCCAAATATATTATTTTTTAATCTTATTAGGGGTACAGGTAAGTTCAATTTGGAATTTATTTTCGATAGACATGTAAAAATTCATTTAAACTATAGAAAATAGTAAAACATTTTCAAGATTTCTGAACTCCGAGAGAACAACTCATTTCGTCTATATATTGCGTATAAAAAAGTTTTAATAAGGTACATAAGACAAAAATTTATATGATAACAACGACTTTTTAAAAAATACGTATAACAAAGACCTTTTCCGAGCTAAGCCTGTTAGCGTCCAAATTTACAAACACATTATAAAACCATCGTAGGCTATGAGTTGTGTACTATAGAGGCAACATTTGAATGACCACCTCATGGACCTTCTTATGGTACTCAAGTAGGGTCTTGAAGGTGCCAAAGCTTTGCCCGGCAGAGATTGTGTGTTTTCTATAGCTAGTGTCCCTTCCAATCAGAGATAGATACCATATTCACGATTAAAAGATATCAGATTCACATTGTGTTTATTACATAGTCCAGTTGATACATGTCCTAGTAGGACTTAATACATGATTGAGTTGTCACTTGTCAGTGACTACATCTTCAAAGTCTGTGGCAGTAAAAAATTTCATTTTAATATAAGGTCGGGCGTGTGGCGATGGAAACTTCTGAATCTTGGAATGAGTCTTGTCTCCGACTTGGTCCTTCGATCTGTCCAGTTGCAACAGCTCGGATGGCAATGGGCCATATGCGGCCACTGCCTATCAAATGATCAAATCAATGGCGAGTTTTCACATGTTCTGGTACACTCGTTAGCGTCGAGGTCACTACAGAGCTGTAGTAGGTGCAAAGAATGGTAGAGCTGAGGGTGAATCGGTCAGTGATTGGGAGTGCAGTGTACTAGTACTGCAGTGGAGAAGTCGTTGCAGGGACTTGAGAAAAGTCGCCTGATTCCCAGTCTTCGAGGGCTACGGTAATGGAAGCACACTTGCAAATGAGCCGTGCCCAATTGGTGCTTCGTTTTAACGCAACCAATGAACTACATGCGCAGGAAGCCTAAACAAAATATACAAAAATAAATAAAGGTCAGTCCACGCTTGGCGCATGCCGTCATGGCGCGCGTTCGAGCTCAGGCCAGTCTCTCCATCATGCCTCTACTATACAATACAGCCTACTCCTAGCTAACCTACAGTGCTGTGAAAAAACACAACCCAAATGGAGTTCTTCTCACGGCTTCTTCTCGTCTGCCTTCTAGTGGCCGTGTGGGCGCTCGCTGCCACCGCAGCCGTCCCGGCAGCACCGAGTCCTGGGCCTGCCGGCTGCGCGACGATGGCGAGGTGCGGCGGCATCGATGTCCCGTACCCGTTCGCCTTGGAACCACAGTGCGCGATCCACGGCGACTTTTATCTCAACTGCACGACGGCTGTTGGCGGCACCCCCAAGCTGTATCATTCTAACTTGGAGGTGATGAACATCTCCGTGCAGGATAACAAGGTCTGGATCAAGACTTGGAATGTCTCGGCAGTGCTACAACGAAACGAATGGGTTGATATGAGAACAACGAGTGGATGGACCTTCGTGGCAGCCCTTCGTGCTATCAGCAGAGGATAATAAAATCATCGTTTTAGGGTGCAATAGTCTTGCCTACCTGGTCAGCGACATTGTAAGTCTTGATTCCACAGTTCGATCTCTTTATTTATACACACACACACACATATTACTTTCAGCTAATTTCTAACATATGAAATTCCATGTGGCTACGCAACAATATTCATATACGTAGTACGCAATCGGATGCTGGACGACATGCAACGATACAATCCCCAAGGTAAACGGCTCATGCTCCGCTACTGCAGGGTGCTGCCAGTTGGAACTCCCGAAGGGCGTGCAACAGTATCATGGATTTTTCAACTCGTTGTACAACACCACTCAGATATGGAGGGAGTACCCATGCAACTATTTCACTGTGACGGAAAGCACCCGTCTTCAACTTCACCACCCACTTATCTCACCACGACGGAGTTCTATGACAGAGATGATGCAAGGACACCAGTAGTGATGGAATGGGCGATTGCACAGAATACTACATGTGAAGGAGCCAAAATCAACAAGACATCTTATGCGTGTGTTAGCAACGATAGCTATTGTAGCACGAACGATGCGGGCTACGTCTGCAAGTGCTCAGATGGATATGAAGGCAATCCTTACATCGTCGGCGGATGCACAGGTTCATCTTCATGTCCATTATTTTCCTTAGTTTTTTCTTATCATGCGAACACAACATACATACATGTTTCAACCAAACAGTGAGTGGTTCCTCAAAAAGTTAATAAGATTAACCTATAGTCTTATGTGATTTCAGATATCAATGAATGCATTTTTCCTAACCGTTGTCCTGGAGAGTGCATAAATACACTGGGGAGTTTCACTTGTTTATGTCCACAAGGACAAAGCATGATTGGTGGCGTTTGCACGAAAAATCAGAAGTTAACATGGATGGCACCGGTGGTCGGTAGGTTCCTAAGAACTCGAAGGAATACATTATATATGTTTGTGTTGACTTGTGAACCATGTTCAGAAGTGCTCAGATTGTATCTATAACCATTCAGGTGCAAGTATTGGAGTTGTGGTTCTTGTGGTTACAATCACTTGTGCATGCTTGATCCAAGAAAGACGAAAACTACATCACATCAAACAAAAGTATTTTAAACAGCATGGTGGCCTACTGCTATTCCAAGAGATGAAGTCACAACAGGGAGTTCCATTCGAAGTATTCTCCGAAGAAGAACTGCAACATGCCACAAATAGGTTTGCTGAACAACAAGTCATTGGCCATGGGGGCCATGGAAAAGTTTATAAGGGAGTTATGAAGGGCGATATGGAAGTTGCCGTGAAAAGATGCATGACAATTGATGAACAACAAAAGAAAGAATTCGGCAAGGAGATGCTAATCCTATCCCAGATCAACCACAGGAATATTGTAAAGCTCCTCGGTTGTTGCTTGGAAGTTGAAGTCCCCATGTTGGTGTATGAGTTCATCCCAAATGGCACATTGTTCCATCTCATCCATGGCAACCGTACTCGACATATATCCTTGGACACTCGCCTAAGGATTGCCTATGAGTCTGCAGATGCCTTAGCTTATCTTCATTCATGTGCATCCCCACCAATCCTCCATGGCGATGTCAAGTCTACCAACATCCTTCTCAATGGTGACCTAACAGTGAAAGTATCCGACTTTGGAGCATCTATTCTAGCACCAAGCGATGAGTCACAGTTTGTAACACTTGTCCAAGGAACTTGTGGCTACCTTGATCCAGAATACATGCAAACATGCCAATTAACAGATAAGAGTGATGTTTACAGCTTCGGAGTTGTTCTCCTAGAGTTGCTCACACGCAAGAAGGCGTTCAACCTCCAAGGACCCGAGCACAAGAAGAGCCTATCTATGGTGTTTCTATATGCAATGAAGGAAAACAAGCTAGAGGATATCCTGGATGATGAAATCAAGAATAATGAGAATTTGGAGGTTCTTGAGGAGATTGCAGAGTTAGCAAGACAATGCTTGGAAATGTGCGGCGTAAATAGACCGTCAATGAAGGAAGTTGCAGACAAACTTGATAGACTGAGGAAGTTCTTGCAACATCCATGGGCACAGAAGGATCCCGAAGAGTTGGACAGCTTGCTTGGTGAGTCATCATCGTTGGTTAACTTAGGGGCCCTTAGTACGGGGAATTTCAGCATCACAAAGAGAGCTTCTATGGGCTTAGAATCAGGGCGTTAGTGACTACAACATACATTGTTCGTCGACTAATATTTACCTGCACGATAGATACTCTTCTTCCTCAACTCAGGTTTAATTTGTACTCCTATATATGTGTCATAGGACGGGTGGTTGTGAACATCCTTGATTATTGTAGATGCTAGAGATTACCTCTTTTTATATATTGAAAAATGTGTCATGAGTGAGGTTACATGTGGAGGATTACACTGGCCTGTAATGGAAAGGGCTTGCCACATCACGTGATCGGGTTGCCGGTTGCATGCTACATCGTCATGGGACCATGTCACTAGTCGATGTGGAAAACTCTGTATTGGGTCAAAACAGACCATGACCACATTCCGATAGGGATGGAAGTTAGTTTTAGACTTTAGTTTAATTTCTCATCACTGTGTGATGCACTTCAGGATCCTTGTGAATGGTGATTTAAGCATCTCAGGGCAGTTCATCCAAAGAAACTAATACACTTTGTTAGTCAAAATTTAGAGATTTCCTTAAAAGAATGAAAACATTGGTTCGTAATTTTGGTGCCCTCCAAAATAGTTTTTTTTCAAAGATAATGGAGACGTTGTAACTTCATACCACTTCAAAATAAATACATCAGACCATAATTATTATTACAAGTATAAATCCTTAAAAGCCTTCGATGAGATGCAAAGAATTGCATGAATCTTGACTCTAGAAGTTGGCATGCCTTAACATAAATGATTTCATTTTTTTCTATTTTATGTGAGTTTTTGTTAATTGCACTCAAATGTTCATGATTTAATTTCCAGTCTGTTGTAAGATTGCAAGAACTAAGGATTTAAAAGCGGAGTACTGGACAGCTATAGTATTACACTAAAAAATTCTATTGTAGGTTGTGAATAGAAAACACTTAATAACATAAATGATTATACTTTTTTCTATTTTTTCTAAGATTTATTACGTTGTCAATTAAATAGCAAAAATTCTATTGTAGCTTTCTTATGCAACAGTGAAATGCAACGTGGATCTCTAAACTTCTTTTTGTGTTTTAATCTGGGTTCATGAACTTTGAAAGTGACTATCTAGGTTTTCAACTTTTCAGCTGATTCATTCAAAATGTGAATTCATGTTTATTATTAGACCAAGAGTGAACTTAGAATGAATCATGTGAAAAGTTAAAGGACCCAGATGATCACTTGAGAGTTTGTGGACCCAAATTAATGAGAATGTGCGGAAAAAGTTTAAGGACAAACGAAGTATTTCACTCTTTCTGCAACAATAATAAAGCCAAATGATTAGTTATAAGTCAAACTGTAATAGCCAAATTATATAATAGATGTCTCATATTTATCTATAATTTTTTACGACACTACTTTTTATCCATGACCGATAGTACGTCTCTTTGGTATTTCACCTCACGTCCACTTGTTGCTATCTAGACTCACTATTACATAGGCTCTCTTTCCTAGCTTGTTGCTTGCATGAGAGCTAAATTCTCCTCCACACTAAAAATATATACTGACTACCTTGACAAAAAAAAAAAGATTATTATTGGACTTGCCCTAGCTAGGTGCCGGGTCTTGTCCAGTAGAGACATGCTTGGAATAGTGAAGAGAAGATAGATATCATATTCACGACTTTTCAAAAAAAAAAGGACATATCGTATTTACATGCATCACCCAGGCCTGCTGCACTGACTATGTACATGCTTGTTCAAAGTCCATGGCAGTAGCAGTCAGCAGATAAGGCCGGTTCGTGTGGCGATGGAAGCATGCAGCTGAAACTTGGAACGAGTCTTGTCTCCCACTTTGTCCTTGTATGTGTCCAGTTGCAACAGCTCGTATGGCAAGGGGCCATGCGGCCATGCCTATCAGTGCTCAGTTTTCACTCAGCTTGGAGTCTACTCGTCGAAGTAGATTCCTGGTAGAGATCTGTAGGTGGAAAGAATGATAGAGATGGCAAGTGAATGAATGGTTGGATGGGAGTGCACTGCATTGCAGTACAGAATACGTTGCGATGACTTAGAATAGAAACGTATATATGCCCCGAAGTCTTTGAGAGCTATCGCAACTGAAGCCTGCACTTGCAATTGCAAATAAGCTGTCCCAATTGGTGCCTCGTTTTAACGCACCAATGAACTGCCCCTGCAAGAAGCCTACCGGAAAAAAAAAATTCAAAAATAATGGTCAGTCCACGCTTTGGCGTAAGCCGTGCGCCACGGTAGTTAGGATGAGTAGAGCTCAGACTTTAGCTAAAACTGCTCTAGCTTCAGTTTTTCTGGTGGAGTAGTTTTCTTTAATTTCAGATAGCTATTCTAAAATAAAGAACATTTAGTAAAATAACTTCTCGTAAAAGTATAAAATGTTTGTTGGGACAAGCGTCCCGAACAGGGTTGAGAAGTGAAGGTTCCTTGGTGAAGACTAGCTGGACAAGGCCACTCGGGGGAGGTTTCATGCGAGGGTCACGAGGGTCTCATGTGGAGGTCTATGGACTAAGGTCCCGGACGAAGGCCAGTTGGACGAGATCCCCTAACGGAGGTTCTAGGTAGAAGACCCTGAACGAAGGGGCGGAGCGAAGGTCCTAGGATGAAGGTCTAGGGCAAAGGCCCGATGAGGGAACTCATTAGGGTTTTCAAAGTGAGTGGGAGAGGAGAGAGGAGAGAGACTCCCTTGCCCTCATGTTATTGGCATTATATAGGCAAGCAGAAGTTTATAAGCGACCCCTCGGTGGGGGTTGATTTTACATGCCACTCCAATGGCGCTAGTTGGGCCTCTTCTAGGGGACTTGGTCCATATGAATATGGCATGTCCCCACAGTGGCCCCTCATCTACTAGGTTATGGCAGGTACTACATTACCTAGTAGATGCTCATACTAGTAGATGCACAATACAACTCGAACCTTGGTTGCGAGGACTGCCCTTCGCAAACCACACGTGCAGTCTCACTAAAAACTCCATCCCAAAAACCCTGTGGGGAAAAAGGGCATGAAGAAAAGAGCACGTGCACGACTCTAACCTATACATGTACTAAGTCCTGAGGCGTCTACCTCTGAGTGCCTTGTTCTTCCAGATGTTTTCACCTTTGGGCTTCGGCTTCTTTCTGCACTTCTATGACATGGTTCGTTGGCTTCGCTTGGTGCATAGGCCTTCATCTTCAAGGCCTTCTCCTCTAATATCTTCTCGACACAAAGGTCTTTGGCTCTAAGGTCTTTTTGGCATGGAGGTCTTTATCCTCAAGCCTTCTCGGTGCGGAGGTCTTCATCTTCAAGGCCTTCCCAACGCGGAGGTCTTCCTCTCCGAGCCTTCTCGGCGAGGGGGCCTTCATATTTGAGGCCTTCTTGGCGTGGGAGTCTTCATCTCCGAGCCTTCTCGGTGTAGAGGTCTTCATCTTCAAGGCCTTCTTGACGTAGGGGTCTTCGTCTCTAAGTCCTTCAAATCTTCGCTCACGAGCGCCAAGCAAAAGACTTCACGCTTCGTAGTGGTTGGTCCTCCTATGCACTCCCCTAGCCCCTCTTGGCTGGCGCTCGTGACTGAATCCTTAGCCACGCTTGGTGTAGTCGATGTAGTCGTAGTAGTGGGAGTAGATGTCTAGATCGAAGTTATCGGTGAGTCCCTCGAGCCAGAGTGGTTGACGAAGGTGTAGTAGACCTTGGTACCAAAGGAGTTGACATAGCCCCTCGAGTTTGGCGATAGAGGCAAGTCATTGTAGGTGTTGATGTTGAAGGTGTCGATGGAGGCTCTTGAGCCGTTGTAGTGGGTTAAGATGATGGCGAAGCCCCTCTTGCCAATGTGTTGGTGGAGGCCAGTCGTAGAGGTTCATTGACTATGTTTGTGAAGGCCCTCTTGCAAAAGGTGTTTGGTGGAGGTGATGTTGGTGTAAACGTCGATGGTGTCAGCAAAGCCCCCTCGTGCTGACGTGTTGGCGAAGGCGAGTTATCATGGTTTTGCTGAAGGCCCTCCTAAGATGGTGGTGAAGGCCCTCCTAAAAAATGTGTTTTGGCGGAGGCTATGTTGGTGAAGTCACCTAAGATGGTGGTGAATCCCCTCATGCCAAAGAGCTTGGCGAAGGTGAAGCCGATGTAGACGTCGACGCCGCGTGCCGAAGGCCGTAGAAGTCACGTGAAAATGCGCCTGAGTTGATAGGGTGCATTTTTCAGGGACTTAGTTTAAGCGTCATAACTTCGTTGAATATCAACTTGCTGGCAAGTTTTTCAACACTCAAAAAGACATTGGTTTTCTACTTGCTGCAAAAGATGGTTAGTCATTTCACATAATATGTAAGAGATGAAGTTTCTTTTTGAAGCTTTTGAAAGAGCGAAGGTCCCGATGTCTGATTATGGACATGTCTTTGTCGGGGGAAGCTTTTTGAAGCTTTTGAGAGTCTCTGAAGCTTTTTGAAGCTTTTGAGAGTGGTGGCCCCGATGCTTGATTTTGGACAGGTCTTTGTTGGGTTACCAGCAGTGCAATGCATTTATGCAATGCATGTATGTATGTGATGATGCAAGTGAATGCATTTGCACAAAAATGTTAAAAGGGGTAAACATATCATGCACCCTACAAAAATGATGGTTATGCTTGGACAAAAGATAAGCTCTGCATATAAGAAATAATAATGCCCTCGAATGAGAGGGTTGTAGTTTTGGATGGCTAACAAAGGCTGCCATTCAAGAACCTACATGGGTATAGATGTGACTTATAACATTAAATATAAAAAAGATCAGTTCCCTGTGAAGGTTAGCTCAGATAAAATTTGGTTGATACATATTATAAAAACCTAAAAAAATCAATACAACCTGCGGAAAAGAGGAAAACATATTGGTGTTAGTGGGTTTGAAGGTTGGGTGGCTATCGAAAGTCAATTTTAGATGGAGTCTAATTGTTGGTGATGTCTGATGGTTGACGAAGTCTACTGACAGACGAAGACTAATGGCTGACGAAGGCTACTGAATGACAAAGGCCAATGACTATCGAAGGCTATTGATTGATGGTAATGATAATCAATTATAGATGTAAGCCACTTATTGATGAAGTCCACTGACTGACGAAGGCCCTAACTGACAAAGGCCAAAGACTATCGAAGGCCAATAAATGATGAAGGCTCGTCTGATGATAACCAAATATAGATGAAGGTCCTTAACTGACGAATGCCACCA
Source organism: Miscanthus floridulus (assembly GCF_019320115.1). NCBI lineage: Eukaryota > Viridiplantae > Streptophyta > Magnoliopsida > Poales > Poaceae > Miscanthus > Miscanthus floridulus. The sequence goes on from NC_089587.1 coordinate 85,709,426, forward strand.
ACTGACGAAGGTTGTTGGCTGATGATAACTAATGATAGATGGAGGTCACTGACTAATGGAGGTCACTGAAGCATAAAGGCCACTAACAGGTGGTAACCAATGATAGGTGAAGTCCACTAACCGACGAAGGCTGTTGACTAGAGACGACAATGACTTGACGAAGGCCAAATGACTGACGAAGGCTGCTAGCTGAAGAAGGCCACTAACTAACGAAGACCAATGACTGATGAAGTCTACTAACTGATGATAACTAATGATGGAAGAAGGCCACTGATTTATGAAGGTCACCGACTGATGAAGTCTGATATCTATCGCAGAGCAATAATTGACGAAGGCCGCTGACTGATGAAGGTCAATAATTGATGAAGGGTGTTGATTAAAGAAGGCGAGGCCAATAACTGTGAAGGTCGCTGATTGATGAAGGCCAATAACTGATGAAGGCCACTGAATGATGAAGAATCACTGACTGATAGAGGATCACTGAAGTATCTGACGATGGTTGAATATTTCATGAGAACTGTTGATTGATGGACAGTACTAACCGATGCAAATTCAAGAGCTATTGGACACACTACTAAAAAAGTCCACATCTAAGACGTTTCACTTTTGTCATAGTAAAGGCCAAAAATGTCATGGAAATATATCTGTGACGAAGTTATGATGAAATTATGTTTGTCACCTTTGTAGCGTAATAACTGTTGCAAATTGACGATTTGGTGTATTTTATCATAGATATCATTACAAACATGATGATTTTGCCCCCGTCACTAAACTGTTTCAGCTGATGTTCCAGCGTACACGTGTATGATGGAGAGGTCGACATGTGTATGATGACAAGGTTGACACGTTTATGGCAGGGAGGTTGACACATGTACAATTACATGGTTGACATGTGGCGTTCTCTTGTGCATTTACATGGCAGCACGAGGCAGATGACGTGGCAGCACATGAGAGATGACGTGGCATGTGTTACATAATGACATTTGTTTTTTGTCATAAAAATTTGATGAATTTAATATAATGCACATGCAGTACCATTCGTGCCCAACCTCAGTAATCATTCTAGAAAAAGAACTTATTTTCACACATCCAGCACAAGTTCATAGATCAAGCACAAACATAGGTTTATACTTCACAAACTTAATGTTCATCCAACCAAAGTTCCCAAACACAGGGGAACCCCACAGTTCAAAAGTTCACACGCATCATTGGTTCACATCATTGGAACCACCAGTTCAGAAACAAATCAGTTCCCAAGCAAAGGTACCAAGTTCATGTGGCAGAACCGCCTAATCTAATGCCTTACAGGAGTACTTGTCTTCCATTAGACACTAAGTACTCAAGATAGGACACTAAACTATGCAGTTCTGTCGAGCACACCCCAAGGGAGAACTTAAAAATCCATATTTTTCCATCAGGATCATAAATGAGAGAATAAAGCTTACAACATTCTGAAGTCATTTCTTACATCACTTTATTATAGAACCAAAATATTACCTCAATTTATTATATCAGTGGAATATAATAATGTTATCAGAGTTACAGAGGAAGCAGGGTTAACTTAATGACATGGTGGAGCATTAACCTAGCAGACATTTTTACACAAGAGATGCTAGCAGATTTTACATCTTTTCCTATAAAAACCTTTCGTGAGGGTTATAACAAACACTACGGTCGTAGCATGAAAGGAATCCTCTTTCAGCCCACTGTGAGGTCGAGATGGCGGACTAGAGGGGGGTGAATAGACCTTTCTAAAATTAATCGCGTCGGCTAACCGAAACAAGTGCGGAATTAAAACTATCGGTTTAGCCAAGACTACACCCCTCTATTTATGTTCTCTAGCACCTTCCAAAGATACTAATTAAGCAACAAAGGTGCCAGGCTAGCTAGAGCTCACCTAACCAATTCTAGAAGCAAGGTCACACAAACCTATGCCACTATTACTTTAAGCAAAAAGGGAGCTCCTACACATGCTAGTAAGCAAAAGCACAAAGCCACCTAAGCTCACTAGCAATGCTCAATAACAAGGCAACCAATGCCAAATTAGAGAGCGTAAATACTTAGCTACACAAACTAAGCAATGTGACTAACAAGGTTACACAAACCAAATTAGCCACGCAAGGGAGCCACTTCTATGCTACACATGCAAGAAGGTAACTAGTGAGCTACACAAGCTTAACTAAATACAAGAGCAACTACACAAGTACAATGTATATGAAAGTGATTATAAGCTTGTGTAATGAGGATGCAAACCAATGGGAAGAACAAGGTTGACACGGTGATTTTTCTACTGAGGTGCACGTGCTTGCCAACACGCTAGTCCCCGTTGTGTTACCTGCTCACTTGGTGGTTTGGCGGCTAATTAGCATCACCCGCTAAGCCTCGCCCGTCGGGCACCGCAAGAACCTACCCCGAAAGTGAGGGTAGCTCAATGACATGCTCAACTAGAGTTGCTCTTCGCAGCTCCCGCGGGGCGAGCACAATGCCCTTCACAAAGCTCTTCTCCGGAGCACCGCACAAGCTTCTTGTGGGCTTCGATGGAGACCACCACCAAGCCATCTAGGAGGTGGCAACCTCCAAGAGTAACAAACACCACTAACTTGCAACTCAATCACCTAGTGCCACTCGATGCAACCTCACGATGCAATCGCACTAGAATCGCTCTCTCACACAATCAGGATGATCACTATCAAGCATATGTGAGATAGAGGGCTCCCAAGCACTCTCAAGCATGGACACAAAGTCCCCCGAGGTGCTCAGCCCTAGCCATGGCCGAGACCCCCTTCTATTTATAGCCCCATAGGCTAAACTAGCCGTTACACCTTCACTAGGCGTTTTTCAGGTTGATCGGACACGCCGGTCATATCGACCGGACGCTGGACCTCAGCGTTCAGTCAACGGATGCTCGCCACATGTCACCTCCATTCAACCTCAGTCACTTGATCTCAACGGTCAAGTGATGACCAGATGTAGCTGCTCAAACTGACCGGAACGCAGAAACCCCAGCGTCTAGTTGTTTCCAGTAATGTACCAGTCACGACCAGACGCATCCAGTAGGTCATGATCAGACGCAGCATCAGCGTCTGGTCCTTCTCCAACTTTTCTATGTCGCCTATGTCACTGTACGCCAGCCTGACCAGATGCACCCTACCAGCTGTCCGTTCACTTCCAGTGCCAGCGTCTGGTCGAAGATCGACGCCTGCAAGCTCTCGGCCGCCACTGACCGGACGTAGGACCCCAGCGTCCGGTCACTGCGTGACCAGCATCCGGTGCACTCTATGAGACCCTGTCTTTTCTGTATAGGGCGCCGGTGGCACCAGTCGAAATGTCGGACACTCCGCCGGTGGAGTTTTGAACCCTTCTCACCTCTGTTCCATCGCCGAGTTGATTCACGTCAACTCCAACTTCATCTCCTTTATAAATGTGCCAACACCACCAAGTGTACACCACTATGTATATGTGTGTTAGCATTTTCACAATAAAGGATTAGCCACTCAACTTTCCACACCACTCAATCCTAGCGACGATGCAAAGTTAGATCACTCGAGTGGCACTAGATGACCGATATGTAAACAAGTTTGCCCCTCTTGATAGTACGACCATCTATCCTAAACCCGGTCACAAACTTCTCTACACACCTATGACCAGTGAAATGAAATGCCCTAGGTTATATCGTTGCCTTGCACATTCCATTCCATCTCCTCCAATGTCGATGCAACACATGCACCAACACGATCAACAATGATATGATCCACTTCATATCATCACGTGATCATATTGGTTCATCGATCTTGACTTCACTTGCTTTCCACCGTTGCCTTCGTCCATCGGCGCCAAGTCTTGCTCAAGCTTCACCGCCACGTAGTCCATCGCTCCAAAGCCTCCGACTTGTCCTTCACGCTTGCAACCGGTCCATCAAGCCAAGTCTTGTCTTGATCTTCTTCACCTTGATCACATGACTCAATGTCATGTCTCATGTGCAATAAGCTCCTTCATCATCACATGTGTGAGCTTTGCAACATCTCCAAATCATTTTCACCTTCACGGCATATGTTGCTCACACACATGTACTTGTGGACTAATCACATGTGTATCTCACATATACACAATTAGTCCACCTAGGGTTGTCACTTAATTACCAAAACCACACAAGGACCTTTCACCCACCAGGAGGCTTCCACACACAAGAGTCAGCTCTAAGTAATCTCCGATCACCTACAACAGGAGAATAAAACCCTGAGTACTCAATTGTACTCAGCAAGACTTACCCGACAGGAGGAAAATAAAAGACTCCAAGGATATGCAAGGCTATCTGGCTTGTGGGTTATTGCATCTGCGGAAGCATTACTAAACGTGTGTCCTTATATTCAATTTTATTAGCAGTCATCATTAGTTCATTAACTAACCATTCTATGTAAGCACCTATGCTACTTTCAAGCAGGTGGTAAGCAATCAGAACCATTTTAGCACCCTTCAAGTTTCAATTCTTACTACGGTGCTAGACCATAGCCAAATCATAACGTCTCGTAGAAATGGTGATTTGCGAATCAATGTATCCCAGCTGGGTACCCTAAAACACATGCCTCGCTTGTACCCTAGGCACAAACGAGACCAACCCATCCCACTCCAATCGAGGGGTCCATGTCCCTGTCCAAACTTGGACTCCAAGCCCCCACACTTGAGACCCGATCTTAGTATGGTGCTTCGACCTCCACCTTTCCCCGTCTCTAATCAGTCGGTCCAGAAAGAGCTAGAACCTGCGACAAGAGCGTAACGAGCCTTCTCGCTCTCATAAGCAAGTATGTGCTTAGGATAATAAGTCTGTGACCTGACTACCATCCACAGCAACGGACGGTCCTCGATCAACACAGGCGGAACAAGTGCAATCTGAGCCTCTCTCGAATGCCTAACCAAGTCCAGATCCCAAGTACCATTCCGCCCGATCTCCAATTATCGTCCTGACACACACACACACACATATATATATATATATATATATATATTCCATGTGATAGTAATATGATAATAACAACAATAATATCTTTCCTATTTCTCGCGAGTGACAGGTAATCACTCGACTTCTACCGGATCCTATAGCATAGCAATCTACACGATTCTAACATACTAGTAGGACTCATAGAATATGGATATATAAATATGCAAGTGGGTTTCATTCAACTCCTCAAAACTTAATGCATAAGTATAAAATAAAGTGCAGAATATTAGAGGTTATGAGCCGGGGCTTGCCTTGGTAAGATATAACCAAAAGTTAGCATTCCATCATAGTGACATGATCATCAAGGCACCATCTTTTTCGCTACTTCAATCGACTCCATGATCCATCGTTATTCCTATTATGATACACGTGGATGCAACACAGAGACATAGTTAATAAACGGTAACCACAACTCATAAATATACGATTACGCTCCACAAGCTAACGAGCTAACTTTAATGACTAATGTACTAGGCTACATATCCACATCGTCAAGTAAGGCTTTGCCTCTAGAAAAATGTTTTAGTTCTAGAATAACAAGGTGTTTCAGCATTTTATTGATTAAATATATATTTTTAAACTAGGGCTCATTTAGCTACCTTAGCAAACTAATTATTATGGAGCTACAAAAAATTACCAGTCAGCACCTAATAATGTGAGGAATTTACTATGAAAGTTTCAGAGTCAACACTGTCACCAGTTTATACCTTACAATATTAAGCATCTCAAATTAATTAGATCACTTCTGAAAATATTATAAAACTATGTGAACAAAATATACTAGCAGATAGATCATGATTTTAGAAACCTACCAAAATTAGTTTCACAATTTTTGGCCAACTACACAAATTTATATTGAATTTACAAGTTTACCTTAGAAACTAAATTAGAAAATACTTAGAAAATGAAAAAGGGCCAGGCAGCAACCCCATCTGGCCTAGCAGCCCAGCGCGGCGCGGCCACACTGCGCGTCATGGCGGCCTAGTATGGCCCAAGGCCGGGTGTGCCTACGCGGGCGTGTTCATTTTGCAAAATAGGACTCGTATTTTTAGACAGTTAAGCAACACAACAAAACACTATTACAACAGATTCAAGTTTTGCACTTAGGCCCCTGGAATGTGTCGCCTTCGCAACGGCACGCGACAGCGCGACTCTGGCCGGCATAGCATGGCCACGCTAGCCTACCGAGGGCTAAATCGGCGCATCCATCAGACCTGCTAGGACCCCCAGGCCAACGCGTAATGGTGAGAGGTAGCAAAAAGTCCAATGGTGTGCTACTCAACCCTAGCCTCGATGATGGTGGATCCGTACAGTGGCACGAGCATTTTGGCAAGCCTACGTCCTCATAGAAAGGTAGAGACGGTGGAGAAACATCAGTAGCTCACTGTGATGTATGCTATAGTGATGGTTGAAGCAAGGAAAAGCTGAGGTGGTCTAGCCACGTGCGCCCGGGCATGGCGGCGACACCTCGAACCGAACATCGACGCGTCACCATATCACCGATGAGTTCCCTGGCCAAAACAGTGTGAGCACCGGATAGAGGGAGTCAAGGCGAGTTCAGGGTTATGAGCAATCGAACTGCTACCACTCCTACATGCCTTACCTCCCAACCAACCAATTTGATGGCGCCCATGGCCAGCGGTGAGCAAAACACCAAATTGTGGGTCGGTAGTGATCGACCGAGCATGAGGAGAACAGGGTTCATAGCTGACTACCTATGCCACCCACTGATGCAGGGAATTGCGCTGTGAAGCCCAAGCTGGTGATTTTGAAAGGAAGCAATGGTGTGCTGCCGCTGCTATGTTGTGGACAGCGGCCTCGAATTAACGTGGACCAGCCACGACATAACGAGGGCACAACCGCGTGGGGACATTACCATGGAGGCAGTAATAGAGGCGCGTCGGTGAGTGAGGGGGATAACGATAGAAACGAAACAAGCAAGAGCTCCAAGCGCAGCACACCAAGGCCACAACGGCGCGTGAGCGGCAGGGCACTGGGGGTGAGATCGTAGTGCTACAAAACAGTAGAGGTAGGCAGTGACTCGGTGGGTAGGTGAATTGGACAGCGAGACAAGCACCACGATAGCTAGATGGTGACTCCCACGGCGTCGGCTCGGCCCCGTGCACGGCTAGACCTACAGTACGCACACGGCAGAGGTAGTGCCATCGGACAGGGCCAAGCAGCGACACGGGTTTGTAGAGGGCGCGGACGTGATGACAATGCGACGACGCCGACAGCAGGGACATGCCCACGCGCCTAACAGCGAGAAGGACAACAGCAGAACCACAGTGCGAGGTGGGAAGAGCGGCAGCGGGGGCAGTAGCGTGGCGGCTAGCCATAGCAGGGCGATGATAGCGGACTGCTAGGGCTGGTTAGGCCACCCATGGCCAGACAGGCCAATCAGGCTTGGCATCACAGCGTGCAGAACGTGGCTACGTGAGGTGACCGCGCGCACGAGCCAGACATATGACGTGCACGAATTTTAAAGTGAAGCAAAGGATGCCAATCATCTCAACCGAAGTTCAACCAATCCTACTAACCTAAAGTCGACACTACCAGCTAGCTAGCGGAGCAATCGCTATGACCTGAGAGCAACGGAGAGGGAGATAGGGAGGTGCCAACATGAGTTCATCACGCTGAACGCCGGTTCGCGAACCGAGCACCAAACCATGGTTCACAGCACGTTCTAAGGACGTTTGAGCAATTTTTATGTGAGCAACGTGACATCCCATACAACTTTGACCTACACCATGCTCATGTACTCACTTTGATGCAACCAACAATACCTAAACATGCAGCTAGGAGTCATAGGATAAGGATATATAAATAGGCAAGTGGGTTTCATTCAACTCCTCAAAACTTAATGCACAAGCATAAAATAAAGTGTAGAATATTAGAGGTTATGAGCCGGGGCTTACCTTGGTAAGATATAACCAAAAGTTAGCATTCCATCACAGTGACATGATCATCAAGGCACCATCTTTTTCGCTACTTCAGTCGACTCTATGATCCATCGTTATTCCTATTATGATACACGTGGATGCAACACAGAGACATAGTTAATAAACGGTAACCGCAACTCTTAAATATACGATTACACTCTGCAAGCTAACGAGCTAATTTTAATGACTAACGTACTAGGCTACATATCCACGTCGTCAAGTAAGGCTTCGCCTCCGAAAAAAATGTTTTAGTTCTAAAATCCCAAGGTGTTTTGGCATTTTATTGTTTAAATGTATATTTTTTGAACTAGGGCTCATTTAGCTACCATAGCAAACTAATTATTATTGAGCTACAAAAATTACCGTGAGCACCTAATAATGTGATGAATTTACTGTGAAAGTTTCAGAGCCAACACTATCACCAATTTATCACAAAAAATCCTACTAGTTTATACCTTACAATATTAAGCATCTCAAATTAATTAGATCACTTCTGAAAATATTATAAAACTATGTGAACAAAATATATTAGCAGATAGATCATGATTTTAGGAACCTAACAAAATTAGTTTCACAATTTTTGGCCAACTATACAAATTTATATTGAATTTACGAGTTTACCTTAGAAACTAAATTAGAAAATACTTAGAAAAGGAAAAAGGGCCGGCAGCAACCCCATCTGGCCCAGCAGCCCAGTGCGGCGTGGCCGCACGCCCCTCGTGGCGGCCTAGTATGGCCCAAGGCTAGGGGTGCCCACGCGAGCGTGCTCATTTTACAAAATAGGACTCGTATTTTTAGACAATTAAGCGACACAACGAAACACTATTACAATAGATTCAAGTTTTGCACTTCGGCCCCTGGAATGTGTCGCCTTCACAACGGGGCGGTCCCTGGCATCCCCGTGCATGATAGTGCAGCTTTGGCTAGCACATCATGGCCACGTCGGCCTACCAAGGGCCAAATCGGCGCGTCCATCGGACCTGCTAGGACCCCCGGGCCAACGCGCAATGGTGAGAGGCAATGAAAAGTCCAACATCGTGCTACTCAACCCTAGCCTCGATGAAGGTGGATCCGTATGGTGGCGCGAGCGTTCCGGTGAGCCTACGCCCTTACAGAAAGGTAGAGATGGCGGAGAAGCATAAGTAGCTCACCGCGATGTACGCTATAGTGATGGTTGAAGTAAGGAAAAGCTAAGGTGGTCTAGCCACATGCGTCCGGGCACGACGGTGACACCTTGAGCCGGACACTGACGTGTCACCATGTCACTGACGAGTTCCCTAGCCAAAACAGTGCGAGCACAGGATAGAGGGAGTCAAGGAGAGTTTAGGGTTACGAGCAATCTGTTTACACCAAGATTTGGAAGAAGAATTGCTAGAACTCAAAAGCTCCTAAGATCATGTCATCAAGAAATTGATTGCATGAAGGTCGATATCAGCTCATTCGAATGCAGCACTGGAATTGGCTCTCTTCAGATAGCGCCAGCAAATGACGACAAAAGCTACAATCGGCGCTGGGAAGAACATGTTGGACTCTACAAAAAGGGAAAGATTAGGGTCCAAGTTATCTTAAATTAGGAATGTTTTCTCTTAGGCCAAAAAATTGAGATGAGTCATGCTTAAGTAGGATTCATGTGTAGGTTCCGGGTATAAATATTGGACCCCAGCTATTGTAGAAAGATACACAATCAATCAAATACAAGTTACTTACTTTTTTCGGCTCCGGCCACCCCTTAGGAGTAGGAGTAGAGTAGATGTTGGCGAGTTTTTTAGCAAGCAGGGCTGCATCGGTCTGGGCGACCTCTGGCTTGTCTGTAAGTACCATCATGGCTTATACTTCTGTTCGTATGGCTGCATCGATCCGGTCAACTTCAACTGTGACTCTAATATAAGCTAGTTATCAACTCTTGTTTCGTTCAAGTAAGGCTGCATCGATCCGGTCGACCTCCACTGCTCGAACTAGATTAAGGTCAAGTTATTGGCTCTATCTAAGGGTGGCGTTCTTTGGATAGATTCATTAAGTTACCGATATTGCTTAATGCTTTCATTATTTATTTCATTACCGCAATATCACTTCGCTCGATTGGGATTGATCTAGATCAGCCTTATATCTTCTTTAACCCATCGTTCATTAATCTAAACTGATCTAATCTCCACCTAAAATGATGAGTTATATTTTATCGGCTATTTTATGTCAGTCTTGATCGTGTATAGTGTGCGGTTAAGGCATGTCTGGTCTTGAATAGATCTATTGGCTAACAAAAACCGTTCTATGGCCTATTATCACGGTCTGTGTGATTCTGCCTCACACCCCACTGTTAGCACTGTGGAGTAAGGATTGTTATTTGGTAGATCTGTTCCTAATAAGGCATGACCTTAATTGTGCGCTATGCCTGAATTAGCTATTTTAGCCGATATCGAGTGTTTTCACATATGCAGTTCACGCCACGAGACCGTTGAAGTAAAGATAGGTTGAAAGATGTGTTAGCCCCATGATCTTATTATTGTATTACGGCCTACATGATTCTGCCTCATGCCCCACTGATATTAGTAATAAGTTAGGGTCATCGAATTTATTGTTATTTCTATGGCCTACATGATTCTACCTCATGCCCCACTAGGCCACTGGTCATAGCGATAGATGAGATCTAATATGTTCAGTAGATTTATCTCTATTAAATAGTTAAATGATAATGGGCTGAATTTTCATATAAAAAAGGGATTCAGTTACTTGCAGTCATTGGCTTAGCATAAACTAATTAGTGTTGGCATCCTATTGCCATTGACTAATATTTATCTAAATAATGATATTCATCCTAAATGATAACTGATTTTTCTTTCATAACTCCATAAGCTTTAACTGATTTATTCTTATGAGTATGCTAGAATCGGCTATTTAGTCGATCTCATTCCACATCGGCTCTCAGAGCCACACATTCGGAACTATCTGTCAACACCGACATGTTCTGCCTTAAATTATTGATTAGCTTTCTCTTCTTATCAATTGCAGGGTTAAATTAATTGGCACATCTCAGGAGGAGTGCGCAGGATCAATAATCCTTGCGTTGAAGCTAGGCGGATCTCCAGCTCCATCGAGCAGACCCTTCTGGCTTGCTCGTGTGCCCCGGCATGGGATGAAAATTTTGTGCCGACACATGTTCTGGCACACTCGGTGGCACCCCACAATCATCATGGCGGCTTAGAACAACATTGACATCCTTATGGTACCTTATGAAGACCTACCTGATGGAGATAAAGATGTCATCGGCAAAGATATAGAAGAATTTCAGAACAAGTGTTTGTTGTCCTACACCAAAATACGTGACAATACAATTGTTCAAAAATATCCACTACCTAGAGTTCTGTTGCATGGGCAGACAGATGAAGATGAGACTAAAGACAGACATTTCTTTACAAAAGCTATAAACAAGTCTGTTCATGATGCTATATCGAACCATAATGAAATTTTCTTGAACACATTCCATAACACCATGAAAGAGGTATTTCATGGGTTTCTAGTTCATCAGGTTGGACCAGCTTATTACAACATTCCACATTCCATCGACTCAAGAGACTAATCAAACCGATACTAGCCCTTAAGAAGCAGCACCAGCTAATAATGATGATATCCAGGCAGTTCAGAGTTCATCTGAACAAGCTCAAGGTGTTACTACAAATCATATACAGTATAATCCTAGATCATCAGTGCAGCATGTGCAACAGCCTGGCGAGGCAAGGTCAGAACTAGGTGATTAATTTTAGCACATCAGGCCACATACCATCATTGGCTCAAAAAATAGCACCATCAATCCAAAGGATCCATAGAGATATAGATCCTAATGTCTATAATCAAAGACTTCAAGCAGCGAATCAGCAAAGGACCCAGCAGATAGAGATTCTATAGGGGTATCATTATGGCACAGATTATAACACCCTTCATATGATTCTGAATCTAGGGTATCAAGGCACACAGGATTTCAATCCACGGATGGGTCAGCAAGTGTAGAGAAATCCAAATTCACATGCTGATGAGTTGTTGCTAAAGGTGACCGAGATAATGAAGAATCAGTTCGGTGTGAAGCCAAAAGGGCTGACCTTCTCGTACAAACGCCCATATCTAGAATGGTATGATTTGATCGCTCTTCCTATAAATTATAGGCTCCCAGAGTTTGCTAAGTTCACTGGCCAAGATAGCATAAGCACAATAGAACATGTCAGTTGGTATCTTACACAGTTAGGCGAAGCATCCATTGAAGAGGCCCATCGAGTTTGTTTCTTCTCCTTGTCCCTGTCAGGGCTAGCCTTCACTTGGTTTTCATCACTGCCAGCCAACTCCATTGCCAATTGGGCTGACCTAGAAAAGAAATTTCATACATATTTTTATACTGGGACTAGAGAAAAGAAGATTACCAATTTGACAACTATAAGGCAGAAAATTAACGAACTGGGCACTAAGTTTCTTCAGAGGTTCCAAGAGACTAGGAATTTGTGCTTCTCGTTAAATTTGGCTGATGATCAGCTAGCCGCTTTGGCCTTTCAAGGGATGCTACCAACATGGAAAGAAAAATTGCTGGGACAAGAATTTGACAACTTGGGTCAATTGGCTCAACAAGTGGCGGCGCTCAATAGCTAATTCCAGAGTATGCGCAGAGATACCCGATTCTAGAAGAGTACCACAGTGGCCGAAGCTTATAATCCATATTCGGTTGATGATGGCTATGAAGATGAAGAAGAAGAGGTTGTCCGTGGCTGAATGGAATTGGGGCAAAAAGACAGTAATGGTGTTAAATCCTTGGGGAAGAGGAGTCGAGGAGAGCTATGACTTTGACGTCACAAAATCAGACAACCTCTTTGATTTCTTGCTTGAGAAGGGACCAATCAAGTTGCCCGATAATCATGTTATGTTGCCCCCTGATAAGTTGAAGAATAAGAAGTTCTGCAAGTTCCATAACGCTACTTCTCATTCCACTAATGAATGCCGAATTTTTCAGTAGCATATACAGAGAGCTATTCCGCAAGGAAGACTCAAATTTGATACGCATCGAAAAATGAAAGTTGATGATGATCCTTTTCTAGGAGATCAAAACATGGTCAATGCTAGGCTGTTCAAAGGAATGACTAAGGTCCTGACATCAACCAAATCAAGAGAAGCTGGAACAGTCGATCCCGAGATGCAAATATCAGCTGACGAATACAGAGAAATTAGAAGATGTCGTGACAAGCAAAAGAGCCGATATGAGCAGGGAGAAACATCAAAAGGTGGGGCGACAAAGTCACAAGTTACATCTCAAATTCTATTGAATAAATGGTAGCGACAGAAGGAAAAGGATTATCAGTGTTGGTTAGAAGAGCAAGAATACCAGCGTCAACAGGAAAAAGAGAGGTATGAAAGAAAGCAAGCTGAATCACATTGGAATTGTCCTTTCTTCAGACATTGCTGGAACGAAGTTTTGAAGTTGCCTACCAGGAATAACTGTCCAGAGTGCAGTGATCAATATTGGGAGTTTAGGCAATCTCAAACCAGTCGCCGGTCTATCCATGCTCAAGATGCATATCATCATAATAACATAGATCGACGCTTAAAAAATGGAAGTACTCATGATCAGCTTGGGAAAAGAGTTGTTGATCAAAACTGGGCGGATTATGAAGAAGAAGGTAATGAAGAAAAATATGTTTGGTAGGAATGCCAATGATGTCTAGGAGGTTTGACAAGAAGCCAGAAGAGAAGGGTGCAACGCCTAAGGAACAGAGAGTTGGAACAGGCTCAAGCATCTGAGTTCAGAGCTTCCGATAGATCAAGAAGTTTATTTGGATTTTGATAAATTGGAGTATGAGGAGATAGTTGCCAAGTTGATGGTTATACAACAAGCAATATTTGATAAACCAGTCAAGCATCGGCATTTAAAAGCTTTATATGTGAAAGGTTTTGTTGATGGGAAGCCGATGAACAAGATATTGGTGGACGGAGGTGCTTCTATTAATCTCATGCCTTACACCACATTTCGTAAACTTAGCAAGGGACCTAGGAGATCTAATTGATACTAACATGATGCTTAAGGACTTTGGGGGTAATGCGTCTAAGACCCGGGGGGCAATGAACGTTGAACTAACAATCAGGAGTAAGACTCTACTGACCACGTTCTTCGTCGTCGATGGAAAAGGGTCATACAGTTTACTCCTTGGTCGTGATTGGATTCATGCGAACTATTGTGTACCATCGACCATGCATTAGTGTTTGATTCAATAGCATGGAGATGTTGTCGAGCTGGTTCGTGCTGATTAGTCTGTGAGTATTGCAACAGCCGATCCAGTCTTCTAGGAACTAGGAGACTTCGAATGCTTTTCTAGCAAGATATGGGAAGGAGGCTTCATTAGAGTTAATAATGAAAGCCAACAACCGATCTAAGCAGTTGGCTTTGAAAATTTGTCTTAATGGATAATCCAATAGATGGTATAGATGGTAAACCAGGACATGGCTTCACATCGGCCGATGAATTAGAAGAAGTAGATATTGGTTCTGGAGATAGACCTAGGCCAACATATGTAAGTGCCAAGTTGGATCCTGAGTATAAGTGAGAGTTAGTTGATTTATTAAAGGAATTTAAAGACTATTTTGCTTGGGAATACTATGAGATGCCTGGTCTAGACCGATCAATTGTTTAACATTGGTTGCCAATCAAACCTGGATATCGGCCGTTTATATAAGATCCAAGGAGATTCAACCCGAACGTGCTTGATGATATAAAAAAAGAGACTGAAAGGTTACTGGAAGCAAAGTTTATCCGACCGTACCGATATGCAGAGTGGATATCGAATGTTGTCCATATGTATAAGAAGAATAGAAAATTAAGAGTTTGCATCAATTTCAGGGATCTAAACAAATCCACACCCATGGATGGTTATCCGATGCCAATACCTGATATGTTAGTAGATGCAGCAGCTGGGCACAAGGTTATTAGCTTCATGGACGGCAATGCAGGATATAACCAAATTTTCATGGCTGAGGAAGACATAGCAAAGACCGCTTTCGGGTACCCTGGCGCAATCGGTTTATTCGAGTGGGTTGTGATGACCTTTGGTCTGAAGAATGCTGATGCAACTTATCAAAGGGCGATGAATTATATTTTTCATAAGTTGATCGGTAGGATTGTTGAAATCTACATCGATGATGTGATGATAAAATCCAAAGGGTACAAGGAGCATCTAGCTGATTTGCGGGAGACTCTAGAATACACAAGAAAACATGGTCTAAAGATGAATCCTAATAAGTGTGCTTTTGGAGTGTCAGCTGGACAATTCTTGGGTTTCATGGTCCACGAGAGAGGAATCAAAGTTGGTCAAAAAAGCATAAAAGCAATTAATGAGATAGTTCCCCCGACTACTAAAACAGAGTTACAATCTTTGCTTGGTAAGATTAATTTCATTAGAAGATTTATTTCAAATTTGTCGAAAAGAGTTCTGTCGTTTTCTCCCTTGTTGAAGTTGAAAAATGATATAGAATTTAAGTGGGATGACATACAACAAAAGGCGTTTGAAGAGATAAAAGAATATATGAAATGTCCACCTGTGCTGGTCCCTCCTCACCGAGGTAAGCCTTTTAAGTTGTACATATCGGCTGATGACAAAACAATTGGATCGGCCTAGATGCAAGAGTTTGAAGGAAAAGAGCGAGTTGTTTTCTATCTGAGTAGAAGGCTCCTAGATCCAGAGACAAGATATTCTCCCACTGAAAAGTTATGCTTGTGCTTATATTTCTCTTGCACTAAGTTCTGACACTACTTATTATCGGCCGAATGTACGGTTGTTTCCATGGCTGATGTGATTAAGCACATGTTGTCAATGCCAATACTCAATGGGAGAGTGGGAAAGTGGATTCTTGCGTTATCAGGAATTTGACTTGAAGTACGAATCGGCTAAAGTAGTCAAAGGACAAATAATGGCTGATTTTGTCACCCAGCATCATAAGCCAAGCATTGATTATGTAGAGCCGGTGCCTTGGACATTATTCTTTGATGGATCATCATGCCAGCAAGGTGGTGGCATTGGTATTGTTATTATTTCGCCTCGGGGGGCAAGTTTTGAGTTTGCTCTTCCAACTAAACCAATGATTACCAACAACCAAGCGGAATATGAGGTTATTCTTAAAGGACTTCAGCTTCTTCATGAAGTAAAGGCCAAAGCAATTGAAATATTCAGAGATTCATAGTTAATTATTAATTAAGTTGATCGGCCTATATGAATGCAAAGAAGATACTTTGAAAGAATACTATGATGAGTGCCAAAAGTTGCTCAAGAAATTTCTTCATGTCTCTTTTCAACATATTTCGAGAGCACAAAACCAAGAGGCTAATCATCTAGCTCAAAGTGCATCAGGATATCGAGTGTTTTGAGAAGTTTTGAGTAGTGAAACCTCGAATGATGATTGGAGAGTCGAAATAGCCGATTACCTTAGAAATCCATCACAGAAAGTTGCCAAAAAGGTAAGATATAAATCGACTAAGTATGTTTTGACTGGATGATCAGCTGCATTACAAAACAATCAATGGGGTGTTGCTCAAATGCCTAAATTAAGAGGAAGCTAGGGTGTTGATGGGCGAGGTGCATGAAGGGATATGTGGAGCTCATCAATCGACTTATAGGATGAAATGGATTATTCACAGAACTAGATATTTCTAGGCTAACAATATTGGAAGATTATTTTGAATATTACAAGGGGTGCCAGGACTATTAATGTTTTGGTAATGTCTAGAAATCGCCTGCATCGGCCATGAATCCAATAATCAAGCCATGGTCGTTCCGAGATTGGGGAATTGATTTAATTGGCTAGATTTTTCCACCCTCAAGCAAAGGACATAAGTTCATATTGGTAGCAATAGATTACTTCACTAAATGGGTTGAGGCAATTCCTTTGAAAATGGTAACCTCAAAGAACTTGGTTGATTTTGTCAAGGAGCTCATTGTGTATCGTTTTGGGATTCTTCAAACTATAACTACCAATCAAGGGACAATGTTCACATCAGAAGAGTTCGGAGATTTTGCTGCCAGTATGGGAATCAAGCTACTAAATTCTTCTCCTTACTATGCTTAGGCTAATGGCTAGGTAGAGGCATCCAATCAGATTATGATTAAGCTGATCAAGAAAAAGATTAAGAAACAGCCAAGGAAGTGGCATTCAACGCTTAATGAGGTACTATGGGCATATAGGATGGCCTATCATGGATCGATTAAAACATCGCCTTATGAACTTGTGTATGGCCATAATACAGTTCTTCCTTGGGAAGTTCAGACTGGATTGAGGCATGTTACATTGCAAAATGATTTGTCAGCCGAAGTCCACAAGAATCTTATGATAGATGACTTAGAGGACTTGAGTTGCTTCTGGCTGGATGCTCTTGAAAATATCGAAGCCAATAAACTGAGGGTTGCAAAATATTACAATAAAAAGGTTAAGATTAAGCAATTTTTTGAAGGAGACTTGGTCTGGAAAGTGAAATTGCCGATCGGGTCAAAGGACAGTAAGTTCGGTAAATGGTCACTTAATTGGGAAGGACCTTATCGGATCAAACGTTGTGCGCCTAGTAATGCTTATATTTTGGAAACACTAAGAGGAGAGGAAGAATTTGGCAGAGCAATCAATGGGAAATATCTAAAGAAATATTACCCTAGCGTTTGGATTAATACTTGACAACCGATTTGTTCAGTCGTCGGCTCTAATAGCCGATATCAGAAAGGTATCGCCTCTAGTGCAAAAATAAACCCGAAGGGGTAAAAGCCGGTATGATGTGTATCGCCTATAGGAGCAAAGCAAACACGAACAAAGTGATGCATATAATATGAAGTACGAAGCAAAGAAAAATCACTCAAGACGGAGAAATTGTTTGCTAAATATCACCTATTACAAACTACGGGCTAAAAACAGTTTGGTTACTATATCATCGACCTAGGAAATAACGGCTACAGAGTTGGCAGTGCTGAAGAAATCCTCAACCAGGCGCTCATGATCCCTAGGGTGTGCCATGATTGGAAAATCATGGGGAAGGAACCGAAGTTTGTGGCCAGAATGGGCTCGCGTAGCAGCCAACGCCATGGCGGCACCATGATGAATGCCATGCAAAGCGACCTCCTTGACACGGTTTGGGATGTCGTGCAAGTGAACCACCGGGACGGCACCTATAGCATTGACGAATCATGCCGCATACTCCACAGCCAATCGGAGGCTTTCTAGTTGAGTGGACAAATCTAAAAAGATTCAAAGGGGAGATGATCAGAATCTTGAAGATAAAATTGAGAGGAAGCAAAAGTTATGATAGATATCTCATATGTGATTCTAGCCTCGGCCTTGGCCAACCTATACTCCACTAAATCAGCCTTGGGAGGCGATCGAAATCGGACCATGGCCAGAGCCAATTCTGTGAGGGAGAGATAGTCGGTGAGATTCTGGACATGCCTGTCGATGGAGGCGAGTAGGTCATCATTGTCAACCCACCTCCTTAGATAGTAGGGAAGCTGGTGGCGAGCTGTTGATGAAGAGAACCTCGAAGGCTGAATGGAGTCGGCCCTATGCCCTAAAGTAGTGAGAACATCATGAGTTGCACCCTCCTGGTGATTAAGGTGCTAGTGTGATGACATAGCTCCATTGAGGGCCTCCTCAGTGGACCTCTTGCTGTTCTCCATGATCTCAAACCTATGGGGAAGTAGAAACCGCACTAAAAACACGAAAGGTTTGAGATAAAGTAGGATGTTTTTTGATCCACAACCGTGGCCCATATATATAGCCCGGGAAGGTGAGAAGATAGATTTCGCTGGGGGTGTGGAATTGAAGTCAGATATGGAAATGGATCAACACTCTAGAAATTTGGGGGACGGATAACGAAGAGATAATAGATTCGAAATTATTGCTTCCCATAATTACAAAATATCATGGGATGGATACGAAAGATTTACATTGACCAGCGATCAACCCACCAATGCTTCTTTGGATTGAAGGGAGTCCGGATCCCCACAAGGCCAAAGGTCATCAAGAACCTAGTCACATCGGCCCATTGATAAAATTATGCCAGAGAAGGGGAAAAGCTGCCTGCCTAACAGATGCCCGGCTGATTTCTTGGTGACTAGGGAAACTGTGGGAAAGAAGCCTTGTGGCTTTCCTGATGGGCATTTGATGGAGCAAACAAGGGAAAGGTGTCCACACATTTTAGCCCTTGCAAACACTAGAACAGCTCTGCGAGCATGGAGAGAAGACTCAGGTGATATCACAAGAATTCTTCTAACCACAGTAGCTGATACTCTTGCTCGACAAGGCGCTAAGATAAGCGACACAATCACCATATGCACAAGAATTCTTCTAACCACTCAATATCTTCATGGCAAAAAGATAGACCATGGAGGGTCAAGCGGAGTCAGAGACACTCGAGGAAGCAGATAGAAGAGAAACATAGCTAAATTGTTGAATTGCTCTCGCCAGAGTCAGATAGACATTTTATAGTCGGCCTAGAAAGATGGATCCAAGCGCCCGTGAAGCAATGATGCTCTCATAAAAGTTTTGAAGCATGGGCTCATAAGCTGACATAGACGGTGACAAACAGTAGACCCCTAGATCAAGATTCACTACCCATGACTACGGACCTATCGGGGGTACATACATGATCATTTTGGAATAAAATTTACTTTTATCCCAAAATTGGAGGGCATGTGTTTACACCAAGATTTGGAAGAAGAATTGCAAGAACTCGAAAGCTCCCAAGATCATGTCATCAAGAAATCGATTGCATAAAGGTCGGTATCAGCTGATTCGAATGCAGCACTAGAATCGGCTCTCTTCAGATAGCGCCAGCAGATGATGACAAAAGCTACGATCGGTGCCAGGAAGAACATGTTGGACTCTATAAAAAGGGAAAGATTAGGGTCCAGGTTATCTTAAATTAGGAATGTTTTCTCTTAGGCCAAAAAATTATGATGAGTCGTGCTTAAGTAGGATTTATGCATAGGTTCCGGGTATAAATATTGGACCCTGGCTATTGTAGAAAGATACACAATCAATCAAATACAGGTTACTTACTTTTTTGGCTCCAGCCACCCCTTAGGAGTAGTAGAGTATATCTCGGTGAGTTCTTCAGCAAACTGGGCTACATCGGTTTGGCCGACCTCCGGCTTGTCTGTAAGTACCATCATGGCTTATACTTCTGATTCGTACGGCTACATCGATCCTGGTCGACCTCCACTGTGACTCTGGTATAAGCGAATTATTGACTCTTGTTTAGTTCAAGTAAGGCTGCATCGATCCGGTCGGCCTTCACTACTCGAACTAGATTAAGGTCAAGTTATCGGCTCTATTTAAGGATGGCGTTCTTCGGATAGATTCATTAAGTTAGCGATATTGCTTATTGCTTTCATTATTTATTCAATTATAGCAATATCACTTTGCCCGATTAGGATTGATCTAGATCCGCCTTATATCCTGTTTAACCCATCGTTTATTAATCTAAACTGAGTTAATCTGCACCTTAAATGATGAGTTATGTTTTATTGGTTATTTTATGTCAATCTTGATCGTGCATAGTGTGCGGTTAAGGCATGCCTGGTCTTGAATAGATCTATTGGTTAACAAAAACCGTTCCATGGCCTGTTATCATGGCCTATGTGATTCTGTGTCACACCCCACTATTAGCACTATGGAGTGGGGATTGTTATTTGATAGATCTGTTCCTGATAAGGCATGACCTTAATTGTGCTGCTATGCCTGAATTGGCTGCTTTTAGCCGATATCGAGTGTTTTCACATATGCAGTTCACGTCATGAGACCGTTGAAGTAAAGATAGGTTGAAAGATGTGTTAGCCCCATGATCTTATTATTGTATTACGGTTTGCATGATTCTGCCTTATGCCTCAATGATATTAGTAATAAGTTAGGGTCAGTCGAATTTATAGTTGTTTCTACAGCCTGTATGATTCTACCTCATGCCCCACTAGTCATAGCGATAGATGAGATCTAATATGTTCGTAGATTTATCTCTATTAAATGGTTAAATAATGATGGGCTGAATTTTCATATAAAAAAGGGCTTTGATTGCTTGCAGTCATTGGCTTAGTATAAACTAATTAGTGTTGACATCCTATTGCCATTGACTAATATTTATTTAAATAACGATATTCATCCTAAATGATAATCAATTTTTCTTCCATAACTCCATGAGCTTTAACTGATTTATTCTGATGAGTATGCTGGAATCGGCTATTTAGTCGATCTCCTTCCACATCGGCTCTCAGAGCCACAAATTCGAAACTGTCTAGCAACACCGACATGTTCCGCCTTAAATTATTGATTAGCTTTCTCTCCTTGTCAATTATAGGGTCAAATTGACTGGCACGTCTCGAGAGGAATGCCTAGGATCGATAATTCCTGAGTTGAAGCTATGCGGATCTCTAGCTCCATCGAGCGGACCCTTTCGGCTTGCTCGTGTGCCCCGACACAGGATGAAATTTTCATGCCAACACAATCGAACTGCTACCACTCCTACATGCCTTACCTTCCAACCTACCGATTCGGTGGCGCCCATGGTCGACGGAGAGCAAAACACCAAATTACCGATCGGTAGTGATCGACCGGGCTTGAGGAGAACGGGGTTCGCAGAAGACTACCTATGCCACCCACTGATGCGGGGAATTGCACTACAAAGCCTGAGCTGGTGATTTTGAAAGGAAGGAATGGTGTGCTGCTGCTACATTGTGGACATCAGCCTCGACTTAACATAGATTGGCCAAGACATGATGAGGGCGCAGCCATGTGGGTACATGACCGTGGAGGCGACAACAGAGGCGCATCGGTGAGTGAGGGGATAACGACAAAAATGGAACAAGCAAGAGCACCAAGCGCAACACACTAAGGTGACAATGGCGTGTGAGCGACAGGGCAGTGGGGACGAGATCGCAGTGCTACAAAATAGCCGAGGTAGGTAGTGACTTGGCGGGTAGGTGAATTGAACGGTGAGACGAGCACCACGACAGCCAGACGGCAACTGTCGCAGCGTCGGCTTGGCCCCGCGCATGCGGCAGAGGCAGTGCCATCGGACAGGGCCAAGCAGCGGTGCAGGTTTGTAGAGGGCGCGGACACGATGGCAATGTGACGGCACTAGCAGTAGGGACACGCCCACGCGCCTGATAGTGAGAATGACAATAGAAGCACCACAACCGAGGCGAGAAAAGTGGCAGCGGGGGCAGTAGCGCATTAGCCAGCTGTAGCAGGGCGATGATAGTGGATCGCCAGGGCCGATCATGGCCACCCATAGCTAGACAGGCCGACCAGGGCTCGACATCACAGCACGTGGAACATGGCTTGCTGTGCAACACTGAGCGGCTGCGCGAGGTGATCGCGCGCATGAGCCAGACATATGATGTGCATGAATTTTAAAGGGAAGCTAAGGATGCCGATCATCTCAACCAAAGTTCAACCAATCCTACTAACCAAAAGTCGACACTACTAGCTAGCTAGCGAAGCCATCGCTATGACCCGAGAGCAACCAGAGAGGAAGACAGAGAGGTGCCAACATGAGTTCATCATGCTGAACACCGATTCACGAACCGAGCACCAAATCATGGTTCACATGCGACGTAACCACAATGCTCAGCACCAGGGCACTACAGAGGAGCCCAACAAGCACAAGAATAAACAAGCTAAGTAGCTCTATTACCTGAGTTGGGGTTCAAGATGCGCTGAAGGATTAGATCATTCGCTTCTTGTTTCTTCTTGAACTCCTCCATCTCTTGCTGGGTCCTGAGCACAACTTCTTGGGTCTTGGCCAATGATTCTTCTATTTCTTCACCTTTCTTCTTTAGGGTGTCGAGTTCTTGTTGAAGTAGATCAGTCCGTATCTTCTCTGCCTATAGCTATTCCCGAAGTTGTGCTTCTCTTGTAGCTGATGCAGCAGATTTTGACCCTGGTATTTCAAGACTAGCATTCTTTAGGAATGTAGAAGCAGCAATGGTTTGTGACAAGACCTTGGAAATAATTTCAGTACTAGATCTTGGTGTCTCTAAACCTTCAACAGGTTGGGCCAACATATTTTC
The DNA here is from genome assembly GCF_019320115.1 of Miscanthus floridulus. Taxonomy (NCBI): domain Eukaryota; kingdom Viridiplantae; phylum Streptophyta; class Magnoliopsida; order Poales; family Poaceae; genus Miscanthus; species Miscanthus floridulus. The sequence goes on from NC_089587.1 coordinate 85,732,423, forward strand.
CATGGCACTCTACAACATTAAGATGCAAAAATGATAAGTTAGTTATACATAATCCATGTTACAAGCAAAGATATGAAAATCATCAGAGAACATATATATATATATATATATATATATATATATATATATATATATATATATATGTGTGTGTGTGTGTGTGTGTGTGTGTGTGTGTGTGTGTGTGTGTGTGTGTGTGTGTGTGTGTGTGTGTAAGCACTTGAGCTGAATTTACATTAACTTGTCATGACACATTACATATATGAACATCCTATCCAATAACTTCCCATTTCAGCAAGCATATGAGCGTAGATATGAAAATCATCATAGAACATATAGGTGTTATATATATATATATGTGTGTGTGTGTGTGTGTGTGTGTGTGTGTGTGTGTGTGTGTGTGTGTAAGCACTTGAGCTGAATTTACATTAACTTGCCATGACACATTTCAGATTTGAACATCCTATCCAATAACTTTCCATTTCAGAAAGCATATGAGAATCCATGCACACAAAACATATAACTGCATATATAGGTGTAAGCCTATATAAACATCTTTTCTATGTACTAATCCTGGCCAGCAACCAATTTCACAAGCATAGATAGGACCATCCACACACATCATACAAATGAGCATCCTTTCCATGTGTTAATCCCATCCAGCAACCAATTATGAATATAAATTGACATATGTACTCAACCCATCTAGCAATGATGTGTAGGGACTTACAACTGTCACTTTGACTTGATCCGTCATACCCTTCTTCTTGCTAGTATGGCATTCCTTGAACATCTCTACTGCATTGACGTCTCGTTCCTTGTTTTTCTCCCTCTGTATTTAGTTTGAGAAAGAAATGTAGAAAAATAGCTTTTATATCTACACAAAAGCAGAAAATGTATTGTACCAGATTTTTAGCACTTACATATGTGTACAAGTGCGAGATGTAGCTGTGAGATCCCATCGACTGATGGTGTTTGACCTTAGTACAGTTGTGCTTGTTCTTCGCAGCTACTTCCTAAAAGGCAAACATGTAAGTTGCAGATAACATAGACAGAACAGAGAAGTTGTTGTCTTATGGCACATCATACCTTCCCTTTTGGACTAGACCACTTAGCCATGAGTTCAAGCCACTGGTCATCAGTCGGACTCGAAATAGGGGAAGTTGTTTTGACTTGATTAGCCGGGACACCGATGAAGTACTTCTTCTTCAATAAATATCTACTCTGGCATACCCTAGATTGGAGTAGATTAGTGTAGGCTTTCTTTGTTGGCTCATTATTTTCATCAACTACCAACCTAGTCTGTAGAAGTCAATAAGCCATGAGATTTAGCTATTAGCATTTGATACAATGACTTATGGAAAGTACCAAATAGATATGGAAGGTATCGATTTACTTACAGATAACTGGCCCATGAATTCTTTCAAATGGTTTTCTTCATCCTTCTTGTATTCTTTCCAATGAATTAGGATAGTCATGTTGGACCTAATGACAAGTCCAGCCTCTGAAGCTAGCTTAGCAGCTTGTACAGGTTTCTCAGGTCTTTTCTTCCCTGGAGTAATTTCAATCGGCAACCTTCTTCCCATAACCTTTGTCATATTGTCCAACAATTTCCCTTTGTTGGCGGTCTTGGTTGTCTTGGAGCACGTCGTGGACCTACAAAGTTTGCGCTGAGAGTGTTAGAGTAGTTCACAGTTAAATCAAAGAATGTGAGAATGCATGATCTATTACTTGCCTTCAGGAACAGTCTCTAACTGTTCAGAGACAGCATGTTCATCAGCATTAGTTTGCTCATCAAAAGCAGACCAATCTAGAACAGAACTAACGGGATGATCTTCTTCCTTGCCTTGCACCACAGGGGTTGTGTCATTGTTCTCGGGCTGTGGATTTAACTGGTCCTCAGCACTATCTTGTTGGAAGTTGGTGTTGTACTTTTTTCCTGACCTTGTTGAAACTCTAGGAACTGTATCGCTTCCTGGAGTTGCCCTCACCCTTTTTGTTCCACCTAGAGGCATTCTGGTCTTCTTCTTCTTGGTTAGTCGACCCCACTTGTTGTTGTTGTTGTCAATTTCCTAACACATAAGGGAAAATTTGTTATTAGAACTTGAATGAAAATAAGTATCAGAATATATATCGGATAGCGTGATGCAAAAACCCCCAACCAAGATTGAGAAGAGACCTTTTCTACGCTAGTATTAACACATTCATCATCGTCTTCTAGCCCTCTTCAGCTCTAGGAAGATATTTGGATGAATCTGACCGCTCATCAGGACCATTCTTGTGTGTTTGCTTGTTCGGATTCTAAGAACTTACATTATGAAGACAAGTGGCCAAGGTAGGGAGACACAAGGCTACCATTTTCTTGTTGTTCTCCTTGATTTGCAAGTCCCGAAGCCATTCATAGTACCCTATTTGTAAACAAATTTTAGTCCAATTGATCCCTAAACCCTAAACTTAAACCCTAAACCCTATCTAGTAGAAGGCCTACCTAGACAACTAGAAGATGGTGCCACACAGGGGAACCAAATATGAAGAACAAAACCCTAAACCCTAAAATGAGAAGCACTTGGCAGAACCTAGGCTCGGGGGGCAGTGATGTGGTGCGGCCCATTTAGGCATCGTCGATGGTTGCCTCTGGTGGGGTGGACGCCGTGGTGTGGCTCGGCGAAGTGGTGCGGCTCCTACATCTCTGTCTCTAGTGGGGTGGATGTCGTGGTATGGCTCGCTGAAGTGGTGTGGCTCCTACGTCTCCATCTCTGGTGGGGTGGACATCGCAGGTCATGGCTCCTCCGTCTTTGTCTCCATTGAATGTCGCACTTCTAGGTTGCGGCAGAGTGGATCTAGGCAGCGGATGAGTGAATCTAGGTGACATCGTAGTGGTTGTATGCGAGGGCGTCAGTGGAGTGGCTCTAGGACTGTGACGACGGCGGTAGAGTGGATCTAGGGCGATGACGGAGTGGATCTACGAGGAAGATTGGTGGAGTGGAGTTAGGGGGTGGCGGCAGAGTGGGTCTTGGAGGCCAGCAGTGGAGTGGATGCAGGAGGAGGTGTGGTGGTGGAGTGGATCTAGGAGGTGCGGCGGCGGCGAAACGGGCGAAAATGAAATGAGGTGGCTGCGGCTAGGTCTTGGCCCGATGGGAGGGGATTGACAAATATATAGTCCTCGGTGAAGTTACTATTTTGTCCCTGGTCTACTGTTTTAGGAGCCGCCATGCTAGAGGGCAGTAGGGGGTTTTCGTAGCCACCAAAAATTGGGCGGGGAGAAGCGTGCCAACGCCAGAAGCGTTAGGCGGGAGCTAGAAAGCATTTTTTAGAATAAAACTAAATGTTTTTTTCTTTTTGTGTGTTTGTACTATTGAAGTGTAAAATGATATTTGTTTGCACAAATTTGACATCAATTTCTATGTGTTTGGGATACAAAGTATTTTTGAATATAATGATATTTTAATGGTAGTATAGTAGTTTACAATGTTGGTTTTTAGTACTTGTAACCTTCTTTGATATATCAAGGACAAATTATAGACTCATTAGATGTGAAAGATGAAAACCTTCTCTGGTGTACACATTAAATGTGCAAGATGATAATATTTGAGGTCTCAAATTATAGGGAGACATACATGATCTATTATTTTTGTAGCTATATACACATACACATTGTACTTAACTATAATGTGTGTGCATGAATGAATTTAAACACTTAATAAGTTGATTAGCACTTCATAAGACCACATACAATGTGTGCATGAATGAGTTGATTAGCACTTCATAAGATCATATACGACATGCATATGCTTGGATTACTTCATAATGCTTTGTTACTATATAACACACACACACACATATAGCTAATATGCACTTCATATAGCTAAGCACTTCATAATATAAGATCATATACATGCTTGGTTATATCAACACACATAGCTATATGATGTGTAAGATCGTATGAACTTCATATACATGCTTGGTGTACTTATACACTTGATATGGACCATACGATGAACATTAGAGTACGAGTTTTACAATTATTGTACTTTAATGTAGGACTTGAACATTGCATTGAAAATCCGGTTCAGATTAGATTCAAAATGAGCTGAAATCATGGATTTGACCACAATTTGACCATCATGGACCCACCAGTCAGCCTCACCCCATGCTAAACCAAGTCTAGACATATGAAGGGCTGACCCCGGTGGACCAACCCTGTTAGCCTCTAGTTCTAACGGTTTGATATCCCCCAATCCCTCCCCAAATCCCCGAATTCCCCAAATCATCCAGGCGCTGTCGGAGTAGCTTCGATGCCTCGCCGCTCAACACCGGTCAGCACCCGCACCCGCCGTGCCCCCCCACCACCGACAACCACCCGCCATGCCACCTACCACCATCCTCCACCGCTGTGCACCCACTCCATCGATCACCTCAGTCCACCGACTAGGTTAGAGCCCCATGGCAACCACCGCTGGCTCAAGCTCATCGCGAAGCTCCATGGAGCGATCTAGGGAGCGGTCTGGGGAGTGGTCCTCGTACTCCTCTCTAATTCCCTATCGCCATCCCCCCTACTCGTACACACTGGCTATCAACTGCTACTGCGGTTAGAAGACTCCCAAGTGGATCTCATGGAGTAATGGGAATCCAGGAAGGAGGTACCATTCATGCTACAAATATCAGGTGAGTTCAATTTACATTGTGATGGGGTGGTTTGAATCTAGGAAATAGTCTATCTAACAATTTGCTAAATTGTTGTGGATGCAAGGATGGTGGATGCAGTTTTTGAGTGTGGTTGGATCCTAAGCCAATAGATCATCAGATCGAAATCCTTATTGATTTGTGAGATGCAGTTAAGGCCTTGCGTAACTAGAATGAAACTCTAGAGCTGGAGAAGAATGAACTCAGTTTTTTGCTGGATGAAGCACATGTGGAGAATGCCAAACTGGTGATGGATAAGGAGGAGGCCAGGGCACCTGTGAAGGAGCTTGAGGCCAAGGCACTTGCCAAGGAGCTACAGGCCAAGCTACATCATACATGCTCCTATGCTCAAATTTTTGGACAACACGCCAATTTTCGCCAAACTATGTGTCCTACACATAGAAGACCTTTTTTGATTGAGTTGCTAATATAAATGGGTCTGACTTATACCAAAACCTCTCTATATTGATGGATCTAAAAAGGCCATCATCTCTAATGGTTCTAGCTTTGCCATCTTGACTGAACCATCCACACCAAAAAAGTACCACAATTCGAATGAATTCCAAATTGGAGTTGTAGCTCAACTCAACTATCTCTTTGAGCTGACCATAAAATTCAGTCGACACTCCGTTATGTGTTCCATCCACCAGTACACCACTATTTTGTGTCTGCCTTTATCTTTCATGGTCGATAGTGTTGTATCGAACACCATTCACACTGCATGATGCCCATAATTTCACTCTAAGGTCAGGACGACATGATATTGCATTAGCCCTTCACTAACCTCTTCACGATTATCCTTCTACAACATCTTGATCTAATAAGATAACAAAATAAGTGAAAAATTGAAATATATGAAAAAAATAATGTAGGACAACATATGAAGTTAAAAATAAATCTTGAACCACTTATACGACTCCTAAACCAAGCAGGAAATTCCTTTTCCAACCTATTCTCAACATCATGGCCACCTTCTTTCTCTAACTCTTCTCTAAACTTGCTGCACACACAGTTCACAATATGTATTGGTCATGCATGTTTAGCATAGTTGTTTATTAGCACACACAATTTTGAAAAAACACTCACCTTAAATATGGCTCTACCTCCTCACAGTTGTTTAGCACATACCAACAAACTTGTCAAATTCTTTGTCCTCAAGATATGTCTGCCTATTGGCTCCCAAGAGTTTAACACCATGCTGGAAGATAGAGAGGTTAGCATCTGATGCTCCCTGATCCCATTTGTCATCATCTCGATTAAATCTAGTGACAACATCTTCCATGTACCTTGAGCAAAAGGTCAAGGCCTCATTAGCTATGTATGCCACAGCGATGGATCCTTTAGGTCTAGCCCTATTCCTCACATACCCCTTCAAAGTGCCCATTTGGTGTTCGATCGAGTACATCCATCCATATTGGATAGGACCTCTTAGGAGTGCTTCATCAGGAAGGTGGACAGCCAAGTGGACCATCACATCAAAAAAGGCAGGAGGAAATATTTTCTCCAGCTTGCATAGTATCATAGGGATTTCTACTTTTAGACGTTTGATTACATCAACCTTTAGTTTCCTACTGCAAAGCTCCCAAAAAAATTTACCCAACTCTGCAACTGCTTCATATATGTCCCTGTGCACTAGTCCTCGGAGACCGACAGGTAAAATTCTTTGGAGCAGGATATGGCAATCATGGGTTTTGAGGCCTTGCACCTTGGAACCATCTGCACTAATGCATCTTGTCAGGTTGGAAGTGTATCCATATGGAAACCGAATACTTTTTAGAAATCTACAAAATGTAGCCCTTTCTTCTCTCTCCATGGCATACCATGCTGCTGGCATGGAAACTGAATTGCCATCATCTTGTTCTAAATGCAACTCAGGTCGTATGCCCATATCCTACAAATCAAGTCTCGCATTAACTGTATCCTTATTCTTGCCCTCAAGATGGAGTATTATGCCCAGAAGGGCATCACATATATTCTTCTCTATATGCATCACATCAAGATTATGTGGCAGCTTCAAGTGTTTCCAATAAGGTAGTTTCCATAGAGCGGACTTTCGGCTAAACAATTTTGGCTCATCGTCCTTCTGTCCACGCTTCCTTTTCTTGCTACCATCAGGCTTACTAGGACTAACATCTTTTACCTTCTCTAGACACTCTAATGTCTCATCCATACTCAACTTTTGTGGCTCAACTCGGTTTTCTCGGTGTCCATCAAAGGCCAAGCTTCTTTGCCACTTATGAGTTTTTAGAAGGTAGCGACGGTGTCCAATGTAACATATCTTTTTCCTAAGACTCCTTGACAATGGATCTCTATTGCAATAAATACATCCATAGTAACCTTTAGTAATTCACCCTGACAATACACCCAAAGCTAGATAATCATGGATGCACCATAGTACTGCAGCACGAAGGTCAAACTTTGAACCAGTGAATGCATCATAAGTTCTGACACCCTCCCAGAGTTTTAACAAATCCTCAATGAGAGGTTTTAAGAATATGTTAAAGTCCTTGCTTGGAGACTTTGGTCCTAGGATGAGCAATGCCATGATGCAGTTGGATGCATCGGTGCATGACCATGGAGGTAGATTGTATACCTTTACAAGTACAGGCCACATGCTATAAGTTGTGTTCATGTTCCCGAATGGATTGAACCCATCTATAGCTAAACCAAGCCTTAGGTTTCTTGCATCTCCAGCAAAGCTTGGATACACATCATCAAAGTCTTTCCAGGCTTCGCCATCGGCTGGATGGCTCATTTCATTTTCCACAGGAACCCGCTTATCCTTGTGCCACCGGGTTTCCTTAGATGTTGCTTTGTTTGCAAACATCCTCTTCAGCCTGGGTATAAGAGGAAAATATCTCAAAATCTTTTTAGGAAGCCGTTTGGCACCATCTGCATCTACCGACCTAGATTCCTTGCATTTTGGGCAGTTGTCCAGATTGGCAAGATCCTTCCGAAATAACACACAATTATTGTCACAAACATGGATTAACTCATATCCAAGGCCCAATTCTTTGCGATACTTCTTTGCTTTGTCATATGGATATGGAAGGCCACAATTAGGGAATGACTCTGACAATAACTTCAATATTGCACTGAATGATGTGTTGCTAATCCTATAGAATGACTTGATATGTAGCATTCTGACTAGAAAAGAGAACCTAGACTAAACAGAACCCGAGCAAAGAGCATGTTTTGCATCTTCAAGAACTTTCACAAACATAGGTTGTTCTCCATCTTCTTGTACATCTATGTACAAGTCTGCAAGCATCTCTGCCGTACCCTGATCATCTTCATTGTCGGGCTCATCCACATCCAACACATCACCTAGATCATCAGGTTCATTTGCACCCTCTACATATTCCACAATCTCAGCATCAAAAGCTTCTCCATGGTGTACCCACCGAGTATATGTAGCCGACCATCCATAGAGATAGACATGGTCATGCACATCTTTCTGACTCCATGAAGACTAATTCAGACAATTGCGACATGGGCAAGGTATAGCATCATCCGCATTGAATCTATCTCGAACAAAAAGACATAAACTGATCAACGTCGTCGGTGAAGTCATCGCTGAACCGAGTAGCACAAATCCATGTTCTGTCCATCTACTAAATGTAACAACAATTAACTCTAAATAGCCATGTCTAAACAACTATGAAATGCTATGAATTGCAGGCAATGGGAGAGGACAATACCTCTAAGTAGCTGAAGTAGCCGCACTAGCACCCCATCTCATCGCCGCTGCAGGCACCCGTAGCTGGACACCGCTGCAGCTGATGGAGATGGCAGCCGGAGCAGGCAGCAGCAGATGCCCGTCGAAGTTGGCTGCAATAGTTGCCCACCGTAGCAGAGAAGCCGCAGCAACTACCTGCCAAAGCAGCTACGCCACAGCAGGTGCCCCCCGGAGCAGAGCAGCTACCCGCTAGCGCATCCCACAGCCGCTGATAGTCGGAGCAGCTAGGCCGCATCAGCTTGTAGCAGGAGCTGGCCACTGGAACGGTCTGCCGAAGCTGGCCGCCGGAGAGGTTCGACTGAGATGCCCGACGAAGAGGTCCGCCGTGGGAGCACCTGCTCCCAGCCCCTGACCGATTGGATCTAGGTGGCAGCACGCAGGCACGGTGGAAGGGTCATATGAATGATTCACAAATCCAATAAGAAAAAAATGTTCCCATCTCTTAACACGTCTGAACTTGTATTCTGATGGTAAGACAACTTGGCTGTGAACTACAGGTGCCGGGTTTGATTCCTAGGCACCACACATTTTTTTTTATAAATCCCACATTTATGACGAAAACCATCATCTGACAAGTGGGACCTAAACGGTGAAACTTTATAGTTTCACTTCTATGACAAAGCTCAGAACATTTGTATGACGATTTTTTCTGATTCGTCACAGTTGAACAAAGGGGTTGACGGCCAAACCAAGCATCCATGACGATCTAGGTAAAATCGTCATTAATTAACCTTATTTAGTGACCAAAATCAGAATTGTCATTCCCAAAACGTCATAGATGAAAGGATTTCTAGTAGTTACAGTATGTGACAAAGCCTGAACACTTAGTGAGAACCGCTGAAGGCAAATAACACTGACGAAAGGCCCATAAATGATGAAGACCACTAACTGATGAAGGTGAAGACCACTGACAGACGAAGATCAATAACTGATGAAGACCACTGACTGATGAAGGTGAAGACCACTTACTGATGAAGGTGAAGACCACTGACTGATGACGGTCAATAACTGATGAAGATCACTGACTGATGAAGGCCAATAACTGATGAGATCTATTGACTATTGAAGGCTGCCTAAGTCTTTGTCAAGGTCAGGCGCTTTGCGCTGCGGAGATCGTTCCATACCCTTGAGCCTTTGGCTTGGGTAACGGAGGGTCCTCTTTTCGCTAAAAAATCTGTTGTCGAATATCATGGCTCCATTGCTAGCCACTTTCGACTTTGGTTTTGATGTCTCTCATGAGTTCTGCCTCGTTAAAAATTTCACCTAAATATGCTCTATGTGAGGGTTAGTTTCGAGGATATGAGATGCTTACCGTGGTGATGACCTGCATGTTAGTAACAAAGAGATTCAACAAAAATCAATAAAAGATGTTTTTAGTTAGCCAGTTATGGGCAAGCATATATAGCCTTCGGGCCATGCTCTGGGTGCGGCAAGAGTTGTGACAACTTTCTTGGTCACATTGGTGACAAGTTGTATGCGAAGGTTAATTTTTGAAAATTGCCTTAAGAGGCGAAGGTTAAATCAGAATTGTGACAAGATAAATCGCTGGTGAGAATTTATAAACTGGTGAGAAATATTCACCTGTGTTGGTTTGATTCCTGCAACAGGATGCTTTCAACACATATAAAAGTGGGTAGTGATTGATATATACGAGTAATATATACTCAAATATTATTGTAAATGGCACGTAGCTCACGGAGTGAGTGTCCATCCTTTGATGTGATAGGTCATAAAAACACAGCATGAGCCTATGCTGGCGAAATTGATCGAAGCTTGATGAAACTGATCGAAGGCTGCAGCTCTGAGAAAAATCTCAATTTCCAGCTTCACTGACAAAGGCTGATGAAATTGATCGAAGGCTGATCCTCCAAGAAAAATCCTAATTTTTGGCTTCATTGACGAAGGCTGATGTTCCAACGAAAAATCTCAATTTTTGGCTTTACTGATGAAGGTTGGTGAAACTGATCAATGGCTGGTGTTAAAAAAAATCCCAATTTTCTGCTTCACTGACGAAGGCCGATGAAACCATATTGGCTTTCGTGAAGGAATAGAAACCGACACTTATCCAAAGTTATCTCCAGCAAGTGACAAGCATCGAAGGATCCCATGTTCTGCCTGAAATGTTTTGGCGAAGGCTCAGCTTTTGCTTAACGATCTTTACGAAATAATTTCGCGAGAGAACCAAAAGTTAGTCGAAGGTTTCAGCTTCGCAGATGACGGAGACGAACGATATTCCAGCATTGATGTGACGAAGGTTCCAAGTTGAAATGCCATTCAATAATAAAGACCTGCACACAAAAAACAGAAACACTTGCGAGGTCTTCTAGTTAGTTTGTGGCGATTTCATTACCAAGTTCTTGAGTTCGAAACTCTAGGGCTGCGCTCAAGGTTTTGGAGTAGATTATTTTATATAGCCGGAGGCTTGGCAGCACTGTTAAAAAAGTTTTTTTTATGCATAAAGTTGGTATGGTCGAAGGCTTGTTCGACCTTCAGCAGCTTTTTTCTTGAAAAAACTTGGTGAGGTTTTACCAAAGCTATAAACTCTGTCAGCTTACTCATGAAGATTTAAGGAAATCTTACCTTCCCCAGAGGTTCTTACCTTCTCTCCGTAGCACCACGGCCTTCGCACGGTCTTCGTAGAGCGTCAGCCTTCGATTGGGCTTCGTAGCACCACGGCCTTCGCACAGTCTTCATAGAGCGTCGGCCTTGGATTGGGCTTCGTAGTACCATGGCCTTCGCTTGTGGTGTTGAGGCCGCTGGCGCCGTTTGTGATGCGGGGGCTTTTGTCTGCCGTTTCGCCGGTAGCCCAGGCCATCATTTGTGGCGCGAAGGCTCTCATCGGTCGTCTCACTGATGCTGGCGCCATTCACGGTGCAGAGGCTGCCTGTTACCGTTCTCGGTGCGAAGGCTCCAGTCGGCTGTTTCGCCGTCTTACCTTCCCAACCTAGCGCTCGTTCGGCAGTGCGGAGGATCCGTCGGCTATCTTGCCAGCCTCCGCCTTCGCCCGCTCTCGGCGCTGGCCTTCGCTCATCAACCTATAATAAAAATTTGTCTGCACACAAAGAACACAAGTCCCTACAATGTCATTTGATTAGCCAGTATGAGATGTTACGGGACCACGAAGGTACTAGGCTCGAAGCCTCATGGTGTTAGATTGTCTTTGCATTTTTTTCTTTTATTAAACAAGAGTCGGGCTGAAGGCTGAGGAGGCTCTGTAGTTTTTTAAAGAACATGAGACGAAGGCTCGGGAGCCCTCGCATCTCTTTTGGGGCCTCTGTAATTTTTCGAAGAACATGAGACGAAGACTCGGGAGCCTTTGCATCTCTTTTGGAGCCTTTGTATTTTTTTAAAGAACATGAGACGAAGATTCGGGAGTCCTCGTATCTCTTTTGGAGCCTCTGTAACTTTTTCGGGAGCCTTCGCATCTCTTTTGGAGCCTCTGTAGTTTTTTGAAGAACACGAGACGAAGATTCGGGAGCCTTCGCATCTCTATTTTGTTTTTTAAACTAGAGTCCAAGGCTCTAACTTTTTATTATTTTACTATACTTTCAATATTACTGTTTATTTATATAATTTTTTTGAAAAAAAAGAAGGAAAGGTTTTAGAAAAAAAATAAAGCCTCCGCAAGTTATGAAGGTTTAAAGAGATCGTCCCTTTCACCCGAGGTCCTTACCTTTATTTCCTCAGGGTTGTCATAGGTTCAAACCTTCACTTTCAAAATAAATTTATTCATGTCGAACACGGTGGGCGCCAATGTTGGGACAAGCGTCCCGAATAGGGTTGAGTAGTGAAGGTTCCTTGGTGAAGACTAGCTGGAGAAGGCCACTCGGGGGAGGTTTCATGCGAGGGTCACGAGGGTCTCGTGCGGAGGTCCGTTGACAAAGGTCCCGGACGAAGGCCGGTTGGACGAGGTCCCCTGACGGAGGTCCTGGGTAGAAGACCCTGAATGAAGCTGCGGGGCGAAGGTCCAGGGCGAAGGTCCGGCGAGGGAACTCATTAGGGTTTTCAAGGTGAGTGGGAAAGGAGAGAGCCCCCGTGTTCTTGGCATTATATACGCAAACGGAAGTTTACAAGCGGCCCCTTGGTGTGGGTCGATTTTACATGCCACTCCAATAGTGCTAGTTGGGCCTCTTCTAGGAGCATGTCCCAAGAATGTTCATAATACGCAAAGTAAAACTCGCAACCGGTCGCGTTCCAACGCGTCCGCGCGACACCAGGCCGCGTCCGCGCACCTTATCTCCTCCCGTGCATACCCCGTGGTCTCTCTCGGTCTTCTCTCTCGAGACACCAACACCGACGCCGCTCCCTGCTGCTCCTCCCATGGCGACCTCCCCTGCTCCCGGCTTCTCCGCATGCCCTAGCCGGCTCTGCTGGCCATGATGGCCGCCGCCGCCCTGGCCGGGGATGGATGGGCGCACCACCGGACTGCGGACCATGCTGCCGCCAAGACCCTCCCTCACCCACCGACAACATGCCTGTCCGCAAGTGTACTTTTTGTCAGCCTACTCCCGATCACGTTCTCTTTCCCTAAGAACGTCTAGGAGATCCCTTTTATTTTTTTTATTTTGTCTAATTTAGTTTCTATTTTTATTTATCAATTTCATTGAAATTTTATGGTTATCAATTTTAGTTTATTTTTTATTTTCAGTTTTTCAATTTTATGGTGTGTTAATACTGTTCCGGCTGAAAATTTAGTATCGTTTACGATAAGCCACAGCCAAACGAACAGGGTGAGTATTGTGAAAAAAACGATTTCATGGACTTTAGGACACCATCACTACTGCAGAAACACACCATCACTGCAGGGTGTGCTCGCGTCGGCTTCACTGCCGGGTCATAAGCCTACGACCCGGGCAATGATTGAGATCGGGCTTTCCATACCGGGTTGAGCCACGACCCAACAATGATAAATCACTATCAGGTAGAGCCATGAGACAGAAGTGATTGGGAGATATCAGTCGGGCCAGGCAAAAACCCGGTAGTGATATGCCAATGCCGAGCCATGGCTTTACCCGACAGCGATAACATCAGTGGCTGCTGCTCCCTGGAAGAAAGCATGGTCAGCTGATCTGTTTGCATGCCGCCGGTTGTTGCATGCTCGTGTGGGGTGGCGCCGTTTGATCACTGATGTGGCAAAATTGCATGGGTTCAGGATTAGACCCCAGCAGTCCCTTCAGATTGGTAGAGAAAGCTGTTTGGATTTACGTTTCGGATTCAGACACCCCGAGGTATGACCGTATCAGACAGAGTGTCAGCCATTTGGTTCAGTTCACACACCGGCATTCTGATTTATGCAAATTTCACAATAAACAAACTTGCGTTCTTGCCTCAAAATACACGACCAGATTGGATTGAAATCGGTATGGACCTTGTTAATAACAAATACAGACGTGTTAACACGCATTGAAAAGTGAGTACTACAAAAGATATATAGTTAATAAAGTTAGAACAGCATATAGTTAAGGTCTACTCATTTTAACCGAACAGACAATCAGTTACTGACATAAAGACAAGCAACGCAAAAGACCATCCGGTACCTTTCAGTTTTTGCTGTATCCTGACATTTCAAAAGAACACATGGTTAAATAAGAACAATTTGATCTTCAAAGCAGATCATAGAAGCAACAATGGACTTAGTTTCCATGGATGCATCTATATTGTTCAAACACCGCGTTCTTGCTGCACTAATCAGAGAGGCCAAGTCAGCCTTGCGTGCCCTTGGTTTCATGAACATGCCAAGACTTCCAGGTTCCAACACTTGTGGTCAGCGGTCAGTCAGCGGCATTAAATAGGATGCTAGCTTTCATTCATCCCATATCGGTCTCAGGGTCCCTAATTTGTCGAGATGTTTTTCTTTCCATTTATATGGAAACCATACTATTGATGTTTCTTATTTTTAAGTTTCAAGTTTTTCTATTTAATTGATTTTTATATTAAGTGGATTCTTTAACTAGGTATTTCACTTCTCAATTTAATATGGAAAAAATAAACTACTAACTTCCCATAATATTTAATTCCGAACATAGCTATTTATTAATCTTTATTTACACATACACTCTTCATTTAGATATTTTCCTTCCAAATTGATATGAAAATCTATTGATTTTATAACTTTATAATTATCAATAATTCAGCTATTTATCAATTAAATTTGAATGGTATGGACTTTAGTATAATATAGATTGTTATATAATGATGAGAAAGATATGGTTTACACTTTTCCTTTTTTCAATTAGCGTAGTAATTTTTGTCCCTTAAAAGAGAAATGGTTGTTTCTTTTAATTAATTCTTTATATCAAGAGAGTAGATAGACATGGCTCGACCTTGGTGCAAATTTGGTGATATAAGGGCTGTGTTTCTTAAAGCGACTCATGGTATTATTTTAATTGGCATGAGTCAGATGCAATGACACTGTAGCAAACCGATGCATGAAGTGTGTCAGGAACCAATCACCAAACACGAGTCGATTCATACCAATTAAAATAGTATTCATGCAGAAAAAAAGAGGAGGAGGGAAGGGACAGAAAGCACCAGGTCGCTCGTGCAGCATGCGTCTTGCTCAGGAGAGCAAAACAATTTTTTTATTTGATTGACCCACAGGAAGAGTCAACCGAGATCGAATGGAATTGACTCATGTTGCATCCTGCCGCAGCGTACGTGGTCTCATTGGGTCAACCCACCATTATACATGCTCTAAGATACTCCAGCAAACAGAAAAGGGGAGGCTATGTTTCTGAAAGTGCCGGGAAGGGGTATATAGGAATTAGAGACAGGAGTTTGTAGAGGGAATTAATTACCATGCGAGTTCAATTTTTAGTCCCAATAATACTTTGCATATGCTGAAAATTGAGATAGAGAGTTATATTGACAGTTATTCGTCTAGGTGGGGTCCTTTAGGATTGGAGTGGGGGCCACTCAAGGAGCAAGCAATTCCCTCCTAAGTCCCAACTCCCAAGTACAAGTACTACATCTTTCCTTAGGTTTAGACCTTGTTTGGATGGAATAAGACTAGTTGTTAATATGAATTAGGACTAAAATTAAACTAATTGTTAGTTAGAGGGGCGAATCTAGGATAAATTGTCGCTGGGGTCGGCCTAGACTTAGAGCATAGAGCCATAATTATAGTTGACAATAATCTAACACCATGCATAAAAAGAATAATCTACTGCAAATAGTAAGCATTAATATAGGGATAAATATAGCGATAACATAATGACAAAAAGAAACTATTTACAATAGTGGTTATGTTATCCTAGGTACAAGCAAATTTCTTGCAAGCAAATTGGCTGCATTCCAACAAGAAGCAAAAGGCGATAACATAATGCGACAAAAAGAAACTATTGGAATGGAAGCAAATTGCCTTTTGCTGAAAAAGATAAAAAGCCATAAGCTGCAAGCATCTCACGTTGATTTTAGGGGGATATTCCTTACTTGAGCAGGACTGAATCAACGTAGACGCAGAGAGTAGCCGCGGCGGCGGCCGTCCGCCCGTCCGTCGTTGCTGTCAACACCGAGCGGCGGCTGTGATCACGGAACGGCGACGAGAGCGCCGACGCGCCGACGTAGACGTTTGGAAGGTCGGACGACGAGAGATGGGAGAAGAATGGTCAAATGTTAATTTCTGCGGCAAGCTAGCGGTACAGAACGTGACTTTTGGCTTCCTCCCTTGGGCTGTTGGTGTGTAGGCCTGCTATGCTTTCACAAACTGGACTGTCAATTAAATTTAGCTGTGTCGGGCTGTCATTGGTGCTGGGCCGCCGGGGTCAATGTATTTTTCTACCGGGGTGTTCGTAGGTGGAAATTAAAGAATTTTGCAGACGTGATCGGTGAATCAATGGTTGGATGGAAGTGCTTGCAGTGATGCGGTGCAAAAGTCTTGGTCGGGACTCAAGAAACGTTCGATGACACCAGGTCTTTGAGAGCTACTGCAATGGAAAGCATGCACATGCAAACGCAAGCACGGAACGATGGAAACAAAATTTTCTGCACACGTACGTGATGCAGCCCTACGTACGGCCGGGCAGCACCGACCGCGTGGAAACCTTTTAATGGGCTAGCTGTGATGCCATCCATGTATGTTTACTAGAGCAAGTATAGCAACATGTATTAGCCGGCGAAAAGAAGTCCATGTCAACAGAAAAAGGGCCACGTTGGAGAGAGATTGTGGAGTGGGCGCTTCCCCTTCTCGCCTGGCTGAAGCGCAGGTATGAAAAAAAGTTCCTCTCCCAGGCCGCATACGAGCGAGAAGCCATAATACTAACAGGTTGAATACGAGCGTGATGGGAACATTAAATACTTACCATCTCTACTGCAGCTAGTTAAATAGCTAACCCATAATACTAGCAGACTTAATAGCTTGCTGTAAATGACATGGTATTGGCTTACAGCCTACTGCTGGCTAGGTTATTAACTATGCTCTTAGAGCATGGTTAATAACTTAGCCGGCAGTCGGCTGTATGACATTGCCACGTCATATAAAGCTAATACTGTAGCTAACTGATATAATAGGCTAACCATTAACCGGCTATTAGGTTGGTTCAACATAGAGTGAGCATTTAATGTGTGCGTGTATATACACAATCTAGTGCGGTCTAGTATCCCGTGTGGCCCTTCAGGCGTGGGAGCTGGGGGGCAGTATCGGCGCACGGGATCAGGATGTTGGGACATGGGTCAAGCAAGCGCCAAGTTATCACCGGCACCGGGCTGAGAGCATGTGTTTCTATCTCGTAACACGTGATTCAGCCGGGCGCTTCATGAACTGTGCCCGCTTCCTTCTCTCTCTTATCTTCTCACTGCTCCACTTAGGATTTTGATGACGTGTAACATGGTGCAGCCTGCTCACTAAGCCTTATTATACTTGCTCTTATGCCCAATGGTGTGGCCCACACGGAAAAACTGGCCTACGGAAAGAACCAGCAGAACATCATCAAGCGGTGCGGGTGCTGCACGGGCGCCGGCCAACCAACCATCGCACGGTAGACTTTATTAATTATGACAAAAAAAATAGTACTGTAAAACTGAAAAAATAAAGTCAGTGCACGCTTTCCGTACATATATGCCGTGCGTCAAAAAAAAAAAAGCCTGTTGGTTTGGCTGTGGCTTGTCGTAAACGATAGTAAATTTTCAGCCGGAACAATATTTTTCTCTCACACAAACCAGCCAGCAGTACTTCTTCACGAACCAGCAATGATACGAACCAGCCAACCGAACAAGCTGATATAGTTACGTCAGGTCTTTCTCTGTGTTGCTGGCCTACATATATTTTATCTACAGCTTACACACAGTACTGTGAAAAACCAGAGATCCATCCCACGGAAGCACGCCTAAGTGCCATGGAGTTGTCACGGCTTCTTCTCGTGTGCCTTCTGGTGGCCGTGTGGGCGGTGCTCGCCGCCGCTGCTGCAGACGTCACGGCGGCTCCCAGCCCCCGCGCCCGCCGGCGGCTGCGCAACGATGGCGAGGTGTGGCGACATCGATGTCCCATACCCGTTCGCCTTGGAACCACAGTGCGCGATCGACTCCAGCAGCTTGTTTCATCTCAAGTGCACACAACTACCAGCAAGCTGGAGCTGGTCCTGGGGCGTAACCTGGAGCTGGAGGTGATCAAGATCTCCGTGCCGGAAAGCCAGGTCTGGGTAAAGACTTGGATCTCTCGGCAGTGCTTCAGCCAATCCACGAATAACAACACGATATACAGCGACGACGAGTGGGGGTGAGTATTAGCAGGATGCCCTTCGTGCTATCGGCGGAGGATATCAAAGTCATCGTTCTCGGGTGCAACAGTCTTGCCTACATGCTCAGCAACGGTGTAAGTAATCTTCATGTTCCACGCACACTTAACATAATAATAATTGACAAACTAGCAGCTAGCTAATAATCCCTCCATCCCAAATTATAAGTCATTTCAAGAATCTTGGAGAGTCAAAGCATCTCTTGACCAAATTCATACAATAATGTAATAATATTTATGATACCAACTAAGTATCGTTAGATTCTTTATTAACTATATTTTTATAGTATATCTATTTGATATTATAAGTCTTTGTAATTTTCTATATAATTTTGGTCAAATTTAAGATGTTTTGAATCTCCAAGATTCTTGGAATGATTTATAATTTGGAACGGAGAGAGTGCTATATATATATATGAAATCCTGCTGTGTGGCTACAACAACAATTTGATCGTATGCATGCATGCAGTACACAACTGGCTGCTTGTTGACGTGCGACGATATCCCCAAGAATGGCTCATGCTCCTGTAAGACTGGGTGCTGCCAATTGGACCTCCAAAAGGGCGTGCAGTATTATCAAGGCTTTTTCAACCCATTAAACGCCACCACCAAAATATGGAGCAACCACTCTTGCAATTATATCACAGTGATGGAAAGCTCAGCCTTCAACTTTAGCACCACTTACCTCACCTCGACGGTGTTCTATGATGACACAGAACAATCAAGGACACCAGTTGTGATGAAATGGGCGATTGCACGGAACATTACATGTGAGGAAGCCAAAATCAACAAGACGTCTTATGCTTGTGTTAGCGACAATAGCTATTGTAGCACGAATGATGCGGGCTACGTATGCTAAGTGCTTAGATGGATACGAAGGCAACCCTTACATCTTTGGCGGATGCAAAGGTTCTTATTCATCTTCACTATTTTCCTTTGTTTTTTTATGATCATGCAAAGACAATATACATTTTTCAACCAAGTAATGAGTGGTTCCTCAAAAAGTTAATAAGATTATGTTATGTGATTTCAGATATTAATGAATGCATTGTTCCTGACTGGTGTCCTATTGGAAATTGCATAAATACACCGGGGAGTTTCACTTGTTCATGTCCACGAGGACAAATCATGAACCGTGGCATTTGCATGAAAAGTTAGAAGACGTGGATTATGGTTTGGTAGGTTGCTAAGAACTCAAATACATTATGTATGTTGTCGATGGTTTTACGTCTGCAGTGTATTGCGTGTAGCATATCAGAGGGGTAGTACTTGGGATACATGTTTATAATGATTCAGGCATGGGGTGCCCTACGTCTAGTTGAATATGAGCTTTGTTGCTGTGTGTCGTGCACTGGGTGCAGGGATGCTGATGATGATGGTGATCGATGAGTTGCCGACCGGGTGCACCCTATGCCTCCTTATATAGTCTGGAGGTAAGGGTTTACAAAGGAAACACTACTCAAATAAGGTTGATTTCTTAGTTTGTTACAAGGGCTAGTCGGATCAGCACAACTCTGGGAACTCGGATACACCAATATCCCCTAGTTGACCTATGCCTTGTTTGCCAAATGGATGATATATCCTCACCTGGTTCAGCCTCCCTAGCTATTGGATCGGTCCACACCCGGTTGGTGGGGGTGTTATCCTTTCTGGTGAGGATATCCGGAGCCTATATTGTTGATAGTAGCCCCCGAGGTATTCATGATGAGCCTATAGTCTTCCCGGTTCCATAGATTCTGCATATCGCTTCAATGATGTCATCTTCCAACCTCTGGAAACATTCATCATGAAGAGTTGTTTTGAAGATAAGGACACTAGGTCCTAGAGAATCCGAATCATTTGGACTTCTGGGTGGTTATTAATCGATCTGTGATACTAGGGTTGGTAGACTAGATCCACCTACCATCATGGCACGACCTATAAGTAGGCGCCCCAGCTAAATCTACCTCCATTAAGCCCTTCGCTGGAAGTCCCCTCGTCTGATTGCTTGTAGCAGTAAGAGCCCTAGAGTCATAGTGACACCCAACTGGTAGCTTGCGATCACGTTCTTGAGCCCAATGGGAAACTTGGGGAAGTCTAGTGGCGAGTCCTCGGCGGATGCATCGGGCCCCCAAGAAGGGCGGCGAAGCAGGAAGTCGATGGCGTCATTGAGGACGTCTTCTTGATCGATGGCATCGAAGTTGTGTCAGAGGTGTAGATCCATGTGGCGCGTGAGTGCTAGAGCCCTAGTGTTCACGTCATCCTCCAATCTAGTGAGGAACATGAGGTGGCGGTGTGGGATGTCCTCCTCTTCCTAGATCGGCTTGCGATTGCATTGATGCAGATTGCTAGGCTGATCAATGACGAAATCTAGGCTACTGAAGGTGATCTTAGTGCCTAGAACAAAGGTGTCAATGTCATTGTTGATGAAACACATATGATCTATTTAGATGGATCTACGTGCAAAGCCCCGCTACGTGGTGCACTAACTGTCATCGTGTTTTGCCTCTAACTATTAACTGATGTATCATGTACAAGATTAGAGGGGTAACACACGAGACAGATTTATACTAGTTCAGGTATATGATATGGTACATTACTTCCAGTGAATATGGGGAGCTTTGTGGCTTGTGTGGTATGCGGTGGGGTTGGTTGCGAGTAGGGAATCATAACTATACATCTATGGGTTGAGGATCTATTTCGTATCCCGATCAGAGGCTCCCTACCCCTCCTTATATACTAGGGAGCTAGCGTTAAAAATAGTGTCCTAACCAGTCTACAGGTAGGTTTCCTAGTTGATTACAGTAGATGTAGATAGTTTCTATTATATCTTTCATATGCCTTGTCCGCCTAATAGTTGAGGTACTCCTTGTCCATTTTCTTCTGAGTAGTCGGCCTGATCCACCCCCTATTGGGGTGTCACTTTGGGCCTCGGTGAGGGTACTCGGGGTCAATATTTTTGACATACCTTCTTTCAATACTTTTGTTTACAATTTTACATTTATTTAGTCATTCATAATCTAAATATTAGTCTCTTAGTATGTTTGGTGGTTTGGTGGTTATTTGTATTTGTTTCGGTATTTTTTTGCCAGGTTTGAGCATGGGGTTAGGTGGTGGTACAAGTCTTTTTCTTCTAGCACTTGATGGACCCTTCATAATGCGTAAAATCAAACTACAGAAGGTGAAGAAAATAAAAGAAAAGTTTTTCAACCAAAATCATGGGTTACTATTGTAGCAATTAATATCACACAACGCAGACATTGGTGAAAGAATGATAATTACCTTAAGGGAGCTAGAGAAGGCAACAAACAATTTTGATAGCTCTCGTGTGATTAGTGGCGGAGGGCATGGAGTTGTGTTTAAAGGAATTCTAGATCTGCATGTTGTGGCAATCAAAGAAATCAAAGATAGTAGTACAAAGAGAAATCAATGAATTCATAAATGAAGTTGCAGTTCTTTCTCAAGTGAACCATAGAAATGTGGTGAAACTCTTAGGCTGTTGTCTTGAGACAGAAGTTCCATTGCTAGTTTATGAGTTCATTTCAAATGGTACCCTTTATAATCATCTAAATGTGGAAGGACCAATATCACTATCATGGAAAGATAGAATAAGGATTGCACTCGAAGTTGCTAGAGCTTTGTCTTACCTACATTCAGCTGCTTCGATGCCAATATTTCATAGAGATATTAAGTCACCCAATATACTTCTTGATGATAGTTTAACAACAAAAGTATCAGACTTTGGAGCTTCTAGGTACATTCCAATTGATCAAACAGGAGTAACAACTCTTATTCAAGGAACGATGGGTTACTTAGACCCTATGTATCATTACACCGGCCAACTAACGGACAAGAGTGATGTCTTTAGTTTTGGCGTTCTTCTTATAGAATTGCTTACTAAAAAGAAACCGTTTATCTACAGATCCAATGATGGCGATAATCTTGTTTCATATTTTGAGAAGATGCTCGCAGCAAACAACTTAGTAGGTATAGTAGATCCTCAAGTCATGGAGGAGGAAGATGGAGACCTCCAAGAAGTAGCCACACTTGCAATGGTATGTACTAAATTAAGGGGAGAAGATCGGCCTAGAACGAGGGAAGTGGATATGACACTTGAAAACTTGTTAGTGAGGAAAAAACTTGTCCCATGTATTATAACACAAAGGAGAAATAATGAGGATGGGACTCAGGTTCAGCACATGTCAATTGAATCGGTAACTAATGACTCAAGCAGACAATACACTATGGAAGAGGAAATATTATTATCAGCAAGTTATCCTCGGTGAACTTATTTTGTCATGAACAACTATGAAGTTCCTTAGTTTCCTTCAAAACTATTCGATGAATCTTTGAGTAATGCATTTGGTTGTAATGAATGTAGATTTCGCATTGTTCCTTGCATGGATACTAAAACGATAGTAGTGATGTGCTTGCCTTTTTTTATATAATTGAGCGCCAAAATTACTTGACTTGTTTTGCAATGTGTTGGAAGCATGTAAGAACTCAGATTTAAAAGCAGAGTATTGCACAACTATATTTTTGAGAGAATGCAACTAATAAACTGTTCTCTCTAGGCTATGTGTGGTTGCAATGATGTGATGCAGATCAAGAGAGATGTGGAAATTTTGGACACTGGTAGAAGAAAATCTAAGAATAAAATCTGCAGTGGGTAAATAAAATAAATCCCGCCGTGAAGTTATGGCACCCCAGTCCATCATCCTCAGGATTGAAAACACTGGATGAACTCAAGCAGCAAAGAACAATCGAACAAGCCCTGAAATTGGAAGGGGACATGAATACATAATTTATCATGAGCCAGGTGTGCCTACCGTGTGTCATCGTGCCTTCAAAACAACTGTGTTACTTTTTGAGGATTATGTTTTTTCCCAAAAGAATGGCCAGAGTTTCGCCATAGTTTCGTTAGAAAATAAATTCACCTAATGCAATTTACAAGAGAAGCATGGTGCGCTAAAGTACAACTAGTAATAAGACACAACTTTCCCTCAAATGACTAAGGCCTTGCTCGGTTGCATGGGATGAATGATTCCCAGCCGAATAGTTTCCTTCGATAATTTGTACTAGCACGGAATGGTTCGTGGCCCGGAACGGCCCGTTCCAGGCTAACCGAACGGGGCTAAGGCAGTACGAGCTAAGACAGAACAAACTCGCATGGGAAGAGAACAGAGAAACGACAAAGCCTCAAGGGCAATAGAGTTTTTTTAGATTATTACTAAACAGTTTCACTGAAGTCAGCGTTCTCCACCGATTATTAAACATTACTGTATGTGTGGTCAGGTGTCTTGCGGATCTCAAAGAAAAGGGAACTACGCATAAGCAGTTCAAGCGTTTAACATCTTTATTGCAAAAAAAAAAAAACGCTCTGCGCATATTTTATTTTATTCAAAAGAAATTTATGGATCAAATTGAGTTTGCCCATAGAGCATGCAGCCACAATGGCTACAACTTAAATAAATAAATGATGGAGAGGTCAAGACATTCAGAGACGCTGCCCCCTTTTCGTCCCGTGCCTCTTTCTGCTTGGATTTATGTTTCGGATTTAGACACCCGAGGTATCACCGGATCAGGCAGAGTGTCAGCCATTTGGTTCAATTCACACACCGGCATTCTGATTTATGCAAATTTCACAATAAGCAAACCTGCGTTCTTGCCTCAAAATACACGATCAGATTGGATTGAAATTGGTATGTACCTTGCTAATAACAAATACAGAAGTGTTAACACGCATTGAAAAGTGAGTACTACAAAAGATACAGTAGTTAATAAACTTAGAACAGCATATGGTTAGGTCTAACGGTAATGCTGGGAAATGTGCGTCCGCCCGCCCGGATGCCGCTCGCCCCACTCCGCTCCGTGCGCTTCACTTCATAGCTTCTAAAAAAAATAGCGCCGCTCGCCTTCTCCGTCACCGAGGCCGCTTGCCACGGTTTTCTCCAGCGTGGCGGCGCCGCATCCAGCCCCTTCCCGCGTTGCTCCGCATGCCGGCACCGCACTACCATCTAGCGCCGCGCCCTTATCCACCTCGCCCGTCGCGGAAGGGGACGCGGGGGAGGCTTGCGCCTACGCCTCGGCCCCATCCACCTCACGCCATCAGCAGGAAGGGAATGCCTGCGCCACCGTAGTTCCCCACCAGGTAGGCCGTGGCCGCCTGCGACACTATGTTTCAAGTGTTTCAGGCGTTTTTAGACATGTTGCAAGCCTATGTTTCAAGTGTTTCAGTTGTTTCAGATGTATGTTTCAAGTGTTTCATACGGATGTTGCAAAAGTAGATTAGGATGTTGCATATATTGCAATGGTTGTACACGTATGTTGCAGGCGTCTGTTCTAATGTTTTATCTGTTTTTCAGACGTATGTTGCAACTGTGTTTATCTGGATATTGCATATGTTTCACACACATGTTGCAAGTGTTTTATCTCAATGTTGTGTATGCTTGCAATGGTTTTCAAGTGTTTTCAGGTGTTTTTGCAAGTGTTACAGATGCATGTTTCAAGTGTTTCATCTGTCTTTGCAAGTGTTGTATCTGAATATTTTAAAAGTAGATCGGGGTGTTGCACATGGGATGCACGTGGGTAGCGGGAGGGGGCGCGAGCGGTCCCGTGCGCGGTCGGGCAGCACAGACCCACTGCTGGGGCGTTCGCTCGCAAGTCCGACTCTGTTGGGGCGCTCTCGCTCGCTGCGCGAGCATTGTCCGATGCTAGCGTCCCGGATCGGACGTCTGGACGCTAGCAAGTTCAAACGTGTAACCGTTTTAATCGAACAGATTATCAGTTACTGACACAAAGACAAGCAGCGCAAAAGATCATCCGGTACCTTTCAGTTTCTGATTGTATCTTGAAATTTCAAAAGAACACAAGGTTAAATAAGAACAATTTGATCTTCAGAAGCAGATCATACAAGCAACAATGGACTTAGTTTCCCTGGATGCATATGCATCTATATTTTTCAAACACCGAGTTCTCGCTGTACCAATCAGAGGCCAAGCTAGTCTTGTGCCCTTGTTTGCATGCCAAGACTTCCAGGTAGGTTCCAACTCATAATATACTGGTCAGCAGCCAGCGGCGTCAAGTATCGTTTTCCAGACATTTCTACTACTTCTAAATGATCGATCCCTTTACGATAAAATAAAATTATCAGAAAATTATACTGACTTGTCATCTCTAGCAAAAGGAAACCTGTGCAAATTGTGTGGACTATTTCTCAGTCCAAATTAATAAATTAGCTACTTTTATAACTCCTTATACGATCGTGGTAGACATCACACTCCCTATTCCACCTCAAGGTATAGGTATTACATAGTCATGCACTTGATGAACAATTCAAAAGTTACTTGCAAATGTACTGTACCAAATAGAACTATGAAACATAATACACACACAAGTGCTCACTTCGGCAGAGGGCACAAACCTGGCTATGAGGCCATTCTCAGCGTGCTAATCTATCTGAGGTCCACACTCTTTTTTGTATTACCAAGTGAAGCAACTTGAGGAACGAGGAGGAAGAAGAAAGTTATAATAGTGTTGCCCATCACAGAGGTGGTCCACTTAATAAGGTACCACTCAAATTCTCATCATGTCCATGTGCCAATCAGTAGATTTTTAAGACCTATCACCTCTAAACTCTCACTCCATTGTAATAATTCCCTCCAAACGAAACGAACATATTCTAAATTCGAAAACCCTACATACTATGTGACCCATCGCGCTGACGTGGACGGCGCATCCCCGTGGCCCAAGAACCCATTACCCTGCTGCCAGCGTTAGGGTTTGGGGATTAGAGGATCCTATCACCGGTGGCTATAGAAAGGGGTTGGGGGGGGGGGGGCACGGCATATGGTGGTGGTGGCGGCTGAGATGGCAGTAGGACGGGTGGGGATGGCGGCGTGGGGGCATGACGACACGAGTAATCTTTGGTGGCTCTGTGATTAGCGAAGGGCAGGGTCGAGGGGCGATGGTGGGAGCCGTAGGCCGCTGGCGGAGATAGTCGAAGCACAAGGGAGGTGGGGCGGCCAAGGCGTCGGGAGGTGTCGAGGTTGGGTGGGGCTGCGGTAGAACGGGCGTTGCAAGGATGGCGGTAGCGAGGGTACCGGCGCGAAGCAAGATGTGTCACACGCCAACCCGTCATGGCTAAAGTGCGTCCTTCTAGATTATTACTTATCGGCTGAATATGGATAGCCAGTAGCAGTAGTCAGGCTTCTTTAAGGAAACTTTAATGATCAATTTATACACTTTCAACCTGTTCGCTTGTTGGTTTCAGTCAGGGCTTATCAGCCAGTCAACAGGGTTTTCCTCTCACAACAAACCAGTACCAGCCGGGCTTATCAGCCCAGAAACCAACCAGCAAAACCTCTTTGTTGTAAACAGGACGACCATCGTCATTTTTGTGTTGAGATTTAATTGTTAAGCTGTACGTAGGTGGAAAGAATTTTACGGGCGTGAGGTTTAGTCAATGGTTGGTTGGAAATGCAGTGCCATGCGGTGCAGAAGTCTTCTCAGGACTCAAGAAACGTCCATTGACCCCAAGTCTTCGAGAGCTATTACATTGGAAGCCTCCTGAAATGAAATAATAGCAATCCAAAATAGTAAAGGTCAGTCCACGCTTGGCGTATTCCATCCGTCACAATAGCTACCACCTCAGGTCTGCCTGCCTCTATATATGCGAAGATCCAGACTCCACGCAAGCAAGCAAGCTAGGATCACCAACGTCGTCGCATGGAGTTGTCACGTCTTCTTCTCCTCTGCCTGGTGACCGTGTGGGTGCTCGCCCCCGCCGCCGCCGCCCCCACCACCGCAGACGTCCCGGTGTCACTGAGGCCCGGCTGCGCAAGGAACGCGAGATGCGGCGGCATCGACGTCCCGTACCCGTTCGTCATAGACGAGCAGTGCGAGATCCGCCCTGGCTTCTACCTCAACTGCACGACCGAGGGCGGCACCACGACGCTGTTTCGTCGTCACCCTCACTTTGAGGTGAGCAAGATCTCCGTGCAGGATAACAAGGTCTGGTTCAAGACCTATATCTCTCGGCAGTGCTACAACGAATCGACCAAGGACATGATGTACAACGACGCGATGCTGAACATCACCAACTTGCCTTACGTGCTATCGGCAGATGATAACAAAATCATCGTTCTCGGGTGCAACAGTCTTGCCTACATGCTCAGCGACACTGTAAGTAATCCCTATTGGAGTGTTTGGTTTGACGAATCAACTTATTCTAGATGAAGTGATGCATCATGTGTCTATTTCTTAAATTTAGCAGAATGACTTTATTATTCCTCGTACTAGTAATAATTGTTAGTTTGTGAGGAAGAGGATGGCGATGGATCAACTTATTCCATTCCACAAACCAAACAAAAAACTAAAGAGTGAGATGACGATGGACTAATTTATTCCACAAACCAAAATGTCCATATATTCCACAGTTCGTTCTCTAGACATACAGTCTGAGTTGGCAATTAATAGACTAGCATCCAAATTCGCATGGATAAATCCAATTAAAATAAAAGAAAAAATCCAAGTCCAAACTTATCCTAATACAAAATGATTAATGTGCAACCCAATCTAATCCTATTGCTTTGAAGTCCAAATCGATCCAATAATTCTATGTCAAAAGCTATTATAGGTATTTATTAATTGAAAAGCTCGCGCTCACACTTTATAATTTTTGTGAAATTGATTAAATTTTTTACAGATGATTAAATATGATTATCAACTACTTTATGCAGATCAGTGTGACTAGATATATACATGGGCCTCACGTCAAATGTCTGACCCTAACATTAACACGTCACCTTAAAATTTTAGCAAATGTGGCTAAAATTTGTTCAAGATGATTTAGTATGATCGTCTGCTACTTTGTATAGATTAGTGTGGTTAGATACAAAGTAGACTCCACGTAAAAGCTGGCCTCTATAATTAAAAGTCTCATGTTCACACCTTAAAATTTTAGCCAAATCAACTTAATCTTTTTGAGATTAGTTAATACAATTGCCCACTACTGTGTATGTGTGTGTATATGTCTACATATAATATATGTATGCATGGACCCCACGTAGAAAGTCGAACCCTAAAATTAAAACATCGCGTTTACATCTTAAAATTTTAGTGAAATTAACTAGAATTTATTAGAGACAACTTAGTACGATTGCTCACTGTTTTATACAGATCGAGATGTGATTACATATATACATGGGTTCCACATCATAAACTTAAAACTAGACATTAAAGGTTGGTTGCCTCTTGAGTAGTTAATTCCACATAAAAATCCATTGGTCACTGAACTTTTTTGAGTTAACGTCCAATGGATTTTAGAATTTGTAGGATCAAATGGTTATTGACATCCAAATTTGAATAGATCCCATCCATATGCATCAGAAGCATCTAGAGTCCAATTATATTTTGGATTATCCAAATCCATTGCCACCTCTACATATAGGAGTAGAGTATATATATCAACTCGCTTGCAGCTACTAGCTAGCTAATAATGTATCCCGTGTCTCTGGCTCCCCAACATTTGCAGTACGTAGTCGGATGCTTGTCCACATGCAAAGATACAATCCCTATGGTAAACGGCTCATGCTCTGGTAAGGCGGGGTGCTGCCAGATGGACCTCCCGAGGGGTGTGCAATATTATCACGGATACTTCAACCCATCATACAACACCACTCAAATATGGAGGACAAATCCTTGCAATTATGTCTCAGTGATGGAAAGCGCCGCCTTCAACTTCAGCACCACTTACCTCACCTCAAGTGTGTTCTATGATAGAAACCAACATAGGACACCGGTTGTCATGGAATGGTCGATTGCACCAAATACTACATGTGAAGAAGCCAAAATCAATCAGACATCTTATGCGTGTGTTAGCAACAATAGCTATTGTTCCAAGAATGACGCGGGATATGTTTGTAAGTGCTCAGATGGATACCAAGGAAATCCTTACATCATAGATGGATGCACAGGTTTATCTCCCTTTATGTCTATTATTTTGATTTTGTTTTTCCTTCTCATGCAAAGATAGAAGACATGCATGTTTCAACCAAGTAGCAAGTTGTTCCTAAAAAATCTAATAAGATTAACATATAGTCTTTTGTGATTTCAGATATTAATGAGTGCATTGTTCCAAACCGGTGTCCTGCTGGAAATTGCATAAATACACTTGGGAGCTTCACTTGTTTATGCCCACGAGGACAAAGCATGATCGGTGATGTTTGCATGAAAAATCAGAAGTCAACGTGGATGGCTCCAGTGGTTGGTAGGTTGCTAAGAGCTCAAATAGATTATATATATGATGACTTGTGAACCATTTTTAGAAGTGCTGAGCTTGTAATAACCATTCAGGTGCAAGTATTGGAGTTGTGGTTCTTGTGGTTGCCGTCACTTGTGCATACTTGATCCTAGAAAGACGAAAGCTCCAACACATCAAACAAAAGTATTTTCGACAGCATGGTGGCCTACTGCTATTCCAAGAGATGAAGTCGCAACAAGGACTTCCATTCGAAATATTCTCTGAAGAAGCACTACAGCAAGCCACAGACAGGTTTGCAGAACAACAAGTCATTGGCCATGGAGGCCACGGAAAAGTTTATAAGGGAGTTATGAAGGACGATATGGAAGTTGCCGTGAAAAGATGCATGACAATTGATGAACAACAAAAGAAAGAATTCGGTAAGGAGATGATAATCCTATCCCAAATCAACCATAGGAACATTGTAAAGCTCCTCGGTTGTTGCTTGGAAGTTGAAGTCCCCATGTTAGTGTATGAGTTCATCCCAAATGGCACATTGTTCCATCTCATCCATGACAACCGTAGCCGGCACATTTCCTTGGACACTCGACTAAGGATTGCTTATGAGTCTGCAGATGCCTTATCCTATCTTCATTCATGTGCATCCCCGCCCATCCTCCATGGTGATGTCAAGTCTACCAACATCCTTTTGAATGGTGACTTAACAGCAAAAATATCTGACTTTGGCGCATCCATTCTAGCACCAAGCGACGAGTCACAATTTGTAACGCTTGTCCAAGGAACATGCGGCTACCTTGATCCAGAATACATGCAGACATGCCAATTAACAGATAAGAGTGATGTTTACAGCTTTGGAGTTGTTCTCCTAGAGTTGCTTACACGCAAGAAGGCGTTCAACCTCCAAGGACCTGAGCACGAGAAGAGCCTATCTATGGTGTTTCTATGTGCAATGAAGGAGAACAAGCTAGAGGATATCCTGGACGATGAAATCAAGAATAGCGAGAATTTGGAGATTCTCGAGGAGATTGCAGAGTTAGCAAGACAATGCTTAGAGATGTGCGGCGCAAATAGACCATCAATGAAGGAAGTTGCAGATAAACTTGATAGACTGAGGAAGGTCTTGCAAAATCCATGGGCACATAAGGATCCTGAAGAGTGGGACAACTTGCTTGGAGAGTCATCTTTGGTTAACTCAGGGGCTCTTAGTACGGGGAATTTCAGCATCACGAAGAGAGTTGCTATGGGCTTAGAATCAGGGCGTTAAGTTTATACAAAGTACATTAGGTCCTATTACATATACAACTCCAAATTAATGTACATGCATGATAGATACTCTTTTACATACATGTTCCTTTACTAGGATTTAACTTGTACTCCTATATTTGCCATAAGACAGTCAGCACAAAGTACATTAGGTCCTATTATATCACTACAAAAATGGATATATAGACGATACTCTTATATTCTCAGGGTTAGGGGTTAGGACTTAGAAATTTGAAGACTTTTGCCGTCTAGGGTTCCAGGATTTGGGGAATTTGTTAGGATTTTCTCTGGTTTGCTCGTGAAAAATATTAATTTTAAACCTCCAGAAGCTATGATGCCAGATACAGGTCAAATGACGATGCATGAAAAACATCTAAATTAATGGTTTGAAAAGAAGTGTTTTGTCATGAAATTTATTAGCATACGTGCTCAAATAAAATCCAAAAATTTCTTAATAAAGGCCATGCACAAAATTAGATTTGTTTTCATATTAAATTTAAATGCATTGAAAACAACCTAAAAAATTTTGTTCCCTTTGCAAACTACTACGTAAAAGTTTAGCCGGACCTTATTCTGTCTTGGCTGGGTCATCCCGAGGTTGTCCAGAGCCGCTGATCTTCATCAGTGGCTAGGTTCAAACTATGTGTTCTGCAAACGTGCGTCTCTCTTTCAACAAACGGCGGCTAGCCTGGTGCTGCAACTTCAGCGGTCCGAGTATTACAACTTGGAACTGGTTGGTCAATACTCAATAGTCGCTAGGTCTTTAGGGGCTGCTTGGTTTGTTTGCCACGCACACTGTTATGCCTTGTCCAGCGAGAATAGCAAGCGAGAGAGCATGTTTGGTTTCCTTGCCGGCGCTCCTCAGGGACCGTGTGGGCGAGGTTTAGCATGCTTGCCTGGGAGAGCCAAAATGGCTCGAGCTCCTCATTGCTCGCGTCAGGTGCAGCGAGGCGAGGCGAGGCAAGCCAGCACCGGAACCAAGCAGCCCTTAGTCGCGTAACTGGCGGAGATGATAGCTAGGACTGAGTTTTTTTTTTCCAGCGGTTCTTCTTCTTCTTCAAAATGTGTTCATTTGCATTGACGGCTGTTCTGGCCAGCTGATGTTGCCCTCGTTGTCACTCACGGTCACAGACTCACAGTCACAGGGGCGACGTACGTGGCTCGCAGGCCAGCGACACCATGCATGTCCAGTCCGCTGTTTGAGTCTTTGAGACCCCAAGTCACAGAGTCAGAGTCACAGGTTGGAAAGAATTTTACAGACGTGAGTTTCTTTTTTTTGAAAAGGGACGTGAGTTGAATCATTGGTTGGATGGAAGTGCAGCGCGGTGCAGAAGTCTTCTCGAGGACTCATCAAGAAACGTCAAATATGACCCCGGGTCTTTGAGAGTTACTGCAGGCAATGGAAGAAGCCATGCACATGCATCTGTAAACGCAAGCACGGAACGACGACCACGCGTCGTTTTGACGTACCAAACGAACTGTCGTCCACGAAACCTTCTGAAATGAAAAAAATATAATGTTAAAAATGCAAAAATAAAGTCAGTCCACGCGCTTGCCGTATGCCGTGCGTCAGTCAAGATAGTGAGCGTCAGGTCTCTCTGCATGCCTCTATGGCTCTATGTTGCCAGTGTGCATATAGCTACAACTCACAGTACTGCCAAAAACCACGCATCCGATGATCCGATCGCACGAAGCAAAAACACGCCGTACGTCCCATGGAGTTCTCATGGCTTCTTCTTCTCCTTTGCCTTGTGGTGGCCGCGTGGGCGCACGCAGCGGCGGACGTCCCGGCGGCGGCACGGGCGCCACGGAGTGTCCTGGCTGCCCAACGATGTCGAGGTGCGGTGACATCGACGTCCCGTGCCCGTTCGGCCTGGAAGCAGAGTGCGCGATCGGCCCCAGCTTTCATCTCCAGTGCAACACGACTGCGATCGGCAGCACCAAGCTGGTTATCCCCCGGGGCGTAAGCGTGACCTGGAGGTGACGAAGATCTCCGTGCAGGAAAACAAGCTCTGGGTCAAGACACACATCTCTCGTCAGCGCTTCAACAACCAATCCAAGAATAACAACGGCGCGTCGGTGAATATTACCGGCACGCCCTTCATGCTGGCGGCGGACAACAACAACGTGATCGTTCTCGGATGCAAAACCCTTGCCTACATCCGCAGCGACACTGTGAGTAATCTTCATATTCTTCCACGTACCCTTCCCTCTCTGAACATATATCAACTCTCAGATACGACTATATATATACGATATCTCTAATGTGAAATCTCTTCTGGCTATGCAACACATTTTATTCGCAGTACGCAATCAGTTGCATGACGACGTGGAACGAGGATATAAGCGCCATGGTTAACGGCGTATGCTAAGGTACTGCTAGGTGCTGCCAGGTGGGCCTCCCCAAGGGCGTGCAATATTACCATGGCTACTTCAACCAGTTGTACAACACCAGTCAGATATGGAGGACAAATCCTTGCAGTTATGTGACGGTGATGGAAAGCGTGGCCTTCAACTTCAGCACCACTTATCTCACCTCCACAGCGTTTTATGATAGAGACCACGCGCATGTACCGGTAGTGATGGAATGGGCGATTGCGCGGAATACAACATGTCAAGAGGCCAGAATCAACGAGACAACGTCTTATGCGTGTGTTAGCAACAATAGCTTTTGTAGCACGAATGATGCGGGCTACGTATGTAAGTGTTCAGATGGATATGAAAGCAACCCTTACATCATCGATGGATGCAAAGGTATATCTCTCTTCACGTCGTCCATTATATTTATTTTCTTATTAGTTTCTTCTGCTCATGCTGAGGCTCTTTTGAAGTACCCCCTCTTACCTCTAAGGAAGAGGTAAGGTAAGGCCAAAAACAGATTCTAACCGTACATTGATAATTGCCTTTTTATTATATATAAGAAAGAGTGAAATTCATGAGTGGTCCTCAAACTTGTCTCATCATGTCACCTAGGCCCCTGAACTCTCAAAATGCATTTTAAGGTACTCAAACTTGTCTTAGGGTGCCATCCATATCTTAAGCTCTCAAAATTTCATTTTTTGGTTGTCAAACTTGTCACGATACTATGTTGTCTAGGTCCAAACAAGCTCCAACAAGGCCACATGTTAGTTTCTAGACCTAGCGCTCCATCTACATGCTCCTCCTCTCTCTTCTAGTTGCATTTCCATGCTCTCCCCTTTCTCCGCATTACAATCTAGTGTGACACTGCATCACTGTTGCCAACTCGGTATCTCCACCCGATGCCTTCATCATCCTTCACATCAAAGATCACATCATCATTAGTAGTGGTCGCAGCAAGTCCAAAACCAGTGCTCATTAGGCTGAGGAGGTAGGCACACAATTGTTTTGCCATTGAGTTCGGAAGTTTGCATACTCAACTTCCTAAACTTGCTTTGAGTTCTCATCCCAGTCCCACTACTTGCAAATTGCATACTTGGCTCTGTAAACTTGTATTGTTGTATCATCCCGGTCTACCGCCTACCTCCCTTATTGTGCCAACCTCATCTCGTCACATTAAAGCATAATGCAATTGAACATAAAAAAATATTTGCAAGTACCACGACTAGGACAACATTTTGGGACAAGTTTAAGGAACCGAGTATGCAATTTACAAGTATCGGCAGGGACTAGGATAAAAACTCGTAACAAGTTCAAGGACCGCCAATGAAATTTACTCTCCAAAGTATAACTTCATGTAATCAAGCATATTTCATCGTTAAAGCATAGTAAAATTGAACACAAGAAATATTTAATGCATGGACCTTGATTCCAAAAGAAATGAGGGTAGCAAGGGGGGCCAAATATATCCTCCATTTTGATACTCGTGGATCATGTCATCCTCAGGAATGTATATGAGCATAAATGTAGATGAGTAATTGCTATCCAAGTCTATCACAATTGGATAAAGATTTAAATTACCTATACGAATACATTGTTTTAAAAGATGAACAAATGAAAGGGAGTAAGCAATTTCCATTACATGTGGGCCCCAAATTTACCCACTAACATATTGTAATTATGTCTATTTTAGGATGACTCTTAACACTGATACACCGTACAGGAGCACAAAAACCTATGGACTAATACAATCTCAATCAACCCTGTATTTTAGTGAATGCCATGTTTTTCCTTTGGACATGTTATATAACATTCATGATCTTTCTAAATTTTGTGCAAACTTATATATGCAGATATAAATGAGTGTATGGACCCCATAGCACAATGCGGCAACACAACAAATTGCATAAATCTCCCAGGAAGCTTTATTTGTGGATGTTCCCATGGTGCTGACTTGGTAAATGGAGTGTGCATTAAGAAATCCTTCAGAGGTAACATGCCATTATGTGCACTTATTACCTTCTTTCAATACTTTTTAAACATTTTTTCACTAACTATAAATTTATTCATTCATGATCTTATTATTGTTTCTTATTAGTATGTTTGTTAGCTACGTGGTTATTTGAATTTGGTTCGGTATTTTCCTAGGTTTGAGCATCGGGCTAGGAGTGGTTGGTGGTACAAGTCTTTTTCTTCTAGCACTTTGTTGTAACACCCTGAAAATTTTGCATTTTCTAAAATAGCCAAATTGATTTATTTAAGCAATTTGTGAGCATTGAACCTAGGGAAATAATATTTTTTATGGAATTAAAATCAAATATAAGGTTAGTAACATGTTGATGCATTCATGCTGCTGCACATTTGTTTTTGTAATGATTGGCTTCGACTAGAATTTGAATTGAATTCAAATTCAACTTGAAAATGAGATTGGAAAATGTATTTGGAAAAAGAAAAGGAATTCTTTTCCCTCCCCTTCTTTTCTCCACTTTCGGCCCAGCTCCATTTTTCTCAACCGCTGGCCCGCTCTCTCTCCCCCCCCCTCTGTTTTTCTCCCCAAGCCGGCCCGCTCGTTTTCCCCTTTCCTTCCTCCCGTTTTCTCTTGGGCCAGCACAGCTCGCGCGTAACTACTGCCGTCGTGCATCCCTTCCCTCTCAGCCGCTAACGGCTAGGGCCCACGAGTCAGCGCCGTCCCCCACCTCTGCCCCGCGCCCGAGTCGCGCGGAACCGCCGCCCCGCTCCTAGCATCGTGGGCGCATCGCCCCGCTCCCTGGCCTCTTTTAAAAGGAGCCGTGACCCCCGCCGCTCTCCCTGCTGTTCCCCGCTCCCTCTCGCGTCACCCGTGCCCGAGGAAACCGCCGCGCCGAGGATCGCCGGTTCCGCCGTCCGTCTCACCGCGCGGACAGCCGTCCCCGAGCCGCGTTCGTCCCCAATTGAAGTCGCGGTGAGCTTCGCCTTGTTCCTCTCTCTCTCTCTGTGTGTGCCTTCAATTTGACGAACCGTGGCCACTAGGGCCCTATCCACGGTGCCATGGAGTTTCTTGCCACAGGCCATGGCTGCCACCGCGTCCACCGGCCTCGTTCTCGGCCTGGCCGAGTTCCCCTTCTTCTCTCGGTGCCCTCGGTTCTTCGAACCGTGGCCCATAGGCCCCAAACCGCGCCCGCCGATGAGCTCTCGCCGCCGTCCATGGCTGAGCCGCCGTGGCTGCTACTGTTCCGGCGTCGGCGTCACCTTCTCCCTCCCTAGATCTAATCTGTGCCGCCCGCTCTTGATCCAACGGCTCTCAGAGGCCGATACCCCTTCGCGGGTAGATTTGCTAAAGAGCCCTCCTGGTTTCACCTATTTGAACCCGCCGTCCCTAGCGTAGTTTCCAGAGTACGCTTTCTCGTTTTGAAAACGTAAAGTGCACTGTTTTAGTTCAAAATATGTTTTTAGTATTTACAGAAATGCCACTAGATTTGTTTTGCTCATAAAAACTTCGTTTTAGCTCCGAATTAACCTGTTCAAATTGCGTTAGTTTCGTAATTTCATAATCTACGTGTTAGTACCACTGTTCATCATGTTTGCAACTTTTAAATTTCATGGTTAGATTTAATTAAATAAATTGCTATAGGAAATCTCGTTTAAATCATAACTTTCGCGTAATAGCTCCGTTTTTCGTGAACTTCGTGTTGCCGTGATCTAAGCGAGACGTAGATTCTTTTCATAAACATTTTAATTTGTTTTCTATACTGCTAGTGTACTGTTCTAACTATAGTATTGTTTGCTTTGCATGAATGCTCCTGGAATATTGTGTGTTGCCGTGTTGGTCGTATTCAGACGGTGAGGAGAACGTTGGAGATCAAGAGTTCTTGACGACCAGTAGGAGTTTGTGAACCAAGGCAAGTATAGCATGGGCCTACCTTGATGTCCTATTCACTTTAATCATTTACTCATGTGCATGTGTCTAACTTTGATAACCATAAGGACATTCTAGTCATTTGATGACGTGTTCCCTTGACTCCTATGGGTTAATTGCATATGGGTAGATTGCTAGTGCTCTAACTGAACATGATCTATACGATGGTTAATGGTTCTATGGAACTAAAAGTATAACATGATTTATAACAACTGATCCATAGGGTGAAGGTGCAAATGACTTTTGATCATGTTGCTCCCAGCCCTCCATAAGGACTTATCTGTCGGCAAAAGCTGGGACTAATAGTGCAACCGTGAGAGTCATATGGCTTTGACTTTAGCTCAATAATAGGACCTTTTCTAGCTTGTTAGAGGTTACCTTTATGGCACAAGAGGGGCTTGCCACGTTGGGTATAGGGCTGTCTCTGTTCCTATGTGTATAGCCGCGATGGATATGTGCCATAGGAAAGGGGGGTTCCTATATCTGCCTGCCGAGGAAACCTAGCGCCCCTAACTTGTTAGAGAAACCTATGAAATGGCTTCATAGTGTACCCTGCCCGCTCACCTTGGCAGTGACATGGGAGTAATTAACCCGGGCATATGGGAATCACGACTCGCGGTGAATGTGCACCACCTCTACAGAGGGTTACAAACTGTTATAACAGCCGTGCTCACGGTCACGAGCGGCCCAGAAAACTCACAGAATAATTGGTTACTCATTGTGGTTCATTTATGATGGTATACGATGATAATATGATGCAAATGATTCTGATATCCGATTATGTGGGTATAAATGGGAGCTTAAGCATAACTTGATAATACTTGATAATAAAATCTTGACGTACTAAAAGTGCTAACTGCAGTAAACCTATGTTATTCTTTTTGAGCTTCATAACCCCATGTTATCTTGTTAAGTACGGGAAGTACTTACGCTTGTTTACTTTCTATTTTCGGATAAAAATCCCAGATGGGTAACAGATAACAACGTGTATGAGGAGTTTCCTGAGGATTATTAGGCTTGTGGTCAACCAGTTGACCTTCCCTGTGATGGAGTTCCACGAGAGAGAGTTATCTTTTAATTTCCGCTGTGATGTGTAAGACTAAGTTATGTTATTATCGTGA
This sequence comes from Miscanthus floridulus, assembly GCF_019320115.1. NCBI lineage: Eukaryota > Viridiplantae > Streptophyta > Magnoliopsida > Poales > Poaceae > Miscanthus > Miscanthus floridulus. Next base: position 85,770,451 of record NC_089587.1, read on the forward strand.
TGTAAGATACATTGTGATGATACTCTTTTATAATTTGTCAGCTTGTGTGTGTGACTGATCCTGGCCACACATGAGTTAGTGCATTTAATTTTATCCTTAAAATTGGATGTGACAAATTGGTATCAAAGCAGGGTTGACTGTAGGACGTAAGCCTAGTAGAAACTGGTCGTTTTAAGGTTTAGATGTTGCTACAAAAACCCTTGCTCTATAAACCTTGATATTTTCTTCTCTACTGTATCTCTACATTTGCTATTTATCTCTACCTTGGTGCTTATTTTAAAGTCTTTGTTCTCATCTTCACTCCTTGGTTTGATATGCTTTTAGAATTGTTCCTCATCACCATCTTGAGTAATTGGAAGACGAGTCTTAGGATTGTTACCCTAGCATAATAAGGACGATAGTATCGCAAGTCAAGTTAATGATTGAGTTGTGCACCTTTATTGCTTGTTGAATTGTCATTATGCTTATGATTGTTTTGAACCTTTGTAATGATTGCAATAATCTTGTTGGGTGATCCCACAATTTTATTTATCTTATAGGCCTAAGGTATAAGGATTAGTGCAATAAATAGTTGGGTTATGGTTTTCTTCTGTTTCCTCTATCCTGTCTTTTTTGGAGCACTTTGCACTCTTCGACTTATATCTCTACTCTTGGACAACCAAAAATCATGAGAAAATTCTGGACAATAGTACACTTCAATATCTTTCTCTGAGTGCAAGAATCATGATGATAACTATTTTGGTTATGGAGATACGAAAATCAGAAGGTGATGCATCTATGCTGTTTGGAATCTGGAATAGTTTCTGTGTGCACTGTTTTCGACCAAGAAAACTGGGGAATTTGGAAAAATGTTCTATAAGAAAGTTGTGGAGAATTTTATAAGTTTTCGAACGCTATAAGCTACAACTCATTAGATTAACAGAATGAGAGTTACAGCCATTTTATGACGCTGCTGTTTTCTGCTCGCGAAGAATTCTGGATTTTTCTTGTTCTTGCCTATATACAAGAGTATCAATTTGATGACAGAATGTCTTGATGTTAGTTAGCTCATCTATAAGGAGATGCAAGCTATACTTTGGTGTCCCCTGATTTATCTTTTTTTAAGGGGGTAGCCAAGTTGAAGAATTTGTAAGATGAAGTATCATACGTTCTAGTTTGCGTAGCAGAAGCGTGGTGGTACCCAAAGATGTGAAAGCGGTTTAGAGTCTCAATGAGGTTTGATTAAAGATTCAATATGAAGGGAAAATTGGCACCGAGGTATATTGGACCTTTTAAGATCCTAGAGAGACATGGAGAAGTAGCCTATCAGTTGAAACTGCCTGAGAGTTTGTCAGGTGTCCACGACGTGTTTCATGTTTCTCAGTTAAAGAAGTGTTTGTGAGTACCAGAAGAGCAGATTCCTTTAGAAGAACTTGCTATTAAGGAAGATCTCACATATGAAGAATATTCGATAAAGATCTTACAGACGGCAGAAAGAGTTACAAGGAGCCGAGTTATCAAAATGTGCAAGGTACAGTGGAATCGGTATACAAAGGATGAGGCCACTTGGGAAAGAGAAGAGGAATTGCGAAAGACTTATCCCCAACTGTTTGAGTAAGCAATCATCCGAATCTCGAGGACGAGATTCATCTTAAGGGGGGTAGAATTGTAACACCCTGAAAATTTTGCATTTTCTAAAATAGCCAAATTGATTTATTTAAGCAATTTGTGAGCGTTGAACCTAGGGAAATAATATTTTTTATGGAATTAAAATCAAATATATGGTTAGTAACATGTTGATGCATTTATGCTGCTGCACATCTGTTTTTGTAATGATTGGCTTTGACTAGAATTTGAATTGAATTCAAATTCAACTTGAAAATAAGATTGGAAAATGTATTTGGAAAAAGAAAAGGAATTCTTTTCCCTCCCCTTCTTTTCTCCACTTTTGGCCCAGCTCCATTTTTCTCAACCGCTGGCCCGCTCTCTCTTCCCCCCCCCCCCCTCTGTTTTTCTCCCCGAGCCGGCCCGCTCGTTTTCCTATTTCCTTCCTCCCGTTTTCTATTGGGCCGGCCCAGCTTGCGTGTAACTACTGCCGCCGTGCCTCCCATCCCTCTCAGCCGCTGATGGTCAGGGCCCACGAGTCAGCGTCGTCCCCCACCTCTGCCCCGCGCCCGAGTCGCGCGGAACCGCCGCTGCAAACCGCCGCCCTGCTCCTGGCGTCGTGGGCGCATCGCCCCGCTCCCTGGCCTCTTTTAAAAGGAGTCGTGACCCCCGCCGCTCTCCCTGCTGTTCCCCGCTCCCTCTCGCGTCGCCCGTGCCCAAGGAAACTGCCACGCCGAGGATTGCTGGTTCCGCCGTTCGTCTCACCGCGCGGACAGCCGTCCCCGAGCCGCGTTCGTCCCCAATTGAAGTCGCGGTGAGCTTCGCCTTGTTCCTCTCTCTCTCTCTCTCTGTGCCTTCAATTTGACGAACCATGGCCACTAGGGCCCTATCCGCGGTGCCATGGAGTTTCTTGCCGCCGGCCATGGCTACCACCACGCCAACCGTGTCCACCGGCCCCGTTCTTGTCCTGGCCGAGTTCCCCTGCTTCCCCTTCTTCTCCCGGTGCCCTCAGTTCTTCAAACCGTGGCCTGTAGGCCCCTAACCTCGTGCGCCAGCGAGCTCTCGCCACCGTCCATGGCTGAGCCGCCGCGGCTGCTACTGTTTCGACGCTGGTGTCACCTTCTCCCTCCCTAGATCTAATCTGTGCCGCCCGCTCTTGATCCAATGGCTCTCAGAGGCCGATACCCCTTCGTGGGTAGATTTGCTAAAGAGCCCTCCTGGTTTCACCTATTTGAACCCGCCGTCCCTAGCATAGTTTCCAGAGTACGCTTTCTCGTTTTGAAAACGTAAAGTGCACTGTTTTAGTTCAAAATACGTTTTCAGTATTTACAGAAATGCCACTAGATTTGTTTTGCTCATAAAAACTTCGTTTTAGCTCCGAATTAACCCGTTCAAATTGCGTTAGTTTTGTAATTTCATAATCTACGTGTTAGTACCACTGTTAATCGTGTTTGCAACTTTTAAATTTCATGGTTAGATTTAATTAAACAAATTGCTATAGGAAATCTCGTTTAAATCATAACTTTTGTGTAATAGCTCCGTTTTTCGTGAACTTCGTGTTGCCATGATCTAAGCGAGACGTAGATTCTTTTCATAAACATTTTAATTTGTTTTCTATACCACTAGTGTACTGTTCTAACTGTAGTATTGTTTGCTTTGCATGAATGCTCCTGGAATATTGTGTGTTGCCGTGTTGATCGTATTCAGACGGTGAGGAGAACGTTGGAGATCAAGAGTTCTTGACGACCAGCAGGACCAGCAGGAGTTTGTGAACCAAGGCAAGTATAGCATGGGCCTACCTTGATGTCCTATTCACTTTAATCATTTACTCATGTGCATGTGTCTAACTTTGATAACCATAAGGACATTCTAGTCATTTGATGACGTGTTCCCTTGACTCCTATGGGTTAATTGCATATGGGTAGATTACTAGTGCTCTAACTGAACATGATCTATACGATGGTTAATGGTTCTATGGAACTAAAAGTATAACATGATTTATAACAACTGATCCATAGGGTGAAGGTGCAAATGACTTTTGATCATGTTGCTCCCAGCCCTCCATAAGGACTTATCTGTCGGCAAAAGCTGGGACTGATAGTGCAACCGTGAGAGTCATATGGCTCTGACTTTAGCTCAGTAATAGGACATTTTCTAGCTTGTTAGAGGTTACCTTTATGGCGCAAGAGGGGCTTGCCACGTTGGGTATAGGGCTGTCTCTGTTCCTATGTGTATAGCCGCGATGGATATATGCCATAGGAAAGGGGGGTTCCTACATCTACCTACCGAGGAAACCTAGCGGCCCTAACTTGTTAGAGAAACCTATGAAATGGCTTCATAGTGTACCCTACCCGCTCACCTTGGTAGTTACATGGGAGTAATTAACCCGGGCATATGGGAATCATGACTCGCGGTAAATGTGCACCACCTCTACAGAGGGTTACAAACTATTATAACAGCCGTGCTCACGGTCACGAGCGGCCCAGAAAACTAACAGAATAATTGGTTACTCATTGTGGTTCATTTATGATGGTATACGATGATAATATGATGCAAATGATTCTGATATCCGATTATGTGGGTATAAATGGGAGCTTAAGCATAACTTGATAATAAAATCTTGACTTACTAAAAGTGCTAACTGCAGTAAACCTGTGTTATCCTTTTTAAGCTTCATAACCCCATGTTATCTTGTTAAGTACGGGAAGTACTTACGCTTGTTTACTTTCTATTTTTGGATAAAAATCCCGGATGGGTAAAAGATGACAATGTGTATGAGGAGTTTCCTGAGGATTATTAGGCTTGTAGTCAACCAGTTGACCTTCCCTGTGATGGAGTTCCACGAGAGAGAGTTATCTTTTAATTTCCGCTGTGATGTGTAAGACTAAGTTATGTTATTATCGTGATGTAAGATACATTGTGATGATACTCTTTTATAATTTGTCAGCTTGTGTGTGTGACTGATGCTAGGCACACATGAGTTAGTGCATTCAATTTTATCCTTAAAATTGGGTGTGACAAATTGGTATCAAAGCAGGGTTGACTGTAGGACGTAAGCCTAGTAGAAACTGGTCGTTTTAAGGTTTAGATGTTGCTACAAAAACCCTTGCTCTATAAACCTTGATATTTTCTTCTCTACTGTATCTCTACATTTGCTATTTATCTCTACCTTGGTGCTTATTTTAAAGTCTTTATTCTCATCTTCACTCCTTGGTTTGATATGCTTTTAGAATTGTTCCTCATCACCATCTTGCGTAATTGGAAGACGAGTCTTAGGATTGTTACCCTAGCATAATAAGGACGATAGTATCGCAAGTCAAGTTAATGATTGAGTTGTGCACCTTTATTGCTTGTTGAATTGTCATTATGCTTATGATTGTTTTGAACCTTTGTAATGATTGCAATAATCTTGTTGGGTGTTCCCACAATTTTATTTATCTTATAGGCCTAAGGTATAAGGATTAGTGCAATAAATAGTTGGGTTATGGTTTTCTTCTGTTTCCTCTATCCTGTCTTTTTTGGAGCACTTTGCACTCTTCGACTTATATCTCTACTCTTGGACAACCAAAAATCATGAGAAAATTCTAGACAATAGTACACTTCAATATCTTTCTCTGAGTGCAAGAATCACGATGATAACTATTTTGGTTATGGAGATACGAAAATCAGAAGGTGATGCATCTATGCTGTTTGGAATCTAGAATAGTTTCTGTGTGCACTGTTTTCGACCAAGAAAACTGGGGAATTTGGAAAAATGTTCTATAAGAAAGTTGTGGAGAATTTTATAAGTTTTCGAACGCTATAAGCTACAACTTCATTGGATTAACGGAATGAGAGTTATAGCCATTTTACAACGCTGCTGTTTTTTTGCTCGCGAAGAATTCTGGATTTTTCTTGTTCTTGCCTATATATAGGAGTATCAATGTGATGACAGAATGTCTTGATGTTAGTTAGCTCATCTATAAGGAGATGCAAGCTATACTTTGGTGTCCCCTGGTTTATCTTTTCTTAAGGGGGTAGCCAAGTTGAAGAATTTGTAAGATGAAGTATCATACGTTCTAGTTTGCGTAGCAGAAGCGTGGTGGTACCCAAAGATGTGAAAGCGGTTTAGAGTCTCAATGAGGTTTGATTAAAGATTCAATATGAAGGGAAAATTGGCACCGAGGTATATTGGACCTTTAAAGATCCTAGAGAGACATGGAGAAGTAGCCTATCAGTTGAAACTGCCTGAGAGTTTGTCAGGTGTCCACGACGTGTTTCATGTTTCTCAGTTAAAGAAGTGTTTGTGAGTACCAGAAGAGCAGATTCCTTTAGAAGAACTTGCTGTTAAGGAAGATCTCAAATATGAAGAGTATCCGATAAAGATCTTACAGGCAGCAGAAAGAGTTACAAGGAGCCGAGTTATCAAAATGTGCAAGGTACAGTGGAATCGGTATACAAAGGATGATGCCACTTGGGAAAGAGAAGAGGAATTGCGAAAGACTTATCCCCAACTGTTTGAGTAAGCAATTATCCGAATCTCGAGGACGAGATCATCTTAAGGGGGGTAGAATTGTAACACCCTGAAAATTTTGCATTTTCTAAAATAGCCAAATTGATTTATTTAAGCAATTTGTGAGCATTGAACCTAGGTAAATAATATTTTTTATAGAATTAAAATCAAATATAAGGTTAGTAACATGTTGATGCATTTATGCTGCTGCACATTTGTTTTTGTAATGATTGGCTTTGACTAGAATTTGAATTGAATTCAAATTCAACTTGAAAATGAGATTGGAAAATGTATTTGGAAAAAGAAAAGGAATTCTTTTCCCTCCCCTTTTTTCTCCACTTTTGGCCCAGCTCCATTTTTCTCAACCGGTGGCCCGCTCTCTCTTCCCCCCCCCCCCCCTCTGTTTTTCTCCTCGAGCTTCTCGTTTCCTTCCTCCCGTTTTCTCTTGGGCTGGCCCAGCCCGCGCGTAACTCCTGCCGCCGTGCCTCCCTTCCCTCTCAGCCGTTGATGGCCAGGGCCCACGAGTCAGCGTCGTCCCCCACCTCTGCCCCGCGCCCGAGTCACGCGGAACCGCCGCTGCAAACCGCCGCCCTGTTCCTGGCGTCGTGGGCGCGTCGCCCCGCTCCCTGGCCTCTTTTAAAAAGAGCCATGACCCCCACCGCTCTCCCTGCTGTTCCCCGCTCCCTCTCGCGTCGCCCGTGCCCAAGGAAACCACCACGCCGAGGATCGCTGGTTCCGCCGTTTGTCTCACCGCGTGGACAGCCGTCCCCGAGCCGCGTTCGTCCCCAATTGAAGTCGCGGTGAGCTTCGCCTTGTTCCTCTCTCTCTGTGTGTGCCTTCAATTTGACGAACCATGGCCACTAGGGCCCTATCCACGGTGCCATGGAGTTTCTTGCCACCGGCCATGGCTGCCACCACGCCAACCGCGTCCACCGGCCCCGTTCTTGGCCTGGCCGAGTTCCCCTGCTTCCCCTTCTTCTCCCGGTGCCCTCGGTTCTTCGAACCGTGGCCCGTAGGCCCCTAACCGCGCGCGCCGGCGAGCTCTCGCCGCCGTCCATGGCTGAGCCGCCGCGGCTGCTACTATTTCGGCGCCGGCGTCACCATCTCCCTCCCCAGATCTAATCTATGCCGCCCGCTCTTGATCCAACGGCTCTCAGAGGTCGATACCCCTTCGCAGGTAGATTTGCTAAAGAACCCTCCTGGTTTCACCTATTGGAACCTGCCATCCCTAGCGTAGTTTCTAGAGTACGCTTTCTCGTTTTGAAAACGTAAAGTGCACTGTTTTAGTTCAAAATACGTTTTCAGTATTTACAGAAATGCCACTAGATTTGTTTTGCTCATAAAAACTTCGTTTTAGCTCCGAATTAACCCGTTCAAATTGCGTTAGTTTCGTAATTTCATAATCTACGTGTTAGTACCACTGTTAATCATGTTTTCAACTTTTAAATTTCATGGTTAGATTTAATTAAATAAATTGCTATAGAAAATCTCGTTTAAATCATAACTTTTGCGTAATAGCTCCGTTTTTCGTGAACTTCGCATTGCCGTGATCGTAGCGAGACGTAGATTCTTTTTATAAACATTTTAATTTGTTTTCTATACCACTAGTGTACTATTCTAACTGTAGTATTGTTTGCTTTGTATGAATGCTCCTGGAATATTATGTGTTGCCGTGTTGGTCGTGTTCAGACGGTGAGGAGAACGTTGGAAATCAAGAGTTCTTGACGACTTGCAGGACCAGCAGGAGTTTGTGAACCAAGGCAAGTATAGCATGGGCCTACCTTGATGTCCTATTCACTTTAATCATTTACTCATGTGCATGTGTCTAACTTTGATAACCATAAGGACATTCTATTCATTTGATGACGTGTTTCCTTGACTCCTATGGGTTAATTGCATATGGGTAGATTGCTAGTGCTCTAACTGAACATGATCTATATGATGGTTAATGGTTCTATGGAACTAAAAGTATAACATGATTTATAACAACTGATCCATAGGGCGAAGGTGCAAATAACTTTTGATCATGTTGCTCCCGGCCCTCCATAAGGACTTATCTGTCGGCAAAAGCTAGGACTGACAGTGCAACTGTGAGAGTCATATGGCTCTGATTTTAGCTCAGTAATAGGACCTTTTCTAGCTTGTTAGAGGTTACCTTTATGGCGCAAGAGGGGCTTGCCACATTGGGTATAGGGCTGACTCTGTTCCTATGTGTATAGCCACGATGGATATGTGCCATAGGAAAGGGGGGTTCCTACATCTGCCTGCCGAGGAAACCTAGCGGCCCTAACTTGTTAGAGAAATCTATGAAATGGCTTCATAGTGTACCCTGCCCGCTCACCTTGGCAGTGACATTGGAGTAATTAACCTAGGCATATGGGAATCACGACTCGCGGTGAATGTGCACCACCTCTGCAGAGGGTTACAAACTGTTATAACAGCCGTGCTCACGGTCACGAGCGGCCCGAAAAACTCACAGAATAATTGGTTACTCATTGTGGTTCATTTATGATGGTATACGATGATAATATGGTGCAAATGATTCTGATATCCGATTATGTGGGTATAAATGGGAGCTTAAGCATAACTTGATAATACTTGATAATAAAATCTTGACTTACTAAAAGTGCTAACTGCAGTAAACCTGTGTTATCATTTTTGAGCTTCATAACCCCCTGTTATCTTGTTAAATACGGGAAGTACTTACGCTTGTTTACTTTCTATTTTTGGATAAAAATCCCGGATGGGTAAAAGATGACAACGTGTATGAGGAGTTTCCTGAGGATTATTAGGCTTGTGGTCAACCAGTTGACCTTCCCTGTGATGGAGTTCCACAAGACAGAGAGTTATCTTTTAATTTCCGCTGTGATGTGTAAGACTAAGTTATGTTATTATCGTGATGTAAGATACACTGTGATGATACTCTTTTATAATTTGTCAGCTTGTATGTGTGACTGATCCTGGGCACACATGAGTTAGTGCATTCAATTTTATCCTTAAAATTGGGTGTGACATTTGTGGACCCTTCATAATGCGTAAAATCAAATTACAGAAGGCGAAGAAGATGAAACAAAAGTTTTTCGATCAAAATCATGGGTTACTATTACAACAATTAATATCACGCAACACAGACATTGGTGAAAGAATGATAATTACCTTAAGAGAGCTAGAGAAGGCAACGGACAATTTTGATAGCTCTCGATTGGTCGGTGGTGGAGGGCATGGAGTTGTGTTCAAAGGAATTATGGATCTGCATGTTGTGGCAATCAAGAAATCAAAGATAGTAGTACAAAGAGAAATCGACGAATTGATAAATGAAGTTGTTGTTCTTTCTCAAGTGAACCATAGAAATGTGGTGAAGCTCCTAGGCTGTCGCCTTGAGACGGAAGTCCCATTGCTAGTTTATGAGTTCATTTCAAATGGAACCCTTTATAGTCATCTTCATGTTGAAGGACCAATATCACTACCATGGGCAGATAGAATAAGGATTGCACTCGAAGTTGCTAGAACTTTGTCCTATCTACACTCATCTGCTTCTATGCCGATATTTCATAGAGATATTAAGTCATCCAATATACTTCTTGATGATAGTTTTACAGCAAAAGTATCAGACTTTGGAGCTTCAAGGTATATTCCAATTGATCAAACAGGAGTAACAACTATTATTCAAGGAACAACAGGATACTTAGACCCTATGAGCCTGTTCGTTGTTGGTTTTTGGGCTGATAAACCCGACTGGTGCTGGTTTGTTGTGAGAGGAAACACTGTACTATGGCTGATAAGCTTTGGCTGAAACCAACAAGCGAACAGGCTGTATGTCTCATTACACGGGTCGACTAACAGACAAGAGCGATGTCTTTAGTTTTGGTGTTCTTCTTATAGAATTGCTTACTAGAAAGAAACCGTTCATCTACAGATCAAATGATGGCAACAATCTTGTTTCATATTTTGAGAAGATGCTTGCAATAAGCAACCTAGCAGATATAGTGGATCCTCAAGTCATGGAGGAAGATGGAGACCTCCAAGAAGTAGCCACACTTGCAATGATATGTACTAAATTAAGGGTAGAAGACCGACCTACAACGAGGGAAGTGGAGATGACACTTGAAAACTTGTTAGTGAAGAAAAAACTTCTCCCGTGTATTACTACACCAAGGATAAATAATGAGGATGCGACTCAAGTTCAGTACATGTCAATTGAATCAGCAACTAATGACCCAAGAAGACAATACACTATGGAAGAGGAAATACTATTATCAGCAAGTTACCCTCGGTGAACTTGTGCAGTCATGAACAAAGGTGAACTTCCTCGGTTTCTACAAAATTATTTTATAAATCTTTGAGCAGATGCATTTGTTGTAAGTGTTCCTTGCACGAACACTATCAAGAGAGCATTGGTGTGCTTACTTTTTGTTAATTGAACTCAAATGTTCTTGATTTATGTTACTGTGATGGAGAAAGCAGCAGCCTTTCAACTTCAATTCAGCACCATTGATCTCACCTTGAAGTGTTCTATATGACACAAAAGTCGACGGGGAAAGGCACCCATCATGATAGAACGGGAGATCGTACGGAATACAAGTGATGATGAAGTCAAAATTGACAACACTACGCGTTATGCGTGTGTGTTAGCAACAATAGATAGTGTTTCACTGAGGGCTATGTATATGCATGTTGGTGCTCCAACGGATACAAAGGAAGACGAGCACTCATGTTTATCTCTCTTCATGTCAATTATTTTTAGCTAATAATGTGCCATTCAGGATTATTACATGTTGATTGAACTAGTAACTAACGATTCAAGCAAACAAATATACCATGGAAAAGGAAATAGTATTATCAGCAAGCTACCCTTGTTGAGCTTGTGCGGTCATGAGCAAAAGTTAACTTCCTCTGTTTTCTTCAAAATTATTTTATAATTCTTTGAGCATACGCATTTGTTGTAAACTTGTAAATGTTACTTGCATGAACACTATAAAGAAGAGAAACGATGTGCTTACTTTGTTAATTGAACTCAAATGTTCTTGATTTATTATTTTATTTACAATCTGTTGTAAGCTTGCAAGAACCTAGGGTTTAAAAGCGGAGTTTTGGGCAACTATATTTTCACACCCCCAAACTTCTATTTTAGGCCGCGAACAGAAAACATTAAAAAACATAAATGATTTTACAAGTTTTAACTAAAATAGTGGAAAATATGTTTTCCTTTATACTTTAAGTAAAAATTTTATTTGTCACATTTCATGCCTTTGTATTGTTTACGTTTAAAAAGAAATCGATTTAAAAATTCAAATATATTTGAATAGGTACCCCGTGCTGCTGCTCTCCGTGTCTCCCTTGCGGCCGTGCCACTGCCCTCTGACTCCCGTGCCACACTGTGTATTTACAGGACTTTGCCCGCAATCATGCCTATCATGCCGCCACACCCCGCAACTCCGCCTAGTAGCAGATACTCGGAGCCAGAGGTCACCAACTCTACCGATTTTCCCCTACACCTCAAAGTCCATGGCAGTAGCAGTCAGCAGATAAGGACGGTGCGTGTGGCGATGGAAAATAAGACACAAAATAATCTCTAAAGAAAATAAGAGTACATCAAAGATTAAATCGGTTGTCTTCTTCTTTAGAATGTTCTCTGCCTGCTGGAGTTTTAAGATCACACTGAAAAAAGACAACAAAGAAAAGCTGCAAATACCCTTGCCGAACAAAGCTTTGAAGACTGCATAAAGGGAAATTAAACCCTTTTACTGTAGCTGATTAGGCAAAGTGCTCGAGATTCCTACCTAGAGAGCAGTAGGTGTGGAAAGAATGATAGAGATGCGAGGTGAATCAATGGTTGGGTCTGATGGGAGTGCAGCGCAGAACACGTTGTGCGGACTTAGAAGCGTGTGACCCAGAGTCTTTGTACACACACAACGGTGCTTCTCTCTTTTATAAGCCTCCGACGGTGAGGACGGACGAGTTAGGGACTCAGGTCCACAGGCTCCTGCGCCTCCTCCATCACGTAGTCGTCAAAATCTGTCCACATGTCATCAAAACACCTGATGTCAGTTGTAGGACAACCTGGGTGCGCATCAGCAGCGTTTCTTAGCGCGGACAATGCAGCTCTTCGATTGGATTCCCTGGCACCTCGGCCCGAAATTCGCACGGTGATCTCCTTGAGGCCTGACAGATGCTCGATGCCAGTGGGTGCACCACCGTGCTTGTCCCATCCTGAAGCGTTGAAGTATACCTCCAGCATCTGGAGCCTGGGCATCGCCCCTGCCTCAAAGATGAGGTATGACATCCTGCTACATCCAATCTCAAAATGCTTCAAAACAGGGAATCCAGCTCTGCAGATGACCATGTTCTCCCTAGGAGTTGCCTGAATTTTCACGTGGAGATTGGTGAGGGAGGCTAGCTGTGCAAGGATTCTGATGTCATCTCCATGCACCTCCTTGACCGCAAGTTGCAGGTCGTGGAGGTTCTGGAGTTGTCCAATCCACCTGGGAAGCCTGGAATGCCAGCCCCACAACGTCACGAATCTCCGGAGGAGGAGGAGGGGAGTATCACTACCACTACCACTACCAGAGAGTGAACTGAATCCATCGTCCAGGCAACCATCATGCTTGATATCTAGGTATCGGAGATCGAGAAGCTTCCCGAGGGAAGAGTGCAGAGCATCCAAGGACTGTCTTGCTGCTGCCTCGTAACCTGTTGATCGCCTTTCATAGTTGAACCGTAGTTGAAGATCCCTCAGATTGGTGAGCTCCCCAATTTCTTTGATGGTGTCTGCTGAGCTCAAGCTCATGCACAATTGTCTAAACCGTAGCGTGTGTATGGATTTCATGTTACCAATGCCTCCGGGCAAACTGAACCCGCCACTAACGATCAGGTGCCGCAACCGGCGCAAATGAACAACATCTGATGGAATCTGGACCTTGCCTACATCGATTTCCAATGTCTCCAACTGCTGCAATCCTGAAATTTTGCTTGGTAGCTCTATATAACCAAAACCAAAAATCATAATTTTCAGGTACCTTAGTTGGAACAAATAACACAATCCAGTTAGGTCCACTGTCATCTGCGCGACACCAACTCGAAGTTCCAGATTCAAAACCCGCAGATGCTTGAACTCCCCTAAAGGAGGTATGTATGTTGATGTGCCAAATCTGGTTAATGCTCTTACATGTGAGAGTTGAATGGTTCCAAGAGATTTGCTATCTGTAACACCATTCAAGTAAAGGGACAGTCGACGAACGGTGCTACGCGTTCCACTAATGTCTTGTATGTCATCACTTGCAGTGACAAAATTCTCTTCTCTGCATTTGTGTATAATAAGATCAAGCATCATATCGTGCACCCTACAGGACAGAACATCGTTGTTACTATCTGTATGTGCTGGTTGAATAATGCTCCTATTGACAATCTCATTGAAATAGTCGACTGCAATATCCTCTGCGTCTTGCCCACCTGCTTTACTGATAAAACCTTGAGCTACCCATTGTCTGACCAAATCAGTCTTGCTGATTTCGTGATCCTCTGGATACATGCCCAAATATAACACGCATGCCTTCAAACAATGAGGAAGATTTGTGTAGCTCAGGCTCAGTATCTGTCGCATTCCTTCCAAGGTGGGATTCAGTTCAAGGTTGCAACCCAAAGAATTTAGTGTGTGCTCCCATAGCTCCCTGTCCAGTTTGTTCCGTCGAGTGGCCAAATGGCTAGATAGAGTGATAATTGCAAGGGGCATGCCACCACATCTTTTTAGGATACCGGTTGACACTTCTTCCAAATATGGAGGACAAGTATCCTCTGAACCAAATATCCTTTTGAAAAATAACCTCCTCGAGTCCACGGTGTCAAGTGCCTTCATCTTATAAACATATTCATAGTCATTCGAGCAGCATGCTGCAGCGACAGCCTCAATTCTTGTAGTTGCTATCACTCTGCTACCATTCTTGTTTTCTGGAAGAGCGCATCTAATAGTACTCCATGCTGTTGCATCCCATATATCATCAATTACAATGAAGAATCTGCCGAATGGTTCCATTCACAGAATAACAGGGATTAGGCAAACACAGATTATATACATAAAAAGGCAAATCACTTTCTGAAGTGGATTTTAAAATGCGAAGACTGTTAAAAATAAAGACAATCCATCAAACCTTAACGCCTAAGTAACATGCGATTGACAGCATTTGGACAGGCTTAATTAATCAACAAAGACTAAGGTTCTATTGCAGAAACAGAATAATATATGGAAATCGAAGGACAAGCTAACTACATCAGCATGCTAGAATTTTGACTACAAATATCATAGTAGGCTAAGCAATAAGAGGAATACCAGAATAAAATTTCTCTGGAGCAGACTCATTTAAAAATTAGCGCACATACCTCTTGCCTGTAAGGAATTTGTGCAAAGTGCTGATGAGTTCATCCACATCCCATATTTCCATGTTGGTGTTCTCTGGGGCTGCATAGCCGACTTGAAAGAGTACCTTCCTCAAAACATTCCATAGATTTGGTTTCTGGGACACAGGAACAAAGCTTTGACACTGGTACTGCCCCTCCAACTTGTGAAATATCTCGCTTGCAAGGGTAGTTTTACCAAGACCTCCAAATCCCACAATAGAGATCACCTTAAGCTGATCATCTTCACCCATCATCAACTGAATGAGCTCATCCCTCGGCCCGTCGATGCCTACAAGGCGTGCTGTCTCTGTATAGAGCGCCAGCATGCGAGGGTCTATAGTCGTGTCTTGTTGCTTGGAGATGGTGTCATCAATCCTGTACCTCTTGCGGCGCTCGCTCACCTCCTCAGCAAGTCTCTTGAGGCCTCGGAATTTCCTTGTGATCTGATGGTGAGCCTTGATCGTCGTCAACAGGCTCAGGCACCTGTCGATGAATCCCCTAAAGCCTTGTGGCTTGCTGCTGGATTCCTGCTCCACACGAATCATGAATTCATCAACGCTGTCGTCGATGTCATATGACAGCTCGCGTACCTCATTCATCCAGCACTTTGCTTGTTCGTTGGGATTGGGCATGCCTGACATATCCTTGAGGAACGCGTACATGTTGTTGAGCTCAGATCGAAGGGATCTGATCTCCCTTTTGGCTTCTTTGAGTAGCTTGTACTTGTCGGTGAGCAAATCACTCAGCTTCCTAAGAAGAGAGTCCATAGCGCCATGGGATGCACTCACCATAGCCATTTCCTTGACCGAGATTGCTCTCGATCTAAGTGATCAAGGACTAGCTACAAAAGCGTGCTGTTTTCTCTGGAGTAGCTATGTGGTCAACGTCAACCACTCTTTGGGGTAGGTTTCTGGTGTGAGCCCTTGTTTAGTTTCACCCAAATTTCAAAAAGTTGTTACAGTACCTGTCACATCAAATATTTGCAGCACGTGCATGGAGCATTAAATGTAGACGAAAAGATAAACTAATTGCACAGTTTGGTGGGAAATTGCGAGACGAACGTTTTGAGCCTAATTAGTCCATATTTGAACACTATTTGCCAAATAAAAACAAACGTGCTACAGTATCTCCAAAATCCAAATTACTACAACTAAACAAGGGCTGAGATGCTCCCCGCACTATGCCAAGTTGCCAACCGCAAGCAACAGAATTTGATAGGTCATATGCGATTAGGGAATCGCTCCAATACTCCCATTTCTAAACAAAATTATACGGATCTCAAAGCAGCTCATCTAACTAATTATTTTTCTTAATTACTGTTCTCTTGAGTCTCGCATGGGCCTAACCCGTGGAAGCCTAGCCCTTGTCCAACCCTGACCTAAGCCCAAGTCACTTTTTTGTTAGGAAAAAGTCTATTTTGCCCCCTCAATTTCATGAAAGTCAACTTTTTCTTCCTCAACTCTAAAATCGTCTCTCAAAACCGGTCACTTGACCTCCATGGCTGTTTCTCTTGGTGGTTTTTCTTTTATGTTTATTTTGGCTAAATTTTTGAAAAAATCATAAAAAGAAAAAATCTAATCATGTTGGACTCTACATGAGTAGATCTACATAGTAAACATACGATATAATATACTTTAGCACAAAGTTTAAGCTGTAACTTTAGATCTATGTTTTTCTATAATTAATTCATAGCTTTGGTTTCTCTAGTCCAGTGGTGAATTTTTTTATGGTGGGGTAATCATTACATGCTTGAGCTATAGTAAAAATTTCATGCTCATTGGATCACGTATGATTGAGTTACATATTTATCTAGTTTTATGTTTGTCAAATAGTTTTTAAATGAAATTAAATCTAATAAATCAGTCATACATGATCAAATGAGCATGAATTTTTTTTTGGACTCGACATGAGTAGATCTACACAGTAAACATATGAGATGGTATCACTACCAGACTCAGGCTATTTGCCGAGTGCCTGTGACACTCGGCAAATCCCCATATACACTCGGCAAAGCCTTTGCCGAGTGTAACTCTCGGCAAAGATCACTCGGCAAATCCGGTGAAGGCAAAGGCCTCTTTGCCGAGTGTCTTTTGTCAGGCACTCGGCAAAGGCTTTGCCAAGTGCCAGCAAAACACTCGGCAAAGAAAAGTTGCCTTAAGGAGCCAATTGACGGTGACGGCCGCTTTGCCGAGTGCCACACGGGGGGCACTCGGCAAAGCCCGCCCTCTTTGCCGAGTGTCACACTCGGCAAAGGCAGAGAGGCTTTGCCGAGTGTCTTCCTTGTGACACTCGGCAAAGGAAGGGGGGATTTGCCGAGTGCCTTACTGGTGACACTCGGCAAAGGCAGGGAGGCTTTGCCGAGTGTCTTACTTGTGACACTCGGCAAAGGAAGGGAGGCTTTGCCGAGTGGCTTACTGGTGACACTCGGCAAAGGCAGGGAGGCTTTACCGAGTGCATTACTTGTGACACTCGGCAAAGCCTCCCTGCCTTTACCGAGTGCAATGGCCATAGCACTCAGCAAAGCCTCCCAGCTTTGCCGAGTGTCTTGGTCATTGCACTCGGCATAGCTGGAAAATTTGCTTTTTTGCATTTTTTTTTGTTTATTGCATCCACACATACATATATCACATATCACACAACAATCACATATATCACACAGCCATCACATATAATCCATAACCATGACAAATATCATCACAAGTTGTCCACAAGTATCACATAGTCCACAAATATCATCACAAGTTGTCCACAAGTATCACATAGTCCACAAATATCATCCAAGTGCCGCCACAAGTGCCACCATTCACAAATAAGCATCACAAGCATAAATCCATCTACCTCTATTGTTGACGGCCACTCCACCGGTCCCATTGGGACGGAGGTGTGCCCTGAGCTGGAGGTGTGCCATGAACATCATTCGACGCCGCCGATTGCCCCTGCACAAAAGAGGCTCTTATCATTTTGTGTGATCCGTCGGACGTCCGGCACATAGCATTTCTGATAATTAATTGGCTCCTACTCCTACATAGCAGCTGCATGGAGGTTCTTATCCGCATTATTTCTGCGCACATACGTAATATAATTTGATTTGATCTTATTTGATTGGTGGAGCTAGCAAGCTTACCTTACTCAACTTTGTTTATCATCTTTTATATTTGGTGGGTTATGCAATCCATGTCAGCTCAGCAATGTAGAATCAATCAGCACTGTCAATGTGAATATATTTATTTTATGCACCATCTGTGATCTCTACTTTATTTCAAATTATTTTCTTTTGGACCAGAAGAAAATGAATATCGATCACAGATTGTAGTAAAAGTTACTAGTCTAGCTTCTTTCTCGATTGAAAACAATGGAAAAAAATCAAAGGATGGGTGCAACTCTGTTCTCAAGATAAATATTGGGAGAGCAATCTTTTTATCATAATTTTTCTTTGTACTGACACACATATGCCCTTATTTTGGTACCCATATTTTCTATTACACATACACATGCATGTGAACATTTCTCCAAACGCCCATGAACTTTATATTGTCCCTAGTTATCTGATCTGCAGTAGCACAGATGACTAAACAGGTCACCTGCAGACCTGTTACAGCGATGCATGGATCATGGATGATGGATGCATGCACGCGTATCTCACTGACTGACACCAACGGGAGATGGATGCCATGTTGATGATATACTGCTGGACTGCTGGTGCAGGAGGACAGACAAAAGCAAGCAAGCGCACGTCGTAGAGTACAGCACTTGCTTGCTGCCCACTGTTCCGGCACTGATCGACACCAAGTACGCAGCACAGCCACAGGTCAATGTTCAGAGTCCAAACAGACTTCAGACACACACAAACACAGTACTACTACTACTACAGCGTTGGATGCTGCTAGCCACTGAGTGGATTTGGAGTAAACAAATGGCGATGCTAGGCGGCACCAGCCCGGTACAAGCAGGCGCGCCCTAGGCGGATGATGGGGCGATGTGGTTCCGACCAGCGACGGCGGCGAGAACCACTGTTGGAGGTGTGGGGCTTGACATGGTGCTGTGGGAGAGGATGAGGTGGGAGGTGGAGAGGGGAGGCCGGTGGGTTGCGGCCACCGGCAATGGCGACGAGTCTCGGATCTTCTATTTAAGTTCAGTCAAAGTCCAGAAAAAGCTGCGTTTCATGGCAGCACCAAACCCTCTATGTATGTTAGTCGCTGACCCCATATGCTCCAACGTGGGCTAAAATTTAAAAAAGACACAAATGTGACATGTTTATTTGAATACGGACAGCGAATAAAAACCGGCAGAGACATCCTAAAGCTGTTGGACCTTTCGGATAGTAGAGTGCCAATGCACACTTTCCCAGAGCATTTCTGCTTTGTGAAAGGAAAGACAACTACCCTGCAAAAGCCGCATTCACATATCATGGTGCATTTGTCTCAACATATCATTTGGATTCACATTCATATATCCATATCCACATTCACATTTAGATTTAAGGTAGAGAAACTCACAGGAGTGACAGCAGGATCATTTGGTGGAGTGAATATCATCGGTGGCGGAACATAGCCTGAGTGAGCTCCAAGACCTTGAATATACTGAAACATCTGCTCCATCCTCCGTCGATCCTCCTCAGCCCTCGCCTCAGCCTCCTCCCATCGCCTCCTCTCTTCCACCACCTCGGCCTACAATATTTCACCCCAATAATACAACGCAAAGCAAAGGTATGTAAAAATTAATGAACGACGAATAAAACAGAAATAACCTTGAGTGCCTGCACCGTGTGCTGTGTACAGTCCGGCCGTGTGCGTATGGCCAGGCTCGAGCTCGTGCCCCTTGCTCGAATCTGGGAGAGAGACCTAGTACGGGTCGGGTCGATTGCGCCGTCACCAATCCAGTACCGCCCGTGCTTCTTCCCTCCTCCCAACCTCATGACGACTTCTCCATCAAGGCCCTTGGAGGTGGGATCGTACTCTAGCCCATGGATCTCCCTTGCCATCGCTGTGTACTCAGTGAGGCGGGTGTGGATGGACGAGTTGCTGTACGCCTCGGGCGGGTCCTCCGAGTTGTAGTGGACGTCGGACGTCGCCTTGCCCTTGTGGGCCATTGCTTCAGCGAAAAATAGACCATGATTTCATGTAGTTATAGCTCAAATTCCATTTATATAATTGCAATTAAAAATTAATAATTATCAAATGGATCCAAAAAATCACTAAAATTTAACATGACACGATATTTGATGTCTATTGGCTATACAAAAAGTTTCGGAGTCAAACCATAACTCGACCGTCACTTTCACTACAAATCTTACCAGATCATTCTCAATAATCATGAAACTTCTTCGGAGATGTTTCGGTTTGTAAGCAATGTACGTGACAACTTATGCGACACCTTCTCAATTTTTTACCACAGCCTCCACATATGATATCATGACATCTTATCAAATTTCATAATTTTCGGACTTCCTTTGCTTTTTATTGAATTTAAAAATCATTCAACCACACGCTCGGGGTCGTGTTTCTGAAATAAGATGTTCGAAAACCCTTATAATCTTATAGGTAAGGCCTCAAACTGGGTTGAATAACATGAATATCAATTTTATACTCATTTTTTCTAAATATTTGAATCACTTGTAGTTCAAATTTAACTTAATTCAAAAAATTGCTTGAAATGCAATTAATTAGTTAAATATAGCAAATAAATTCAAAAATACACCAAACTTAAGCATGGAGTACCACATGTGGTGTGTGGAGAGGTGAAAATTTTTAAAGTGCAGGAGCCAGAAAAAATTATACTTTGCCGAGTGTCTACTTTTGACACTCGGCAAAGAGCCTCTTTGCCGAGTGTTGCCTTTGTACACTCGGCAAAGAGCTGACGGCGGCAGGCTGGTTTGACGGCGGGCCAAAATTTGCCGAGTGTGAGACGTTGACACTCGGCAAAGAAAGTCTTTGCCGAGTGTTACCTCTGAGCACTCGGCAAATAGGACGTCTTTGCCGAGTGTTGACCCTGAGCATTCGGCAAAGAGCAGCTTTGCCGAGGGTCGTGTCTTTGTCGAGTGTTCGAGTTTGGGCACTCGGTAAAGACATTCTTTGCCGAGTGCCCGATATAAAACACTCGGCAAAGCTTGCGATTCCGGTAGTGTATGTTTTAGTACAAATTTTTTGCTATAGCTTTAGATCTAAGCTTTTCTGTAACTAATTCATAGCTACAATTATGTTGTCCAATTATGGTGAAATTTTTAGGTTAGCTAATCATTGAATGCTAGAGATGTAGCAAAATGTTTATGCTCATTGGATCATGTATGACTGAGTTATAGTTTTATCTATATAAACCTAGATAAATTAATAGATAAATCTATAAGTCGGTCATATATGATGCAATGAGCATGAATTTTTTTCTACAGCTCAAGCATGCAGTGCTTAATCCACCATAAAAATTTCACCACAATTGGACCAGAGAAATTGTAGCTATAAATTAATTATAGAAAAACATGGATATAAAGTTATAGCAAAAACTTTGTTTCAAAGCATACCATATCATATATTCACTGTGTAGATCTACTAATGTAGAGTCCAACACAATTGGATTTTATATTTTATGATTTTTCTATGATTTATTATGATTTTCAAAGATTCAACCGAAATAAACATAAATAAAAGAAAAAAGAAAACCACAAAGGGAAACAACCCTGGAGGTCGAGTGATCCGTTTTGAGAGACAAGTGAGGAATTGTTTCTGGTTTTAGAGTTGAGGGGAGGGGGGGGGGGGGGGGGGGGGAACTGACTTTTGCATAGCCGAGGGAGGCAAAATGAACTATTTCCTTTTTTATTAATTACTTCTCTCTTGAGTCTCACATGGGCCTAACCCGTGGAAGCCTAGCACTTGTCCAACCCTGACCTAAAGCCCAAGTCACTTTTTTTTCCTCGTTACAATGCGGGTACTCGTTCGTCGGCTCCCAGACCTCGATCGTCTGTTCGATTCGATCGCTCCCATTCCTCATATCTTGGCCCGATCTCCCCACCTACGCCCTCTGACGACGATTGTCTCGTGGACGCGAGCGGCGCTGGCTTGTTGGGGGCTAAACAGACCTCGCCATCTCCAATCAATGTCTTCCTCATCCCCAATCCGCTCACGCTGCGACGTCGTCGGCGCCTCTCTGCATACTCGACCTTCGCTTAGCCTCTGATGTGTTGAGTGATCCCGAAATTCTATTTAATATAAGTTGCATGTATGACACGCTTTTGTACAGGCTTGCAGCCGTTGTAGGCATCAAAAATAACTATCATATTCACCTGAATAGATCTTGTGAACAGTACATTCAATTTTGATCAACGAGAGAAGGTGCATGGCCCTCAACATGCAAACGGGGAGACCACCGGACGACGCGCTCGCGTTCAGCTGTTCCCAGCGGCGTGCGGTGTCGCCACGACGGCGAGCGAACAGCACAGCCTCTCAGCTAGTCGTGGCGGCGTGAACCGCGCCCGTCTCCATCAACGAGGAATTGTAACGAGCGATCGACCTGGGCTCTGGGTCAGGCCGTCAGGGGCTCAGGGCTGGCTTCAACGGGCTGAGCCCATGCATGACCCAACGTGGCCCAAGAGATAATATAAAAATCAAAACGACTTATAATTTAGAATAGAGAAAGTAGCTAAATAGGTTGCCTTGAGATTCGTGCAATTTTAAAAAGAGAAGTATGAAGCAGTTCTCTTTTTTTAGGCTTCGATTAGTTGTTGCCATGGTTATTATTTATAACAACTATTGTCATGTTTTTATATTTACTCGATCAATCCTCTGCTCTGGCCCCTGTCACAGTGGAGCTTTGTGATGGCCACCGACTAGGTAGCTGATGTGTGTTGCGTGACTCTGCCATGGCTAGCTATCGACGACACTTCACAGGTGCAGCAACAAGATTCTGCAGACCAGGTGCGGTTTAATCTGGACTCAGAAGATGCAAGCCAGGTGCGGTCCAGAAGGGTTTTGTGTACTACAGCTAGATGCAGTACATTATTTTAGGAGTGATTGGATAGATTAGGTTTCAGATAGTGCAAATATTTAAAGAACACATGCATAGCTGGAAAGATCAAATGGTGTAAAGCTTTAGAAAACTGAAGTTTGAATATTTATTACAAGATTTGTAACAATAGACAAATACGAATATTTCAAACGTTTGACATTTCAGTCCACGAGAGAACGTTTTGTAACTACTTGAATCCAGATAAGACGACATTTGTCAGCAGTGCTGGAGTTGTGGGTGAGGGTGACATCAGTGCGTCAAAGTGTTGTTTTGTTAAAGATAAAGGTGGCGTAAGGACTGCAACTGTTTACCAGGCAAGACAAGACACAACACATTCCAAACAGGCCCTTATGGATTGGTGAGTCCCAGCTGGAGAATACAATTCACTTGTTTGAACATTGTTGGCCAATCGCGCGAATCTTGTGAAAGATCACGCATCATATTGCCGGGTCGGGGCTGTTGCACTGCCGGCATTCCATGCATTTCCACGGAAGCGCCGGCCACACGTCGTTTTAGCGCGCCAATCCTTGGTAGCTCTGATGAAAATGTCCAAAATTTAAAGCTATGGCCAGCTGTCCACCACACTGGTGTTCACAATATAAATAGTTCACTGCAGTGCGTGGTAGTTATTAGCTAGTTAACCTAGAGTAACAGTAACGTGAACAACCAGATCCCAGGCAAATCACCTATATACCGTCACTACCGGAAAAACGTCATTTGCCGAGATCCGAGATTTTTGCCGAGAGCAAAAACGCGGGCTCTCGGCAAAGAAAACGTTTGCCGAGCGCGGCTCTCGGCAAACACCGGCCGTCGGCAAGTGACAGGATCGCCATGGGCCTGCCTCTCGGCAAGCAAAAGCTCTCGGCGAAGCGGGCCATTTTACCGAGAGCCGCGCTCGGCAAAAAATGCCCGTCGGCAAAACGGTCGTTTGCCGTAGGCCGCGCTCTCGGCAAAATCAGGCTCTCGGCAAAACATTGCCGCGGGCCCATAGCCGTGACTTGCCCTGACGGCATCACCGCTTTGCCGAGAGCCCCTCCGTTACTGCTCTCGGCAAACATATTTGCCGAGCGCCGCTCTCGGCAAACATTTGCCGAGAGCCCCTCCCAGGCTCTCGGCAAATGTGATTTTTATATTTCATGTGCATGTGTTTCTCTTCTCCTAACTCTCTCCAATTAAATTATTTTTTCTTTCATATGCTCCAAACTTTTTTCTCTATAGACATACTACAGGTTGTACTCAATATTAAAATTTTGTGTATTTTTGTAATTATTTGCTATATATAATTAATTAATTGCATTTCAAGGAGTTTATTTAATCGATTAAAATTTGAACAGCGATTGATTTAAACACGGGAAAAAATTAAGTAGAAAATGATATTCATGCTATTTATGCATTATTGAGGGCAAATAACATCTTGTTGACGTTTTTTTCGCCTTTTATTTTACGAATCGAAGACCACGAACCTAAGTCGCCCAACGATTTAAAAATTCTTAAAAAAAGGAAACGAAGTCGGAAAATTGTGATATTTGCAATGAAGTCATGGTATCACACTTGGAGGCTGTGGTAAAAAATTGAAAATGTTTCGCACAAGTGGTTGCGTATGATTCTTACAATCTGAGACATCTCCGAATAAGTTTCATAAAGTTGAGAAGGATCCACTAGGATTTTCAAACAATGTCACGGTCGAATTAGTTTTGGAGTTCCAAACTTTTTGTATAGCCATTACAGAGCATAAGTTGTAACACGGCAAAATTTCGTATTTTTTCGGAGCCGTTTGCTGTTTATTAATTTTTTTTGGATATTATTTGCCGAGAGCTTCAAGGGATTGCTCTCGGCAAAGGCTCTTTGCCGAGAGCAACTGGGCCCGCTCTCGGCGCAGATTTCTTTTTTTTTACCTGGCCTGGATCAATGGTTTGCCGAGAGCTGGCTCTCGGCGAATAGGTTTGCCGAGAGCTGCTCTCGGGAAATATTTATTTATTTTAGAAATATCATTTTTGTTCAGTTTGCCGAGAGCTACGCTTGGCAAATAATAATTTTTATTTTTTTTAATATTATTTTGTGCAGTTAGCTAGTTAAAAAAATTCGAACGAAATTTGAAAAAAAAAATAACTTTACCGAGAGCCGGATCTGGGGGCTCTCGGCAAAGGTGTAAGGTTTGCCGAGAGCCTCCCAGATCTGGCTCTCGGCAAAGTGGCTTCACATATTTAACCGGTTCGGCGCCTAATCTCTCTGTCTTCACGCACGCACACACGCCGCCGCCGCCGCGAGCCTCTGCCCCCGCCGTTGCGTGGTTGTGTGGCTGCGGTCGATTCTGGCGGGCTCCAGCCTGCCTCTGCCCCCGCCGCACGCGTCCGACGACGACCTACGGGCCGCTCTCGCCGACGGCTCGATCCTCGCCGCGGCGCTCCGCAGGCTCGCCTGGTTGCGTGGCTGCGGTCGATTCTGGCGGGCTCCAGCCTGCCTCTGCCCCTGCCGCACGCGTCCGACGACGACCTACGGACCGCTCTCGCCGACGGCTCGATCCTCGCCGCGGCGCTCCGCAGGCTCGCCTGGTTGCGTGGCTGCGGTCGATTCTGGCGGGCTCCAGCCTGCCTCTGCCCCCGCCGCACGCGTCCGACGACGACCTACGGGCCGCTCTCGCCGACGGCTCGATCCTCGCCGCGGCGCTCCGCAGGCTCGCCTGGGCTTTGACGCCCGACCAGGTAGGTCCTCGATCGCACGCACCACTAGTATGGGCTCCATTTGGGTTTTGGGTTTGTTGCTCGCCCGTGATCGTACGTCATCGCAACTGCAGGGCGGAGCCTCGGCGGCGGCGGTGGGGACGGGGAGGGCCTGGGCCTTCCCAGCTTTGCTGCCTCCGACCTTGACACGGTACGGTATTCTCCCTTGGACGACCATCAGCTGCTTCCGTAGCCTGTTGAAATTACTTCTGGACTACACAAATGTATCGGATATATAAACAAATAATTTCTTCAATGATGGCTTTTTATAGTATCTGAATATGAACATCACTCACGTTCCAGTGTGATGCCGTATTCGAGTACTATGATGATGCACGGGGTGATTTGTAGACCTTATGGAATCTTTTACTTGGGTTATTCTTCACTCTACAAAAATGCTCGAGCAAATTAGTTCTTATGAAATGAAAGTACAATTATGTGTCAAATTTGTCTTTCTGAAAATTTACATTCTTTTAATCATTTAGCCTCAAATTGTCTTATGTGAAAAGAAAAGCTGAATGCTACAAGGGGGTGAACACTAAAAGCTAGCTTATCAAGTATGTTATGAAACAGTGCTGTGATATCTTAAAGAGTTGGATTTTATAATTAGGCGCTCTACTGCAGATATTTGTTTAATGATGCGCTCTACTGAATGACCTACTATAGGCTTCTTAAAAGCATCCTATTGTGTAGAAAAAAGATCTTTTCCTTCATCTTGGTTTGTATTCCATAAGTCTCTGGCATTAGACTATTACCCTAGCAATATGGCATTAGACTATTACCCTAGCAATGGCATCCTGGGTCTTCTCTGCAGGGAACACTTCCCAGGCTTGGTTCGCTACGCCGAAGCTCTGGAGCCGGCCTACACGTACGAGCACTACGTCGCCGCCCCTGATGCGGAGGACGAGACGGGTCGCACGTACGAAAGCGTGGCGGAGCGGGTTATGTGCGAGTTTTGGGTAAGTCTTCCTCCCACTACTTTGCTCAATACATTGCATTCGCTAGAGTTTCTTGAACCAGTGTATTGATACATCTTTTCTATATGCAGGACTTCTTCAAATGCGCCGTGGGCTACGAGGCGAGGGCGGCCAAGGCGTTGGCCAAATCTTTTAGAGGTCGCATCTCAGACATGCATTACGAGGCGCGGCTCCAGGCCATCATCGATTACTGTGCCGTCTACGAGCTTCGGAAGGTAAAGAAAGAAGATGCAAGATTAATGCATCTGACCAAAGAGCAGTATCTGAAGGTAAATATACAACATCAATATTGATTTCTTCTTAGATTGGGTAGGCTTGAATTGTTCTTATATCTGTCAATGTATTTGATGTCGTACAGGTGCCTCCTGGCTGGTGCGCTAATAAAACGCGGGCCTGGCAGATGATGGTCAACAGGTGGGTGAGTGGCAATTGGGCGGATAACCACACCGTCCTCCGGGAACGACGTTTGCTGATGCCAGGTGTATCACACCACCAGGGCAACCTTAACATCCACAAATTCGGGGCTAGATGGGTACGTGACTTGGTGTAGCTTCATTTATTCTTTCAAACGTTTATTCCTGCATGATTTATAATTGTCTTGTTGTTTTTCTCGCAGTCGGCTACACATCAAAACTAGCCATGCGGAGAGCTCAAGTCATGGGTTCTGGCCCACAAGGGCAAGGCGTCAGACAACATCAACTGGAACCCGGACGACCCAGCCAAGTCGTTCACCAATGAGAGCATCCCTAAGCGCATCAGTCAGTACACCGAGGCGGCAAGGGGAGTCCATGGGGCAGACTGGGATCCGCACACCGCGGACATTGACGGCGACATCGTCATGAGGGTGGGAGGAGGCAAGAAGCATGGGCGGTACCTCATCGGCAACAGCACGCTCGACCCGCACACCACTCCCACTCTCTCACAGGTCCGGACAAGCAGCACGAGCGGTAGCGTGCCCATACGCCCAAGGCAGGACACTTCGACGCATCGTGTGGCAGCACTACAGGTTATTTCTGTTTTATTCGTCGATCATTGGTTTAACATTCCTCGAAATTGCTTGTAACAATGCGGTGAAAAATTATAGGCCCAGGTGCATGCGCTCGAGGAGCATAAGGCTAGGGTGGAGGAAGAGCGACAGAGGGAGCGGGAGGCCGAGCGACAGAGGTGGGAGGCCGAGCGGGCGAGGTTTGACGCCTTGGCTCAGTACGTGGCAAGTCTTGGCGTCACGATGGGTCGTCCAGCGCCACTAGAGCTGTTCGCTCCTCCACCGCCTTACCCATACCCACCTTACTCATACGTGAGTTCAACTTCTCTAACAAAAGCTCTTTACTGTGCATGTCGGCCATTGTGCCATTGATATGTGATGGGAGGCCTTCGTGCCGTTGATATATATGTGTGCCGGCCATCGTGCCGTTGATATGTGGTGGGCGGCCATCGTGCCGTTTGTTTTCTTGCAGGTTTTGAAAACCCCACCGTACAGGGGAGGTGCTGCCGAAATTTTGATGTGTCTAGGCTTAGATTATAATTTTATACCTAGTTCTGCAAATTTTGACTTGTCTATGTTTAGATTACAATTGCATGCCTTAGTATTACTATAATTTCTAATTTTTCTTCTCCTTTGTGCAGAATCAATCGGCGGGTTCGAATGATGTGCCTGAGCAGCCGCCGTCGGGAGGGTCGTGGCACCAACCGTATCCACAACTTCCGCCGCATCAGCAGTCGTCGGGAGGGTCAGGGTACCAGCCGTATCCACACCTTCCGCCACAGCAGCGGCCGTCGTCGGGAGGGTGGGAGCCTTGGGGGTGAGCCTGTTGTTCTTCATCATGTATTAGCACTTTGTGACATGAACTTGTGTGAGATGAACTTAGCACTTTGAGATGAACATGTGTTGTTGGATTTGAGATGTTTAGATGGATTATAATGTGAGACATGTGATGTGGATGACATATTTGTGATATATGTGATGTGGATGACATATTTGTGATATATGTGATGTGGATGATGTGTTATATTTGTGAAATATGTGTTGTTGAAGCTGGAAATATAAACAAAAATAAAAAAAATGCTCTCTGGACTCTTTGCCGAGAGCCTAACTCTCGGCAAAGAAGCCTCTTTGCCGAGAGCCTGGTGGTCGGCTCTCGGCAAACCTATTTTTTTTTAAAACCATCTCGGCCGCAGATCTTTTTTTTTTAACAATTCTTTGCCGACGGTCGCTCTCGGCAAAGACGCTGTCACACCGTTAGCGGTTGGTAAGTCGTTACTGGGGCGCGCCAGTTTGCCGAGAGCTATAGTTTACCGAGAGCCTTGAAATTACTCTCGGTAAATATTTTGCCGAGAGGTGCTCTCGGTAAAGAATACTTTGCCGGTAGATGTTTTGCCGACGGCTCTTTGCCGAGAGCTTCGGGCTCTCGGCAAAGGCCGGGAGTCCGGTAGTGCGTCCCATGGAGTTCTCACGTCGTCGTCTTCTCTGCCTTCCGGTGGTCGTGTGGGTGCTCGCCGCCGCCGCCGCTGCCACCACAGACGTCCCGATGTCACCGAGGCCCGATCGACTGCCCAACGAACGCGAGGTGCGGCGACATCGACGTCCAGTTCCCGTTCGCCTTGGAACTTCGATGCGCAATCAACGAGGACAAGCGCTTTCATCTCAACTGCACGACGACTGCGGGCGGCACCAAGCTGTTTAATGGTAAGTTGGAGGTGATGAACATCTCCGTGCAGCATAACAAGGCCTGGATCAAGACTCGTATATCTCGGCAACGCTACAACGAATCCGCGATTAAGGGGAAGACAAGTTTGCCAACCCCCGGGGAGAGAATGGACATTACCGGCACGCCCTACGTGATTTCGCGCCATGATAGCAAAGTCATCGTTCTCGGCTGCAATAGGTTTGTTGGCTACATCATCAGCAACTATGATGTAAGTAAAATTAGTCTTCTTGATATGCTATCCACAGCTCTCTAAACTCTTTTTTTTATTCTATCCACAGCTCTCTAAAATTAGTCATCGTTCCTCGCAGCACTCTAAACAGCTGCTAGCTGATATGAAACATTCGCAGTACAGGGTCGGCCGCTTGCCGATATGCGTGGAAAATCCCGTGAACGGCACATGCAATCCTAATGCTGGGTGCTGCCAGTTGGACCTCCCCAAGGACGTGAAGTCTACTGAAGCCTTGTTCGTCCAGGAGAACAACAACAATAGTCAGATATGGAGGGAGCACCCATGGAATTATGTTACTGTGATGGACAAGAAAGCCTTCAATTTCAGCACCACTTATCTCACCTCGACGGCGTTCTATGACACAAATAATGCTACGGTCCCTGTTGTGATGGATTGGGGGATTACAAAGAAGAAATGTGAAGATGCAAAAAAACTCAGCAAGGACTACGCGTGTGTCAGCAAGAATAGCGACTGCAACAACAACGATGCCGGCTACTACACCTGTAATTGCTCCAATGGATACAAGGGCAATCCTTACCTCGTCAACGGATGCAAAGGTTCATCTTCACATCCAATAATTCATGGATAAATTTGAACCTTTAACTATCCGAAATTTCTTATCTTTGCTCTTTCCGATGTTTTCATACTCTAATATATATAGATCTCCTTATTAGATAATTTATTATCTTTATCCGGATAGATTTTAGTTATGAATTATTCTATATACATTATTTAATATCCACGTTCATAGTTTCCCTCTCTAATTTTATCACACTTCCTTGTGTATTTGATATGGACATTACTATGATCATCGTTTCCTATGTACATGTATATATTTTCTAAACGGTGACACACATCATGCATGTACACCTTGAGTTAATTTTTGCTATATTAACTATAACAAACGTGAGTAATTTATAGAAGAATATATATATATATATAAGTACATTGGGATATCTTTATAAGACAATTTAGGATCAAATTTAGGAGTTACTTTATGTTACAATTAATAATGGTGGAGGTAAGTAATTTAGATACAAGCCAAGGGGGTTCCCTACAATAGTTTTTCAGAATGGCATATGTGTGCTTACTTTTGGTTATTTCTAATAATGGTGCAATGTAGATGCATACTTATGGGTTACCTTAGATTATTTTCCATATTTGCATAAGTGGGTAACTTGGGAAACGATCGGGGAGTTTAACAATTTTGTAATGGTAGAGGAAGGTAATTTAGATATAGTACGAGAGGGTTCACATAGGGTATTTGGATAGTGGCGGAGATGAGGTAATTTAGATATAATTTTTGGTGTTATTTTGAAGCATTTTATAATGGCATACGACCATAGTTTAAATATATATTTATAGTTTTGTTTTAGATTTTTTTTTTTTGCATGGGTAATATTTTAGAAAATAGAATAGACATAATGGCTATTATTGTCAACTTTAATTAGAGTCTACATGGTGGCACAATGTTTTTGAATTTTTCAATAATTTTTGTATTTATTATTTTTTATTACATGAGGATTAGTGTGGAGGTTTCTAAAGAACTCGCCAATTAGTAATGTTAACATTATACTCAAAACATTACCCACCATTGCAATTATATTATATATATATATATATATATATATATATATATATATATATATATTAATCACTTCTGCTATTTTGAAATAAAATGTAAAGGAACTACCTAAATTTTCATTTAAATTACCCACTATTATTATGAAAGATACTACGAATCAACTCTCCAAATTTGCATCTAAATACTTCCATGAGACAATACTAAAAGTAAACCAAAATAATAATCCTTTAATTGTACATCTAAATTACCCAGTATGATATTAGAAAAATGTCTTAAAATACCCCTGATTATGTGCCACATCTACCACTATTAATATTAGAAAACAAACTCAATCTAAACATATATGCTACTTGCCACCTATAAACTAAGTATATGTACATGCATGATCCGTAAATATATATACTTTGAGGGCATATGCATATGAATCATGAAATTGTTTCCTGACTGAATCACATATGACACTAACAACGTCTTTTGAATTATATTAATTATCCATGACAATAATAAATAAATTTATACATTTTATTGAAACACTGTAATATATTTATATTCATAGATTAAATGTATTGATTTAGTTTTTATAAAAAGTAATACAATACTTCACGCATAATTTTAGTAAATTCACATCTTGAGCACTCAGTGCAGGCCGAAATGATTGTTTCTGCCAATGTGATAACTAAGAGTATAAGTTGGGAACTACTCCCTCCGTTCCAAATTATAAGTCGTTTTGACTTTTTTGGTTCATCCATTTTGATATGTATCTAGACATATTATTATATTTAGATGCATAACAAAATGGATGTACCAAAAAAGTCAAAGCGACTTATAATTTAGAACGAATGGAGTAGAACAGATAATTTTAATAAAATAAAGAATTTTGAATAGAATGTACAGAACTAATAAGGTCCAAACTGCACTAGAAAGTCAAAATCTATGTTCACATAGTCATGACATATGGACTGCTACAAGAGCTAGCATAACTTAAGCTATGGTTTAACCAATACGAGGCAATGATACACTAAGGAGTGAATCAAACAAGGGAAAACTAAAACTATGGATACAAGCCATGTAGAATAATTGATAATTGAAGGCTATCATTTAAATAGAGATTACACAGTAGCTATATGAGTGTATTAGAGAATGAATAAAAATTATTTAGGCAAGGATAAGAAATTTTATTGTCCTTTTGGTCCTTAAGTTATCCCTAGACTTTGAATATTATTTATGTCTTATAAGGTTCTTGCTCGTGCAAGAGCATGGGTTGATGGACAAGTGCACTGCCAGTTTATATCTATTTTCAAACATACATTTTTCTTCTTAATAATCTTCAATGTACATTTATTTTGTAGATATAAATGTGCGAACACAAGGTTGACAAGTACCCTTGTGTGTTCGTTTTGTGATGAGTGATTGTCAATGTGATCCACGAAGTAGGTTGAGTGGTGACTAACCCTACCATGGCGAAAGCTATGTGTGCGACATGTCTTTTGGCTTGTGTTGTGCAGGTGTGGAGCTCGGATGCGGTGGTCGACGGTGAGGTGAAGGTCAAGGAGGACGTGCCGTGCCGACAGACCGGGAGCGGTGAAGGACGGACGTGAGGCTTGGACCGAGGGACCCAGAGGCCGGGTGATTAGCCGCGGTGGCTGACACTTGGGACATCGACAAGTGCAAGAAGACATGGAGTGACGGTGTTGACCGGGTCAAGACGGCGGACGCGTGAGTCGAGCAAGGCTCAGGAGGACTTGGCGGGCCGGCCGGTCGAGGACGGCGGTGACACGCGTCGGATGGCGGGGGACGCGTATGGAGTACGCTACTCGCGGACGGTTTGATGGTTTGGACCTCAAAACCATCGGATGGACGGTTTACGGGTTTGGGCCTCAAAACCCGGGCGGAGGTTCCGAGGAGGGACGGCCGGCACGTGGCGGCATCGGGGAGTTCGCGTCGAGGCGAAGCTACCGATGAGAAGGTGGGGTGGCCGTCGGATCAAGATTACACCGGGTTGAACAACAACGCCCTTGGGCTTAGCGGTTCAACTCATTTGTATCCAGGGCCAAAACTGGGAATGTGTAATAGCCCTGTTAAATAGGATGAGGGAGCCCCCATCTCCCTCACCTCCTCTAGTTTTCATTTTCTCCTTTAGGGTTTCTTCCTCTAGTTTGCTTCCATGTATGAGAGAGGTCCACAACTCAAATTGTGACTTGGTTTTGAAGGAATCGGTGGCCGTAACCACCGTATGCCCTCTGGGATTCATGATTTAGTTGTGTTCTTGATGTGATTTTGGTGTTCTTCACGAGCTCCTTTTGTCCCTTCTTGTTTCCCCTCTCGTTTCTTCGTTTTGGGATGGTTTTGGTTCGTTCTTGTTGCCTTGGATCGATCAATGACATGAGTAGAAGCTTTCCACCGAAGGAAATCCACTAATTCCTCACGAGATCGCAGATCCGAGCAATTTAAGTTCTTGACCTATTTTTTTGGGGATTCTTCAATTCCTTCGATTCACGGAGTTAGAGTTTGTTTCGGGACATGATCCTTTAGAGGTTGCCTTTCTACTCGCTTGTGAACCCTTGTGCAAAGTTTCAAGTCATTTGGAGTTGATTTGATCAAGTTATGGCTTGATTTGATTTTTCCCGAGAAACTACTCGTTCATACCGGACGCATCCGATATGATCTAGGACGTGTCCGATATTTCTCACTTTGGAGTTTTGAGCTGAAATTTGGTGGAGACCTTCCCTTGGTGTCTAAAGAGCTATGGTTAAAATTTCATGATTTTTGGACACCATTTGACGGGGTTTTGGATTTTTCTCTTTTGGTCAGCTGGCTGCTGAAAATACCGGACGTGTCCGAGATCATACCGGACGTATCCGAAAATACCGGACATGTCCGATATAATACCGGACGTGTCCGATATTTGTAGGAGCAGTGCTGTTTTCTTTTGGGAGTTTGCTCGTTTGGGCTTCGATCTGTGTTCCGTTTGCTCTGTGGTGACCCGCTGTGTTCTGAGGGAGCATCCACCCTTCTCTAAGGTCGTGGTCATCAAGTCTTTCGTGTATGCTTTTTGGGGATTGATGTTGGGACAGTGGTTGAAGATTTCGAAAGAAATTTGAGGCTCCCATTCACCCCCCCCCCTCTGGTCGCCGTTTCCGGTCCTTCAATTGGTATCAGAGCCGGTTAAGGATCATTCCACCTTAATCGGTCCGTGATCCACGAAGGCGACATGGAGCGTGGTTCCGGCAAACCACCGCACTTTGATGGGTCCAACTATCCTTATTGGAAGATCCGCATGTCTGCGCATCTCCAGAGGATTGATTGGCTCGTCTGGGAAATTTGTGAGGATGCTACTTATGTTGTGCTCCCTGTTGCGGCATGTACCACCCAGGATCACAAGGATCGGCACAACGCAAATAGCAAAGCTCGCAGTGTGCTTTTCTTGAGTCTTTCGCTTTCTGAGTTTGAGCGTGTCTCCGATTGTACTACAGCTCGAGAGATCTGGGTGAGGCTTTAGAGCTATCACGAGGGGACCGCACAGGTCAAGACCAGACTCTACGAGATGTACAAGCGCGAGTACGAGAACTTCTCTCAGTTTGATGGCGAGTCCATCGATGCCATGTTTTCCCGCTTTCAGACTATTGTCAACAAAATGAAAGCGAACAAGGCCAACCTACCTTATAGTGATCATGAGAGGGCGCTCAAGCTTCTCTATGCCCTTGATCGAAAGGTATGGGATGTGAAGGTGTCGGCGATCATCGAGTCGGCCAACTATGACACCCTCACCGTCGACGAGCTTTTCAGCAAGCTCAAGTCCATAGAGATCGACTACCAAACCCAAGCCAAGCTCAAGAATCCTTCTGCACCAACCATGGCTTTGGTCTCAGGTAGTGGTTCAAGTTCATTGACTAACCCTTCACAAGCTTCTTTCTCTTTGTCATGCTTGATGTCAGTCACAGAGGAGCAGCTGGAGTCTCTTGGGGATGATGAGTTGGCACTCGTCATCAGTCGGTTCTCTCGGTTTCACAACAACCGTTTGAACCGCCGACGCAGTGGTGGCCCGAAGGAGGGATGCTATGGATGTGGAGATCCAGACCACTTTGTCGCGCACTGCCGCAAGAAGAAGCCCTTCACCAACAAGTATGACTCTGGCAAGCGCAAGGATAAGCGCGACTACACCTCCGGCAAGCACAAGGCCAAGGGCGGCTTCGATAAGGAGGCGATCAAGAAGGCGTACCGTAGGAAGGCCAAAGCTCAAGAACGCGCCTTCCTCGCCTCCCTCAGCGACCTCGATGACGACTCTGACGATGATCACTCTTCTTCTCCCTTGACCGACGATGAGTCCAAGAAGAAGCGCGAGGACAAGCTCAACGGTCTCTGCTTTGTTGCCGGTGCAAACCGTGGTGGGTTTTGCACTATGGCGGTTGACGGTGGAGCAAAGCTCAAAAAGGACGTCGACATCGATGACGACGAAAATGAGGTACTGCCCACACTTGACTCACTTATGCTTGAGCTTGATACTATGAATGATACATTGATGAGTCAAGATAAGTTGCTTAAGCGTGCTGCCCGCGAGAGAAAAGAGTTTAAGGACCAGCTAGAGGTTGCTTTGAAGGAGTTGGAGCTTGCCAAGAGTGGTGTAGTGGTGTCAGAGGAGGAGGAGTGCGATGAGTGCGCTATACACATGTCTAACCTCTCTGACTTGCAATCCAAGTATGCTGTTTTGCTTGATGAATGTGATGAGCTAAAGTCTCGTTCTAGGTTGCTCGGTGCATGCAAGTCCTGCTCAGGCTTGCAATCTGAGTTGGTAGAGAAGGTTGCCAAACTTGCTAAGTTTGAGAAGGCCAACTCAGATAGCACCACCACTACATGTGTTCGATGTGAAGCTTTGGTGTTGGAGCTTGAGTCCTACAGGCATGACAAGATGGGAACCAAGGAAGAAAACACACAACTTCGGTCCATCTTGAGCTGGGTGTCGTGCAGTGAGCCTTAGTTGGGCATGATGGTGAGCCAGTTCAGGCGGGGAACTGACTCATCGGGAGTAGGCTTTGCTATAGGTGGGAAGGGTGAGCATGTCTATGGCAAGGTTGGTGAACATAGTGGTTTGAACCCAAGTGAGAAACCCACCAACACTCCCAAATTGATCAAGATCCCTCCACCAGAGTCTACCAAGCCTATGATCAAAGATGGTGTGTTTGAAGAACCACCAAAAGCTCCACCATCCAAGCAAGTTTGGGTTCCCAAACCGAACCACTTTCGGAACTCACTCGATACTCTACCCAACATCTCTAGTGCACCCCTTCCTAAAGCCAAAAAGCCTCAGAGAGTGAACCACATCCACAAGAGAGTGAGTCAACCACCATCCAAGAGAGAGGTGAGGTACCACTGTGACTATTGCCATAGAGATGGTCATTTGGCTGAGTTTTGCTTTAGGAGGAAGAGAGATGAGCGGCGCAAGTACGAGTTGAACAATCGAAACATGTATCGTCCTCCCCATGGTGTACATGTACTGCCTATTTAGAGGCACAGTGTTAGGCCTAGAGGTGCAATGCCTCAAGGTGCTAGGCCTCAGGTGGCAAGACCACATGGTGGTCGTGCCCGGCATGGCCCAAGTCATGATCTATATGACTCTGGACCTCGCGATGGTGGCTTTCAGTCCCACACTCCTAGCGGACCACGTTTTTCCCCATGTGGTGATCGCTTCTCTCCAATGGGACATGGCATGTATGGCGTTTTTCCTAACACTTTTCTAGGGCAAATGACTCAACACTGGTATTCTCCTCATTTCACTAACCCCAGTGTTGTGCCATTTGCTCACCCCCTGTCTTTCTATTGATGCAGAGCGAAGGCCTGGAGAACACATGGCTTGTTGATTCCGGATGTTCGTGCCACATGACCGGAAGTTCCAAATGGTTCTCCAGCCTCGACCCCATGCAATACAAGGAGTACATCACATTTGGGGACAATAGCAAAGGTAAGGTGTTGTCTCGTGGGATCATTCGGGTCAATGAGTCTTTTATCTTGAAGGATGTTGCTTTGGTTTCAAGCCTGCATTTCAATTTGCTCTTTGTTTTGCAACTCCTTCAAGATGGGTTTGAGGTGCGCTTTAAGACTGGACTTTCTCGTGTGCTCGATTCTCAGGGACATCTAGTTTGTTAGATCATTCCTTTCGGCCGAGTTTTCAGAGCTGATTTCTCTCAGTCTTTCGGTTCTTCTCGCTGTTTGGTTGCTGGATCTTCTTCTGATTTGTGGAAGTGGCATAGGAGACTTGGTCACTTGAGCTTCGATCTCCTAGTGAGGTTGAGTTCTCTTGACATGATCCGAGGATTACCCAAACTTAAGTTTGAGAAGGATCTGGTATGCCATCCTTGTCGCCATGGAAAGATGGTGGCTGCTTCCCATCCTCCAGTGACTCAGGTCATGACCACGAGACCTGGTGAGCTACTCCATATGGACACTGTTGGTCCGGCTCGGGTTCGATCAGAGGGAGGGAAGTGGTATGTTCTTGTGATCGTGGATGATTTTTCTCGCTATTCTTGGGTGTTTTTCATGGAGGGCAAGGACGAAGCGTTTTCTCATGCTCGTGACTTGATCTTGAGGTTGCAAACTGAGTTACCAAAGAATGCCATACGAGCTATCCGTAGACACTGAGTTCAAAAACTCTCAGTTTGACACCTTCTGTGCTTCCTTGGGTCTTGAACATCAGTTTTCTTCACCCTATGTCCCTCAACAGAATGGTGTTGTTGAGCGCAAAAATCGGACTTTGGTTGAAATGTCCAGGACGATGCTCGATGAGCATAGGACTCCTAGGCATTACTGGGCCAAAGCCATCAACACCGCCTGCCATGTTTCAAACCGCATTTTTCTTTGTGCTTTCTTAAAGAAGACATCCTACGAGTTGCGGTTTGGGCGTCCACCCAAGGTGAGTCATCTTCGAGTCTTCGGTTGCAGGTGCTTCATTGTTAAGCAAGGTAATCTTGACAAGTTTGAATCTAGATCTTCGGACGGTATATTCCTCGGTTATGCTTCTCATTCACATGCGTACCGTGTGCTTAATCTTGAAACTAACCGTGTCGTGGAGACTTGTGAAGTCACCTTTGATGAAACCATGCCCTCTTCTATTTCTGTCTTTGAACGTGCAGGTGATGAAGAGATGGGTGACAGCATTTTCATTAAGGATGACGATGACATCGATTGGGATGATCTCAAGCCATCTCAACCAGCTGCCCCGATCGAGCCAGCTTCGACCACTTCGGCTCACGGCCCCGAGCCCTCCACCTCTACTTCATGGGGTCCGTGCAAGCCGCTTCCTCAATCGACTGAGGAGGCCCTAGCTATGGATGAGGGGGAGGTGACTTTGTTTTTGGGTGCACCTCGACATATCCAGCGATGCCATCCTCCTCAGACCATGATCGGCGACATCGATAAAAGGGTAACGCGTTCCAAGTCTTATCATATTTCCCATTTCGCTCATTCTGCTTTCGTAGCTTCTTTTGAGCCTCGAGATATTGGACACGCACTATCTAATGCCGATTGGGTTAATGCTATGCACGAGGAGTTAGAGAACTTTGAGCGGAACCAAGTGTGGGTTTTAGTTCCACCTCCACCAGAGTGCCGCCCCATAGGTACAAAGTGGGTTTACAAGAACAAGCAGAGTGAGGATGGGGTGGTGGTGAGAAACAAGGCGAGATTAGTGGCTCAGGGTTTTTGCCAAAAAGAGGGAATAGACTATGAAGAAACCTTTGCTCCTGTTGCCCGTCTAGAAGCCATTAGGATTCTTTTAGCATTTGCAGCTTCAAAAGGGTTCAAGCTGTATCAGATGGATGTAAAGAGTGCCTTCTTGAATGGGTACATAGAGGAAGAGGTTTATGTGAGGCAACCCCCTGGCTTTGAAAATCCAAAGTACCCCAACCATGTTTTTAAACTCCACAAAGCCTTGTATGGTTTGAAACAAGCCCCGAGAGCCTGGTATGAGCGTTTAAAAGCTTTCTTGCTTGATAAGGGTTTTAGGATGGGTTCCGTAGATAAGACTTTGTTCCTCCTTAAGCAAGGCACTGACATCCTTTTGGTTCAGATATACGTGGATGATATAATCTTTGGTGGCTCTTCTCATGCTCTTGTTGCCAAGTTTTCAGATACTATGAGCAGGGAATTTGAGATGAGCATGATGGGCGAATTGACTTTCTTCCTTGGGTTGCAAATCAAGCAAACTCGTGAGGGGACGTTCGTGCACCAAGGCAAGTACACCAAGGACGTGCTCAAGAAATTTGATATGGGTGAGGCCAAGCCTCTTTCGACGCCCATGTCAACCACGATGGCCCTGGATGAGGACAAGGAGGGAGAAGCCGTGGACCAGAAGGAATACCGAAGCATGATCGGGTCCCTGCTGTACCTAACGGTGACGAGACCAGACATCCAGTTCGCAGTCTGCTTGTGCGCGCGCTTTCAGTCTTCGCCGCGCACGTCTCATCGTCAAGCCATCAAGTGGATACTCAGGTACCTTCGTTTCACACCCGAGTTTGGTCTTTGGTTTTTAGCCTCCTCCTCTCTTTCTCTTTGTGGGTATTCTAATGCGGATTATGCTGGTTGTCGTGTTGAGAGGAAGTCCGCTTCGGGGACTTGTCAGTTTCTTGGATCTTCTCTTGTGTCTTGGTCTTCTCGCAAGCAGTCTAGCATCACCCAATCCACCATAGAAGCTGAGTATGTTGCTGCTGCTGCTTGTTGTTCCCAGTTGCTTTGGATGATAGCTACTCTGAGAGACTTTGGGTTAGAGTTTAGGCGAGTGCCTTTGTTTTGTGATAGCACCAGTGCCATAAGTGTAGCCAAAAACCCAGTCCTTCACTCAAAGACAAAGCACATAGAAGTTCGCTTTCACTTCTTGCGTGACCACTATGAGAAAGGTGATATCGATCTGCACCACATTGATACCCAAAACCAGCTCGCAGATATCTTCACCAAACCACTTGACCAAGCCTAGTTTGCTCGCTTGCGAGGGGAGCTTGGAGTTTGTTTCCCTTTTTAGAGGAGGGAAACTTTGGTTGTTGTATTCTAGTTTTGCTTTTCTTTGTACTTTAGCCTTTGTTTTTGTTTTTATATCATACTTGCATATCATATCATCATGTATCATATTGCATCCTGAGCTTCATCCTTATAGTAGCTAGATTGACA
Source organism: Miscanthus floridulus (assembly GCF_019320115.1). NCBI lineage: Eukaryota > Viridiplantae > Streptophyta > Magnoliopsida > Poales > Poaceae > Miscanthus > Miscanthus floridulus. The sequence continues at coordinate 85,810,282 of NC_089587.1, forward strand.
CTATGCTCTTGTTGGGGATGTTATGGATATACATGATGTGCTTTTGGCTTAGGCTCCTCTTGATCAATTGATGCATGTTATGAACTAAGCTTGTTTTCCAAACTGTGAACTTGATTAAAACTTATTGAAACATGAAATGTGTTCACCACTACTTGTGGCACTAGCATGTGTAGAATGTGTCGAGATCTTTTTCTTGCTTCATATATATGCTTAGTTGCTACGGCTCATACCTTGAGTTACACACTTGCTTGAGAAACTTGAATTTGTGCGAAAACTTGAAAATCAAACTAAGTGATTTGAAAAGATCGAGATGGGTCTGTACTATCCTATGTCAGAGTATCGAGATAGCTCCAAATTGCACTCATTGGTGAACTTGAGCTCTGTAATGGATACCGAGATCATTGTCTTAAGCTTCTAATTGCCTTTGGCATAGGCTTGACATGGTCGCTAAGTCAGGTTTTGATGGCACAGATAACCTCCCGCACACACTTGTCTGACAAACTTTGGTAATACGTTGCATAACTCCGATAACTTTCAATTGGTGTCTCAAATTTGATCAAACCACCAGTTTGTCTCTTGACATGATGTGTGAACTTTGTTTGGGGTAGTTCACTTTGCATACATGTGTAGCACAAGGTCGATCTCCTGTCTATTTTTGCTATGTGCTCCTTTGGTGGTGAACCCTCTTTTAAAATTGCTCAAACTTGATCAAAATTGCTTAAATGCCATATTTCATCACATTTGGTCACTTTGAGCATTTGCTAGCACTTGTATGTGTTGCTATATATACATGACAGCATCAACTAGAGCCTCTTTTCAATCTACTTACTATAATCTTGAAGCTTCTGCATTCGTGCATTTCTGCATTCATAGCATGATTTGAGGGGGAGATGCAATCTTTGGGCTCTAGCTTGATAAGTGCATGTGTCAACAAGGGGGAGAAGTTTTCCACACTCACAATGACACAAGGGGAGAAATATTCAGAAAAGGGGAAGAAACTTCCAATTTCACCTAAAGTTGAGAGATATGCATTCATTTGAGAAAGATTGCACTTGTTCAGGGGGGGTTGCATTTAAGGTGTTTTGCTAGATGTGTTGAGCCTTTGCCTCTTCTGGAGGGTCTAGCAGGTTTTCGGCTTTTCGAGCTTTGCTAGTGGCGTTGAGCCCGTTGCCTCTTCTTGAGGGCTAGTTTTGTTTTACTTGGTTGCGTCGAGCCGTTGCCCATGTCTTTGGGGACCAAGTTTTTGCTCATTTTCAAATGACCCGGTTCTTGGCTTTTCTTTGGCTTTTGGTCATTTGGGTGAGTTCTTTCTTTTCTCTTCTTCTTCTTTTTCTTTTGCTCAAGCTGTTCGTGTATTGGTGTTGACAATGCACTCATCAAGGGGGAGATTGCGAACACAAGGTTGACAAGTACCCTTGTGTGTTCGTTTTGTGATGAGTGATTGTCAATGTGATCCACGAAGTAGGTTGAGTGGTGACTAACCCTACCATGGCGAAAGCTATGTGTGCAACATGTCTTTTGGCTTGTGTTGTGTAGGTGTGGAGCTCGGATGCGGTGGTCGACGGTGAGGTGAAGGTCAAGGAGGACGTGCCGTGCCGATAGACCGGGAGCGGTGAAGGACGGACGTGAGGCTTGGACCGAGGGACCCAGAGGCCGGGTGACTAGCCACGGTGGCTGACACTTGGGACATCGACAAGTGCAAGAAGACATGGAGTGACGGTGTTGACTGGGTCAAGACGGCGGACGCGTGAGTCGAGCGAGGCTCAGGAGGACTTGGCGGGCCGGCCGGTCGAGGACGGCGGTGACACACGTCGGATGGCGGGGGACGCGTATGGAGTACGCTACTCGCGGACGGTTTGATGGTTTGGACCTCAAAACCATCGGATGGACGGTTTACGGGTTTGGGCCTCAAAACCCGGGCGGAGGTTCCAAGGAGGGACGGACGGCACGTGGCGGCATCGGGGAGTTCGCGTCGAGGCGAAGCTACCGATGAGAAGGCGCGGTGGCCGTCGGATCAAGATTACACCGGGTTGGACAACAACGCCCTTGGGCTTAGCGGTTCAACTCATTTGTATCCAGGGGCAAAACTGGGAATGTGTAATAGCCCTGTTAAATAGGATGAGGGAGCCCCCATCTCCCTCACCTCCTCTAGTTTTCATTTTCTCCTTTAGGGTTTCTTCCTCTAGTTTGCTTCCATGTATGAGAGAGGTCCACAACTCAAATTGTGACTTGGTTTTGAAGGAATCGGTGGCCGTAACCACCGTATGCCCTCCGGGATTCATGATTTAGTTGTGTTCTTGATGTGATTTTGGTGTTCTTCACGAGCTCCTTTTGTCCCTTCTCGTTTCCCCTCTCGTTTCTTCGTTTTGGGATGGTTTTGGTTCGTTCTTGTTGCCTTGGATCGATCAATGACATGAGTAGAAGCTTTTCACCGAAGGAAATCCACTAATTCCTTACGAGATCGCAGATCCGAGCAATTTAAGTTCTTGACCTATTTTTTTGGGGATTCTTCAATTCCTTCGATTCACGGAGTTAGAGTTTGTTTCGGGACATGATCCTTTAGAGGTTGCCTTTCTACTCGCTTGTGAACCCTTGTGCAAAGTTTCAAGTCATTTGGAGTTGATTTGATCAAGTTATTGCTTGATTTGATTTTTTCCGAGAAACTGCTCGTTCATACCGGACGCGTCCGATATGATCTAGGACATGTCCGATATTTCTCACTTTGGAGTTTTGAGCTGAAATTTGGTGGAGACCTTCCCTTGGTGTCTAAAGAGCTATGGTTAAAATTTCATGATTTTTGGACACCATTTGACGGGGTTTTGGATTTTTCTCTTTTGGTCAGCTGGCTGCTGAAAATACCGGACGTGTCCGAGATCATACCAGACGTGTCCGAAAATACCGAACGTGTCCGATATAATACCGGACGTGTCCGATATTTGCAGGAGCTGTGCTGTTTTCTTTTGGGAGTTTGCTCGTTTAGGCTTCGATCTGTGTTCCGTTTGCTCTGTGGTGACCCGCTGTGTTCTGAGGGAGCATCCACCCTTCTCTAGGGTCGTGGTCATCAAGTCTTTCGTGTATGCTTTTTGGAGATTGATGTTGGGACAGTGGTTGAAGATTTTGAAAGAAATTTGAGGCTCCCATTCACCCCCCCCCCCCCCCCCCCCCCCCTCTGGTCGCCGTTTCCGGTCCTTCAAAATGAGTGTGAGAACCCAGAACACAACTCATGCTATGGTGTCTGCCTAAACTCCCCTGGGAGTTTCCAGTGCCGGTGTCCACGAGGGACCTACGGAAACCCTAGGACAGATGGGGGATGTGTCAAGGATTCATCCGCAGGTAACAAGCCACTGTGTGCACCTATTGTATTTACGCATTTTTCTTCAACACATTAGTTGTTTTAGTGTTATCCTAAGTAAAATTTATTATAATTTTAATCAAGTTTGTAGAAAAATACACCAACATTATAATATAAAGTTAGTTACGTAATCAACAATGAGATATGTCTTGGTAGTCACTGTATCTGACATTTTAGATTTTAGTATATATTTTCTATAAATTTTGTCAAAGTTAAAGGACTTTTATTTAGGATAAAACTAAAACAACCAATACCTTGGAATGGAATGAATAATATTTTGTCTAATCCAACTTCAAGAATTTTGACCCATCATTTTACACTTTAGGTTTAAGCATCGGCCTTGGAGGTGGCGGCACATGTTTCTTGGTTCTAGCACTCATCAGTCCCTCCATAATGCGTAAGATCAAGACAAGGAAAATCAAACAAAAAATTTTCAAGCAAAATCACGGTTTATTGTTGCAACAACTGATATCACGAAATGCAAACATCAGTGAGAGGATGATTATTACCTTAAGGGAGCTAGAGAAAGCTACAAACAATTTCGATAGAGAGCGTGTGATTGGTGGTGGAGGGCATGGTATTGTGTTTAAAGGGGATCTAGGTCTAAATGTTGTGGCAATCAAGAAATCGAAGATTGTAGTACAAAGAGAAATCAATGAATTCATAAATGAAGTCGTCGTTCTTTCTCAAATAAACCATAGAAATGTGGTTAAGCTCTTAGGATGTTGCCTTGAGACAGAAGTTCCACTCCTGATTTATGAGTTCATTTCAAATGGAACCCTTTATCATCATCTTCATGTTGAAGGACCAATATCATTATCATGGGCCGATCGACTGAGAATTGCACTTGAAGTTGCTAGAGCACTATCCTACCTACATTCGGCTGCTTCAATGCCAATATTTCATAGGGATATTAAAACCACCAACATACTTCTTGATGATAATTTAACTGCAAAGGTATCAGATTTTGGTGCTTCAAGGTACATCAGAATTGATCAAACTGGAGTGACTACAGCCATTCAAGGAACAATCGGTTACTTAGATCCCATGTACTACAAAACAAGTCGGTTAACTGATAAGAGTGATGTTTTTAGTTTTGGTGTAGTTCTTGTAGAATTGCTAACTAGAAAAAAGCCTTTTTTCTATCAGTCTGACAATGGTGATGACCTTGTTTCACATTTCACCTCATTGCTCATAGAAGGCAGACCAGATGACATAATAGATCCTCAGGTTATGGAGGAGGAGGATGGAGAAATCCTAGAAGTAGCTAGATTGGCGACATGGTGTACCAAATTGAGGGGAGAAGACCGGCCTCCAATGAGAGAAGTGGAGATGACATTAGAGAATTTAATTTTTAGGAAGAAGCAATTTCCTTTCATTAAAACGTTAAGGAGATATGGTCCAAATCAAACCAGGGATCACAGCAAGTCGATTGAATTGGTTACCAATGAAGCAAGCAGGCAATACACTATGGAAAAGGAAATCTTATTGTCTGCAACGTACCCTAGATGAACTTTCAAGTGTCTGTGTTATTTGAATGTTTGAATGAAGAAATCCTGTTGTACTTAGTTTTGCGCCTGATTCCTCTGCTGTAGGGATGAAGCTAGTGTTTTTTTGTTATCCAAAAATGTATTATATGGTGGCAGTGTACAAATTAGTTGGGAACACATCATGTTCTGTAGCTAACTGAGCTATGGGAAGCACATAATCATTTTACAAAACTTATGGTGTTCATTATGTTTGCTGCAGCAACAATAGCTCAATTCGATCACTCATTGAATTTTTATTTATGAATGTGATGGTGGTGTTGTACTAGATTCTTTCTCTGATTCAGTTAGTTCCAGACTTCCAGTTCGCTTTGGAATGCAAACTTCAAGAAACGGTATTTGAAAGAAATGTTCCGGGTCCGAAATAACATGTGGCTTGTTTAATATCTGCTATGTTTTTCCTATTTTGTGAGAGCATGTATTAGTCACAATGGTACCAAACACAAACCATAGGGAAAACCTGCTACTAGATCCTGGTGACATGGAAGAACCAGTTCCTTGACCGACTGATTGGTGATCTTAATTTCTTCCCTATTTCTTTTCTTCTTCTTCTTTTTGTGGGCTTTGATAATTTTTGTCGTGGTTATATACTATATGTTCAGTCATGCTTGTGTTGGCCGGTTGGCCCCGGCTGCGACGGAGCTTTCTGCTTTGTGATGGCCACGAACTAGCTGAAGTGCTCCGTGACTCTGCCGTGGCTAGTGACATCGTTACTGAAGTAGAGGTGCAGCAGCTAGATTTTGCAAATCCTTCAAATTTGGACTCAGGAGCTGCAAGCCAAGTGTTGTCTCGAGGAGTGATTGATTGATAGACAGGAGTTTGGAAATTGTAAAATTTGTAACAAAAAGACAAATAGGAATAATAATTTCAACTGTTTTGACGTTTGAGTCCACGAGAGATCATTTGGTAACCATTTGCCAGCAGTATGCTGTGCTGGCCGTGTGGGTGAGGGTGACAGTGCGTCAAAGTGTTTTTTTGTAAAGTGACGTCCAGGTGTTTATGAAAGACAAAAATCTAGGCAAGTTGGTGAGTGCCAGGCCTGCAAACTTTACTCCTACGAAAGACTGAAAATGTAAGCCAATCGAGCGAATCTTGAGGTGACGCATCAAATTGCTGGCTCGGGGCAATTTGATGCGCCGGCACACCATTTCAGAGAAAAGTACTATACTCTTAGTCTTAGCAGCGTCATGCGGTCGTTTTAGCTCACTAACGAACTGTTCCAGGCAGGCGTCATGAGAAAAAAAATTCCAAAATAGAACAGGTCAGTCCATACTTGCATATATATATATGCAGTACCAGTGCGTTGACATAGTAAGTCAAGTGTCTCCTGTGCGTCTAATCCTCTGTATGTACCCTGTAGCTGTGGTACTGTGAACAACCAGACCCCAGGCAAAGCAACTAATACATCCCATGGAGTTCTCACGCCTCCTCCTCGTCTGCCTTCTGGTGGCCGAGTGGGCAGTGCTCGCCACCGCAGACGTCCTGGTGTCACCGAAGCCTGGCTGCCCAACGATCACATGGTGCGGCGGCATCGAGGTCCCGTTCCCGTTCGCCTTGAATGGGCGGTGCGCAATCACCAAGCAGTTTCAACTCAACTGCACGACGACTGCGGGCGGCAGAAAGCTGTTTCATGATGATGGTCATGGTAATAAGTTGGAGGTGAGGAAGATCTCCGTGCAGGACAACAAGGTCTGGGTCAAGACTTCTATCTCTCGGCAGTGCTACAACCAATCCACCAAGGGGATGATGACATCTGACGAAGCAAAGATGGACATGACCAGCATGCCTTACGTGCTATCACACCAGGATAACAAAGTCATCGTTCTCGGGTGCGGAAGTTCTGCCAACATGGCAGGCCACACTGTAAGTGATCTTAATATTATTCCACGACACTCGAAACATGTACTCCTGTGTTAGCTGATATGCAATCTCATGTCGTCGCTGTGCAACATCCGCACTTTCGCAGTACATATTCGGCTGCCAGACAACATGCAGCTATCCTCTCAAGATCGGCTCATCATGCTCCCCTACTGATGGCTGCTGCCAGGTGAAATTCTTCCCGACGAATATGCGGGTCACTCTCGAGTCTATTTTGACGACCCATTGCAGAACGCCACTCAGAATCAGATTCAGATACAGAGGGAGGGGCACTCTTGCAGCGCTATGCCACTGTGATGGAGAGCAAAGCCTTCAACTTCAGCACCACTTATCTCACCTCGACGGCGTTCTATGACAGAGACAACGCTAGTGTGCCTGTTGTGATGGAATGGGGGATCACAGCGAAGAATTGTGAAGATGCAAAACTAGACAAGGAAGTGCCCTATGCATGTGTTGCCACCAATAGCCAGTGCAACAAGGCTGGTGCCGGCTACGCCTGTACGTGCTCCCATGGATACGAAGGCAACCCTTACCTCCTCAACGGATGCAAAGGTTCATTTCCGTGTCCAATATTTCCAGTAGTTTTTTCTCTGAAAATTCTCTTATATTTTTTATGAAGTACCTCTCTTTTCTGTTGAAAGGTAATACCAAATATCATACTGTTACTAATTGGAGGCTTCGTATTTGGAGCTTCTGCATTAATCCTCACGATATGCGCTACAAAAGAGACAAATACCAGAAATTAAAACGAAAGAAATATCTAGCCTTATTTAATTTAACATACACCTTCTAATGTTTTCATATTATGATACGGTTCTCGTACAGATACTTTCTTATCTTTATCTGGTTATTATGCTAGATTAATATGATCATATATGGTTTTCCTCCACAGTCATAGAGTCCTCTATTTCTTGAGTTGCAATTCCATGAGTGCTTGACATGAAAATTAATATAATCATGGCTTCCTGCATACATGTATATGTGATCCAAATGGTAACACCGATCATGCAGATACACCTTGAGTTAATTGATGCTATAATAACTGTAACAAAAAGTTTTATAGTTAATAGTGATGGAGGTTAGTTATTTAAATGTTGAAAATATATGTTATAGTTAATAGAGGTGGAGGTTAGTTTATATACAAACTTAGAGGGTTACTTGCAATTATTTATCATAATGACATACTCCCTCCGTCCTATAATATAGTGCATTCTAGCATTCAAAATTTGTCTTCAAATATAATACATTCTGGAGGACAAAAGCCAGTTTTGCATTAAATATTTTCCATTTATCAACCAATCACCATTAATCACGTTGATGATGGCGTCTGATTAGGAAATAAAATAAGGGTACATGCGTCTTTTATGTTCTCTCTTAATTTGTCTTAAAATTTCTAAAATGCACTATATTACAGAACGGAGGGAGTAGGTGGGTACTTACTCGATGATAGGTAATGTACATGCATATTTATGGGTTATCCCAGAATATTTTTCATATTTAATAGGTGGGTAACTTAGACGAAGATTTGAGAACTAAGCTATTATTCAAAATGTCATAGGTGAGTAATTTAAATATAGGATTGAGAGTCTACATAGAATATTTGTATATTAGCATAATCGATAGTTTAGGTATAAATTTATGGGATGGATTCCTTTATAATAGAAATGGGTCATAATTTAAATATAGATTTAGAGGGGTACTCTATACTATTTGAGAGAATTCCTTATTTGACACTGGGAAAATGAGTCGTTCCTTTCTTGGCCCTGAAATTTTCTTCGTTCCCTATTTGACACTCACTTCAACTTTCATCCCTAATTTGACACTACCGTCAAATCCGTTAGCTAACGGTGTTAACTGGTTGTTAAAAAAGACGTTTTTGCCCCTGGGAAAAAAGCGGGGAAGCAAATTTGAGAGGAAAAAAAACCTGCGCCCGCCTCTGATGCATGCGCCCAGCTGCAAAAAAAGGCGCAGGCGCAGGTTTTTTTTCCTCTCAAATTTGCTTCGCCGCTTTTTTTCTAGGGGCAAAAACGTCTTTTTAACAGCCAGTTAACACCGTTAGCTAACGGATTTGACGGTAGTGTCAAATTAGGGATGAAAGTTGAAGTGAGTGTCAAATAAGGAACGAAAAAAATTTCAGGACCAAGAAAGGAACGACTCATTTTTCCAGTGTCAAATAAGGAATTCTCTCATACTATTTTGGTCAAAATAGGGGTGAGTAATACATAAAAAAATAAATACTATAGATCTCAGCTATTATTGTCAATGTCGAATAGTGTCTACTAGATTTGTGGTGGGATTTTTTTATGTTTAAGAATTTTAGGATTTATATTTTCTACTGCTCTCATGAGGATTAATATGGAGGCTTCAAAAGAATTCCTCAATTAATGATTGTAATATTGTATTTAAAAATACTCATAATTCTGTTATGGAAAATATTCCAAACTAACCACTAAATAAATATCAAAATTAAACCACCTCAGCCATTTTAAAATATGAAGTAAGTAACTTCCTAAATTTGCATTTAAACTACCCATCTGTCATAGTGAACCATAGTTTAAATCAAACCCCTAAGTTTTCTTATAAATTACTCTCGCGAGCCATTACTAAAAGTAACTAAATTTCCTACATCAAAATTACCAACATACGATATCACAAAACATATCATAAAATGCCTCTAATATGATTTCAAAATACATGCACACCAAGTTACGTACATGCATTATCCAAAATATATATTTTGGCAGTTTAGCAGCCATGAAAATGTTTCCTAAATGAATCACATATGTGATACTAACAAGGCATTTTAAATTATATTAATAATAATATTCAAAACTATAATTTTTATTGAAACATTATATGGAAAATCCTTTCTACTTCCTGGTGTAGTAGAAGAAATTCAACATCATGAGTGTTGGGTGTAGGCAAAAATGATAGTTTATGCCGATGTGGAAACTAAGAGTACAGTTTAGGAACTAGAATCTACATTCTTAATAAAATAATAGAACTTTGAATAAAGATAGAATAGACACTAAGCTTCAACTCATGTGGATCAAAATTGCATTACAAAATTGCATTGCAAATCTAAAATTCATGGAGTCATGAACTAACATAGTGAAGATACAAGGAGGTTTGATGCCAAGGAGAAAAAACTAAGAATATGTATGAAAATATATATAGTAATTGATAACCGAAGTTTACCACTCAGATAGAGATTACCAACTGTAACACCCTAGAAGAAAACAACAAAATCTTCTAGAGAATTACCACACTACACCACAACAAAGAACCTAACAATAGAGTACATGAAAGCATCAACCAGCAAAACGATTAAACAATAAAGAGAGACTTTAATGTTCACAAGTCTAACATAACTCAAACCAACCAAACCATTAGCTCTAACATAAAGGCAAAATGAAATATCCAACTAAAATCAATATTATTATTATTACAACGCACGTGTCCCAAAGATGTATATGACTCAAAAGTGATGTGCACAAGTGTCACTACTCCCGTCCCAACATGCATCCTCCAAGCTCATGTACATCTGTGTGTGACTCAAAAGTGATGTGCACATGTATTGCTACTCCCGTCCCAAGCATGCATCCTCCAAGCTCAAGTACCTAAGAGGGAAAACAACGTTTGAGATTTATCTAAAACATTTGGGTTATTTAAATCATAGTTTGATTAAGCATCAAATTTAAATAGGATGGTACTAAATACATCAATTACTTCATAAATATATAAGTATAATTCATAATACAAAAGTTAATGATGCAATACAATGCATGACTTCACTTCTACCCATACATCCTAAGGAGAGGGGGTGTGGGCTGCAACCGCATTGCTCGTTTCAACATTCATTGGTGTATCGGTACTTACCGCGCCAATCCAGCTATGGTTTCTTCACTTGCATATCAATTGGAAGAGTGCAAATGCAATGTTACAATGTATAGACTTCATATACTTCATAATTCATAGATTAAAGAGCAAACTATTAAAAATAGCATACTTCAAAGTAAAGCAATAGCTTCAAATTCAGAATATCCGGCTATTGTGAGATTTTAGAACTAAGCATGATCCAAAGATGCATCACCTGATTACAAGCAAAATCTCAGTACCAACACCTTCATATAATCAACACAACCAACGTATAACACACTAGAGTGCCTCAAACCCACCGCTCAAACGTCTACCGTTGTGCTACCGTTCCTGATAGCAGCATTGTCTCTTCTCTTTTTCGTAACCATACATCCAAATTTATTACCAGATGAGTTATCTACAACTTTGGTATAGTATAAGATTTGGCATAAGAGGTCTCTAAGATGGCATAAACAACATCTGAACTTAACTAAACTTTTCTAACAATCAAAACAAGGCAGCAAATTCATAGAATTCATAACTAGAGATATACTCATAAAAAATATGTTCTTACCAATCTAGAAAGCTTAAGAAAAAACCTACAACTTTTGTTTAGATCAAAAGTTCAAATTATTCCATTAAGATGGCCAAAACAGATCAGATCTAAAATTGTCCAAATTCTTGTCACTAAAAAATAGCCTTCTTAAAACGATCATATCTCCCAAAATACATGGGCTATGAGGGTGATCTTGGTGTCAAAATAAAGGTATTGAAGTCTTCTACAACTTTGTCCACAGTGAAAAAAAATCATAAAGAATTCATTAAGACCATTAAGATTCCTTAAAATAATTATGAACAGGAAGTGCACTGTATGACGGGGTTTCAACGTGGACGAAACTAATTTTGGGAATTACTCCAACTAAATCCCTCCTAAATAAGTGATTTAATCTATAAAAATTGATCCAAGAAGTGGGTAAAGTTTTTACATCTCACCTAGGACAACCACAGTGAGCACGACCAAAAAAACCTCGGTGATCTCCTTTTTCCTTCCTTTCTTCCTTCCTCTTCTCCACCTCACGCTACGACTAGATCGTCGTTCCGTTAGGTTTTCACAAGGGAGAACGAGCACGGCAATGACGGTCGCAAGCTCTAAACCCCTCTTCCCCCCCCCCCCCCCCCCCCCCCCCCTATCTCTTTTACCCTTTGCGAGAGTTGCAAGTGACGACAGCTGTAGGGCTAGCAGGTCTTGCTTGGGAAAAGAATAAGAAAAAAAAAACACGTGAAAAAATTTGGAGTCTGCCACGGGATACAGTCCTACCACTGTAGCAATACGAGTTTTGTACCTTTTTCCCTCAGCTCTTGTGAAGGATGCAGATAAATAACACGGATGAGTAATTAAACGAAAAGCACGTGACAAGCTTCACGCATCGGTGGTCTCCGTCCATCCATCGGGATCAAAAAGTCAAATTTTGATTTTTTTTTTCTTTCAAGCATCTGGTCAACCTTCCCGAAAATTATTATTTCATATTAAATTCACATTTATTTTAATGTGCACTCCTAGGTGTTACGGTAGTATCTATATGCATTAAATTAAATGAACAAAGGGAGATGGCAAAGCTAAGAAATTTGGATAGCTATAGGTAATAAACTTATCCATAAACTTTTGAACATTTGTGTATGAAGATTCTAGACCTTACGAGAGCACGGTTGATGGACTACTACATTTACATTTGCTTCTCAGCATAAGTATTTTTTATATCAAAATAGCTTTTGAAGTACATTTATTGTTTGTAGATATAGATGAGTGTGAGAACCCAGAAGCCAACTCATGCTATGGTGTCTGCCACTCTGTCTAAACTCCCCTGGGAGTTTCCAGTGCCGGTGTCCACGAGGGACCTACGGAAACCGTTGGACGAAAGGGCAATGTAACAAGAACTCAGCCATAGGTACATGTCACTGTGTACACTTATTATATTTACTCCTCGTATTCCTCTTTAATTTAAGTAGAGTTTATCTGATTTATAGAAAAATACACCGACATTACAATACGAAATTAATTTTATTACATTCACACTCGAATATATTTTGGTAGTACATTTATTTTCTATTACAGATGTTAATCCGGTGTTCTGTTTTTCTCCCCACTAACTATCGGGCATATTGAATTCTTTAGACGTCTTTTGTAGTGCTGAATAGTCAGGTCAGATTATTTTTCTACTCACCGTAGAAACATTGTGAATGCAAATTTCCAAGCATGTATATAGTTATATAAGTGTTAGTTATATAAGTGTCGGTGTTTCGAGTTACCACCGACGAGTAAATTTCTAATATTGCGTGTCTGGCTCGGATGGTGTGCTAAGAGGACACGAGGTTTATACTGGTTCGGGCTAAATGTCCCTACGTCCGGTTCGTCGCTGCTGCTCGTGTTACTAGCACTGAAAGTTCATAGTAGGGGTTACAAACGAGCGAGAGGAACAGGTCCAAGTCTCTGATGGAAGAAATGAATGGGTGCCGAGAGCTCGGTTGCTGCTCAACCATATGCTTGTGTTGCGTTCTGATCGGTTCGAGGTTCGATGGGTTCGTGATGATTCGATCGGGCCTGGCCTGAATCGATGGATTGGAGGTCAGATGCGGTGCGATGCCTCTTATGGGATGCCCTGCTTTCCCTTTTATAGGCCAAGGAAAAGCATGGGTTACAGCGGAGGGAAAAAGAAGAACGAGAGAGAACCGAAGGCCTTCAGGATCGTCGGGTCCTTCTTCTCCTTCATGCAGGTTCCGCCGACCCTGTAGATATCAACAGGGATGGCTCCACGTCGCGGCCCTGTCCGTCACTAGCGCCATACGCAGGTGTCGTCTGTCGGTCATGGCACTCCACTCCGTCCTGACGGACGTCGTGGTGAACTGATGCGCCCGTCAGTGTTCGTACGGGGGTTAGGCAGCAGAGCACCGGTTTGCCCGACGCTGTTCTTGATGTAAAAACTCCGGTATGGCCTGCCAAGGCCATGGGTTACATCGGGGCATATTGGTCTCTTCCCTAGTGTCAGAGCTTTGACCTAGGCCCATACGCTTGGACCTAGAGTGGTTGGCGGAGGTATGGGTCTTCATCGGGCGAGGCGAAGCCCGCGGGCTCGGGGTCGGGCGAGGCAAATCCCGCGGCCTCAGGGTCAGGTGAGGCGGAGCCCATGGCCTCAAGGTCGGGCAAGGCGGAGTCCTCCCTCGGAGGTCGGGCGAGATGGAGCACAAACCCAAGGATCGGGCGAGGCGGAGCGCAAACCCAAGGGTCGGGCGAGGTGGAGCGCAGACCCAAGGGTCGAGCGAGGCGGAGCTCGTGGCCTCGGGGTTGGGCAAGGCGGAGTCCTTCCCCGGAGGCCGAGCGAGGCGGAGCCCGTAGTCTTGGGGTCGGGCGAGGCGGAGCCCCTGGCCTCAGGGTCGGGGGAGGCAGAGTCCTCCCCTAGAGGCCGGGCGAGGCAAAGCGCAAATCCAAGGGTCGAGCGAGACGGAGCCCATGGCCTCGGGGTCAGGCGAGGTGGAGTCCTCCCCCAGTGGCTGGGCAAGGCAGAGTGCAAACCTGAGGGTCAGGCGAGGCGGAGCCTACGGCCTTGGGTCGGGCGAGGTGGAGCCCTCCCCTAGAGGTTGAGCGAAGTGGAGCTTGCGTGCCGGGGGGTCGGTTGGAGCTATAGTCGCACCCTTGACTGCTCGAACGAATCCATGTTGATGGTCATTAGCTCCTCCTCTTCGGGTACCCTAGTATTGGTCCCTGACAGTAGCCCTCGAGCCTGTGGAGGAGTGGAATACTCTTTCGGAGGTTTTTCCAAATAGGAGGACTCTGAGGGCCATGGCCTTCTTTTATCGCCCACGACGTGACCTGGGGACGGTGATTCCCTTTCGTCGAGATCGGACCCCTCAGGGGTATAGCCATGAGATTTGGTGGGTCGGAAAAGGTCTTTCCCTGATTTCAACCCCTACGGGGGTCTATCGTTCTACGACCGTGCGTTCGGTTTCCTTGTGAGTCCAACTTTCCTCGAGCCCCCACGCATAGCGGGTGTCTAGTCGAGGGTCGGCTCGTCTTTGTGATCGTCACCCCGTCCATGGTTTCCGCAACCAAAGGGGTTAAGCCATGCCATGATTTTCCTCTATGGACAAGCCATGGTGCTCGGTGAGCTATTAATGGGCTAGCTCGAGTGGGGCCCTAGCATCCCGTTCATGGGGATTTGGCATGGGTCTATTCAATCGGTCCCGAGGGCTCTCTGCCTTTCTTCGAGAAAAACCCTTGGATCGTATCTGGCCGAGACTCAATCGTGGGCCAGGATCCCATGGCGCTCGTGCACTCAGGTACTGCCCACTAGTAGGCCTATCCCTTTCCATCACTTATCTAAGGGTGCTCGGAGCGGTTGTCAAACCCATCGATGGGCCAACCTTCGAACTCCTAGGCCCAGACGGGCCATAGAGGCATTTTTAGATCCGTATCCCTCTTACCTGTGATGGGTCATGGCCCGTCCAAAGAGGCGAAATGTCTGATGAGTTTTCTAAGGGAACGGATAGAGGTTGCGTGCGCATCCCGTAGTGAGACGTGGTGGCAGATCATGGCAGGTGCAGAGATCTAGGTGTGCGGTTGGTTTCCTCACACTCATCGCCCCTATAAAACCAAAGGGTTAGCCCCCCAGGTTCCATACCTTGCATTCTTGCCTCCATAGCCACGACCACCGCCACCAATCACTTAGGTTTCCTACCTCTGCATCTCCACCGTCGTTGAGCCCGCATCCATTCGCCCCCATCTCCAATGGATCCATGGTGCCATTTCGACATCACCTTCTAGCGCATGGATGGCCTCGTCCATCGCGGTCTTCTCCATGCACGGACCTCGGCCGAGGAGTGGCTGCTACCCGATGAGGAGGATCTGCCATCACCACCTGACAGCTATGTGGTGTTGTTCGCCCACTTCCATGAGTGTGGGTTCACAACCCCTGTCCACAAATTTCTTCGGGGGTTGCTACACTACTTCAAGATCGAGCTGTAGCATCTTAATCCCAATGGGATCCAGCACATGGTGGTGTTTGTCACCCTGTGTGAGGGATTCCTAGGGATTAGACCCCACTTCAATTTGTGGAGGTACTTCTTTGTCATCACCCTCCTAAAGAAGAGGGAGAAAAGCGGCAGGCAGGAGCTGCATATGCCGATGGGGTGCGCCGGCATCCAACTTTAGAACAATCGGGCTGGCAAGTACCCATCCATGCGGCTCTCGACGTCCAACAAGGGGTGGCACTCATAGTGGTTCTACCTCAAGAATGACGCCACTGCCCCTCTGCCGGAGTTCACCGGGCGTTTGATTGAAGAGGCCCCAGAGTCGTGGAGGAAGTGGGGCGTCCTGGAGAAGGACAAGAAGAAGATCCGAGACCACATTGCCGCCATCCACATCCTAAAGGAGAACTGCCTGAAGGGGTTGGGCATCATTGGGCCCTACCACACAAGGAGGGTGGTGCCATTGATGATGCTCGTGCTCCTGCTATATGTGATGGCGCTCGAGGTGTCGTTTGATGGAACGGCGCTCACCGAGGGGGTGCTCCCCTACTCCGAGATCATGCAACGCATCAAGGAGGCAATGGAGTCCTCATGGGATGACACGGGTGCCCCCCTTGATTTCGTCTACCTAGTGCTGGGACATCCTCTGATGCGGCCAGAACCAGACCACATCGTCCTCGTAAGTTTCCCTTTCTCTTGCTTTTTCTTCAATTGGTTTCTCGACCCCTTGATACTAACTTTGAGAGGGGCGAGACCAGCCGAGTGACCTCATCCGCATGGATCACCCAACGTCGTTGCTAAGGGATTCATCCATGAGGGCGGTGAATCATGCCAAGGGCGAGCGGTTGAGAATGGTGAAGGAGGACAAGAAGAGGAAGAGGCAGCAAAAGCTGTAGGTGTGGGAACGAGGGGAGGATACTGACAGCGATGATGATGATGACGATGGAGATAACGACAAGGTAGCCGATGATATCGAGTGGAATGACCTGGAGAACGAGGATGCGCTGACAGGTATCGGTTCATCCTTATAGGCATTGGGACCCTTCCTGTTCCATGGAGGGGAGGGCACATCCGGGGAGCCAGCAGAGATAGGCCATACCATCAGCCTGCCCTAGGAGCCAACAGGGGCGGGTGGCTCTACCATCACGCTCGAGGTGCCAGCGGAGGTGGGCGGCTCCATCATCGCTCCCTAAGAGTCAAGGGGGGCAAGCCCCTCTACCCAGGAGTAGGGGGCGGGCTCGAAACATCCTCATTCTGACGAGGTAGAGCAAAGGTCGAGGGGTTCACCCCCCCAAATGCATCTGTCGCCTGACAGCGCTGAGGTGAGTCATCAGTTCCTCTGTTTTTTCTTGTTTTAGTCGGATTTCATCATGATTTATGCTTTTCATCCCTTGCAGCGTTGACAGGCAGTGTAATCCTTTGGCGCTGGTGCCAAAGAAGAGCGTTGCCCTCCAATTGAGGCGGCAACCGTTAGCTGGTATCACGCCTATTTTGGGTGGGAGCAGCGCTAGTGTGACCGTGTCGTTGGTTGGTCAGACGCTGCCCATGGTGGTGCCCGTGCCCTCGGTGGGACGGGCAGACATAGGGGCTCAAGGGGCACCTTCGGAGGTCATAGAGTAGCCTACGATGGCCGCAATACCGCTGCCGATGATGGGGCAAATGGGGCTGCCGACCACGCTCGTGGCACCGACCACGGTGGGCACAGTGCGGCCGGTTGTGGCCCCATTGACATAGGTGGGGGTGGCGGAGGCCATGATAGATGGGTCACAGTCGGGCGCAACCGCAGTGGCGCCTAAGGCACCGGCATGACCCATGCCATCGGCGACCCAAGTGACGGTGCCTGGCACAGGCCGGATGAAGGGGATGCAGCCAAGGGGTCCCTATGAGTTGTGGTGCTAGGAGAGAGAGGTCAACGTCTGCACAGCAAACCCCTTCCAACACCAAAGGGGGCATCCTAGTGGGGACATCACTGCAAGAGGGGTCGGTGATGCTTGGAGCCAGAGGAGAGTCATCCCTAGCCCTAACGTCGATGGGCAGCGACTCACATGCGCAGGGGTGAGCCCTTGCTCTGGTTGATGAATCTATAGGATCCCGCGTCGATGCTTTTCACCCTTAATGATGCCACCGAGAGCATGGAGCAGGAAAGCCTTGATGTAGGGATCGCATCCATGCTCGAGGCCCTGAACCAGGCCATGGGCGCATTGCACGATGTCGTCGTTCCCTCCGGCCGGGTATTGTTTGGTCCTACTTTTTGACCATATCTTCCTTTATATGCTTTTTGTATCCTGACCATTGTCTTCCTGTAGTCCCTCATAGCTCGCAGCCGGGGGAAATCTTAGTTCCTTCATCAACAGAAGGAGGCCTAGGATCACCTCGTCGAGGAGGCATGGCTATGCAGGGAGGTAATAGCTTAGCTTGTTGCCACCTAGCAGAGGGTGGTTGAGCTAACTCCTCTCACTGAGGAGGCGGACAATCTTTGGTCGTGGGTGGCCGAGGCCCATCGGGATGCTGATGAGGCTGAGAAGGCATTCGAGGCCCTATCGGTGAGGTCACAAAAGGACAACAAGGAGGCTACCAAGGTCAAGAAGGAGCAGGATGAGCTCCTCTAGAAGGACACCGAGACCTACCAGCAGATCCTTGACCTTCTGGTTGAGGTTGAGAAGGAAAGGAAACTAAAGCTAGGAGATGAGGAGAAGCTCGTAGCCCTAGAGAAGAGGACGAGCATGTATGCTGCGGTGATCGCTCGGCTGCGCAAGGAGCAGGATGAGCTGCTCCAAACCACGGAGAGGCTCCACTCAGAACATGGCACAACTCATGAGGAGTGCGACCAGGCTCTTCAAGAGCATGACAAGGCCTGCCAAGAGCATGATGACACGTAGCAGAAGGTTGGCTCACTCTAGGCCAAGCTCGAAAGTGCGACGACCCAAAAGCTAGAGGCCAAGAGCATTTCTATCGGGCTAGCTATGGACCTTGCCGAGGTGAGGAGTCTTCAGGTGGAGAGTGACAAGCTTGGTATCCTGAGCGCCGCCCTTAGAGTGGTCTACGATGACCTTCTACTGGTGTGGTCAGAGGGGACCAGCTCGCTCGTGGCTCGTGCCGTTGAGATCATGGCTCTAGTGCGCCAGCTCGAGAGGAGTGCCCTTCGTGCTAGGGTCAATCAATCCTTCACGATTGCTTATTCTCATTATGGGGACAGCATCGATCTGGAGGCAATAAGCCACGGCTACGCATTGGGCTATGAAGTCCATGAGCTGGAGGAGATGGAGACAGCGGTGGCTCCCCTTACGTAGGACCTGGCAGACAAGATAGAAGACATAGTTCTCCCTCGGAAGGGCTACTTAGTTAGATAGGTCGGGCGGTCATTCTTGTAATAAGTGGACAAGTTCTGACCCCTTTATATCATTTAAACAAACTTGTCATTTAGTTTGATCAAATCTGTTCTTTTGTTTTAGTGTGAAAGAATTTGTTTTTTCTCCCCTTTTATGTGTGAAAAGGGGTTAATGCGTTCCGACCCTTCCGTTTGTTAAGACCATAGAGTTTGAGGTGTAGGAGGGAAACTCTGATCACACTGGTAAGCAAGAATGACATAGCCGCTAGGGCATAGGTTTCTTGCAATCCGACCAGCCTTACTCAGTCGTTTGTTTTCATGAACCTTTCCACTAGGTTTTTAACATGAGGAAGGGGTCGAGCATGGTGACTATTTTAGAAAGGGTGTATATATACCCTTATCATCCCCCGAGTGAGACCTAACCCCTTGCCGTTGCTGGGGTTGGGGGATTGGTTGTCACTAAAGATCGAGGAGAGGATAGCGAAACTAGCAGAAGAAAGCGTCTCTTGTTTTCATACATACCCCTCCCTAGGATCTAAGCCATCATTCTATGACCGTGTGTTCAGTCTCCTTGTGAGTCCAACTTTCCTTGAGCCCCCATGCGTAGCGGGGGTCCGGTCGAGGGTTGGCTCGTCTTTATGATCGTTACCCCATCCGCGGTTTCCATAACCAGAGGGGTTGATCTAACTTCACTTGCCTCGATGGCTCGAGTGACTACTCGGTGAGCTCGCTAACGGGCATGTTATAGTGGAATCTGGGTCCATCATTTATGATAGGGTCGGCATAGCCCTCATGTGGCATTCCACTACTCCTTAACCCGCCACCTAGTAGATGCCCGAGCCATTCTAGAGAGCAACTCAGGTGGCCCACTGGCCTCCCCTCGATGGAGATTCTGTCGGCTCGGCTAGGATCAAACGAGAATATTGAGATGACCATGTCCACTTCTAAATGGGTCGAGAGAAGGCCGCTAGGGCTCATCTATGTTTTCTCCCCTGGCTCTGTTCGACATGAGGCGGCCTCGAGGCCTTCGCAGGCCAGCCTTTGAACCCTGGTCAGTTGGATTCCCTGGTTAGGGTTGGGTAGATTGAGCCCCCAAGCCTCATTGGGCTTGGCAGGGGTCAGCTGAATTTCATGCGTCACCCCATCCATGGTTTTTGCAACTGGAGGGGCTGAGCTAACGACACTTGCCTCGATGGCTTGAGTGTCACGCTCGGTGAGCTCACTAACGTGCATGTCCGAGTGGAATCCGGTTCTGTCGTTCGCTAATAGGGTTGGCATCGCCCTCATCTGGCATTCCCCTACTCCTTAACCTGCCTCCTAGTAGATGCCTGAACCATTTTGGAGACCAACTTAGGTGGCCCGCTGGCCTCTCCTCAATGGAGATTCTGTGGGCTTGGCTCGAGGTTAGGATCGAATAAGAAGATTGAGATGACCCTATCCACTTCTAAGCAGGTCGGGCGAAGGCCGCTAGGGCTCATCTATGTTTTCTCCCCTGGCTCTGTTTGACACGAGGTAGCCTCGAGCCCTTCATGGGCCGACCTTCGAACCTCGGTCAGTCGCCGCTCATATCGAATGAGATGACTACCGCTTCATGATGTGACGCGAAGCATTGTGATGTAGCAATTGCATATGCAATGCTTGGATGTATGGGATGCATGTATGAATGCGTGCATGAGAATGGATGAATGAATGATCATGCATTGGAAAAGAAAAGTGGGTGTTGGTAAAGTTACCTCGATGGCATGAGTGATGAGTTCGGGGAGCTCTTACCGGATATGTCCGTGTGGGTCCGAGTCCATCATTCGTGATGGAGTTGGCATAACCTGCATGGGGCATCCCACTGCTCCTTACCCGTCTCTCGATCGTGGCCCGAGCCATCCGATCGACTTCGGGCAACCTACTAGCCTATCCTCGATGGAGATTCTGTAGGTGGGCCCCTCGAAATCCTTCCTAGGAAGGCAGAGGCTAAAGCCTAGGGTGTGGGGACAAAAACACTATAGCCATTGGGGCATAGGTTTCTTATGGTCCTACCAATTTTTACTCAGAGTTTGTTTCCGTACACCTTGCCTCTTGGTTTTTAAATGTGAGGAGGGGTCGGGCATAGAGAATGTCTACCAAATACGCACTCTTACTGGCCCCCGGTGAGGCCCAACCCCTTGCCGTTGCTAGGGTAGGGGGCTCGATAGCGAAATTAGTAAGAGAAAACATGCGTAAAGTAAGGGTGACCTGTCTCTCGACTGTGGCCCAAATCGTCCGATTGACTTGGGTGACCTGCTGGCATAGGACTTACCTTGATGGCACAAGTGATGGGTTTGGGGAGCTCTTACCAGATATGTTCGAGTGGAATTTAGGTCTGTCGTTCATGATAGAGTTGGCATAACCCGCATAGGGCATCCTACTGCTCCTTACCCATCTCTTAGCAGTGGCCAAGCCGTCCGATTGACTTGTGTGACCTAGGGAGATAGAGGATGAGATCATCCCCCCAAGGAATTAGTTAGGCAGATACGCCAGGCAACGAACTTGTATTAAGTGGACAAGCTCTTAAATTTTGTTATGGCCAAAAAGCTTTTTAGCCCTTCTCCCCTTTTCATATAAAAAGATTAGTGCGTCTCGACCCCTTCCGTCATTAAGGCTGTAAAGCCTAGGGTATGGGTGAACAAACTCTGATCACACTGGTGAGCAAAGGTGTCATAGCCACTAGGATGTAGGTTTCTCACAGTCCGACCAGTTTTACTGAGTGTTTATTTCTGCAACCCTTGCTTCTAGGTCTCAACATGAGAGAGGGTCAGGCACAAAGAATGTTTGCTAGGTGGATATACTCTTAGACACGCACCTACTCTTTCCGTAGCTAAGGCCAAAAGCCCAGGGTGCAGAAAAAACTTTGATCACGCTGGTGAGCAAAGGCGCCATAGCCGTGGAGGTGTAGGTTTCTCATAGTCCGACTAGTTTTACTTAGCGTTCATTTTCGCAAACATCGCTTCTGGGTCTTAACATGAGGAAGGGTCGGGCGTAGAGAATGTCTACCGGATCGGTACGCTCTAATTAGCCCTTGAGTGGGGCCCGACCCCACCGTTGTTGGGGTCGGGTGTCACTAAAGATCATGGAGTTTGATAGCGAAACTGATAAGAGAAAGTGTGCATTTATTAAGGGTGCTCGATGTTCCAAGCATTGATGAAGACCTCGCCGTTGATGGTCTTGAGCTTGTAGGCACCTAGCCAGAGCACCTCTACGATGACGTACGGTCCCTCCCATGATGGAGAGAGCTTGTGGCGGTTCTTGTTGCTCTGGACGAGGCAGAGCACCAGGTCCCCAATGTTGAAGGCCCGACCCCATACTCGATGGTTGTGGTACTAGCGTAACGCTTGCTAGTACTTGGTCGAGCAAAGGAGGGTGACATTGCGCGCTTCATCTAGCTGGTCCCTGGCATCCTCAAGGGACACCTCGACTCCCTATTTGTCATATGCCCTGACCCTCAGCGCTCCATAATCGAGGTTGGTTGAGAGGATAGCCTCGGAACCATAGACCATGAAGAATGGTGTGTAGCTGGTGGCCCGACTGGGGGTCATCCTTAGGCTCCAAAGCATCGCGGGAAGTTTCGTGACCCATTGTCCACCAAACTTGTTCAACCGGTTGAAGATCCTAGGCTTGAGGCCTTGTAGGACCATGTCATTCGTGCGCTCGACCTACCTGTTCGTGCAGGGGTGTGCCATGGCGGCCCAATCAACGTGGATGTGGTATTCATCACAGAATCGGAGGAACTTTTTTCTGGTGAACTGTGTGTCGTTGTCCGTGATGATGGAATTCGGGACCCCAAAGTGATGGATGATGTCAAGGAAGAACAGGATGGCTTGCTCGGACTTGATTGCGGAGACCGGTCGAGCCTTTACCCACTTTGTAAACTTGTCCACGGTGACAAGCAAGTGTGTATAGCCCCCGGGCGCCCTCTTGAGAGGTTCGACCAGATCGAGCCCCTAGACCATGAACGACCACGTGATAGGGATCATCTAGAGTGCTTGGGCCGATAGGTGGGTCTGCCGAGCGTAGTATTGACACCCTTCGTAGGTGCGCACAATCTGTTCAGCATCGGCAACTACAGTCAGCCAGTAGAAGCCTTGTCGGAATGCATTTCCGATGAGGGTTCTAGGCGTGGCATGGTGACCATAGACCCCACTGTGGATATCGCTCAGCAAACGCTTCCCTTCTTCGATGGGGATGTAGTGCTATAGGATCCTAGTGTGGCTTCACTTGTAGAGCTCGCCCTCAATAAGGACAAAGGACTTGGTGCGACACGCGAGCCACCGAGCATCCATTTTGTCCATCGACAGTGCCTCACGGAGGAGGTAGTCGAGGTAAGGTGTCCTCTAGTTGGCCAGAGGGTCGGGCTCTATTGCTAGATCCTCATCAAGCTCCACAACCTAGGGGTTGGATGGAGTTGATGGCTGATTAGCCCCTAAGCCCAGGGTAGGCGGCTCACCACTGGCTTGTTCTGGCTCCTCGTAGTAGACCGAGGGCTTGTGCTGATCACTAGCGAAGACACCCATTGGCACCGGCTCTTGGCCAGACACCGCTTTCGCTAGTGTGTTGGTTGCCTCGTTGAGACGCCTCAGGAAGTGATTGAACTCGAGACTATTGAATTTGTCCTCCAGCTGGTGGACTTCTTGGCAATATGCAGCCATCTTGGCATTGTGACAGCTCAACTCCTTCATGACCTGGTCGATGACCAGCTAGGAGTCACCTCGAAAGTCAAGGCATCGGATACCCAACTCGATGACGATGTGCAGACCATTAATGAGCGCCTCATATTCGGCCACATTGTTGGAGGAGGTGAAATGGATGCGAACCATGTACCTCAAGCATACCCCGAGGGGCAAAACAAAGACTAGCCCTACACCGGTGACTTTCTTCATCAGCGATCCATCAAAGTACATCGTCTAGTACTCCTCGTCGATGATTGCTAGCGGCATTTGGACCTTGGTCCACTCTGCAATGAAATCAGCCAGCACTTGGGACTTGATGGCTGTCCGAGAGGCATATGAAATGCCTTGACCCATCAACTCGAGTGCCCACTTCGTGATTCTTCATGTGGCATCCTGGTTTTGGATGATCTCGCCAAGGGGGAAGGACGTCACGACCGTCACTGGATGTGACTCGAAGTAGTGCGTAGCTTCCTCTTGATGATGAGGATGGCATATAGGAGCTTCTAGATTTTGGGATAGGTCTTGGAATCAGATAAGACCTCGCTAATGAAGTACACGGGACGCTACACTTTGAGGGTGTGCCCCTCTTCTTCTCGCTCCACCACTAGGGCGGCGCTGACCACTTGCGTGAACGCCGCAATGTAGAGTAGAAGCGGTTCTCCATCGGTCGGAGGGACCAAGATTGGGGCCTTTGTCAGAAGTTGCTTGACCATGTCAAGTGCCTCCTAGGCCTTGGGTGTCCATTCAGAACGGTTGGTCTTCTTTAGAAGCTGATAGAGGGGGAGACCTCATTTGTCGAGGCGCGAGATAAAGCGGCTGAGCGTGGCGAGGCACCCTGTAACTCATTGTACCCCCTTTATGTTCTGAATCAGACCCATCCTTGTGATGGCCGAGATCTTCTCTGGGTTGACTTCGATGTGTGGTAGAACCGCCCACAATAATGCACTTACGGAGGCGCTCGTCTTCCACCAGATACTAAGCACCCCAAAAGCAAGCTACGACGGCAAGTTCCGTCGGGCACACCCCAAGGGAGAGCCTAAAAGGTCCACATTTCTTCCCAAGGATCCAATAATGAGAACGAGTTACAATACTTAATCCATTTCATACATCCAGAGTTCTTAGAAATATATTATTATAGTTCCAAATTCAGATTGCAGAATATTAAACATCGGAATGAAAATACACATCTAGCGGTAACAAACAAGGATCTATCTATGCCCACCAAAAGAATCCTTCATACAATGGCTACTCCTCAAGCATTACCTGCAACAGGGGTAAGTAAACCCTGAGTACACAACGTACTCGCAAGACTGATTCGACTAGTGGGAATAGTTTCTCAACTCCAAGGGATATGCAAAGCTTTATGGTTTGCTGGTTTTCTTTTTGCAGAAAGCAATACTAATAGTGAGTCCTTATTTATGTTATTATTAGCAGCCATGATTAATTTATTATCTAGCCATTCTATGTAAGCACCTATTCTACTTTCAAGCAAGAGTTGAGCAATCAGTTTCATTGCATCACCTTTCATCTTTCAGTTCTTACTACGGTGCTAGACCATAGACAAGTTGTACCGGATTGCCTGACAATTCTTGAATCAATGCCCCCGCTGGGTACCCCAAAATCACACGCCCTGCTTGTACCCCAGGCACAAGCAGGACCAACCCATCACCCTCCTGTCATGGGGTCCAGGTCCACGTCTAAACTTGGACTCCAAGCCCCTACTCCTAAGTCCTAGACTTAGTGTGGTGCAAGGACCTCCACCATCTCTGCCTCCAATCAGTCAGTCCGAAAAGAGCTGGAACCCACGACAAGAGAGCAACAAGTTTTCCCTGCGCCCATACCCAAGTATGTGCTGGGGATAATAAATCTGTGACTTACCTAGAGACCTATGCAATGGCCGGTCCTTAACCGACACAGACAGGGAAAAGTGTAACCAAGCTATGCCCTATTGGCCACAGGACACAACCTCTTACACCCACCAATACCCAAACCATATCCCTGCCCGGTCTCCATTTTTCCTTTCCACCATTTTATCATAAGTTATCATAATTTTCATCTATTGTGAGTAACGGCATGTTACTCATGCTACCGATACCCTGAGCATAGCAGCTACTCGACCTATACTAGTAGGACTCATAGGTAAGTATATCTATGCATGTAGTTTTCATAAAATGCCTATAACATAAATGCACATCATATATATATATATATATATATATTCAGTAATCATTCAAAAATAGGGGTTATGCACCGGGGCTTGCCTTGGGCAGGCGGTGGGTCAACAAAGTCAGCAATGAATGGCTCTGGGGCTCCCTCCTGTACGAGGACCTCCTCCTCGTACTCCTCAATAATCTCCTCGTAGTCCTATTCGTCCATAGGCACGAACTCTACAAACTCGTGATCTACATACATGAAATGATGATGCAACACTTAGTAATATGGCAACAGCAACTCTTCAAATACGAATACATCCATCAAGCTACCAAGCTAGTCCTACCGACTAAGGTGTTAAGTTACCTACTATTACCCCTAACAAATATGAAGCATGACATATATTAACTTAGCAACTAAAGGTATTCTTACTCTTA
Organism: Miscanthus floridulus; assembly: GCF_019320115.1. Taxonomy (NCBI): domain Eukaryota; kingdom Viridiplantae; phylum Streptophyta; class Magnoliopsida; order Poales; family Poaceae; genus Miscanthus; species Miscanthus floridulus. Next base: position 85,836,549 of record NC_089587.1, read on the forward strand.
ATACCGATTTACTCTATATATGATAAAAACAAGGAGTACTAGCTATTCTATTTATCAACCTACTCTAGGGCTACAAAAATTATAATGAGTACATAATAATCTAATGAATCTACTGTAAAAATTTCATGGCTAAAGCTATCATCAATTTGCCACAAAAATTCCTACAAATATTGAGCTAAATAATACTAAGCTTTCTAAATTGAATTTATGAACCTATCATTATCACAGCTAACTATAAACTACTACACCAACAGATAGATAGCATTTTTGTGAGCCTAACAAATTTTGTTTCACTATTTTTGGGCACCTACATAATTTACTATAATTTTACAAAGATCAGTTCAAAACTAAATTGAATAAACCTTTACTAATTCACTAGAAAATGAAAACCCTAAATCTACCGCGTGGCCCAAAGCACGAGTGGCTCAGCCCACTCTGGCGCAATGCGCGCGCATGCACATGACGCACTGGCGTGGCCCAACGTGGCTCGGCCCATGTTTATGCAAAAGAGCCCTCGGCTTTCAATCAAATGGACCCGCAGTCCTTCCTACTATTTCCCTCTCTCACTGACGCTCTCAATAACCCCCTAGCTTGCTTCGAATTAACATTTCAAAGTCCCTGGCCAGAACTTAACAAAGGTCATGGCCCCTCCGACCAAACACCGGTGAGCATGGACCTCCTCGGCCTCAACCATCACCTCCCTAGCACTCTATGAGCGAAGCGCAACCGATCGAGGTATCAAACACTACAAACAGTGCAGCGTGTAGATGTGGCCATGCATTGTGGCGGGGGCTAGCCACAGCAACACCGGCGCCGACAAAATCAACTAGCCCAACACCTATACCACTACCCTTTATCCATCTACAGACTACGGGCAACAAGATAGAAGCCCTATTTGAACCGCTACTACATCCAACCATGCTAGCCATGGGAACGACATCCAATCCAGTTTGTCGGTGGCAGCGAACGCATCCCAGGTGACCTAGACCCCAACCGACTCAACCACCTACTCTAGGAGCAGGAGGGCCTCACCAAAGATGTGTAGGGCAGACTAGATGTGGTCGTGAGGCTCGGCAAGGTGGTTGACCATGTGCGCGGGAGTGCTCTGATTCACAGCAAGCGCAGCGATGGTGTCCCCATCGACCTGCTGCTCCGCCGGTGAAACTGCTACACAGGCGAGGCAACCAAGTCAACACGACTTAAAAGCACCGCTCAATTGAAACAATGGAGCATGGAGCGATGCCTTGGCCGAGCACCCGCCTCAACGGCCATGGCGGACCGCCGCGAGGAAAATGCCCCGCATTACCTCACTAGGTGATGGAAGCTCACCGGGATGACTCCAATCGCAGGCTAACTAACAGGGCTAGTTGCGTGCACAATTAATTGGAAGGAGGTGGACTATGCAAGGCCAATTAGAGGGATAGCTCAGCTTGGTCCTATGGTGACCGGCGGTGGGGGAAAACTCAATTTAAAGACAAACATCATACGGCAGCAGTAGTGGCAAGCTTGGCGCGAAGCTAGACTCCAAATCAACCTCTAGACATGCGTAATTATAAGGATGGGGCCAGCTCTATGGTTTGGCCTTAGCGCGGCTCGGTCAGCCAGTGCGACGCCATTCAAGGTGACGTGACGAGGAGCGTGGCGTGGTGCAGTCACTAAATGGGGAAGGACGGCAGCGCGATGGGTGATGGCTCCATGTGTGCATACAAGACCGGCATGATGACGTGCAACCACAGTGGCTTGACTCGTAAGACAATGGCGGCTCAGCCCTACGTGCCTAGGTGGCTGGCGCCGGTCTAGGGAGGCAGCAGCGTGGTGTCGCTTTAGACGTGGACATGATGGCGAAGGTAGGTGGGGTAAACCCACGCGCGTGCAGCCGTGAAGGGTCAGCAGCAGCAGTGACCGTGCAAGCGGCGGTCGGAGCATAGCACAACCGGGGACGTAGCTCGACGCAACAGCGATGGCGAGCAGAGTGGCTCAGGCGGACACGACGGTGGTGGCGAGCAGAGTGGCCAGGCTCGCTGGGCCCTAGCATGCGCATGTGCGCACGAGTCGTGTGCTAGGGCACGGCAATGGTGGTGTGGCCTAGGAGGCGGTGCGCGTTTGCTTGCGGCAATGCCGGCCAAGTCACGGTGATCGTGGCCAGACGTAGCAACCATTCAGAAACGTGTCTTGCACGCTTTTTAAAGCATCCCAAAAACCCATCTCAATGCTTCAATTGCTAAACCAACTATTTAACACTCGAGATGGCATGTTAGGCCACTAAAACAAGCCCTAAGACCATACCACTACCGAACCCGATTCTCCTATAAAAATTCCCAAACTTAGCCTCGTCACACCGTTTTCTAACTTAAGAAATTTGGTTAAGTCTCGCTCGGATTTGCGTCAACTTTGATTTCCAAGCTACCAACCATGCTAGCTAGTGAATTCCTTTTGCGATCGCAGGCATTTCATCATCACCTACGAAGTTTGTACTACAAACTTTATTAAAGTTTTGTCTATGCGTTCTATAGCATTTTCGTTCAATAAAAATTCATTTAGAACTCTAAGCGATATAACGCGACATGAAATATAACATTCGTTTCGCGTTTCCGATGAACGTTTTGAGTCACAAAAATTGATTGACACACTATAACGCATACACTATCACATAAACATGATGCACATGCAGTGTTTTAGCAAAAGATTATACAGTATAACACCGAGGGTGTTATAAATCTACCCCCCTAAAAAAATCTTGACCTGAGATTTCCTGTGACTAGTGTGGGAAGGAGATAGGAATTACATTTCAATGTAAACTACTACCTATCTGAACCAGAGAGAAGGTGGGGGTAATGCTTCAATATATAGCTCTCTTGTTCCCACATGGCCTCATCCTCAGAGTGGTTTTGTCACTACACCTTGTAGAACTTCACCACATTATTTCTAGTCACTCTTTCCTTTTCGTCTAGGATTTCGACAGGGGCTTAATATAAGTCAAATCAGGCTAGAGTGGAAGTCCTTCAATTTCTATAGCTTCATCAGGAGCCCACAAACATTTCTTCAACTGTGAGATGTGAAACACATTGTGTACCACCGATAAAATATCAGGAAGCTGGAGACGATAAGCAACTGGGCCACACTATGCCAAAACCTTATAAGGACCCACATATAGAGAGGCTAGCTTGCCATGGACACCAAACTGATGCACCCCTCTCATAGGAGACACCTTGAGATACACATAATCTCCAACTACAAACTGTAAGGGCCTTCTTCGCTTGTCTGTATAAGCTTTCTGTCGGCTCTGAGTTGCTTTCAGGTGACTTTGAATAATGCTTACTTGCTCTCGAGCCTCTTTTATGAAATCTAGCCCAAAATATCCATGGTCTCCTACTTCAACCCAATTAAGTGGTGTCCTACATTTCTTTCCATATAGAGCTTCAAATGGTGCCATACTAATGCTCTCTTGGTAGCTATTATTGTAAGAAAATTTAGCTAACTTCAGGCATCCATCCCACTTCTCAGGAAAAGAAATGGCACAAGCTCTCAACATATCCTCGAGCACCTGGTTCACCCTTTCAGTTTGGCCATCAGTTTGTGGATGATATGCTGAGCTTCTGAGGAGACAAGTACCAAGACATTGTTGTAGTTGCTCCTAGAAACAAGAGACAAAATCTAACCCTCTATCAGAGATGATAGTAAGGGAAACTCCGTGTAGGGTCACAATCCGATCAAAATATATCTCAGCATACTTCTTGGTTGTATATCTAGTGTCTACCGGGATAAAATGAGCAGACTTAGTGAGACGGTCCACAATGACCCAAATAGAATCATAGCCCTTGGATGTGTGGGGCAAACCTACCACAAAGTCCATGGAGATATCTTCCCATTTCCAAACAAGAATGAGCAAGGGCTGCAAATATCCCAGGGTACGCATATGATCTGCTTTAACTCTCCCACAAGTGTCACACTCCGCAACGTACTGGGTGATATCCTATTTCATGTTGGGCCACCGGTACAAGTGGCACAAATCATGGTACATCTTGTTGCTGCTAGGATGGATAGACAGCTTTGAATGATGGGCTTCATTCAAAATCTTCCTTCTCAGCTTCTCATTTGATGGAACCACCAACCTGTCTTTGTATCTCACTACACCTTGCTCATCAATACTGAACTAAGGACCACGCCCTTCGGCAATTAACTTCTTGATGGGAGGAATTTCTAAAGTGTCTTGCCTTTTCTCTAGAACAATCTGCTCAAGTAATTCTTAAACTAAGGCAATGTGAGCCAGCACCTATGCATGGTTGAGAGACAAAGGTGTTTCTTCAACCTGATATGACTTTTAGCTCAAGGCATCAGCTACCACATTGGCCTTTTCTGGGTGGTAATGTACCTCCAAGTTATAATCCTTGATCAATTACAACCATCTCATTTGCCTCATATTCAACTCAGACTGAGTGAAAATATATTTGAGGCTCTTATGATCTGTAAAAATATGTACTTTGTTGCCCAACAAATAATGCCTCCAAATTTTTAGAGTGTGGACCACAGTAGCCAGCTCTAAATCATGATTGGGGTAATTCACTTCATGCTTTTTCAATTGGCGCGAAGCATAAGCTATCACACGCCCATCCTACATAAGCACACACCCAACCCCATCTTCGAGGCATCACAATATACATCAAAAGGTCTATCAATGTCTGGTTGGGCCAAGACAGGAGCAGTGGTCAGAAATTTCTTCAAAGCTTGGAAGGCTTCTTCATAGGCTGGGCTCCAATCAAACTTGGCTTCTTTTTGGAGTAGCTTGGTCATCGGCTGAGCTATCTTGGAGAAATCTGGGATGAAACGCCGATATAGTACCTAGCTAGACCAAGGAACTGATGAATCTGGTGCACTGACTTGGGAGACTTCCAGTTTAGCACATCTTGCACCTTGCTTGGGTCAACAGAGATACCGTCAGATGTCAAAACATGCCCCAAAAACTGTACTTGATCTAACCAGAATTCACACTCGCTGAATTTAGCATACAGCTTGTGTTCCCTCAATCGAGCCAGCACTATCCAAAGGTGTTGGGCATGATCTTCATTGTCCTTGGAATATATCAGGATATCATCAATGAATACCACAACAAACTTATCCAGCTCCAGCATAAAGACTGAATTCATTAGATACATGAAGAATGTAGGAGCGTTGGTGAGACCAAAAGACATGACTAGATATTCATACAGCCCATACCTAGTAGAAAAAGTTATCTTTGGTATATCTTGTGGTCTAATCTTGATCTGATGATAGCCTGGACGGAGGTCAATCTTGGAGAACATCTTGGCACCAGCTAGTTGATCAAACAAAGTATCTATGCGGGGCAAATGATACTTGTTCTTAATGGTTACCGCATTAAGAGGGAGATAATCCACACACATCCGAAGAGTGTCATCCTTCTTCTTCACAAAAATGGCTGGACAACCCCAAGGTGAAGAGCTAGGATGGATGAAGCCCTTTTCTAGCAACTCTTCCAACTGCTTCTTCATTTTAGCCAATTCCTTTGGAGCCATGCGATGCAGACGTCGGGAGATAGGAGCAGTACCCGGCTCTAGCTCAATGGAGAACTCCACCTCTCTGTCCGATGGCAACCCAGGTAGATCTTCAGGAAAAACATCCAGGAACTCACATACCATAGGAATAGAGGTAAGATCAGGAGAAGCTTCAGCATGAGCAGCAACAGGTAAGACTGGATTTGAGGGTATCAGAAGAGACATCCTATCCTCAGAAGAAGGAAGCCGTAACTCAACAACTCGCTACTTTATATCCAAAACTACCCCATATACACGTAACCAGTTTATTCCTAGAATTGCATCAATGCCTTGACCAGGCAGTATCATGAACTAGAGACGGTAAGTGTGAGTGGCTAATTCCAAGCTCATTGTGTTTGTCCGAGTATTAACGCACATCTGTGCACCTAGAGTACTGATTCTATAGGCAAGCGGTATAGCCATAAGAGGTATATTGTGCCGATGTGCAAATCCCATGCTCATGAATAAATGTGATGCACTAGAATCAAATAACACATAAGCTGGATGGGAATCAATGGTGAACATACGAGCCATCACCGATTCATTTTGCAATATCTGCTCAGCCTCCGTAAAATTAACCTGTTCAGATCGGCTGACTAGCACTTTCTTCTTGATCACTGTCCACTTGATTAGCCTGAAGTTAGCTGATGGTTGAGCAGACTGGGCTAGCTGGTTTTGCTGGCACTTCCGAGCATAGTGGCCTTCCTTGCCACATTTGAAACAAGCACCAGGCTTGTTCCCCTATCCCAGACGAGGTGGGACCTACTGTTCTTGGGGCTACTGATGTTGCACCTGCGAAGTAGGTGCACGGTACTGCGAGCTCTAGTGTAGCAGTGCCCTCTTTTGAATTTGTCGTTGCCGGGATGTGTAGTGCTCCTAACTTCTAGTGCCCAACAATCCAGTGCCACTAGAAGATAAAGTGCATGCATTAGAAAACTTCCTGGTTGGAGCACTACCTAAGCTCTAGTACCACCACTCTAGTGCACACCGGAGATCTCTGGTGAGTGCAAAACCACTCCACCGAGCTCTTTTTCTCAAACCTTTTAAAATGACTAACTCCGGTAGGTCTCGCATGGGATGGTCAACACCTTTAACACTAAGTTTGCATTTTGCAAATATCCTTCAAAGGGTTTTCACTTGACCTCACTACGCCAATGGATCCTAATGCATATGCAATGTTAGATCTCACAAATGACACTAGATAACCATATTTGCAAACTTGATTTTCCCCCTCTTTATAGTATGCATCTCTATCCTATTAATGATTAGACCATTTTAACTTCTCTCATTACCTCATGGTTGGTGAAAGACAAAACCTACCTTTGCCTTCACTTTGTCTTCCACTCCATTTGCCGGGTATCAGTATTAGGGATACCCAAAGAAGGGATCTGAGGACCACGGATGACAACTCGCCTAGATAATCAAGGACGTACTTTAGTCTTGATCGACCCTGAAGGAACGGTCTCTGTCTCACCTGACCCTGAGGGCACGGGCCCCGTGTTGCCCGACCTCGAGGGTACAGGAGCCATCTCGCCCATCCCTAAGGGCACGGGCTTCGTCTCGCCCAACCCCTCAGGCACGGGCCCCGTGTCGCCCAACCCTAAGGGTACAAAAGCTGTCTCGCCCGACCCTGAGGGCACGGGCTCCATCTCACCCGACCCCTAGGGCGCGGGCTCCTTCTTGCCCGACAGGGACCCATGCCGCCTCCAACCACTATGGGTCTGAGGGTACGACCCCGGGGTGAAACTTTTGACACCGGGAGGGAAGCGGGCACGTCTCGATGTGACCCATGGCCACGTCAGGCCACACTCGGGGGTTCACATCGCCAATAGTGATAGGTGTGTGGCCGTTGTGCTGCCTACTCCTCGTACGACCGCTGACAGGCACGTCGATTCACCACGTCGTCCACCGGGACGGGATGGGACACCATGACCAGCTAATGACGCCAGGGCATGGCACTAGTGGTGAATAGGAGCCCAATGTGGAGCCATCCCCGTCACCATCTACCATGTCGGCAGGACCCGCATGAAGGGAGAAGAAGGACCCGGTGACCCTGGAGGCCTTCTTCTCCCGCGCTTTTTTCTTTCTTTCTCTTTGTAACCTGCACCTTCCCCTTCATCTATAAAAGGGGAAGCAGGGCGCCCCAAGAAGAGAGGCTGAGCACACGGCTGAACGAGCTCAACAAGACTCAACTCCATTCGATCTTTTCACCATAGACTTGGGAACTTCTCCCTCTCTCGCCCGTTTGTAATCCCTACTACAAACTAGTGTCAGTAACACGAGCAGCAGCAGACTGGACGTAAGAACATTCCACCCGGACCAGTATAAATCCCTGTGTCCTCCGAGGCTCCGAGCACACCATCCGAGCCAGATGCGTAGATACAAATTTACTAGCCGGTGGTTCGAAACACCGACGCCATTTCTTCTCATCTCACCACCTTGTTGAGCATTTTCATCTCATGGTCATGCCATCTCCACCATGGCCTTCATGTAGCCCTGCCTTGCTTGTGGACAATCACTTGATCTTTCATGTCTCATATGAAATCATTAGTCCAACAAATTACCAAAACCTAAATGGGTCTTCCACCAGTGCCAGAGCAACCCCTGTTAGCCTAGGTTATCAATCGTAGGCACATGTATACATGTACGAAAGGAGTGATGAAGTTGTCAATTCCATGTTTTACAATCATGAAAATGTTAATAGTAAACCTTGCTAAATTATATTAATAGCTAACAATAAAAATATATAAGTTGATACTTTATATAAGCTTATTATTTCAATTAAACACTATAGCATATTTGCATTGATATACGACTACACTCATAGCTTTGTTTATAGTGTAAATTTGATATTTTGTGTAGGTGGTGCAGGACAAAAGGTTGTTAATACCATTATATTAACTAAGAGTATAGCCTTTAACCTATAGTACAAACTCTTAATAAAATTCCAAGTGAACGTATTGAACAAGAAGTCTAAGAAAAGCTAGGTTTTCACCTTAACATGAGGTGAACCTTTATTACAAATTGTAACAAGATAAAAATTGGGAAGCCAAATGGATTAAACAATTCACAAAATAGGAAACAAGAACTGACATAGCTCAAGCTAATATTTCAACTAAATGCATGCAAAACAAACATGGGGATTGATGTAAACGGGAAAATTAAGAATGATGGTTGAATGCATGGAGTAATCAAATTATGTTGCAATTGGATAAATATTAAAGAGTGCATATATGGATATTATGTTAGCTATAGAGAGCTAACAAATGTGAGAGAGAAGCAATTGGGATTACCTAAGGACCCCAAAATTTATCCACTAGCTTCTTATGATTCTTTAGAATGTACCTTAAAAGTATCAGGGCATGTTTGTTTCGACTTTTATCTGGCATCTGCCAGCCAGAAGCTAAAACAAACAGCCCAATTGTTGAGTTGGCTTTTGAAAAGCTAAAAAGTTAGCTTCTGAGGAAATAAACTAAAACCTGAAAAGCACGTTGAGAGCATCTTTTCTAGCTCTTGGTGTGCTGATAAACTAAAAGTTTGTTATAAAATTCAATAGCAAAGAACCAACTGCTAGAAGCCAAAAGCTAGTTTTTTAGCCAAAGGATCAAAGCTACAACTCAAACATACAGACCCTTAGACCATTCTTGAGCATGAGTTGATAGGCTAGTACTACCAAATTGGTGTTTTATCATAGTGGAAATGCAAGATTTCCTTTCAACATATTGTAAATGTTCTTGCTCTTGCATATTTTGTATACACTTATATTTTATACGTAAATGAGTGTGAGAACCCTAGAGCATATCTCTATGGAGTCTTGCCAATAATCTATTGGAAGTTTTATTTGTCAATGTACTTATGGAACCTACGGAGATCCTCATGCAAAATGAGAGTTCATTAGAACCAAAAAAAATCCTCCGGAGGTACCATTCCGCTATATGCCCTTGTTATCTTTTTAAATTTTGTTTCATTAATAATTCATGTACTTAAGTGTAGATTGGTTGTAATCATTCACAAACTAAATATTTGTCCCTTAATTTGTCCTAACTCTAAGGTCATGAATTTGATGGGGTGTTTTTTTCAGGTTTAAGCATTGGGTTAGGAGTGGGTGGTAGTACAACACTTTTGCTTCTAGCACTTGGTGGACCCCTCATAGTACGTAAAATCAAACTACTGAGGTTGAAGAAGATGAAACAAAAAAATTTCAACCAAAATCATGGGTTGTTGTTGAAGCAATTAGTATCAAGTAACACGGACATTGGTGAAAGAATGATAATTTCCCTAAGGGATCTAGAGAAGGCCACAGACAATTTTGATAGCTCTCGTGTGGTTGGTGGTGGAGGGCATGGAGTTGTGTTTAAAGGAATTCTAGATTTGCATGTTGTGGCAATCAAGAAATCAAAGATAGTAGTGCAAAGAGAAATCAAGGAATTCATAAATGAAGTTGTAATTCTTTCTCAAGTAAACCACAGGAATGTGGTGAAGCTCTTAGGATGTTGCCTTGAGATAGAAGTCCCGCTACTAGTTTATGAGTTCATTTCAAATGGAACCCTTTATAATCATCTTCATGTTGAAGGATCAATTTCATTATTGTGGGATGATAGAATAAGCATTGCACTTGAAGTTACTAGAGCTTTGTCCTATCTACATTCAGTTGCTTCTATGTCAGATATTTCATAGAGATATTAAGTCATCCAATATACTTCTTGATGATAGTTTAACGGCAAAAGTATCAGACTTTGGAGCTTCAAGATCCATCCCAGTTGATCAAACAGGAGTAATAACTAATGTTCAAGGAACACTGGGATACTTAGATCCTATGTATCATTACACAGGCCGACTAACGGACAAGAGCGATGTCTTCAGCTTTGGTGTTCTTATAGAATTGCTTACTAGAAAGCAACCCTTCATCTATATATCCAATGATGGAGACAATCTTGTTCCACATTTTGAGAAGATGCTCACAACAAGCAACCTAGCCAGTATAGTAGATCCTCAAGTTATGGAGGAGGAAGATGGAGACCTCCAAGAGGTAGCTACACTTGCAGTGATGTGTACTAAATTAAGGGGAGAAGATCGGCCTACAATGAGGGAAGTGGAGATGAGACTTGAAAGCTTGTTATTGAAGAAAAAAGCTTATCCCATGTATTACAACAGCAAGGAGAAATAATGAGGATGAGACACAGGTTCAGTACATGTCAATTGAACCGGTAACTAACGGCACAAGCAGACAATACACTATGGAACAGGAAATACTATTATCGGCAAGTTACCCTCGATGAACTTGTGTAGTCATGACTCATGAACAATAATTAACTTCCCTGGGTGTGTCTTGAAAATTATTAGATAAAATCTTTGAGCAAATGCATTTCTTGTAATGTAGATGCATAGTTCCTTACATGAACACTAAAGATAGTAGTAGTGTGCTTACCTTTTTGTTAATTGAACTTTGAATGTTCTTGTGTGCTGTAAGCTTGTAAGATCCTAGTATGTAAAAGCAGAGTAATGGACCACTGTATTAGTGGGAGAATGCAGCTAAAGTGTTATCCCTAGGCCTATTTATGCTTGCAATGGTGTGAGGCAGATCGAGAGCTGCGAAGACATTTTGGACACTGAAATGTGGACAGCTAAGAAGTAAGAACACAGTCTGCAATCAGTCAATGAGATACAGCTCGCCATGACGACCACCGGTCCATGCTCCTCTCATAGGGTAGCAAATAAGCTGAAGGTTAGCGCCTGACATCTGTATACACCCCCTTTAAACTCATCTGGTTGTTTTCCAGCATTCCTACCTTCTCTTTGCTAAAGCTAAAGCTGAAACAAACCGTACGATCCCACTGCTTTCGAGCACGAATTTGCGCATGACATTTGCAAGGTGATTTTCAGGATTATTGGACATTGCTTAGACTGCAAGTCCTGTCAGAATTTCATGAGTCCGCCAGCCAGCCAGCTCCATGGCGCTGCCGCTGAAGTCAGGACCAATCAATGAAACGGAGCAATCATGCATGGATCTGTGTGTGAGACGCAGCTGGCAAGGCTTGCAAGATTCCATGTCCTCTCTCTCCACGGAGACGTCGCCGTCATGGACAGGGATGAGCACTAGCTTCTGCGTCATGGAAGAAAGCATCGTCAGGTGGCCGGTTCGCCGGCTGCGTGCGCGGGTGGGGCCGCGTCACTGCTCAGTGCTAACTGATGTTTGAATGGATTCAGATTAAGGGCCGATTGGTTTGCTGCCAAAATTTAGCATGCCAAAGATTTAGCAAGCCAAAGTTAGATAAAACAATCTTGTCATAGATTTGGCAGGCCAAATGTGAGGAATTGACAAGTTTTGATAGAAACCAAACAATAGCCAAAATCATGGCTTGCCAAATCTTGAGCCAGGCAAATTTTGGTATATCAATCAGGCCCTAAGACCCAAGATCCCTTCGGATCTGTTGAGGTATTGAGCCCTTCTAGTTCTACCCTCTTTGCTGATGTCACTATCTGGTTTCTGCATCGAAAGTTACTCAAATACAACGATGCCATTGCCGTGTGCTGTGTTCATTCAGATATGTCAGATTGCATACATAAACACCGGGTCATACACCATCAACATCGAACCATCTGAAATCAGCAATTATGGCCCCTTCCGAGCACAGACCGCAAGAATTGTAGAGGGATTTCACATAAATCAGTTTATTTTCACAGCAAAACTACTTTCCAGGCCCTTGTGCTGAATGCTCCGAATAGCAGCTTGTAATGCCCCAGATTACAAGAGAGAAGAATCGTATCAGAGAAAAACATGAAAAATCTTGTGTTTTATGAATCTCTTCAGAAAGATTGTAGCACAATAGTCATAACAGAAACTTCTCAGAATGCACTAAATAAGGAAATACAAAAGGGGGGCCAATAAAGTTTGACCACATATCCTTAAGATTTTACTGCAGCAGCAATCATTTTCAATCCAGCCATCTGGTATCTTCCAGAATTCTAGTCCTATCTTAGAAGTTTAAAAGAACATATATGGTCAAATTAGGGACGAAGCCAGAAAAAAAATTTAGGAGGGGCTGAACAAAAGAATATAGGTTTTTTTATCTTCTCTTAATCTTAGTCCCTCCTACCTAATACATATATGCATAAAATTTTAAGAAATGGCTTAGGGGGCTCCATGTGCCCAGGATCGGTAGGGGGGGGCTAGAGCCCCCTAGCCCCACCGCTGCCTCCATCGCTGGTCAAATAAAGAAAAAAAAAATTCTCTGAAAGCAAATCTTATAAATAACCAAGGTCTTAGTTTCACCGGATGCATGTATATTATGCACATTGACAGGTCGCGGGCTAATGAACTTCAGCAGTCTTTCTAGATCTCTTTACTCAGCTGCCCTCGGTCATAGGAAAAGGCCGAGAGACTACACAACTTCTAGATTCTTTAGCTGAAGCAAGACACTTCCGGGGGTTATTCAAAGTTGAGCTGGTGTGGTGAAGAGAAGAGTGAGCAAGTTCGATGAAACCTGGTCGGCTTGGTTCTTCCTGTGAAAGCTGTAGCATCGTCCAAGGGAAAGCTCTGGCATCACAATCACATCTTGTTGACCCATACTCACAATGGTAGCAATCGAAGATGATGCACCCATTAGTTCTCCTCAGAAGTGAAGGGTTGAAAAAACAGCAGTTTAAAACCATCAATCTCACAATAAATCACGACGCGGTGTCTATCCGGTCGTGCTTTCTTTTGTTAGGCCGGGAGAAGAAGCAGAACTGAGCCCAAGTCTTCTTTGTCTTCGTTGGTTGTGACCTTGTGGCTTTCTTGGCAACATATTCAGTCATGTATTGAACAGCAGCCTACAAAAGAAGAGAAAGGGAAAAAAACAATAATGAACAAACCTTGCCACAAATGGTCGCAAATATATATAGTAGTTCAAGAAAAGCAAGTAAGGAAAATCACCTGAGCTCCCTTTAAAGCTACATCTCTTGGTGGCACTTGCAGAGGGTTCTCTTCTGCACGGAGCACACGGAGATGCTGCAGGTTTCCGAAAGAATCAGGAAGCACCCTAATCTGGTTATTGCTTATATCCAACTCTTCCAGCATCTCAAGGTTGCCAATAGAACGAGGGAGGGATTGCAGGTCAGCGAAGTTGTTCCCGACGTTCAGTTTAATAAGAGAAGTAACGAAGCAGAAGTTCTCAGGAATAGACTCGAGCTCATTAAAACTTGCATCAACCTCCTTCAGCTTTGTGAGAGATGCCATTGTTGTTGGAAGCCCCCTAATACTGTTGTATCGCACAGAGAGGACCTCCAGAGACTCTAGCTTTCCGACAGCCTCTGGGAGGGCCTTGAGGTGATTGTAGCCTGCCCGCAATTCCACCAGTGACACACAATTGCCTATAGTGTACGGCAACTCATCAAGGTTGTTTGTCTCGACAATCAACTTCTTCAGACGCGTAAGGCTTCCGATTGAGTCAGGGAGTGAGGTAAGATGGTTTGCACTCACATCAAGCTCCTCAAGCTTCACCAGCCTACCAAGACTGGCTGGCAATGATGCAAACTGATTACCCCTCAGGTCGAGATATATCAGGTTGGAAAGATCCCCAATCGACTCAGGAAGCTGAGCAATTCTGTTAGAATGAACGTCAAGCTTGGCCAAAGAAGAAAGCCTCCCAATTACTTCTGGCAAGGCCAAGATCCAGTTCTCCGAAATATCAAGGGTGACAAGTCCAGTGAGTTTTCCAATTGAATCAGGAAGCCACTCGATTTGGTTCATGAGTTTTCCTTGCAGGTTGAGATCACGAGCGCCTTTCTTTGCAGCCACTTCAATCATGCTAGCTAGCTTAATGAGGGTCAATTTCTCGTTGTCATCTCCTGCAAAAGCCAAATCATGAAGGAAAGAATCAATAAATACGGACATACTTGTACATACTTCCAACGGCCAACCAATTATCACAAATCATGGACTAGTTGGTAGCTAAGGAAATTCCATTTTGTCTCCCATACAACAGAACAATGCATATGCTTCCAATTTTAACTCACTAAAGCTCTAAATGCTAACAATTTACATGAAGGTGTATCTAAGCACTCCACTGAAATCAGTAAATCACAAATTTGGTAACAATTCCCTCAAAAAAACAAATTTGGTAACAAAGCAGTTCAAGGTAGAATTGGCTCACCATAACCGCCTTCCACACGAGTCGCCACTGAGTTTGCAGCAACTGCTCCTCGCGGCATATGAGAGCTCGGTGCCACAACCCCGTCGTCCCATACTGCGGCCTTGGCCTTCTTGACGTAGCTGTCGTCCATCGAGACGCGCCCAACGCCGGTCACCATCCTCGGCGCACTGAAACCATTAGCGCCCATGGACGAGTAGCGGTCAGCGCTGCTGTCCGCAGCCACCGCTGATGACGACGCGGCGGAGGAGGAAGACGAAGCGGCAGCGGTGGTCACAGCGGCCTTGGAAGCAGTGACGCGCGGCGCGGCGCGGGTGGAGCTGGAGCTGGACGGCACGCACTGCGACGCGCGCTGGATGAGGTCGTCGAAGAGGCCGTGGAGCGCGTCGAGCTCGAGGAGCCTTGTGGCGTCGCGCTTCTGCTCCCGGCAGTTGAAGGCGGCGAGCGCGCGGTGCATCTCGAGGGCGACGCCGAAGAGCTCGTCGGGGACGGCGGGCGGCCTGCGCAGGCGCGCGACGGCGTCGAGGCGCGCCCGCTCCTCCCGGTCGGCGGCGTGCGCCAGCGCCTCGGCGGCCTCCACCTCCTCCAGCGCCGGGCGCGCCGGCAGGGAGCGGTGCAGCCGCATGATCTCCCCGACCACGCCGTCCACCGACCCAAAGGCCGCGGCATCCAGCGCGGTCCCCATTCCTCGACCGACGACGACGACCCCCTCCCCACTCGCAGCAGCTCAGGAACGGAACAGCCCAGATCTCCACTCCGCTCCTCTCCTGTCCCTCGGTCGGTCCCTTCCCACGGTACGGCACGCAACGGGATCCCCGCCCTCCTCCTCCTTATGTAAGCCTCGGCGCGCGGCCCTCGCCGCTGCGCTTTCCCGCGCCCATCGTCGCCATCGACAACCGCTCGTCACGTGGCGCTCGTGGGCGTGGCCCGCTCCACCACTCTCCCTCCCGCCTCGGATGCCGTCCCCCCTTTCCGGATAAGAACCGGAACCACCAGAGCCCAGGTGTGCGACGCCGGATCACAGCTCGGCGCCCCCGCTCGAGCGAAAAAAAAATCAGCTTTTTCCGCGGCGGCGGTGACCCGATCCAATCCAACAGCGCGAGTGGACGTGGACGGCTCGCAAGGGAAACGAAAATCCGGAACGAGAAACTCACACTCGCCGGCCCGGGCTGCGCGTGCGAGAGAGGGGAAGAAGAGGCACCGAATTGCCGGTCCGGTGGGAGGTGGTGGGATTGGGGAATTGGGGGGCTCGTTCACGGCTCACCGGGGTAGGTCTGTGCAATGCGCAGGGGACGGGCGGAGCGCGCAGGCGGGGCGGTGGGCGGTGGTCGCCGTGGGTGGTTCTTGGTGCGTGCCTGCCCCTGGTTTCTGGGGGCGTTTCTCGGGATGGGGGAATGGGAAATGAATTGGTACAGCTCGGGTTGGCAGCCAGGAAAGAGCGGGCTCGGCGCTTGGGGTCACGTAGAAATGGAGCCGGGAACCCTGCTCGGGCATGGGAGAGACCGAGCGAGTGTGAGGGTGCTGTGCTGTCCTTGTCCTGTGACGTCAGGATCGGATCGGCTACCGCCTTGGGAGGGACGGGATACCTCCCGGGCCCCGGGGTGGATCTTGTTTTCTTCGCAAGGAAGAAGAATGGGTGGATGAAAAATCGTTGGCAACTTTGTGTAGATTTGGTGGCAATTGGCGTTGTTGCTTCTATTTTAGTACATTAATCGCCCGCTCGCACGTTGTTTAACGGTGTCCGAGGAACAAGATACCACCACCTTGATCATGATGCAGGTTCTTCCTCCACTGTCAAGGTAAACTGGAGCGAGTGATTAGTTAATTAATTAATGACCCATTTACCGACACCACCTCCATCCAGTGTCCGGTAAGAATCTCTCGGCCGCCTCACATTCCCAGACTAGAACAGCTGGACGAAGCTTCAGCTGCTCAATGGGTCGGAGTTCATCCGTCGATGATTCTGCTGCTGCCATTACCCATGATCCAGCACCACCAGTGGTAAAACTCCGGGCTCGTGCCCTGACAAAGGCTAACGAATGCTGAGCAAGCAGTCAGCCAGTCAGTCCCCAGTCCCCAGCCACCACTGCATCGGGTGGGGCGGCGGGGCCACGTGCGGGCGGAAACCTCCTCGAACCGCTGCACGCAGCAACGACGGCTGGGGCTGGGTCGGGTGGGGGTTCTCGGTTCGCGATCGCGATCGCGCGGTGCCTGCCGTGCCGGTGCGGTGCGTCCTCCCTGCCTGGTGCCTGCCCCTGTAGTGTCTGTAACCTCTGGGGACGGGGAGCTTTGCCTCGCCGGAGGCGGCAGACGCGCATGGCCGCATGGGCCAGGAAGCCAGCCACCGCCACCGCCCCCACCACCACCACTCCACCGCGCCAGCACGTCGGCGAGGGCGGACACGCGCACCCTGCTCGCCGAACTGGCAGCTGTCTTATCTTCCCCGTCCGTCCTATCCTACTCGTGCCGTGGTCCTGGCTGGATCGCCACGGCGGCAGCTGATGCGTTTATGGGCCTTTTTTTTTTCCTTTTCTTTTCCGATCTCGGCTACAAACAGTTGCCGCACATGCAATGACTCTAGTGCGTTGCGTTCGCTGGCCTGGGATCATGCATGCAAACCACTTTCCAGTTGCCACGCCACTCCACCAAAAAACGAGGCCTGTGCCACTGGCGCGTGGGACCGCCGATGCGCCCGGCCCACATGGCAGCCAGACGACCATGGTGCAGTGCAAGATGAAGTATAGTTTGTGTGGGTGTGTGTCGCACTGTCACTGCGTGGCGTGCAGGTCGCAGCACATGGCTGCCGCATCCGCTGCAGAAGTTTCAGAGGACGCAGGCAGGGAGATCCGTTCGTGCAGAGCACCAGCCCTCTACGGAGGGAGTACTCCTATGGTGGTGACGCAGACGCAGTCTCCATTCTCACTCGGTACCGTTAGTTCCACTTCATTTTACAAAATTTTTTAAGATTCTCTGTCACATTAAATTTTTGACGTATGCATGAAGCATTAAATATAAATAAAAAATAAAACTAATTACATAGTTTAGACAAAATTCATGAGACGAATCTTTTAAGCTTAATTAGACTATGATTAGACACTAATTGTCAAATAACAACGAAAGTGCTACAATATCGTTTCGCCAAAAAAAATTGCAAACTAAACAGGCCCTCGGTCACTCACACGAGTTGACATGCAGGAGGCCAGCCAGAGCCAGCCGCATGGATCTGCAGACACGTAAGTAGCCATCGCTTCGATTCGCTTAGCTCTTGTTTAGTTGGGTAAAAGTTGGAAATTTGGCTAATGTAGCACTTTCGTTGTTATTTGGTAATTAGTGTTTAATTATGGATTAATTAGGCTCAATTAGTTTTTTTCCGTCTACATTTAATACCCCATACATGTATCGTAAGATTCGATGTAATGGCTACTGTAGCACTTTTTGAAAAAGTTTTCGCAAACTAAACAAGGGCTTAATCACTTTGCAAAACAGTGGTGACGTGTCCGGATGCTCTTGCATGATTGGCCGGTTGCACTGCATCGCATGTCCTTTTTTCCCTTTAATTATCAGGCTGTTGTTGAACAGTAAGAGTACTATTTACTACTGCTGTTGGTTTCTGTGGTGGAGGTGAAGCGAACGGATTGGTAGGGCAGCCATGCGGTTGAGGTGAGCACATCACACGCTTCGACAAAACACCTCTGCCTTTTCAGGTAACGGTCCTTGTCAGGATAGGATAGGAAGAGCTCTAAAACCTGCCCCCCCCCCCCCCCCCCCCCGTCGTCATTCAAGATAACAACGTCGCCATCGCAACGTCCCAGTCCCATACGGGGAAACCTACAGTCCACCGTACCAAAAGACGACAAGAGTTTAAGTCCTCTTTGACAAGGTTTTAAATAGTGTCAGTTCAGTGAAGCCGAAATCGTGTCAAAGAGGATCTTGTTATGCTTTCACACCCAATCTGGAAGAAGAAACGAACTCCCCTTTCGAACAACGGATCAAGCATGTTCCAGGGGTAACACACACAGACCGCAGGATTTTACCTTCCATATGAACACAAAGCTGCCCGTCAATTTAATTGTATCAGAAACAGAGGTTATCAGTTCTGAAGTTCATGCTACGATCAGTGACCCCAGGACACCTGAATCATACTCAGGTTGTGCGTTGGTTCAAATGAGGATGCACGATGCAGTGAGTACCAAACCAACTCGTACAGCTGCAGTCTGTATCAGATCGACAGATGCTCCAAAAACTAGCCTTCAGACTGATCTCAGTGTACCACTACCCCTGACTAATTCATCAGTGTCGTCCTGTCCTAGCTCACATCTCACTTCTTTGCCTTTGAGAACCGGAGGCACCTGTACTTCTCGCCGCTGACAGTGATCTCCAGGGCTCCGTCCTGGTTATCCTGATTCGAAGCCGTCCCCATGAGGACGCTCTTCTCTTTCTCCAGGTTCTCCCTCTCGATCTTCAGCCTCGCCTCTTGTCTCGCAATCTCAGCCTGCCAAAAAACGAAAACAAAAGCGTGCCATGTCAAATTGCGGGTCCCAAAGGTTGTGTCAATGATGAAGAGGTACAAGGAAAAAGACCAAAAGAAAAAAGAGTCGGACGTGGGAGTTCAGAAGATCCTCTGGTTCACCTATGACTATGAGACGTGGTATTGAAAATGTTTACAGTATATCACAACCCGCTACTTGGATCGATTGTCTTTATTTCTTATTCTTCACTTTATCTAAAAGATGAATTTAGGTAAGGATGTTGTTGTGTCTGAGAAGTGGGCAGTTTAATTAAAGACTAGGATAAATATCACCATAGCCTAAGTGAACACCTCACTGTCAATCATGGTCTTTTCATCATGAGTGTAGTTATCTGTTCTTTTGCATGATAGGATTAACTCAGTGTCATCATGAGTGTAGTAGATCAGGTTTATCTTCCAAACGTAAATCTGATCTATTGATGATTATGACATCCATCTTGCTCATTTGATTGCTGCTTATCCAATCTATAGCCTAATATAATTTATTGACCACAAATTGACAGCATATGCTGCTTGCAATCAGAAAGGTGTCTTGTTTTGGTGTCTCCTTTGACCCCAGTTGAAGCACCGTGCTCTGAATTTGTTGTGTAATGTCTGTAACTCTCCCTTTTTTATTTTCTTCGTGACTTCGTCTAATAAAACTCTTGCCGTCCTTTCAAAAAAAAATCAGAAAGGTATCTCCAGTGATGCTGGACGTCAACCTAAAAGGTATATTCAATTATATAGCCTGAGCTGATGAAAGCTGAGAGCTAATATAAGTCCTTCAATGCTAAGGTCTCCAAGCTACCAGCACACACTACACAGCAACAATATCCTTATAAGCTGGAAACAGAGCATCGAATCAGTATGGGTGGTGGGACTCTCTACACAAAGCAAGATTGGTGTATCCCTACTTAGCAGGGCCCAAACACTCATCTCTATATACTTTCTCAACCCAAACCTGGTCTATCCAAGAATGGAAGAAACTCTTCCTAGCCCACTCCTACTGTTATCCATGTGGGAGTGGTTTCCTCTATTGCACAATACAGGGTCACTTTCCTGCCTTGTGTTGTTTCATTCACATTAATGGGTGAGCAGCTCAACTGTTAGGACAACCTACAGGCCTGTTTCCAGCATTGATGTAGAGACCCTTGGGGGGAAAGATACCGCTCTTATCACTCCTCTGTGGCCTCACTAATCACTTTTGATAGGCATCATCGACCATCAGATAATTAAGGCTGACTTCCATCTACGCTCAAAGGTTGAGTCTTGCAGTCAATGCTTCTTACCTCAATGGAATTCTAAGAAGTTATGGAAGAAGTTACATATTCATATTGTTCATGTGGTGAGAAATGAGAACCGGATTTCAACTCTAGGACGTCACATTTTCCCTTGTTTGGTGCATCTTTTTCTTTAACAGAATATCTCTATTATGTTACCTTGACCTGTGCTGATAATTGGTGTCTTATATAACGTAAATCAACAGTGTTAATGTACTCCCAATTCATTGATTTTCCTTAGAAGAATTTCTTCGGCGACACCTCACCTATCACCTTTCTATGACTGACTAGCCCACTATAGCACGGTACAACAATTACATTGTCAGATAATACAAAGCAGACGCCAGCTTAAGTTTCCATCTTAACATATATGTTGTACAGAGTCAAAATGGATATTCAAATTTTGAAATATAAGCCAATGCATATTTAATGTAACATTTTATTTTCTAATCTGTGTAGTATGGGTTAGCACTACTCAAGAGAATCAGTGCATGTGCTTTGCAGGCAACTCGTATATTCTTATCTTCACCCGATCTATCACCTTTCTATGGTTTCTATACTCTCTACGGAACTGAAACATACCAGCTTTATTCCCCTTGCTGCCTTCGGTGACAACTAGAGTGAAAGGCAAGGAGTAATCTCCTACAATGTACTTGTTCAGCATCACAAGAAACTGAAGGGCATTGAAATCAACTCATGAAAGAAACTCTGTTCAGTGCAGATGCAGGTTCAGTGTCATCTCAATCATATTTCCAGCGAGAATTGAAAATGCACCAGCGATCAGATCAACCATACGATTCATATATCACAAGAAGCAAATCGAAGCGGTTCCGTGATCACGGAACAGCTGACAGTAAAAGATGCTGGCCAAGACGAGATGCGGGATGGATGGAACAGAGAATTGAGCAGGAGGCGAGGGGGGTCGGGGACACGGTACCTCACGGCGGGAGAGCTCGGCCTTCCACGCGGCTTCCCGCTCGGCGACCTCGCGCTCGCGCTCCGCGATGTAGCTCTGCATCTCCAGCTCCTTCATGATGCGGTCCTGGATGTCCGCGTCCAGTGCCTCCTTGAGCTCCATCACGAACTTGTCCACCACCGCCTTTATCCGCACAGACATCTCGCCGCGCCTCACGGACACCGCTCCCACCAGCAACGGCACCGCTCCTCCCTTGCACTCTTGCTCTCGGCGCGGTGTCACCGGCAAGCGGCAGCTTCCACGGGCGGTGGATGCCGCCGGAAACCTTGGCGTCGTTTGTTTCGGGGCGTTTGCGCCTGTCACGATGCAGCGTAGATGGGGTGGACCAGGGAGAAGAGGTGGCCCAGTGGGCCTTCATGGCCATGAATTCCGTTTGCTCCCTTTACTTACCTTTTTCTACTTTTTTTAATTAACTAATCTTCTTTTTTCTTTACTCTTTTTTACAAGAAGACAGCATTCTTTTCTAGCTCTTCTTTCAATAAACAGCATCTAGATAATTCTGGCCACTAGTGAACAGAGAGAACATTTCTGCAGACACTTCCATAATTTAAAGGCTATGTTTGGTTACTCCTCCTAAAAACTTTAGGAGCTAAAATTTGGACAAAATTTACCTAAAGAACCAAACACCTCATCCTAAAAGCTCCTAAAAATTATAGGAGCGGCCAAAAACTTTAGGAGCTTCACCCCCTCCTAAAAGCTCCTAAAGTCCATCCGGAACCTGGGGTACCCCTCCCGACCGCACGCTCCCCCACGCCCCCGCACCCACGTCCCGAACGCCGCCGCCCCCGCTCCCTCCCTCCACCATGCCGGCGCCCGCCGGATCCGCCGCCACCGCACGGGCCGGCCGCGGCGCCCCCGCCCCTCCTCTACCACCTCCGCGCGGCCCACCACCATGTCGTCCACCTCCGGCGACCGCCCCACCACTCCGTCCGCCGCATTCGCGCGCCCCACCACCCCGTCCTTCCGCCGACGGGGCCAGAGGACGAGGCCCTGGTGGGCGGGGCCAGAGGCCGAGGCGCCGGTGGTGGGCACCCGTAGCAGCCACCATTTGGGCGCACGGAGGGCGGAGGCACCCGTCCGCCCCGCGCGCGCCGCATCCTACAGTGCCGGTGACCCTCCCCGCGGCGGACCAACGCCGCCGGCGGCGGCCGCCATCCCTCATGGAGCCGGTGCGGGGGAGGCTTGAGCGAAGAAGCAAGAGGTCAGGGGGAGTGAGGGGGAGGCGGATCCGGGTAGTGCGGGCGTGGATCTGGCGACGGCGGCGGCGGATCGACGGCAACGTTGCAGGAAGAAGCGGCGGCGGCGGCAGAACGTGTGTGAGGCGTGGCTGCGGCATTTGAGGAGTGGGGAGGAGACTGGAGGGAGAAAGAGTGGTGTGCGGAGCTGAGGGAGAAAGAGAGTAGCGCTAGGGGTAACTGGGGAGGGCATTATGGTCCTTTTGCCACTGCATTTATTGTCTTTAGTCAGTTTTAGGAGGTAGAACCAAATATTTTTTTAGAAGGTTTTAGAAGGCTGCCTAAAATTTTTAGGAGCTTGGAACCAAACAGGCCCAAAGAATGCTTGCGTTGATGTGGTAGTCTTGTCAGCAATGACCACAACCTCATCAAGTGAGGTCAATCTAGAACAGAACAACATACAGTACCTGGCTACCAGTAGTCGCCACAGGAGCAAGCTCCATCCTGGAAATGGTGGAATCGAATAGGGTCCCTAATGATGATCGTCCTGCCTTCGCTCTTGGAGACAAGCTTCGCGAATGCGTGGCAGTCACCACAGATCCTTAGGTTCTTCATGATTCTGATAGGCTTCCCATCCACTGCATGCATCGTTCCAAATGCTATCGCCATCTTCTCACTGTGATACTTCAGCAGATCTTCTTTCTGCTCGATTGCGAGGTCCTGCAGCACAAATTCTGTATGGGGAATGTAACCAAGAGATTTGATCCTTCCGATCAACCGGTCCAGCTCCTGAACAATGGTGTCAGAGCATGGGTGTGATAAGTCCCCAGCAATGAAAACATGGACATGTTTTTCCAGCTCGACCCAGCTTCGCCCTGGTTCTTTCTTCATACCTCGGTCCCTCATCGCCTTCCATGACTTCTCAGCATCTGTCCACTGCCGCAGATCCGCATATGTGTTTGACAACAATACACGAGCACCTTGGTCGTCAGGCTCCAGTTTAAGTATTTCTCTGGCTGCGTATGCTGCGAGATTGGCATTTTTATGCATCCTGCAAGCGCCTAGGAGAGTTCTCCAAATGACTGAATCTGGCTCAAGGCTCATATCACGGATGAATTCCACAGCCTCATCGAGCTTCCCGGCTCGACCAAGGAGATCAACCATGCAGTTGTGGTGTTCTCTCTCAGGTTGAATGCCAAAGAGCTTCTTCATGGACCTAAAGTAGTACCAGCCATCTTCCACTAGACCAGCATGGCTGCAGGCAAAGAGTACTCCAACCATGGTTATGCGGTTCGGTGCCACTCCTTCAGATTTCATCAAGTCAAAAACCCTCAATGCATCAGCGCTTTTCCCGTTCTGCGCCAAACCAGATATCATGGTGCTCCATGAGATTACATCCCTCTGTGGCATCCTGTGGAACAAGGCATCAGCATCCTCCAAGCTCCCGCACTTGCAGTACATGTCTACAAGCGCATTGTGCAGGATCAAGTCCTTATCATACTTGAGCACATGAGCATGCACCTGCCTCCCCACTTCAAGCATGACCATCCCGGTGCACGCTCGCAGGAGGCTCGTCAAGGTACCCTGGTTAGCTGAGAACCCAGCGTCCTTCATCCTCATAAACAGCTCTATCGCCCCAACTCCATCTCCACTCTGTGTGAAACCCGCAATGATTGAATTCCAAACGACCAAATCTCCAGTCACCATATCGTCAAACACACGCCGCCCACCGTCCAAATCCCCAAGCTTCGTGTACGCGTCAATCAATGAGCTCCGCACGAACACATCAGAGTCCAGCCCTACCTTGACAGTGCTCGCGTGCACGGCCGCGAGCACCCCCGGCGTGGCACACGTGCCGAGGACACTCGAGAACGTGTACGCGTTGGGCGCCACCCCGTCCCTCCGCATGGCCACCAGGAACCTGAGCGCCTCCGCCTTCCTCCCGTCTGCGCTTGCCAGCGCCGCGACGACGGTCGTCCAGGTGACAACGTTCCTCTCCGGCATTCCGTCGAACAGCCTGAGCGCGTCGTCGAGCAGGCCGAACTTGGCATACATCGAGACGAGCGAGTTGGAGACGAAGAGGCCGCCGCCGCTGTAGTGAGACAACGATCCATGGGCCTCGACGTGGCGGTGGATGAGCCGGCCGTCGCTTGCCGTGCCGTGGCGCACGCAGAGCTTGACGAGGCGAGTGAGGGAGACGGGGTCCGCGCGGAGCCCCGCCGCGGCGAGGTCAGGGAGCAGCGCGAGCGCGGCGGGGAACGGCCCCTCGACGCAGAGGCGGGAGAAGATGGCGAGGGAAGGGTGCGGGCGCGGCGGCTGCTCCGCCGAGTCCGAGTGGCTGCGGCAAGGCGGTTGCGTGTGGACGCGGCGGCTGCTCCGCCGAGTCCGAGTGGCTGCGGCAAGGCGGTTGCGAGGGAGGAGTTTGAACAAGGAGGTCATCAGATATTCAGATGTAGTCCGAACTGCAGATTGCAGGACTCGCGAGGCCCGGCTCCCTGAAGGACTGAATGTCTGAACCGTAGGGATTCTGCAGGAAACAGAATTTTTCTTGTTTATAAATAGCCACGAGTTGTGGCAATAAGTCAATCTCAAGCAGACGAATTTCTACAGAATTTGTGTTTCGTTGTTCCAAATAGCCTGTGAAACACGGTTGGATAACTCAATCTCATCTCAAGTAGATAACAGACGAATTTCTGGGTTGTAACGACCTCACGGGCAATTTTCGTGAAATTCATTTCAGTTGAGTTTAAAGGTTTTCACTTTGCACATCAGCTCGTGCATCTGGGTGATTTGTGCATAGTCAACTGTTATGCTATCATATGAAATGAAACAAAGGCACAAAGCACTAAAGCAACGTAGCAACGTGCAGTGCGTTACTGAATATTGATCCAGCGAATATAAGTTTGATACACAATCAATACTGAAGCATCAAGTACCAACAGGGTGAGCCCTGAATTGCGCAGACGAACTGCATATGCCATTTCAATTATTCAGTGCATAATCCATCTTGAGAATGTACAAAGATGATGTTTGCAGTTCTATCATTTCGACACAGTAGCAGAAGCATGAGCAACTAGCAGCATATGCCGAAACATGATTTCAGTGCTCCATTTGGTCCGCGACAAGGTGAGATAAGGTCAAGGTTTTCCTCATAGCTCTGCCCTGGATTCATCGTCTTTACCACCATCTTTATGAGTGGCCAGTGTCCTGATAATGGACTCATATATCCCGATTCCTTTGAGGTACTCATCTTTGCTCAGAAACTACATGATACAAAAATGTTGATTCAACAAACATGCTAGATATAGCAAATACAAAGAATATACCTTAATGGCATCAGATGGTCAAATCAAAACTAATGACACAAACCTCATTATGGTCATGGAGCAATATCGGGGTGTTCGCCATAGGTGAAAAACCAAATGCTGGTAATCCAATTTGCCGGAAGTAGCGAGCATCAGTAGAGGCTGGGAATATCTCCGGCTTGCCAAGTTTGCCACCAGCACTCTTCACAGCTTCTTCAAGCAACAACCACCATGGGTTTGTGCTGTCTGTGGGTGTCATGGCTGGCATCCCAAAGTTGTCCAGGACAGACATCTTCTGTTTAAACTGCAGAACAGATAACCAGAAGATATATGATTGAAAACTTTATGAAATTCACACGACCAAGGTCATGCATATGGATAATAAAGTATTGTAGTTACTTACAGAAAGTAGAACTGAACGTTTGTGTTGGACATCAAAAAATCAAAATGCAATGCATTCTTATCTTTGTTAACGTTTAACGGGAACAGAATAACTACTAATTTCAAACTAAGACTCAAAAATTTGTGTGCTACTATCATCAATAAACTAAGATAGTCAAAAGAATAACACCTCTAACAGAAGCAAAAAAACAAAAAACCGAAAATTGAATATCTCATATCATGAAATAAAGATTTCTGAAAAAAAGAGCCCCATTGAGAAATACAAATCCACTAGCGTGGCAGAAATATTGGAAAAAACAGAAGCATGTTATCTAAATGAACTAACTGTCATGTGGGGCCTCCCCTATACACGCCGTAGACGCGCGAGGGACCAGAGGCGCGCAGCTGAGCGCGCGGCTATCAGGGCCACGCCCGAACTTCTGGAGGAAGGAAAGGGAAATAGTGGCTAAGATAGGAAATAGAATTAGTTGGGATATTAGAGGAGATCCTTAATTATAGGAGATAGTTTCCTTATATTTTGCAAAACAGGCTATTAAGCCTTGTATCCGGCTGTAGCCGAGGAGGGAAGGAAGAATTCTACCGTGAACTTTCTCTCCTCTCCCTACCGCACTCAAGCCTTCGGAAGAGGGGCAAAACCTCACCGGAGAAGACGGACCAAGGCTACGATCTACGTAGCCGAGGGCCTCCTACCCTCGATACTCAGGCCCTTGACAACCTGGTATCACGGTCACGTCGATCCACCACCTCCAGTTCATCGGCAGGTTCATCTGCTGCAGCCGCCGACCCTCCAGCCACCATCGCCCCCACTGCCACACCTCCATCGCCCACCTCCGCTGAATCCCGCTCCTCTGCCATGGCTGAGCCAACGATCGCTGACCTCGCCAAGATGATAAAGGGCCTCACGGGCAAGATCGGCTCCCTCCAGTCCGACCTGGACGCGCTGAAGAAGGAGAAGGCGTCGTCCTCGGGTGCCTCCGCGCCGGGTGCTGGGCCCGACGGCCAGCATCACACCGATCGGCCTCCCCGGTTCCAGAAACTCGACTTCCCCCGCTATGATGGCAAGTCTGATCCTCTCGTCTTCGTCAATCGATGCGAGTCCTACTTCCACCAACAGCGGATAATGGAGGAAGAAAAGGTGTGGATGGCCTCCTACAACTTGGAGGACAATGCCCAACTGTGGTATATGCAAGTGCAGCAGGATGAAGGGGTGCCGACGTGGCGCCGTTTTAAGGACCTGCTCAACCTCCGCTACGGACCGCCGCTGCGCTCGGCGCCGCTGTTCGAGCTCTCGCAGTGTCGGCGCACCGGCACGGTCGAGGAGTACCAGGACCGGTTTCAGGCGCTCCTCCCGCGCGCGGGGCCACTGGAAGAGGCGCAGAGGGTTCAGCTCTTCACCGGGGGGCTGCTTCCTCCGATCAGCAACCAGGTCCGCCTCCACAATCCCCAGACGCTAGCGGTCGCCATGAGCTTGGCGCGCGAGGTGGAGGTCATGGAGCAGGAACGGCTGGCGGCTGCCCCAGCAGTTCAGCCGGGCAGAGGAGGCACACGCGTCCAGCAAGGTCCAGGGCCTCTGCCCCTGGCGCTCCCAGCCCCCCCGGTTCGGCCGGCGCTTCCTGCCCCAGTCATAGGAGCAGCGCCTGCGCGTCCAGCCGGCCAGCCGATTAAGCGGCTGTCTACAGAAGAACAAGCAGAACGTCGCCGCCTGGGCCTCTGCTACAACTGCGATGAGAAGTACACACGGGGCCATAATAGGGTCTGCCGCCGCATCTTCTTCGTCGACGGCGTCACGATCACTGAAGAGGAGGAGGCGGCCGCTGCAGTTGCTAATCAGGTTGCCGAGGCTCCTGTCTTTTCCTTGCAGGCCGTGGCAGGGGTGCCGGTCTGCGACACCATGCAGGTGCCGGTCGATGTGGGCGCGGTCTCACTGGTGGCTCTCCTGGACACAGGATCCACCCACAATTTCATTGGCGAAGAGGCAGCGCGCCGCTCCGGACTGGAAGTGCAGCAACATCCACGTCTGACGGCGACTGTGGCGAACGGGGAGCGCATCCGCTGCCCCGGCGTTATCCGGCAGGCACCGATCTCCGTCGCCGGCGAACACTTCCTGGTGGATCTCTATGTCATGCCTCTCGCCGGCTATGACTTGGTTCTGGGCACGCAGTGGCTCATTACCTTGGGACCGATTGTCTGGGACTTCACCGTCAGGACCATGTCCTTCACTCGGCAAGGCCGGGCGATTTGCTGGACGGATGTGGCGAAGGTGCGCGCACCGCGCCTCACGGCGACCGCTGGGGACAGTCCCCTCCTCGACGGCCTCCTCGACGCGTTCAGCGACGTCTTTGCTGCACCAACAGGACTGCCACCGCAGCGTACCCGCGACCATGCCATCACGTTACAGCCAGGCGCCGCTCCAGTGGCTGTGCGCCCTTACCGGTACCCGGCAGCCCACAAGGATGAGCTGGAGCGGCAATGCGGGGAGATGATGGGCCAGGGCATTGTCCGCCGGAGCGACTCGGCGTTCTCGTCGCCGGTCATCCTCATCAAGAAGCCGGACGACTCCTGGAGGTTCTGCGTCGACTACAGAGCGCTCAACGCGCTCACCATCAAGGACGCCTTTCTGATCCCAGTCGTCGACGAGCTTCTGGACGAGCTCAACGGCGCCCGCTTCTTCACCAAGTTGGATCTGCGGTCAGGCTATCATCAGGTGCGCATGAGGCCGGAGGACGTCCACAAGACGGCTTTTCGCACACATGACGGCCTCTACGAGTTCCTCGTCATGCCTTTCGGCCTCTGCAACGCACCGGCCACGTTCCAGGCGCTCATGAACGACGTGCTGCGGCCCTTTCTTCGGCGGTTTGTACTTGTGTTTTTTGACGACATTCTGATCTACAGTTCCTCTTGGGCCGACCACCTGCGCCATGTTCGTGCTGTGCTCTCGGTACTGCAGCAGCACCAACTCTTCGTCAAGCAGTCCAAGTGCGCGTTCGCGGTGGCATCAGTGGCGTACCTGGGCCATGTGATCTCCGCTGACGGTGTGGCTATGGACCCCGCCAAGGTGGAGGCGGTTCGGGACTGGCCACAGCCCCGGTCGGTGCGCGCGGTCAGAGGCTTCTTGGGGCTGGCGGGCTACTACCGCAAGTTCGTCCACGACTACGGCGTCATCGCAGCACCTTTGACGGCGCTGCTCAAGAAGGAGGGCTTCTCCTGGACGGACGAGGCCACGGCGGCGTTCCAAGCGCTCAAGGCCGCTGTCACGTCGGCGCCTGTGCTCGCGCTCCCGGACTTCACCAAGCCGTTCATAGTGGAGTGCGATGCCTCGACGCACGGATTTGGCGCCGTGCTGCTGCAAGAGAACCACCCCATCGCCTACTTCAGCAGGCCGGTGGCGCCTCGACATCGCTCCCTCGCAGCATATGAACGCGAGCTCATCGGCCTGGTGCACGCTGTACGCCACTGGCGGCCGTACCTGTGGGGGCGCCGGTTTACAGTCCGCACGGATCATTACAGTTTGAAGTTCCTCCTCGATCAGCGGCTTGCGACCATCCCCCAACATCACTGGGTGGGCAAGCTGTTGGGCTTTGACTTCGGCGTCGAGTACAAGCCGGGCGCCCAGAACGCGGTGGCCGACGCTTTGTCTCGCCGCGACACGCCGGAGGGCAAGGTGCTCGCCATATCGGCACCCCGCTTCGACTACATCGACCGGCTGCGCCAGGAGCAGGCCATCCACCCGGCGGCGGCGGCCCTGAAGGCGGAGGTCCTCGCCGGCTCGCGCTCTGCTCCCTGGGCCATTACTGACGGCCTGCTCACATTCGATGGCCGCATCTACGTTCCGCCGTCGTCGCCGCTGCTTCGAGAGCTGCTGGCCGCAGTCCATGAGGACGGCCACGAAGGGGTACAGCGCACCCTTCATCGTCTTCGCCGGGACGTCCACTTTCCCGACATGCGCCGCGTGGTGCAGGACTTTGTGCGGGCGTGCTCCACTTGCCAGCGCAACAAGTCGGAGCATCTCCTGCCGGCTGGGTTGCTGCTGCCTCTGCCGATCCCAACAGCGGTGTGGACGGACATCGGTCTTGATTTCATAGAAGCTCTCCCGAAGGTTCGAGGCAAATCCGTCATCTTGACGGTGGTGGACCGTTTCAGCAAGTATGCGCACTTCATCCCATTGGCGCACCCATACTCCGCTGAAACTGTGGCACAGGCTTTCTTCTCCGACATTGTGCGCCTTCATGGCATGCCACAGTCCATCGTCTCGGACCGCGATGTGGTGTTCACTTCGACATTTTGGCAAGAATTGATGAGGCTCATGGGCGCCAAGCTGCATATGACGTCGGCTTTCCATCCCCAGTCTGATGGTCAGGCCGAGGCAGCCAACAAGGTGATCACCATGTACCTTCGTTGCATCACCGGCGATCGCCCACGGGACTGGCTCAGGTGGCTGCCTTGGGCGGAGTACATGTACAACACGGCGTACCAGTCCTCGCTCCGTGACACCCCGTTCAGGGTGGTGTATGGCCGGCACCCTCCATCCATCCGTTCTTATGAAGAGGGTGACACCCGGGTGGCAGCTGTGGCCAAGACAATGGCTGAGCGCGAGGCCTTTCTGGAGGATGTACGCCACCACTTGGAGCACGCTCAGGCCATCCAGAAGCGGTTCTACGACAACAAACACCGTGCAGTGACCTATGACGTCGGGGACTGGGTTCTGTTGCGCCTCCGCAACCGGCCAGTGGCTTCTATGTCCTTGGCGCCAAAGGGGAAGATGCAGCCCAGGTTCTTTGGGCCCTATCAGGTCACTGAGGTCATCAACGAAGCGGCTGTTCGTCTGGCCCTCCCACCCCAAGCCAAGATACATGATGTGTTCCATGTGGGGCTCCTGAAGAAATGGGTGGGCACGCCTCCAACCTCCACTCCAGCGCTGCCTGAGCTGCTGCATGGTGCAGTAGTGCCCGAACCAGAGCGCGTGGTACGCTCTCGCCTCGCCCGGGGCATCAAACAAGTGCTGGTGCGCTGGAAGGGACAGCCGGCGTCTGCTGCTACATGGGAAGATTGGGAGGAGTTCACAGCCAAGCATCCCTCATTCCAGCTCGAGGACGAGCTGCAAGTCGAGGGGGGGAGAGATGTCATGTGGGGCCTCCCCTATACACGCCGTAGACGCGCGAGGGACCAGAGGCGCGCAGCTGAGCGCGCGGCTATCAGGGCCACGCCCGAACTTCTGGAGGAAGGAAAGGGAAATAGTGGCTAAGATAGGAAATAGAATTAGTTGGGATATTAGAGGAGATCCTTAATTATAGGAGATAGTTTCCTTATATTTTGCAAAACAGGCTATTAAGCCTTGTATCCGGCTGTAGCCGAGGAGGGAAGGAAGAATTCTACCGTGAACTTTCTCTCCTCTCCCTACCGCACTCAAGCCTTCGGAAGAGGGGCAAAACCTCACCGGAGAAGACGGACCAAGGCTACGATCTACGTAGCCGAGGGCCTCCTACCCTCGATACTCAGGCCCTTGACACTAACTTTATCAGCAAAAATACCAAATAAATCTTGAAAGCCATAATGACAGAACTGCAACAATATTTTTCAAATATTCTTAAATTCTTCAATTATTCTTACTGCCTCAATTCCATGCCGTGTTGTTGTCCATAAATTCAACAAATAAATGTGAAAGTGAACATTGTTTCTTTTGGTTCAAAAAGCTGCCCCCACATGATTGAGGAGCTAGTTAACATGTGTATAGAGTATATATGCCATCAGTTGAACCACTATGTAATCATACCTCAAAGGTCAAGTTGTGTGAAGGTGGTGCCCATTCTTCCACAAGGCGTCTCTCCAGTGCTTCAACATGGGCACTAGGAGGGATTCGAATGTCAAGACCTATCTCTGCTTCAGATGGTTGAAGATTCATGACAAAACCCTGAAAGAAGTCAAAGATAAAGTGATTAGTAAGAAATATTACGGATCAGAGCATGAGTTGACCTGGTTTAATTGGATGATGAACTACTCCCAATTTATGCAAGGTAGATGAGTAAGACAGGTAAGAATACAATGGATCAAAGAATGGAAAGCACTTATTCATCAGATTCTAGAAAAGCATGATTATCAATAAAAGTGTGTTTCTGAACAACATCAACTTTGTGAACTGGACGATCATTTATCGTTCCAACAAAAGGCTATAAGATTCAGGAATCAAGAATAATGCCATTTTAAACTCGGATGTGTATCTGTAAATATAACAGCAAGTCAAAGCCATCTTACATTCTTCCTAATGAAAACAAGCCAAAGTACTTTTAAGTACAGCACTCATGCAATGATAAAATGACTGGATACTGCAAGCATAAGGTCCTATTTTTTTAGAAGATGTATAATTCATATTCATTTGTTGGTTGTCGGCCTATAGGTTGAAAGTGAACTCACAGTACACCAAAGACTCTTAAAGACCAAAAGCTAAACAAAACCAGTGCAAAGAACAGATATTATGTAGTCAATAAGAATTCCTAATCAAAGATATTAATTGGTCCATCTTAGTAAATACCAAATAACAACAGATGATTGTTCTGATTTTCAATAATATCATAGGATAATAAGGAACTACACCATCACATTAGTAACTCATACGGGATCAGGTGATCAAGCTACCAATATAATTTAATGAGATCTAGTGAAAGACCAGCTAAATTCTCGAAAGACTAAAACTGCAGCTCAGCACATAAGTAACACAAAAATATAATCAACTAACCGTTGGTGTAGGTGTGCCAGCCTTCAGGTACGCAAAATTCACCGACACAACATCTCCTTCAGCCTTCTCTCCAGATTTCACTAAATCAAACTGTGATGTCCTGAACCTCCTAATAGCCTCCACGCTCTTCATCAAATTCTCCATTGCACTACCATCATACAACTTCGCACCGTGCCCTGGTGCGCCCATTGCTTTTATAGAAAGCCACCAAGGGCTACGCTCTGCATAGAACACACGATACTCCTCCCCTGGAGATGCAAGCCCTTCATCAAGGACTAATGCCACATTCATGTCTTTGAACTCCTTAGATGAAACAAACGGTTCAACACCCCCATGCCCACCAATCTCCTCGTCCGGAACAAATGTTATATAGATAGTTCGATCTGGAACAAATCCTGCAGAACGGAGACGGCGGATGGCTTCAAGGTACTGCATCCCCACACACTTCATGTCCTGCACAAAACACAGGGAAGTCCAAGAATTTAGTAGATGCGGTATTCATGTAAATCTAGTGGATTTTTAGAGATTTGGAACTTTTGAACATTTCATGAAAAGCATGATGGAAAGCTAATCCTATATACAAAGCAAAGAGAATAAAAATGATTTTAGCAAACAGGTTAAGATAATATTAGCATTTTAGTAAGGGGAGATGGACACTCCGGGAAGAGATGTACAGGGAACATGTATATACAGCCTAAGAGTGACTTGTTCACGTGAAAAAGATTACCCTAGTGAATTCAGTGTAAAAATCAGTGCAACTTCACACTTACATTGAAATGGAATTTTGCCGGTCAATATACACTTGGTACTAAATAAACTAAACATCTCTAGCATTTAGCATCCTACCATTTGGCACAGCTAAAAAAATGCCATTAACAGTAAAAGCATCTATATGCAATCCCAGCCACAGCCACAAAATAAAACATCATGAGCAAATCCAATTATAAAGATCGCTTTCCTGCTCGAGGTAGATTACACTCCCAAGTGAATATCCATGTCACAGACCTAACTACGAATTAAGGAATCAAGCCAAAGCGTCGACAACGATCAGTACAGTAACTGAAAATTGGACTTTCCGAGATAAGGCGGCGCCAATAATAGCCCTTATGAAGATGCGCAGCATACCACGTGTATACGGCTCAAACTGAACAAGCAACAATCGCGGCTTTAAGCGATCTATTCAGTAAGGAAGTACATCTCACCTGGGAGCCTCGCGCGTAGATGCGACCGGACGCCTCATCGAGGGCGGCGGAAAAGGGCGGGTGGTCCCACTTGTTCGGCTCCGACGGCACGACGTCAGTGTGGGAGTTGAGGAGTATGGAGGGGAGCGACGGCCGCCGCCCGGGCCACCGCAGCAGCAGCAGGGGCTTCCCGGCAACGAGCT
Organism: Miscanthus floridulus; assembly: GCF_019320115.1. Taxonomy (NCBI): domain Eukaryota; kingdom Viridiplantae; phylum Streptophyta; class Magnoliopsida; order Poales; family Poaceae; genus Miscanthus; species Miscanthus floridulus. The sequence goes on from NC_089587.1 coordinate 85,870,988, forward strand.
CGAGCGTGCGCGCCTCGAGCCCGGCCTCGGAGGCCTGGTTCCGGAGGAAGGCCACGGCCGCGGCGTAGTCGGGCGCCGGCTGCGCCGTGTCGATGCGGAGGTACTCCTGGAACCGGGAGATCGCCTCCGCGTCTGGCGACGGCGACGCCGCCCAGGCGAAGGCGAGGAGGGCGAGGGAGAGGAGCAGCGTGGTCGATGCCGTCGCCATGGAAGCGGGGGAGTTCCGTGTAAGATTCCTGGTTCCCATGGCGATGAGATGGGTCGTGGTGGCTGGCGAGTGGCGACGGCTGGGGATGCAGGGTGATGGTGAAGTGACGTGGCCCAATTTCTTTTCTCTGTTTTTGTGGAATTGAGATTCGTGCGTGTTTTTTTTAACTCTACCAAGTAGCATGAGATGCCCACCTCAAGATACAATTATGGATTATGGATTATGGAATACCGGCGTGTTCGGTGTCGCAGCAGTTCAGCACTCTGCAACAATGTTACGCAAGGTGTATGGCTGCAATAGTTGCTATAGTAGAAATCTACAAATGAACAGATCTAGCACATACTAACATGTACCTTATATAGCACTTCATATTTACGGCGGCGTACCCCATATTTAGCTTGTTTGGCTTGTTTTTTTAGCCGGAACAGTATTTTTCTCTCACAATAATTCAGGCAGAATAATATTTTTTAACCACTTTCAGCTAAATTTCAGACCAACGAACGGGGCCATAGTTAACATTGTAACAAGGATGTCATCAGATATGTTTCGTGAAATATAATCAAGATGGGGTGTCTAAGTGAAAGAGAGAGCTTGAGAATATGCATGGATCAATAGATTGCAAGCTTAGCAAGAGGATAACTAGGCGACCTCGCCAGTAGCGTAGCAAGTTCAAGGGAGAAAACAAGGCAATGGGCGCGTTAGAATCTCACCCAAATGCATGTTTTATGATTATTTCCACTGCATAGGCCAAAACGATCGATGCCCTGTTCGTTTCGCTAAAATTTTACTGATGTTGATTTGTTGTGAGAGGAAAATATTATTCCTTCACTGAAAAGTAATGTTAAAGTAGTGCTGAAGAACAGGGCGGATATTTTAACTACCAACCCATATTGAAAATGCATCAGCAGAGTTGTGAACATATAAATTCCACTAGATTCTAGTAGTAGGCGAGTCGACACACGACTTCTGATGGGAAAAAGATATATACGTGGATGTAGCCTATACTATTGTATCTCAATACAATTGTAGGAAAAAAAAGAAAGTGTAAGATGTCTCAAAATGCTAGTTGGTAGGAATGGTTTGTGTAAAACAAGTTGCTCTATTGGACAGCATAACCTAACGGTTAAGAGAAAGTGAGGCACGGGCTGTTAGTTCCAGTAGAAGATAAGATAGCTCTATTGACGGTGCAAACCGAACAAGTAGTGAATTTGGTTTTGATTTGGTTCGGTTTTTTAATGTGTGGCCTAAAATAATGGTGGACCAAAGGCACGACGTCCCTGGGCGCCTGTCTAGGCTCCGGCGCCCACACACGTTGAAGAATATATTGCTTTTGTGCCCTGTTAAAGGTTAAAAACATATAATGTCGGTGCAAAAAGTGACCAACACGTAAATATTTATAGTTTTGGCTTACGTTGTGATCGGATGTGGCCTAGCACTCAATGACACAGGTTTAATACTGGTTCAGACAACGTGCCCTATGTCCCATTTCAGACGGTCGATGACTTTATTCCTAAGCCCAGGTGCTCGAAGTTTGTAGTGGGGTTACAAACGAGTGGAAATAAGATGGGGGTGTTAGAGGTCCGGTCGGACTCTGGACTGAAGGGCCAAAGTGATGGGAGCTCCTACATGCGCTAAGTATTAGAACATATACTCTGTGCAGCTTTAGAGTTCTATAGCCGTGAAGTTGTTCGAGTGCTCAGAATGTCTAAAGCTAGCAGAGAAAGAGAGAGTCGGAATGCCCTCCTTTTGTTGGGAGAAAGCGCATCCCCTTTTATAGATGAAGGGGACAGCCTTACGAGTTCAAGAGAGAGAGTGCCCTAGTCTTGTTGCCCACGCCGTCGGGTACAAGACTGTTGACGCCTAGATGCATGTGGCAGGCTCCATCGTGTTCTTCTAGTATGGCAAATGTCGGTGCCTACCATACTGTAGGACAAATGTCGACGCCTACAACACTGTTTGTGTTCTGACATGTCTAGAAGGCTACAAAGTACCCTTCTGGCATGGCCTTACAGTACTGTCCTATAGGTGTGCAGGATATGGTTCTTGGTATTGTGCTTGATTTGAGCGCCTTACCTTATCTACTCCGCCCGATTTCTTGGGTCCTTACCGAGCGGGCTTCCCCGGGCAGTCGTTCCCAGTTGGCTTCGACCACGCCGGTCGGAGAAGAGTCATAAGCAGAGGTTTGGTGTATTCCCAGTCAAAAAAGTGGCTCAGAGTCGGAAGCGAGCATCGTCCTCTCCTTGTCTAGGCCTTTCGGTCAGAGAAGCGGGTCGCACTTCCACCCTATCGTTAGGTATCTAGGCCAGCCCAGGAGTTGCGCGTCGTTTGTAATGCCGTCTGTTGGGCTAAGCTTTTGCTAGGAAGCGAGCCCATTAGGGACCCTGGGTTTATGAACCTGACAGGAGCCCCTGAGCCCCCGGACAATTCGGGTAGAATCATCTGGGGGGTTTTTGTTTTGTCAGTGGGTGCGTGCGAGTGCACCCAGTGGGTGTAGCCCTCGAGCCCTCGAGTGATTCGGGTAGAATCGTCTGGGGGGTTTTTTGACTAGCCAGCGGGTGCATGTGAGCGCACCCAGTGGGTGTAGCCCTCGAGCCTACGTCCGACTAGTGAGTCGGTTGGAGGCTGAGTATCTTAGTACTCTTTCCTAGGGCCACAGACTCCTGTGTTTCTACCGTTTGGGGTGTTCGCCCGTGTTTGTCCCGCCCATGACCTGTGTGGTTAGTTGATTTCTTGAGTCGATCGGGCGACTTGAACCCATGAGCCCTTTTGGGTTCGATAGGGGTTGATCTAGTTCCGCGCATTACCCTATCCATGGTTTTCGCAATCGGAGGGGCTGGACTAAAGTCGCTTGCCTCGATGGCTCGAGTGACATGCTCGGTGAGCTCACTAACGGGCACGTTTGAGCGGAATTCAAGTCTATCGTTCGTAACAGGGTTGGCATAGCCCTCATGTGGCATTCTATCGCTCCTTAACCCTGCCTCCCGATAGATGCCCGAGTCATTCCGAAGATCAACTCAGGTGGCCCGCTGGCCTCCCCTTGATGGGGATTCTGTGGGCATGGCTTGAGGTTAGGATCAAACGAGAAAGTCAAAATGACCCTGTCTGCTTCTAAGCATATCGGGCGTGGGCCGCTGGGGCTCATCTGTGTTTTTCCCCTAGCTCTAGTTGACGCAAGGCGACCTCGGGCCCTTCACGAGCCGGCCTTTGAACCCCGATTGGTCATTGCTCATGTTGAATGAGGCAACTACCGCCTCATGACGCAACACGAAGCATTGTGATGCATTAATCTGCATATGCAATGCTTTGGATGTTTGGGATGAAATGAATGATTGTATGAATGAATGTGTGAATGCGTGTATGAGAAAGGATGAATGAATGATCATGCATCAGAAAATAAACAAAGATGGTTTGGTAAAGTTACCTTGATGACTCGAGTGACAAGTTTGAGGAGCTCTTTATCGGATATGTCCGAATGGGATCCGTGTCCGTTGTTCATGGCAGAGACGGCGTAGCTCGCATAGGGCATCCTACTGCTCCTTACCTATCTCTCGGTAGTCGCCTGAGCCTTCCGATCGACTCAAGAAGCCCATCGGTCTCTCCTTGATGGAGATCCCGTTGTTGGGCCCTTCCAAGCCCTGCCTAGGAAGGCAGAGGGTTGTTTGCATGCGGTTGTGCCTTATTTCCTATGCCTGGGTTGTGGTAGTGGTGGACCATGCCTAGGCCACATCTCGTTTAACTAGGCATCGTTTCATTGGGTAGGGCGCGCCCCATCGCATGCCTATCCGCATTAAATAGGGGAAGGGAGAGGGTTTTCGCCCCAATCTTTCACCTTTCTCCAACTGCTGCCTCTCCTCCTTAAATAGGGGAAGGGAGAGGGTTTTTGTCCCATTCCTTCGCCTATTCTCTAACTGCTGCCTCTCCTTCTTCCTTCTCGCTAAGTGTGTTCGTGTGCCACGGTGGTTCCTTAGAGAAAAAGGGTAAAGCGAGGGAGAGGAGAACTCATAGATCCGTTCATGAATCTAGAGCGCGATGTCGAACTAGAGGCCATCCAACATAGATGAGGCGGTGTTGGCCGCCTTCGCTGAGAAGGGGCTGCTTCTACCGAAGGAGGTGGTGCACTAGAGGGCTCATACGCCAGGGGAAGCTGTTCCATGACCTCAGACCGATGAGGTTGTCTCCTTCCTCGCCTTCCACGAGCACGGGCTAGGATATCCCGCACACTGGTTCTTGCATGGGCTCCTCAATGAGTGGGGCCTGGAGCTGTAGCACCTTAATCCAACTAGGATGCTACATGTTGCCGGCTTCATCACCGTCTGCGAGGCCTTGCTTAGGATGGAGCCACATGTGGACCTCTTCCGGTGGATTTTCACCGGGCGAGCCTTGTTGGAGGGGAAGCCACCTAGGACAGCGCTAGTTGGGGGCTTTGCATTGTAGAAGAAGCTAAGGCCGTCGGGCTCCTATCCCATGTACTCCCCCTGTGACTCCAATTGGGGGTGGGGGCATGGAAAGTGGTTCTACATCAGGAACCCGCGGAGGCGTTGTTCCTGCCGTTCACCAAAAGAAGGCTAGAGAGGTGGGAGAGCTGGTCATGGGGTCCCTCCAGACTGCAGAACAAGCTAGAGGTCATCTAGGCGGAGCTCCAAAAGCTAGTGCAGCATGGCTCAATGGGCTATGGGTGTTCCACACCTTCTTCCGCCGTTGAGTCGCCCCGTAGGCAGAGAGGAGGCGGCCGATGTGGAACTACTCCGACTCGACGGATCTTGACCATGTGTCGCTCTGGAGGAGTTGGCAAAAGATAAGGTCTAGTGCCGACTCGACCAGATGCTGCAGCTGAGGGATAAGGAGTCCCTCGAAGGAAAGCCTGGACCTCTCCACGCCACGAAGCTATCCACTCTGGTACACTCCCCTCTCCTTATTCCGTGACCTTTTTTCTCTTGCTCTTCTTTGTTTTGACTTTGAGTTGTCCGTTTCATAGAGACTCTCTGGTTACAAATCCCAGCCGCATCTTCCAAGGGGGCCGAAGGGCGTAGCTCAGCAAGCCTCTCTGAAAGAGGTGGCGGTTGCCAAAAAGAAGAAGAGAGCTGAGAAGGCCCAGAGGAGGCATGAGAAGGAGTAGGAGATCACCAGGTGGGTGCAGGCTAGCAAAAACTAGAGCGACATGGAGGGGGAGCTCGAGTCACAGGAGCCCATGGAGATGGGTGGTGACGCGAGCACCTCCGAGGATGACGGAGACCGAGGCGTCGTTACGACCTCAGTGGAGCGTCATGGGCCTATGGCCACGTTCGCCGGTGGTGGGTAGGATATAGAGAGGCATGTCGATGTTCCCACATCAAGGAAGTGTGTCATGAGGTCGGACATCGCCGTTGAGTGAGAGGCGAAGCGGGCGTGGGTGCCACGCCCTTTAGAGGCATCGTTGGCTTCGCCCCCCTGCTCCGAGCGTGGTGGAGCACGCCGGCCGGTTGGAGGAGCATGCCCATACCCCCCGCATCTTTGGGTTTGATGTGTGCACATGACCCACAATGAGGAGATGCCCCATCAGTTGCCCTAGTGGATGTGCCACGAGCCTTGGGTGACTCATGGGCCAATCGGGAATCGGATGGGTCAACTCATCCTTGGGTCGATGTGAGGGGGCACGGGTCACGACCCATGAGTGGTCCTCATCCAGTGGGCTTGTTGCCAGTGGGTTGGGGCTTTAGGGCCCTACCACTTTCGTCCAGGTATGCATCTTTATTCCTTTTTGATCTCACAGTTGAGTTCTTTGAGTGCAACTGCCCTATACTTTTTTATAGCGGGTAGGGACTGACGGGACTAGGCATCACCCCACCTCCCATGTGGGAGGAGTGGAGGCCTAGCCTACAGCGAGTCGCGATGAGCAGTGGGAAAGCCGACTGGCGGCGGTGCGACCTTCCCTTCTAGGGGTCACACCCTCCTGGCCGATCGTGAGTACAGCGGCGGCAGTGGCGTTGATCCCTATGGCGAGCACTTCCTTGAGGAGAGAGGACTATCGATGGAGTCTGACCTCGCCCAAACCAAGGTGAAGCTTAAGGAGGCCTTGGATTTGGTGTAGCTTATCCATTAGGCGGTCTCAATTGACCTATCATGCATTGCTGAGGTAAGCCTTCTGTGTTTGTCCTCAACTCCTTGGTCTTCCATTTACTGTGTTAGCGTGCTTGCTTCTCGCTTTACAGGAGTTAGAGGTGACATCGATCCACAAGTCCCATTTCTTTCAGGAGGAACATGATTAGATGGAGCAGGAAGCCATGATGTCGTAGCGGGTTGACAAGCTTGAGCGCTAGCTAGAGTCCGCCCATCGCGAGTCCTAGGACTGGGTGGCCGAGGCGACGGGAGCGTGGGCGGTGGAACTACTCGCGGTGGAACGGGCGACTGCTACCGAGCGTGGACTCGACACAGCGAAGGTCCACCAGGTGGAGACCGAGGTGGTGCTCCAAAAGTCCTTGGAGGCTCTAGAGATAGAGCGGAAAGCCTAGTCGGAGGCTGATCAAGAAGTGCTCTCGCTCCAGGGACAGGTGCTTGGGACGGAGGAGTCGAATGCTCAGCTGCTCAAGAAGGTGACCTAGTAAGAGGAGGGACTCTCCATCCTTGAGAACACCTACCTTGGTATGTACCTGTCTCACCTATGGTTGATACCTTGGTTTTTCCTTTGCTTTGCTTCTGAACTTGTCATCCTTTTTCCAAAACTGGGCGAAAAATATGGTTCTCTAGAGCAGGAGTAGGAGACAGCCAAGGTGGTGATCGGTCAGAGTACAGAGGCGCTAGACAAGTCCCTCGAAGAGTGATGTGCTCTCGAGGGGGAGCTCAACCAAATCACAATGTCGCCCAGGTGGTCGTCTCTGAGGTGTTCGGGTCGGCGCCGAGCACCAGCATGCCCGCTGTCTAGCTAGCAGAGGTCCCAAATGAGGTTTAGGTGCTCATCTCTAACAGGATGTTCTATGGGACATTAGGGGTGCTAATCTTAGTGGTGACACATCACCCGGACCTAGACTTTGCCGCCATCTACAGAGGGTACACCGACGGCTAGAGCGCTGATGCCATCCATGGCTCGGGGAGAGCTTGGTGCTATACGCACAGATGGTTGCCGAGCAAGTCTCCATGCAGTGGGTGATGGAGGCTCACTGTTTGAGCATGGCTAAAGGCGTGCGCCAAGAAGACATCATCCAGCCAGTGGATGTAGTGAAGACTGGGTCAGAAATGAGCATAGTCCTGCCTCCAAGCGAGCCGAACGTCATCCTGTCAGCAAGCGAGCAGCCCTTATCCTTGTCGACCACGTCATCAGCCGATGCCACTGGGCGACCATAATAGAATTTAGAGTAGTCACAGTTAGTAAATGTAAAGGATAAGTTCATGGGGGAGCCCCCATGTGAACAATTTTAAGTATTCATGAATACTTCAGTTTTGTTTTGTGATAGAATCACTTATAAGGGGAAGCATGTCCCATCCGTTCTTTGTTTTTACCCTAGCATAGCTTTGTTTTTATCCTTTCTTTTTTGCACCTGCCTGTTTGACCCATAGGCTGCAACCTTAAGAACCTAGGCATGGCCTGCAAGGCTCAGCTGCTTATAACCATAGGTCATGGTGGGGTGTGATCAGTCGGGAGTTTTAAAACAAAGTTATGTAGGGTAATTAAAAGAACAGACTACCCTTTCGTTCGGGTAAAAAGTATTTACTATATGATAGTAAAAAAGATAGGTGGTATTGCACCCTTGTAGAGCCCCCGAGCGACCCAGACCGAGAGTGCTTGGGCTAGGGTGCTTGTAGGAGCAAACATTTGAATGAAAGAAAGCGGTAAGGCCAAGTTTTTAGGGGAAGAAATGATATAACTATTCGATGTTCCAAGTGTTGGTGAGAACATTGCTGTTGTCGTCCTTTAGTCGGTAGGCACCCAGTCAGATCACCTTGGTCACCGTATAGGGACCTTCCTATGGTGGAGAGAGTTTATATTTCTCCTTGGTTGATTGAGTTCTTTGGAGTATGAGGTCTTCAACCTCGAGTATCCCCCCTCTGATTTTTCTTTCATGGTACCTGTGGAGAGTTTGCTGGTAGCAAGCAGAGCGGATGATGGTCGTCTCGTGAGCCTCCTTGAGTAGGTTGATCGCATCCTGCTGAGCCTCCATGGTTTGGTCATGGTCGAAGGCCTTCACTCTTGGGACGTTGTGGTCGAGGTCGGAGGGCAACACTGCTTTAGCTCCATAGGCTAGGAAGGGTGTGAACCCTGTGGATCGGTTTGGGGTCATTCTTAGGCTCCAGAGGATCACTGGGACCTCTACAACCCATCATTCGGCGTATTTACTGAGTTGGTCGAAGATGCGTGGCTTGAGTCCTTGGAGGACCATGCCATTGGCTCATTCAACCTGACTGTTAGTATGTGGATGTCTGACCGAGGCTCAATCGATCCTGATACCATATCCATCATAGAAGTATAGGAACTTCTTCCCAGTGAAGTTAGTTCCATGTTTAGTGTTGATGCAGTTAGGAACACCGAAATGGTATATGATGTCAAGGAAGAACTTGACTGCCTCTTCCGAGCGAATGTTGGTGATGGGCTTCGCCTCTATCCACTTGGTGAATTTGTCCACGGCTACGAGTAGGTGAGTGAAGCCGCCCGAGCCCTTTTTGAGGGGTCCGACCATGTCGAGGCCCCAGACCACGAACGGTCAGGTGACGGGGATGGTTTGAAGCTCCTGTGCCGGCAAATGAGTTTATCGAGCATATAACTGGCATCCCTCACACCTGGAGATGACCTCCTCTAAATCTCGTAGCACGGTGGGCTAGTAAAAACCTTGGCAAAAGGCTTTTTTGACCAGTGACCTTAGGGCCGCATGATGTCCACAGATTCCGGCATGGACCTCAAGGAGGAGCTATTTCCCTTGGTCGGTAGGAACGCACTTCATGAGTACTCCCGGTGGACTTTGCTTGTAAAGTTTGTTACCAAATATGACAAACATCTTGGCACATCGAGCGAGTCATCATGCTTCAGTCCTTTCTGGTAGGAGAATCTCCTCAAGGAGGTAGGCGAGTAGCGGTGCTCTCTAGTCAGTTTGATCAAGTGCTACCACAGCGACATCGGTGGGCAACGTCGCCATGGAGGCGCTGAGGCCGGAGCCCCCAAGCACTGGATTGGTGTCGGAGTGTGTCTGGATCGGACCTTCTAGGATGCGGGCAGATGGCTCATGAAGATCGTTGATGAAGACCCCATCTAGAGATGGAACCCGCCTAGCATCCAATTTTGCGAGAAAATCGACGGCATCATTATCCTTTTAGGGGACATGATGTAGTTCGATCCCCTAGAATTTGTCCTTGAGTTTGTGCACCTCCTAGTAGTATGCTGCTATGAGGTGGCTTTTGCAAGAGGACTCCTTCATGACTTGGTCGATGACCAACTCCGAGTCACCACGGATGTACAGCCGCGTAGCGTCGAGCTCGATGGTGATGCATAGTCCATTGATGAGGGCCTCATATTTTATGGCGTTGTTTGAGGCCAAACAGTGGAGACGGATCACATAGTAGAGCCTACTCCCATCTGGGGAGATCAGAACCACTCCAGCCCCCTAGCCGGGTGCTATCACTGACCTATCGAAGTACATTGTCTACTACTCATGGGTGACATCTAGGGTCAAGAGCTGGACCTCCGTCCATTCAGCAACAAAGTCTACGAGAGCCTGAGACTTAATAGTGGTGTGGGGGATATACCTAATGTCGTGGCCCATTAGTTCGAGTGCCCACTTGGAGATCCATCCCACGGCATCATGGTTGTGGATGATGTCTCCCAGCAGGAATGAAGTGACGACCATGACTTTATGCTAGGTGAAGTAGTGTAGGAGCTTCTAGGTCGCCATCCGTACAGTGTATAGAATTTTTGCACCTAGTTGTACTAAACCTTGGTGTTGGTGAGTACCTCACTGATGAAGTATATGAGTCACTAGACCTTAAGGTGGTGTCCTGGCTCCTCCCTTTTGACGACTAGGGCAGCACTCACCATGTGGTTGCTTGCCATGACATACTGGAGGAGGGGTTCTCCCTATTCGGGAGCGATGAGGATTGAGGCCGATGTCAATGACACTTTGAGGCTCTCTAAAGCCTATTGTGCTTCCTTTGTCCAGATGAATGTGTCCATCTTTTTGAGAAGCTTGTAGAGAGGCATCCCTCGCTCGCCTAGCCAGGAGATGAACCGACTCAGGGTAGCCTAACAGCTGATGATCCTTTGTATGCTCTTAACATTGCGTATAGGGCCCATGTTGGAGATGGCCATGATTTTTTGGGGTTGTCCTCGATGCCACATTCGTACATGATGTATCTAAGCAGCTTCCCCTTTAGAACCCCAAAAACATATTTTTTGAGATTCAATTTGATGTTGAACCTTCAGAGGTTTGTGAACATTGCGGCCAAGTTCACGATCAGGTCACAAACTTGAGCCGTTTTAACCACTATGTCATCAACATAGACGGCGATTGTTGGTTTTGGCCACTTGACTTGGTCAGGCTGATCGAGCGGGTTGATCTGGTCGGTGAAGCATTGCTTCATGCACCGTTGATAGGTGGCGCCAGTGTTCTTCAGACTAAAAGGACTCTTTCATCGTGATCTGGTGGTAGCCTGAGTAGGCATCCAGAAAGGAGAGGATTTCGCATCCTAAGGTGGAGTCGACTACCTGGTCTATGTGTGGTAAAGGAAAATGGTCCTTCAGACATGCCTTGTTGAGGCCAGTATAATCAACGCATATTCTCCATTTCCTGGTCTTCTTTTTAATAAGAACAAGATTGGCTAGCCAGTCGGAGTGATATACCTCCTTGATGAATTTGGCTACCAGGACTTTGGCGACCTCCTTGCCTATGGCCCTACACCTCTTATCATCAAAGCAACGCCGGCATTGCTTGGTGGGCTTTGAGCCCGGGACGAGGCATAATGTGTGCTCAGTGACTTCCCGTGGTATGCCTGGCATGTCAGAAGGTTTCCATGTAAAGACATCGTGATTGGCACATAGAAAGTTGGCAAGCTCGCATTCCTATTTGGCCGAGAGTTGGGTCCCGATTTGCACCATCTTGGTTGGGTCGGTGGGGTCGATCCCCACCACCTTAGTTTCCTCGAGTGGGGGGAAGACAATCGAGGAGGTTGGCTTGTTATAGTCTAGGGCTACTAGGGTCGATGATTCTCTGAGTCGAGGGAGCTCGGCTGAGTTGATGACGGTAGTGGCGAGCTCATAATGCTCACGGTCACATGTGTAGGCATGAAAAAGGTTCTACCCACTATGATGATGTCGTTTGGTCCTGGCATCTTCAACTTGAAGTAGGTGTAGTTGGGGATTGCCATGAACTTAGAGTAGCATATGTAACACCCCGGTGTTACGATTTAGCTTAGCACCTTGACTAAGGCCTAAGAAAAATTATCGAGATGATTTTTTGGATTTTAAGAATTTAAAAATCTAGCTTTTCGTGTCAACAGTAAAAATCAGAAAGTATAGTTTAAAGCGTTGTTTGTGGCAAATTGTTTTGAGTAAAATAACCATATAACGCTTTAATATTTTGTTTCATTTCCTAGTAAGAATATGAACTACCGTGTCTGATGTTTTTAGGTGAGTGGCAGTCGCACCGAGCATTTAGGCTGTAGCACGTCCTTGTTCTTTTCCCGCTGCTTCTCATGCGCCTGCTTTTTCAATGACTCCCGTTGTCTCTTTGTCTGTCTTGCGGTCTTGTCTTGCATCCCTTGCTACTCAACGTGTCCACCTCACCCTGTCATGGCATCATCATGTTGCCTGCTACTGGGCTGCCGCACGCCCATCAGCCAGGTATTAAATTAGGCAGTTCTGCCACAGGTGGTATCAGAGCGTAAATGAGGAAATAAGGCTTCAAAAACCTTTTCTAAGCTAAAATTTGACAATCCATTCTTGCAAAAAGTTAGGACATTTGTATGCGAAGTTATATAAGTAGCCCTATTACTATGGTTATGTATCCAGGATAGATGGCACTCTACTGACTTAGGTAGACTTAATCAATTTTTCTGTAGGTACACTGACTCGAGCATAGTCCGATAGTATCGACTAGTTACAAGGAGAGAACGATATGCCAAAATTTTGAGAACGGTTGCCCTATATGTGGCAACAGTGGAAGGACGTATAGGATGTGCATTCATGCATATCCTGCCTGTGCATTGTAGTACTCATATTACTTGTAGCTACGCCATTCATAGGTGTCACGCGTGTCGTATTGTGCATGACTGACTCGTCCTGTTCTAGAGTTAGGCCTGAACTATGGCTTCGTGCTCCGTGTTCGCCCGTGGTTCACGCCGGTCGTGACCCACGTCTCCCCATACCCCTTTTCTGCGCTCTTGTTGGACCCTTACCTTGCAGTCGTACTAGTCAGTAATGGCATCGCACGTCGCTCGCCTCGAACACGCGGAATTTGGTCAATTCATCATAGTGATCCCATGTGGAAACCCTAGTGAACTGTGTCAGGACCACTAAATGCTCCGCCTTTATAAGTAGAGCCTAGCTTAGCCATTGGTACCACCACTCGGTGCACTTTAGCTCACTTAGCTTTTCCTTGAGCTAGCTTTTCGCTTTGCCTTCCTTGCAACCACCGCCAGAGATGGCAGGAGCCTAGGTCAGTATCTACTACCTAAACATTGAGGGTTTTCCTAGAATCCTGCATGACACCCTGCAAAAGCTTAGAGTCAAGGATCGCCCCGAGTATGAGGGCCATGAGTATGAGGAGCATGGCATCGAGCGGTGTGAGGTTACCGTCTACATCGGGAAGAGTGAAGAGTTCCCCGACCTCACTGAAGCCTGGAGTGTGACCACCACCGGGTTTAGCTTCACCGACACCTACCAGGTTGTGGTCCGCAAAGCCTTGTGGTACCTCTACCAGATCTATGAGGAGCCCATTGCCCATACCCCCATGTGGTTCTTTCCACCATTGGATAGGAACCGACGAGCATGGAGGGCTCGCATGGAGGCTTTGCAAGGGCAGGATGCGCATGAGGACAGTCCCACCGTGGTGCACTTGACCACGTACCTACTCGCTCTAGATGAGCAGTACAACCGTCAAGCCTTGGAACTGGGGGCGTGCCTTCGGTGCGCTGAGGAAGCCAAGGTCTTCAACCGGATGCTCTAGGTGTAGCTCGCTGAAGTGCATGCCAGCGCTGCAACTGCTGAAAGCCAGGAGGCTGCCATGGAGGAAACCTTAAAGGAGGCTGAAGATCGGCATGTCCATCAGCTGGGTGAGGCCTATTTGTTCACTAGGGCCAAGCAAGGGACACTGGTTATTGATAGGTAGGATGCCCTAATCTTGGAGGGGATCCCTATCCACCCACCTGAAAGAAGGAGAACCGGTGATGCAGAATCGCCAGCACCTCCACCGTTGGAAGTGTTAGAAGTAGAGCCCTTGAGTCCTCTCACTCAGCCATTGCCACAAGAAGATATAGAGTAGTTGTCTTGGGATGCTGTATCCATAGTAGTAGTGTAGTTCATCGCTGTCCCCCGTATGGTACTTTTGCCGTTGTTGTCATCCATAGTTGTTGAGATCGTCCGACCATAGGTGAATGTTGTGTCATGAATGGGAGCCTAAATGCCTATGTGATGTACCCGTATCAGATCATTGGAACATGCATTTTGTTATTTTGTTGTGTTTATTGCGTTTATCTACCTTAAATGTGTTAGATGTGCTTAAGTTTTCTAGGGTGATATTAAGCGGGTTATAAGAGAAGTTGCCATTCAGATACTAGCAGATCAGCCATGATTGGATAATATAGGACACTGTATCGACTAATTATAGATGTCCCAGCAGAACACTTGAATCTCTTTAAAACAAATCCATCATTGGATTTGAATTCCTTGTCCCTTATTGTGGAGGGAACCTTTGTTGTTTAAATTTTTTTCCTTGCAATACTCTCCTTACTCTATGGTCTATGACCCTACCGCCTTCATGGTGTGTAAGTTGGTAATAGTTGCCTGGTTAAAAGCTTATGGTGCCATGATGAAACTGGGGGCTCTCTGTGGAACAGCTGCCACATGTGACACTGCTCGGCATGCGCTGGTATCGAGGTTGTTGACCAAGTACATGTACCAAGTTACACCGTCATACCACTTTTGCTATAAATTTTCTCCTTGGAAATGTTCAGGTGTTCAAATGGAAAATCCATAATGGTGATGTAGAAGCGTTCTTTCAAGGTAAACAAGAGGTGGTTTTGGAGGAAGAAAGTATGACATGGTCTCAGTCTACTTGAAAGCCGGATGTGGTCGAAAAAAAGAAGAGTAGTAAGGAAAGTTAGCAGCAGATAGTCGAGAGTAATTAAAAAGTCTAAGTGGACGTCTTATCCCAAGCCCTATGCTTAGTTGACCACACTATGCATGCTAGGTCATTTCGCTACGTGCCCTGCAAACGCCGCCTATGTCAGGATCTGTAGCATCCTATTTTCGTGTGGCCACGACATCATGCAGTGCTCGCCGTCTTTGTGCACTGTGCGCTTCTCCTTTTCCCAGCATCCGGTCGGCTCTCGACTCTCACGCCTCGTCCCTCATACTAGACCCCCTTCCCTCTCCTTTCCTTCTTCTTTTGGTGACACGACTGCCCGCATGCCTGCCTCGTCGAGCGGACCCCCTCTCTTCTCCTTTATTTCCCCCTCCGCTGCTCGCATAGGAAGCGCACCATGTTTTCGATCTTATCTCCACATCATAAACCGCCTGTGTATCCCATCCCCACCACACCCACCTCTAGTGTGTTGCTCCCTACCTCCATTCTCCTCTATAAAATCCCCTTAGACCTTGCTCTCCTTCTTCATCCCATTCCCTCGCATTCGGAGTAGAGCTACAAGATCCAATCATCACTCGTGGAGTTAGGCTCGTCAGTCTAAGGTGATGGCGTAATCTGAGGAGGAGAAAGGATTTTGTTCTTCAAAGAAGTTCAAGTTCTCTTTAGTTAGTTGGTCTTAGGGGTCCCGATGTTTGAGTTCTGGGAGTCCTATTTCTAGACCATATGGTGCTATGCCATGTTTTGGATAATCATCTTCTTGTTATTTCTCCATTGTCCTTATCTACCTCGACTTCTGGAGTACGTCTCAGTTGTACCAAGTTGCTCTTAACCATGTATCCCTAGATCTCCATGTGGTTTAGTATTTGAAGTTGTGTAATCTTTCGTGTAATCCCTGATCTACGGAATGTAATCGTGTTTCCCCTTTTCTGGTTCCAGTTTCGAATCTTGGGACGAGATTCTTTTTAAGGGGGGTTGGTTGTAACACCCCGGTGTTACGATTTCGCTTAGCACCTTGACTAAGGCCTAAGAAAAATTATCAAGACGATTTTTTGGATTTTAAGAATTTAAAAATCTAGCTTTTCGCGTCAACAGTAAAAATCAGAAAGTATAGTTTGAAGCGTTGTTTGTGGCAAATTGTTTTGAGTAAAATAATCATATAATGCTTTAATATTTTGTTTCATTTCCTGGTACGAATATGAACTACCATGTCCGATGTTTTTAGGTGAGCGGCAGTCACACCGAGCATTTAGGCTACAGCACGTCCTTGTTCTTTTCCCGCTGTTTCTCACGCGCCTGCTTTTTCAATGACTCCCGTTGTCTCTTTGTCTGTCTTGCGGTCTTGTCTTGTGTCCCTTGCTACTCGACGTGTCCACCTCGCCCTATCACGGTGTCGTCGCGTTGCCTGCCGCTGGGCCACCGTGCGCCCATCAGCCTAGGCCACCGCTGGCCCGCCACTGGGCCAGGCCGAACGGGCCACTGGGTCGCCTGATGTCTGTTGGCCCTTTAGTTCTAAGCGATTGCTAATTTAGTCTCAGGAATAAAATTGTAAAATCAATATAAAATAGTATAGGGATCCAAAAATAGTGAAACTAATTTTGTTAGTTTTCTAAAATTATGCTCTATTTGTTAGTATATTTTGTTCACAAAGTTTGGCAATATTTTTGGGAGCTATATAAGTATTTTAAAATGCTTAATATTGTTAAAAGATGAACTTGTAGGAATTTCTGGGATAAATCAGTAATAGTGTTGACTATAAAAATTTGACAATAAACTACTAATATTATTATCTACTCACTGTAATTTTTATAGCTCAATAATAATTAGTTTGCTAGGTAGATAATGATGCTCTATTTCGAATAACGATTAAATCGATGGAATAAAATAAAGAAACAACTTGGGTTTATATAACTAAAATAATTGTTGGGAAATAACGTCTTATCCGACAACGTGTATATGTAGCCTAAGTATGGTCATCATTAGAACTAGTCCGTTAGCTCGAGAGGCGTATGTCGTATGTTATGAGTCACGATTGCAGTTGATTAATTATGTCTTTGCATTACATCGCATGCATATCATATAGGTACGATGATGGATCAACGGATCGATCAAAGGATGATTGTGAATCCGAAAATGGTGTAAGGGTATTCTCTCTAGGAGATGATGTAGTGGGCTTCTATCCAGTGGATGGTGGATAATTTGAAGACGCAGACACTAACTTTTTAATATACCTTACCCAGGCAAGCCCCGGTGCATAACCCCTACTTTTCTGCAGTTTAAATTATAATTGTGCATTAAGTTTTAAGGAGTTGAATGAAACCCACTTGCATATATATATCTTTATCCTATGAGTCTTACTACAGGATCATGTAGATTGCTATGCTATAGGACTCCGATAGAAGTCGAGTGATTGCCTATCACTCACGAGAGATAGGAAATATATTACTGAATGATTATCACTTGGAAAATATAAATGGTGGAAAGGAAAATGGTGACCGGGTAGGGATATAGTTTGGGTATTGGTGGGTGTAAGAAGTTGTGTCGCCGTGAACGTGGGGCATGGCTTGGTTATACTGCTTTCCCTGTCTGTGTCGATTAAGGACCGATCGTTGCATATGACTCTAGGTAGGTCACAGACTTATTATCCTGAGCACATACTTGTGTATGGGCGCTTGGAAGACTTGTTGCTCTCTTGTCATGGATCTAGCTCTTTCCAGACCGACTGTTATGGTTTTATTTTGGTGGAGGAGGTCCTTACACCGCACTGAGTCTGGGACTCAGGGGCGGGGGCTTGGAGTCCCAGTTTGGACAGGGACCTAGACACCCAAGACAGGAGGGTGATGGGTTGGTTCTGCTTGTGCCTGGGTACAAGCGGGGGCGTGTGTTTTTTGGGTACCTAGCTAGGGGCATTGATTCATGAATCACCGAGCTATTCGGTACAGCTTGTCTACGGTTTAGCATCGTAGTAAGAACGGAAGATAAAAGATGGAAGATGGAAAAAGAAAATCTGATTGCTTACCACCTGCTTGAAAGTAGCACAGGTGCTTACATAGAATGGTTAGTTAATGAACCAAGGTGGCTTTTAATAAAAACCGAATATAAGGACGCACGCTTAGTAATGCTTCCTACAAATACAATGAACCCACAAGCCAGATAGCCTTGCATATCCTTAGAGTATTTTCTTTTCTCCTGTCGGGTAAGTCTTGCTGAGTACAATTGAGTACTCAGGGTTTTATTCCTCCTGTTGCAGGTGACAGGTGGATGCTAAAGCTAACTCTTGTGTGTGTATTCCTCCTGGTGGGCTCAGCGAGGATTCTTTTACGCTGTGATCGTAGTTGTTATTTATAACTCTCACCAAATACTTTTATAAATGAAAGTTTCATAATCTGTTGCCGTAGTCTATATATCAATACTTCATCATGTCATTAATAGATGTTTATTTCCGCTGTAACTCTGTTCACATGTTTCTATTCCACTGTTCAATTAAATTATTTATAACTCTGATAATATGATTTCATTCCGTTGTTATATTAATAGATATTATACTCTGATGTTGTATTAAAAGTGATGTAAGAAATGATTACGAATGATGTAAGCTTTATTCTCTTATTTATGACCCTGATGGCAAAAATGTGGATTTTCAGATTCTCCCCTAGGGTGTGCCCGATAGAACCGAGTAAATTAGTGTTCTCCCTCGAGTGCTTAGTGTCTAATAGAAGACAAGCACTCCTATGAGGCATTAAATTAGGTGGTTCTACCACAGCATAGCCGCCCTAATATGGTGTGGTAGGACCCTAGGAAGTCCACCACCTCGAAGGTGAGGACCTCTGAGCGGAAGTTGGCTCGATCGCCAAACGTGACGGGCAGGTTGATCTACCCAAGCGGGTATGCTTGCATTCCTGAGATCATGTCATGGAAGGAAGAGCTCACTGGGTGGAGCTCCAACCGAGGGATGCGCATGGCGTCGAGGGTGTCGACGTAGAGGATGTTGAGGCCACCATGTCCGTCCATCAGCACCTTGGTGAGGTGCTTCTTGCGGACAATAGGGTTGACGATGAGCGGGTAGCGACCCATTCTGGCGATGTGGGAAGGATGGTCCCTCTGATCAAAGGTGATCGGGGATTCTAACCAGCTAAGGAAGGAGGGGACAACCATTTCGGCGATGCATGCCTCTCTTTAGCGCACTTTGTGCTAGCGCTTGGAGTAGATGGCATTAGATCCCCTGAAGATCATGAGGCATTCCTCGAGATTGGGAAAGCCATCCCCATCCTTGCCCACCACGTCTTCTTTCTTGGTCGTTGCCTCCTTGCCCTTTCCTTCTTTTGGTCTGCCGGCCTATCGCAGAAAGCGCTTGAGGAGTTCGCAGTCCTTATAGAGATGCTTGATGGGGTAGGCGTGGTTGGTGCATGGACTCTCCATGAGCTTGTCGAAGTGGTCAGGCTGGCCCTGCTAGGGCTGCTTGCCCGCACGATCGGCCGTGGTGACCAAAGCGGAGTTGGCCGATCGGCATCGATCCCTCTTTTTTTGCCCCTTTGTATGGAGGGGTCCTCGTCTTGGTTCTCGCGCTTGGCCTTGCCCTTGTCCCAGCCTCCACTAAAGACCGCTTCGACCGCCTCCTCGCCGGAGGCATAGTTCGTGGTGACATCGAGCGGGTCGCGGGTGGTATGGGGCTTTAGGCAGCTGAGCTTGTGGATCAGGGACTCAGGTTGTCCTGGAGAGAAACACGCTGATGACGTCCACGTCAACGACATTAGGAAGGGAGTTGCATTGTTTTGAGAACCTACGGATGTAATCATGTAGGGACTCGTTGGCTCCTACTGGTAGCTCTTGAGGTCCCAGGAATTCCTAGGGTAGACATATGTCCCCTGGAAATTCCCGATGAAGATCCTCTTGAGATCCGTCCAGTCACAAATGCTATCAGGTGGGAGGAATTCGAGCCATGCTCGAACATGCTCCCCCACATAGATGGGGGGCATTGAATGATGAAGTGGTCATCATCCACTCCTCTGGCTCGGTAGGCAAGCTAAAAGTCTTCGAGCCATATACCAGGATTCATTTCCCCAGTGTATTTGGCGATGTTTGTAGGTGGTCAGAAACGTTGTGGGAACGGCGCTCTCTGGATGCGAGGACCAATAGCTCGTGGTCCTAGGCCGTTTGGCCTAGGACTCCGGTCGTTCGGCCAGTGACCATGCCTAGGGTGTGTTTCCCCGCTCCCCTCGATGGTTCGGCCGTGGCCCGTGTCACCTGCTCTCATCACCCCATGATGGACGTCATCATCACATCGGGCTTGATGCTGATTGTTGATGACGTTGCGAGCATCTTGGTTTGGCCCAAGGCGTTCACGCACAGGTAGTCGGTGTGGAGAGGGCGTCGGGTCAAGCCATGGTGTAGCTGCAGCCTCCTGTTCTGTGCCCGGTGACTATAGTGGTGAGCGAATGGAGTGGTTCGATTGGTGCGCCCCCATTCCCCTGGTGGGGAGAGACACCACGAGTCGGTGTCGCGACGCGGAGCTCTCTACCTATGGAATGGTGAC
The DNA here is from genome assembly GCF_019320115.1 of Miscanthus floridulus. Lineage (NCBI taxonomy): Eukaryota > Viridiplantae > Streptophyta > Magnoliopsida > Poales > Poaceae > Miscanthus > Miscanthus floridulus. Next base: position 85,890,984 of record NC_089587.1, read on the forward strand.
GGTTTCCACCGGTGCCCGGAGGTTCTGGTGGACCGCCTGCTCCTAGGGGTCAACAGGTTCTAGAAGGCCACGTAGAAGCATCGCGCGCAACGGTGATGTTCTGGCCAGCCCGAGCGAACTGTGGGGGATCGTTCCCCCCATCCATAATGTTGCGCTGGACCTAGTGGGCATGACCTCGGGCGTCGCTCGCCGTGTTACACGTGCGTGGCATAGCATGTTGTGCCGAGCGCACCGGTGCAGGTGGCGGTTGGCTCTGCCGCCTTTGTCGTAGCTCCTCACCATGCTCCCGCGCACACGCGAGGGCCTCCATACGAGGGTCCAGAGGGGTGTGAGTCTATAAGGACTCTACTACCACCGGTGGCTATCCTGAAGCGTCTGCCATAGCGCACTCTCAGGACAAAGGGTGGCTAGGTGCCACGACATCGCCGATGCTGGAGCCGTCACTTTTAACCTCGTCATCCACGAGGTCATAGAAAGAGGTGGGAGCGTAGCCCGCCATCCCCATGAATTCGGATGTGAGAGGGGGCAGCGTCAGCATCTTTTGGAGCCCCCACACGTACGCATCCACGGGGGATGCGAGGCCATAGGGGAATAGGTCGCATGGCGATCGCGGTGGGGACAACAGGGTCCCTCCAGAGAGTTGGCGGAAGATATTAAATAGCGAGTAAAGAACAATATGTATGTTACTCATAGTGGGGTTTGAGCCCAGCGTGGGCTCGAAGCGAAGCGCAGGCGTCTCGTCGTTGAGGTCACCAGGTGGCCCAGAGCCGATGGAGGGTGCTCCTCCTCTGGTGGCACCAGGACAAGTGCATCCTCACGAAGGCGAAGCACGCCGAGCTGGTCGGCGACAAAGTCCAGGCTTTCAAAGAGGAAGGTCTAGGACATCTCGATGATGGGTGGAACCCACATCCCAACAGGTGGGAGTGTGGGAAACTCCAACTAGCTGAAGCGAGTCGTATCGCTTGAGGCCGTCATGACGAAGATGGCAGAAAGGTGAGCCATCCGATGACCAAAAGCGTGAACGTACAGCATCCTCCCCATGGATGGCGCCAACTGTCGGTGCGAAAAGTGATCAACATGTAAATATTTGTAGTTTTGTTATACGTTTGATCGGATGTGGCCTAGCACTCAATGACATAGGGTTTATACTGGTTCAGACAACGTGCCCTACGTCCAGTTTCAGTCGGTCGGTGACTTTATTCCTAAGCGTAGGTGCTCGAAGTTTGCAGTGGGGTTACAAACGAGTGGGAATAAGATGGGGGTGTTAGAGGTCCGATTGGACTCTAGACTGAAGGGCCAAGAGTGATGGGAGCTCCTATGTGCGCTAAGTATTAGAACATATGCTCTATGTAGCTTTAGAGTTCTAGAGCCATGGAGCTGTTCGAATGCTCAGAATGTCTAAAGCTAGCAGAGAGAGAGTCGGAATGCTCCCCTTTTGTTGGGAGAGAGCGCATCCCCTTTTATGGATGAAGGGGACGACCTTACAAGTTCAAGAGAGAGTGTGTGTGTGCCCTAGTCTTGTTGCCCACGCCATTGGGTACAAGACAGTTTATCAGCGCCCACAATACTGCTGACGCCCAGATGCATATGGCAGGCTCCATCGTGTTCTTCTGGTATGGTAAATGTCGGCGCCTACCATACTGTAGTACGAATGTCGGCGCCTACAACATTGTTTGTGTTCTGACATGTCTAGAAGGCTGCAAAGTACCCTTCTGGCATGGCCTGACAGTACTGTCCTGTAGGTGTGCAGGGTACGGTTCTCGATATTGCGGTTGACTTGAGCGCCTTACCTTATCTGCTCCACCTGATTTTTTGTGTCCTCACCGAACGAGCGTCCCCGGTCGATCGTTCCCAGTCGGCTCCGACCGCGTTGGTCGGAGAAGAGTCGTAAGCAGATGTTCGGTGTATTCCCGGTCGGAGAAATGGGTCGAAGTACGAAGCGAGCGTTGTCCCCTCCTTGTCCAGGCCTTCCAATCGGAGAAGCGGGTTTGAGTCGGAAGCGAGCGTCGTTCCCTCCTTGTCCAGGCCTTCCGGTCAGAGAAGCGGGTCGCTCTTCCGGTCTGTCGTTAGGTATCTGGGCCGGTCCAGGAGTTACGCGCCGTTTGTAATGCCGTCTGCTGGACCGAGCTTTTACTGACAAGCGGGCCCATTAGGGACCCCGAGTTTACGAACCCGACACATAATCTCATAGGCGCCTTTAGCTTTGTCAGGGATCCATTCAAGTACCGAGTCCACTAGTGGCCTGAAATGAGACTCGCGAAATCACATTATTCTTTTTCACATGGCTAGGTCTAGGTTTTTTTACTTCACCACATGCAGCTTCATCCAGATTCATACCCACATGAAATTTGATTTTTGATTCGACACTGAAGTGTGTTTGGATGGTTTGTTGCATGGTTATGAGAGAGATGGCATTTGCTCTAGTGGCTGTCCACAAGTTATCGCTACCGTGTTTTAGAAGAGAAAGGACAACATTAGCCGTGCAGCAATGCTCAGAATACCAGTCGATCAGTTATTCAGCCTGTTTGCTGGTTGGTTTCTAGGCTGATAAGTCCGGCTGGTGCTGGTTTGTTGTGAGACGAAAATACTGTACCATGGCGGATAAGCCCCGGCTAAAATCTACAAGCGAACAGGTTATTTGATACAGTGTTTTGTACGAGGATGGAGATTTAAGAAAAATGAAAAAAAAAATGTATAGACATCGGACAAGGCTACTAAGTGCCTGCTAGATCAAGTCATCTAGCTATAAGTATAAACAAATAAAAACACAAGAAAGGATTCTCTAAATTAAAAAAAACGTCTAAAAAACAAATACTAGATGTTTAAGTGAAGGACCACGGAGATGTTCTTTATTTTACTTTTCATTCACGATTTGACTAAAATGTTTGTTTAAATGCTTATCAAAAAGTACTTTGAACTCGTCATATATATATTTGGCTTATTATACAGGTATTCAAATAAAAGACAAACATCTGTAAAGTTAAAATCACCGAGTATCGTGAAATAGAGGTTGGTGGTATAGTATGACTATAGAGTAGAATAGAAGTGGATAGAGTCAGTCAACTATCATTGCATGGCACATGGACGTCAAACCTTAAATATCTCGAAGATATGAACCCGTTTTAGAAGAGTATATATATACCAGACGAGACGACCCCACAGCTCTAAATCACTACCTTGGATATCAACTTCCGGACAGATCCACATTTGATTCCTGCCTTACTTTGGCACAGCTCCACAGAGTGTAATTGGTGCATACTCTAGCTATGACTGTGTTTAGTCGTAGGAATTTGGATTTTGGAGTTACTATAGTACATTTGTTTTTATTTGGCAAATAGTGTTCAAACATGGACTAATTAGGCTCAAAACGTTCGTCTCGCAATTTCCCACCAAACTGTGCAATTAGTTTTTCTTTTCATCTACATTTAATGCTCCATGCACGGGCCGCAAACATTCGATGTGACAGGTACCGTAGCAACTTTTTGTAAGTTGGGGTGGAACTGAACAAGGGCTATGTATGTATGGACGTAATTGCGTAAGGTCCCATCCAAATCTACAATTTAATTCCTTAGTTGCCAGCAAGCACTAACCTCTCGATCTTTGATGCTGCTTCTGTTGACACCTTGGTTCGTAGTTGTAGCTCAATTCTGTGGTTTGCTATCAGCCGATTGCCGATCACGACTTCCGCATGCTTGATTAGAACGCCAATCCCAATCCAACAGCAAGTGCACAGCAGCACTGGCCGTTTCGCCTCCGGTAGCCACCGCCTGCCGTCGTGCGCGGGCCGCGGTTCCTCTCGCGGTTTCCTGGGGCAGTTTCTCACTTTCATTCTCTGCTCTCTCTCTCTCTCTCTCTCTCCCTGCACTGCACCGCGCGCACCACCACCGGCAAGGCAAACGCGACACGGGGCCACAAGTGACAAGACCACCACACGCACACGCGAGACGGCCTGCGCGCACCGGGCCGCCGCAGCAGGCAGGCGGCGCGTTGGGTCAGGTGGACCGTGGAGGAAAGAGCTGAGCGAGCGCGGCGCCGAATGAGAACTGCCGCGGAGACGCGCTTGGGCCCGTGGCCGGGGCGGGGAGCATGAGCGTCAGCGTCAGCGTCAGCCAGAAGCAGCAGACCACGCTAGGGCTGCGCGGCGTGCACAGCGTGCAGGCCAGGCGGGGATCATTGGCGCTGCCGGGCACTTGTGGCGAGGCGAGTAAACAAAACTGAAGCGAAACTCATCCGGTTCAGTGGCATGTGTTTGGTTGCCTTCGCGTGCCCTGCCTGCGTTCCATTTCCATCCATCCGGCCATCCCCACCGAAGGGCCGCCCTGGAACACGGCTGTGGCTAGGAGCACACGCGGTTTTGCGCCAAGTCGGTGTGCACCGCCCGCTGACCTGTGGGCCCCGCCTGTTTTGGAGAAATTTAACCCTTCTCTTTCCTATATTGGCACACGAAGGCAGTATAAGCTTTGTTTACATGGAGCCCTGGTATGGGGTTCTACTAGCCAAGGCAAGGTGTATCTAACACTCGAGGCGGTCAAAACTAGACGGTTAAGATTGATATTTGTCAGGATCAAACAAGATTTTCAAACATGTATCCAAACAACCCCTATGTACATAGAGTCATTCCCTACGGGTGAGGCATGTTGGGATCTGAGAGTGTTTTCCTTTTTTTTAATAATCATTGCTAATGGTTTGAAACTACGAAATACGCAACGGCAGGTAAATAAAGCCACCTATAGATCTCGGATGCCCAACATTCAGGTTAAAGGTCTCATGCATAACAATATGGTTTGCGGCTAAAAACATAATGAACTCTTCTCAGCATTTACTAAGCTTGAGCTTCCGCGTTTCATGGCTGATGACAGAGAACATGGTATGACGTGTTCAATAAACGACAAAGTAGTTGTTCGAGAATCTAATTAAGTTGGACGCCAGTGCCGTTTCGAATAGAAACCCCTCCTGCAACTGTAGGGAGTAAGAGCTGTGCCGTTCCAACTAGGACCACCCATGGTGGAGGGAGGGTCCAATAGGCTCTATATATGCTTGTTTGGTAAGAGACAATAGATTTTAAAGGATGTAACGTATTCTATAATGCTGGCACTGTAACGGTAAGCATCGCCGACATGGTAACACTTGTCGTCCATTGATAAACATGATAACAATGTGATTTGCTGCTAAAAACATAATGAACTCTTCTCAGCATTCAATGAGCTTGAGCTTCCGCGTTTTATGGCAAACGACAGAGAACATGGCACGGCGTGTTCAATAAACGACAAAGTAGCAGCTTGAGGATATAATTAAGTTGGACGCCGGTGCCGTTTCGAATAGAAACCCCTTCTACAGGGAGTAAGAGCTGTGCCGTCCCAACTACGAGGGAGGGTCCAATAGGCTCTACGTATGCTTGTTTGGTAAGCGACAATACATTTTAAAGGATGTAACGTATTCTATACCATTGGCACTATAACGATAAACATCACCGATATGGTAACACTGGTCATCCATCAACTAACACGATAACGCGGAGAGTCCACCATGCTCGGATCCCTCGAACTAAAACCCTCCTCTGATTCAAGACAACTCAAGCGAGGGCACAGTTCATCCCCTGTTACAGATCACGTAGGGGGTGGGGCGTGTGGGGGGGCAAAAATCTCCAGAGATCACAGGGCATTCATGAACCATGATTCATCACAGAGCGCGTGAGGGAGGCCCCACCTGTCAGAGACACGCCAGGCGGCCACGGGGGGCGTTTCTCCACGGCGTCCTGGTACGGCAAGCGTTTCTGCCGGCCCGGGCTGCTTGATGACGAAGGGAAAAAAAATGCGCCGCAGACAGAATCCCAATGCCCAGCTCCGTCTCCGTCTCCGTTTCCATCTCCATCTCCTCCACCTCACGGCCCCCCTTGTGCTGTGCGGAACCCTCCTCCGGCCTCGTCCCCTTTTAAACCTTGCGATTCTCTCTCGCCTTTGATTTGATTCGTCGAGAAGACAATCTCTGCGCCGCGCATAAACAACGCGAGAGGAGCCGTCGCCCTGTTCCCGTCTCCTTCCTCCACCCACCCACCCACCAGGGCCACCATAAACCCCGAGAAAACCCCCCGCACGCGCGGCGCGAGGCGGCCATGGCGCAGGCGCAGCCGGCCGGCAAGGGCCGGGAGCGGCGGGTGTCCATCGAGGAGGTGGCGAAGAAGCTGTCGCTGTGGCACACGCCCACGTTCCGGCCCATCCTGACCCACGCCGAGCTGGAGCCCATCCTGTGCGCGGCCGGCTTCGTGGCGCTGCCGCCGGCCCCGGCGCCCAAGCAGCAGCAGGACGGCCGCGAGCGCGAGCGGCCCGGGGTGGCGTGGCGCGAGTACGCGTTCCTGGGCGGCGGCAATGCGAGCCCGGCGGCGGCGGCCAAGCGGCGGTGGCTGGGCCCGCGCCCGCGCCTCCCGTACCCGCGCGTCGATGGCCTCCACCTCAAGACGTACGAGGCCTTCCTCGGCGCCGTCGAGGCCTACCTCGGCGCCCACCGCGTCTCCAACCTCTTCCACGTCAGGTGCGTGCGTCGCCCGTCTCGCTGCCTCCCCGGCCCCACCCACCTCCCCCCCACCCTGGTTGCGTTTGACTTTTCTCGCCTCCGCCGCCGCCTCTGCTCCCGTGCTTTGTTTGTTGCCTACTCCTACTTGCTGTCCGGATAGGAACACGCCGCCTCAGCTTTGTTACGACCGCTCGGCACCTAGCTTTTGTTGCACGTACGCTCTCTTGCACTGCACACACATCGCCGGCGTGCCGGTCTCTAGTAGAGATACGATTTCTTCTAAATCGCATACGAATTTCGCTGATAGCGGCCGCTAGGAAATCCCGCGAAATCCTCGAGCAGCCTAAAAGGACAAAACTGCTTGTTTTTTTAGTTGATTGGGATTTGAAAGGATATTAGGTGGCACGCTAATCAGGTTAGGTTTGGCGTTCATGCTTTTACGTTTGCAAAATGATGATCGGGCCCTGTTCGGCTGGCCGGAAAAATGGCTGATGCTGATACTATATAGGGCCATGTAGCCCGAGCCCGTCGGTCTAGCCCGAGGCCCATTTTTTTGGCCCGGCCCAAGCACGGCTCGGCCCGGTGGCGAGCGGGCCCGGGATGGCACGGGCCGGAGGAGCAGGTCGTGCCTGGGCCTTACCCTAGGCACGTGGGCTGGCACGGCATGGCCCGCTCCGGAGCCGGAGGCCTGCTGGTGGCCCGGCCTGCCAACCTCACGTGGCCGCGCCCCCAGGCCCCCAGCTCACCTCCCCGGCTGCCCCTCCCCCTAACCCTATCTCCTCTTGCTGCACGCAGCCTGATCCTCCTCGGTGGCGTCCACCGCCACCTCCTGCGGGCTGCCCCTGCCTCCTCTTGTCACGTGTGGGTGCGCGGCCGCCTCCTCCAGCCAGATCCGCCTCAGGGACGAGCACGCTGACGGCCGCCGCCACCTCCCACGGTTGCCCCTGCGTCGTCCATCTCTCCCTCCCCGTGCGGATCTCTCTCCTTCTCCCTCTCCCTCTCCCTCCCTCAACTCAGATCCGGTGGCCTCCCTCTCTCCCTCATCCTCGGTGCACGGCGGCGCCCTCCCTCCCTCTCCCATCCTCCATCTCTCCCTCTCCATGTGGATCCCCCTCTCCCTCTCCCTCTCCCTCTCCCTCATCTTAGATCTGGTGGCCTCCCTCTCTCCCTCATCCTCGGTGCACGGCGGGCTCCCTCCCACCCTCTCCCTTGCTGTGCCTCCGCTCAGATCCGGCGCAGGTACGACGACCTCCCCCCCTCACTCACTCTCCCTCGGCGGCGCGCAGCTAGGAGCGCGCGGGTGGGCAGATCCGGCGACTCCCTCCCTTCCTTGTTTTCTCTTATTCTCTCCTCTCCATCTCGCTCACCCCCTCTTCATCTCCTCTCCATCGCTTGAGGGAGGGCGCCGCCTGCGCAGCTCCTGCCCCCGAGATCCGGAGCTCCGCCGCTCCCAACCCCGGCGGCCACCTCCTCCTCGCCTCCCCGCGCGCCCGCGGCGCACGCGTCGGCCTCGAGCACGCCGGCAACCGCCCTCCTCCCCCAAGGCCCCGCGCGGTTGCTGCCCTCAGTGGGCCTCGAGCTGGCACGGCCTGTGAAAATGGCCGTGCTTCTCGGGCTGGCCCGACACGGAAATCGGCCCATAAGGCTGTGACTAGGCCAAAGGCCAGGCCCGTGGCCCTGTGAGGCACGACATGGGAGGCACCGTGCCGGCCCGTTGGCCATCTATGGCTGATACTGATTTGTTATGAAAGAAAAACACTGTTATTTCGCTGAAATGGTACTGCTCGAACAGGGCCTAGATCTAACTCAACATGGCAGGAGGAGTTTTAAGCAAGTAATTGTTGTTTTTCTTTGACTTGAAAGGTGAAGGCCGTTCAGTCCATTAGCGTGATGTGATTAAGATGCATGGTCGTGGTAAATAGTAAAGTTTGGATTGTCACATCAAACTTGCTGCTTGTTCGTTCTTATTCTAGCCGCCAACGGAGATCGAGTCCGGTGTCTCACTGCTAGCTCTCAGCTCACCCAGCCCTTTGGTATCATCGAGGAGATGGATATATATATTGCATGAGCTCTGAAATGTGAAATGTCGCTGTCGTTTTTTTTTACGCCTTTCATCTGCTATGGAATTGGTCTGTCGTTGATTGTACGTACGTACTGCCCTGTTTTACCAGTTCTCAGCGATGCAGCCATGCTACTACGTAATGTACAAGAAGAAACAGGCTTTCCCGGTTCTGAGTATTCGAGTATTTTACAGTTGGTGAAATCGTGCAAAAACACAGTTGGTGAAATCGTTGAAAAAGAGGTTAAATAGGCGATTTTTTGTGTGTGGAAACGAATTACAAGTGTTTTATAGGCAATCTTTCTCGTTTACACTTTGAGGGCACTTGGCATCCTCGCGTGGGCTTTCTTTCAGGCCCGATCAGCCCAGCCCTTTAGAAAGGAAGCCCAATCGAAACATGCCAATGAAAGTTACGCAGGCTGACACTTTGCAGTTGGGCCTGAGATCAGAGCCCAGCTCGGCATGGATGGTCTTCGTTTATTTTGTTTTGTTTTTCCTGCGAGGACATGATTTTATTTTCGTTTCATCATTCTTGCGTACGTGTCACGTACTAATCCTCGTCGTCTTCTTTCCCTGGTCAGGCTGATGCCGGTGACGAGCCCGCACGACCGGGCGTTCGACAAGGTGTTCCGGCCGATGCGGAACTGCAGCCCGGAGGAGGACGGGCTCATCGTGTACCGGGAGGGCACCCTGGACGACCTCACCGTGGAGACGTGCAGCCACCACGCCGCCACCGGGGACGACTTCGGCGGCCATGTCATCCCGGGGATCAGCTGCAGCGACCTCGGCTGCCTCCGCAAGGTGGACGGCAACTGCCACGAGGAGGGCTGCCGCCGCGGCGCTGGCGCTGGTAGCCATGACTTCTTCGCCGTCCACCTCAAGGATCTCTTCCCCAGCTACTGAGGTTAGCTGAAACCTGATCGAGTAGCTGAATTAGTGCAGCTGAATTAGCGGCGAGGAATGCATCGCCATAGGCTTTAGTTGGCCTGTCAGCATGCTGTCCCTTCGTTTCTTGTCTCTCCAACAAGTGTATAATCTGTCTGCGAGTTGCGTGTATGCAATGTTGAGTGAGTTTTGTCGGCAGAGCATAAAGTTTTGGAAAGGTATCTCTCTATAGCTGGGTTTAATCTGGAGGATGATTATTACATAATCAATTAATGATATGAATATATGGAACCGTGTGTAGCTGCTAGTGACAGGTTGCTTAATCTGTTGGTTATATACTATACCTTGGTGTCATTACGTTTGCATGTGAATGTGATCACTGTGATGCAATACACCTGCTCCAGTAGCTCACATTTCTTTTTCTTTTCTTTTCTATTTTTGCGAGAGGTAGCTCACCATTTTCATATATACTAGTGTATATCCTGTTTCTTTTTTTTTTCTCTTGAGTGATTGAGTCAACTGAAAGCAAACTAAAAAAAGAGGTTAACAGGCACTAGCAGTTAGACTGCAACTGCGTACATACATAATGAATTGCGTCATGGTGTTCTTGAAGGGAAGGGAAGATTCATCTGCCCCCTGTCCCTGTTCATGCGTGTGCCTTGTGGAGACAGACAGGCACAGCAGTAGGGGGCACGCAAGAATACCAAACTTGCGTCACGGTCCATATTGCTGTCTCGTCGCCCTAGCTCCTTTTCTTCTCCATTCAGTCATCACCTCCTCGTCGTCGTGGCTCGCTTTAACCTTTTGCGCTTTTGCTCTTTTTGTAAGCTGTAACAACATTTAGCTAGGTCACTCCTGCAGATCTCCAGACATTCCAAACTGTACGTCTGCCCCCTCTGCCAGACACCGCGAAAAGCGAGCTGCTTGGACTCGTCAATGGCGTCCGTCCGTCCATCCATGTCATCGCAGGCCATCAGGATCCTCTACGGCCAATCACTCTTAACCATGGAATCAATGCTGACACACATGTGCGGCACCTCGCAGAAGCCGGACGCAACCGATCAGAGGGCTGGAGATCAACCTCTCCTTTCGTGCCATGCATGAGCCATGGACCATTGAGAAGGGAGCTCGGCAAGTAAACTAGTGGCGAGCCAGGGCCTCGGTGAGACCACCGGTCGCTCTTCTCCATGAAGACCTAGGGTTGCCTTTGAGAAAGCAGAGGAGGTCACTGTGTCATGCACATAACTAGGTAGGGTCGTAGAGGTCTTATAGCTGAGCTTATTAAGACTAGATTGCAATAACAACAGCAGGAACGAATCTCTTGAGCACCGTCTTTAACCTTTTCCCTTCATCACATCCTGCCCCCTGCTCGATCTTTTCGCCTTTTGTTAGGGTTGTTGCTGCTGTTGCTTGCCGCTATAAGAAGGCTGCTCCTGCTCTCGTCTTATTCCCTTCTTCTTCTCCTTCCCGTCTCCGATCGATCGAAAGCCGGCCGACGGCAGCATAGCTATAGTATAGCATCATCAACCAGACAGAACAACCGCCGGTTTCTTCCGATCTTCCATGGAGGTATGGGGGGTTGTTTCCATTCTATCTCATTGGAATTCATGGTCTCATAAATGTGCATATATATGTGTGTGTTAACATGTTATATAGGTTGGTTGTTCATGTAAAGTTGTGATGATTCAATGATGTTTTATTATGGGTTCAGTTATTGACGATCTCAACGGGGGGGGGGGGGGGGGGGGGGAAGGAACTTGTTCAGATCTTAATGTTGAACATATAAAGAACTCCAGCTAGTTTCTGATGGGCTTTTCTTTCTTTCTTTATTGGTTTTTGTCTCTGGTCTCTCTCAACATTAAACTTTTTGTCGTTCATCGGTTATTATAGTTAATCCTATCAGAACTGTACATATATAATGCAGCAACATATAGTACGCGCGTGATCAAGTTTAGCCGCCTGCATTGCAACAACAAGACGTTAGTTAGACGTACACGCCTACTAGCAGGTAGCAAAAAGTGCAAGCTTCTGCTGAAACAGTGAATCAGTATGATAATAATCATGAGATATATACTAGCACACTTTAATCTGCAGTGTTGCTTTTCCTTTGCATGATGAACTCGCAAGCAAGCAATGCAAGCTCTAGCTAGGACTGGACATGACAGGCATAGCGATAACAATCCTGTGTGCGCGTTTCCTGATTGCTGCCGTTCGCAGAGCACGGAGCTGAAAGTGGAGATGGTGGCATTGCATGAGAAGCGGGTACGCAAATGCCTGTCCAAAGTGAAAGGTACGTACGTGATGAGCGCCTTCAGCTAATAAAGCCCATCCCGCCGTCCATTCCGGCCAGCCAGCCAGGGGCCAGGGGCCAGGGGCCGGCATATACAGGCAGCTGGCAGATCATTTCGAGTACGATCGGCAGTAGCTGCTGCTGCCGTCGTCACCCATGTCCATGTAGCTGCTAGATCTGAATTGAACGTCCTTTAATTTAGCTCCATCTTCTTTACCCAAAGCCTGGCCTTCGTTGTTTTCCCCCCCTGATGTAGATCATGGACATGCAGGGATCGAGCGGGTGGAGGTGGAGGCGAGCCTGCAGAAGGTGGTGGTGACGGGGTGCGTGAACCGGAGCAAGATCCTCAAGGCGCTCCGCCGGGTGGGGCTCCGCGCCGAGCCATGGTCGCCGCGCAACGAGCTGCTCAGCGCTTACGCCACCACCACCCTCATGTTCAACAACTCCTACGCCTTCTTCTGATCAATTCCAGTATCTGCTCATCCATCATGCAGCAGCTGCTACTAGCATCTCGATCGACGACCTCGTCCATATATCTCGATCGCCCGGCCGGTGGTCTGCAGTACAGATGGAGGACGTACGTACACAAAGCTGGGGACTAGCTGTACACCTGTAGTTGGATCCATCTAGCGAGGGAGTAGTAGCAGCTTCTTTTCTCTTTGCGTGCTTGGCTTGCTTGGGTTTGTTGGGAACGTGCATCAAGACGTACGTTCCGCGTGTATGTGCACAAAGATGGCATTTTAACTTCTCTCTCTGCTTTCTCTTTCTTTTGGGGCTGCAAGAGCTCTAGATGTAATGTATGGCTGCGTGCAGTGCGGTAGTATCCACAAATGGCGAGGCTGCAACCAAGCAGGTGTAAAATGTTCTGAATCTTGCCAGGAAACTGAGCCGGCCGGTGCCATGATGCATGCATGCATGGTTCGTCGGCCAGGTCCGATGAGAACCACGACCACCATGCTTGAATCTTGGCAAGAAACTCTGCAGTGCACAATTGCAGCGCTGTTGCTGCCGTGTGTGTGCCAGTGCCACACAGCTCGGTTGCCACAGGCGACGGGCCGGGCCACGATCAGCTACAGCCAGGTGGGCTGGGGTCGGCGCACGCCGGTTAAAGCCCCAAAAAACCAGCCCATCAGGCCTGTTTTCCCTGCTGCCCTCACGGGATCCGCGGTCAAAAGCAACGTGCCTGAGCTGTTGACGGAGCGGCATGGCAGTCGGAGAGTGCGGGGTGCACGGTGGCGGCGCCCCGCGGTGGTCGCCGGCGCGGCGAGTGCCTTCGCCGGGACAGGGGACCCATCAGTTCCAGGGAACCCCTTGTTTCAGATCGCGATCACCGAATATTCTGAAAAAGGTCCTGTAGTTTACAAAATGACCGTTAATATTGTCCAATTGTCCCTAATTTGTTGGGATGATGGACATGACAAATTCCGTTCCGTCCTGTTCTCTATATACTTGTCCCATACATTTTCGTAATTATAAGAAAATATGGAAACGAAATGATGTGCTTTCATTTTTTTTTCAATATCCTATTTCCCATATTCATCTCGTTTTTTTATGAAATTCGGGACAAGGAGTAGAACAAGTAACATTTGAGCATTAGACTTTTATGATAAATATTAATCGAAGTATTTGAAAACTCCTTCTGGGAGGGCCTCAAGAAGCCCATGAGACACTCTAAGGCCAATCTCAATTGGGCATTAAATATACTGACATGTCATTGTATTGATGAAGAGATATATGATGAAAGTTTCATGGAAGTAGAGAAAGTTTCATGTGGATGAAACTCTTCTGCATTGTTTTCCAAATATGAGTGTGTTGGAAACTGGGTCAGAAACCCCTACTGAGACTGGCCTAATAAGACTCCTAATATGTCTGCCATATTAGGATGTTATAAGGCATATTGAGTCATATTATAATCTTAGCTTAAGTTTTAGTGGAACCAGAATTAGGGAACAAAATAACAACTACAATTCAAATTGAAGTATTTGTTGCTTTGGGAATTCGGTTGCAAGACGTGCATCTACATCCTAGAGTGTGAGATTCCATCACCTAGAGATGGACGACTGATGGGCAGTAGTATTCCACTCGGTTGGCATACAAGGCGCAATTCAAGGCTCCTACTCTAGGCACAAACCAAACTTTATTTGGAAACCACATGTGTGAACAAATGCATGCTCTTCACTTGGATTTTAGTGCAAGATAAAATCCTAACCATAGATAATTTGGTGCTACGGATTAGCCTCACCATGGTGTATGTGTGCTATCTAATGCCCCCCCCCCCCAAGACCGGAAGACACCTTTGCTTGCAGTGCCCCTTTGCCCATATGATCTGGAACCAGATTCTAACCTGGGATCATCTCAGGGTGAGGTTGATTGTGCTTTCGGATATGAGCATCACAATTAGTGGTTGGTGGGAAAAAACACCAGTGAGATCCCAAAAGACAAGAGGCGCAATTTTAATGGTATGACCATCTATATAATGTGTGATATTTGTAAATAACATAATCGAAGCATCTTTGACAGTATGTCCCAAACAAAAGGTAGCCCTAAAAGTGAAGGAAGACATTTCTTAGTGCAAAAGCGGTTTTAATAATACACCCTAATTTTTGTTTTCTTAGCTTAGTGTACCCTTGTGCTCAGGGGAGGTTTCTCAGCCTTTGGGGTTTTTTCATGTTTTAGTGTTGTAGTCTAGAAGCTGGCCATTGCCTCTCTATTGTTTTTGGGTTGTTTGTATCTCTCTATCTAATTGAAATGTACAGCTCCTGTCATTTGTGTTAAAAGAAGTTTCCAATTCTTGTCTGTATTTGTTTGTTTTCATATTCCGAAATACTTATCTTGTTTTCATTTCCATTTTTGTTTTCGTAGTCAATTGTGGAATCGAAAATGATTAAGCTTGTTTATCCCTACCAATTTGGTTTGACACTTTTTCTCGGTATACTACAATTTGCACATACCCCCTTGATTATATCAGATCGGATACCAGTATCCGATGCGTTTGGGCCGATTTGGATGTGGCCCAACTTACCTCCCGACTCCCAGGCCTCCCTCGTGTTAGTTGATCTCCACCAATAGGCCCAACGGCCTATTGGGCCCTATCTCTGCTCTCTGATCGGGGGAGCCCAACCCTAATTCGGTTGGAGGGCCCCTGTCGCACGGCACACATAAAAGGAAGGTGGGGGTGAGGGCTCAGACTATGAGGTTGACCGGAGCCGCCACACCCACCGACAGAGAAACCCTAATCCGATCCTAAAGCGTGATGCCAGCGATGGGATAAGCCCGCCACCACCACTGCTGTTGCCTATGTAGGTTCTCCGACGCCCCCACTGCCCCACCACCACGTCGAGCACTGGCGTCCGCGAGGCTACATCCAGGGCGGCATCGGCGTCCACGCTGCCGCTGCGGTAAAGCTCCGCAAGGTCAATGAGCCTAACTACGGATCTACGGGTTAAACACAGAGGTACCAATCCTACGATCCTAACAATGGTACTAGAGCCAGGTTACTAAGTGTGTAACCCTAACCCTAACCGGGTAAAAGCAAAAAGAGAGAGACCAGGGTACTGTCTACCGATCACCACCGCCACCGCGTGTGGGGAAGAGAACAGATCCGTGTTCGGATCAGAGAAGAAGAAAATCAAGGGCCCTCGGCACTTGAACCCTAACCCTAACTAGGTTAAAGAAAGGGGAAAAGAAAAGTTTTCGACCTTAAGATGAACAGAGCTGAAACCCTAACCCTAGAACGAATCCTCATCCCTAACCGGTTGAATCCGAGAAGAATGAAAAGAAATCCAAATCGGACTCGACCAAAAAGAGAAACAGAAAAGAATCAAAGAAGGGGAAGGGAACCGATTCGAATGAACTCCGAAAAGAAAAAGAAATAAAAAGAAAATGGAACCATATCCCTAGATCTTGTTTTTGGATGAACTCTGAAACGAAAAGAGAGACGATCAATCCAAATCAGAAAAGATGACAGGTCAGATTCTGAACCCTAGATCTATAACCAATTCAGAAAAGAAAAGAAAAATCCAAAGAGGAGAAGAATGGGGGTCGGCACACGAACCCTAACCCTAACCCTATTCCCCACATCAGTTCGGATAAGAGAAGCACAACCAAATCGAAAAGAACTAGGGGAAGGGAGAAGAAATCCACCCGAACCGGCCCTTCGCCGGCGCGGGAGAAGAAAGTTCGAACTAGGGCCGAGCTCGGCAAAGGGGGCACCGCGGCCAGGCCGCTCGACGACGGCGTGCTCACCCATTGGGGAGCACGTGCGCCGGTGAGGGGGCCAGCGATGGCGCCTTGCCTCGCTCCACCGTCCGCTCACTTGCCGACTCGCTCTCGTCGCTGGCTCGGTTGTGCTCGGCTGAGAAGAGAGAGCGAAGAAGAGAGAGGAGAGAGCGGTGAAATGACTCTAGGGTTTGGCTGTGCACTGGCTGCGGCGGGGTTTTGACCTCCCGAAACGCGCGGGCGAGCTGTCGATCAGATCGAACGGCTGCAAATGATCGGCTCGACCGAGCGGCCCAGGCAGGCGCGTGGGGCGCGATGCTTTGTCGGCCCAGGCCCAGGTTGTGGCCTGGGTGCGGCCTGAGCGCGCGCGGTGAGCTGGGCCGAGCCGGCATTTGCCGTTTTTTGGGCCAACAAAGAAGGATTGAGCCCGAGTGAGAAAGAATGATGGGACGGGCCACTGTGGTAGTTCCAGTCCAAATCAAAGCACAAGTGAGAAATTGTTTTTTCATTTTCCATTGAATAAGGTTTTATTTTCTGGAAAATGAAGGAATGGCTCAAAAGAAAATAGAAAAAGTAATTAAAATGAAAGTTTTTCCAGTAAATGTTTATTTCCTGGAAATTGATTAATGGCTTAAATAAAATGGAAAAGAGAATTTCCCTGTGGGTAAAATTCAAGAAATTGATTTATTTTTCCGCTGCTAAAGAGAATTTGTTTATTCTCCAGTTAATTTATACCAACGTGGTATTTAATTGGAGAAAAAGAAAGTTATTCCGCTGCTAAAGAAAATGTTGATTCTCCAGTTATTTTGAACCAATGTGGTATTTAATTGGAGAAAAAGAGTTTTCATATGATTATGATGTTGTTATTTTCTGACCAACGTTGTTAATAACAATATCGTAATGATTTATGCATTAATTCTACTTCTGCCCAATGGTAATGTAGAATTAGTATATAAGAACAGATGTTAATTTTAATGATTTATACATTAATTCTACTTCTGCCCAACGGTGATGTAGAATTAGTGTGTAAGAACAGTTGAGAAAGTTAAAGATTTATGCATTAATTCTATTTCTGCCCAACGATGATGTAGAATTAGTGTATAAGAATAATTGCATGCAAATGATGTTATTTTTATGTTAAGAAATGTTTGACCTGGTTTTTTACATCTTGTCTGAGGTGGACTAGGTAGTCACCTCACCGTGTTCCACTGAGTTTGTGGCACCGATGAGGGAGACAAATAAGAATGATGCCATTTGGGCAACTAAAGAAAGGGATTTGAATCCCAAAAGATGTCCTATGATTTTTGAGCATAGAAAGTGGGTCACTGCCAACAAGCAAATTTTGGCTGTGATAAAGAATATGATTGAACCTGCAATTGTGGGCTCAATCCCAAATGTGTGATACGGTCACCGAGTACCTCGATAGAATAAAGAGTCAGTTCACTGGCACTTCAAAGACATATGCTACTCAGCTGATAAAGCAGCTGGTGACAGAATGTTACTCTGGAAATGGTGGCATAAGAGAGCTCATGATGCGTTGTCGAAATTATGGCACTATCGTTCAGACCATATTTCGAGGGGGAGAATAGAAAGACAAGTTAAGAATGATACTCTTCCTCCATTAAAGCTCTCAGATTAAGAACAATGTAGAGAATGCATAAAAGGAAAGTATGTAAAGAAAGATGACAAACGAAGCATAGGAATTTTATAGATTATTCACACTGACATCTGTGGTCTGCTTTCCTGTAAAAAGTGTGGATGGTTATGATCCATTCACAGATGATTACTCCCATTATGACTATATTTATCCAATCAAAGAAAGAAAAGATGTATTGGATAAATTTAAGATATTAAAGATTAAGATAGTCAGGTCTGACCATGGGGGAGTACTACGGTCGGCATACCCTAAAAGAATAGCATAGTAGCCCAGTATTCTATACCGGGTGAACCTCAGTAGAATAGAGTAGCTAAAAGAATCAATAGCACCCTAATGGATATGGTGGACAATATGATAAGTAACTCCACCTTACAGTTGAGCCTGTGGATGGAGGCGTTAAAAACCTCATTCATATTCTCAAAAGAGTACCAAGTAAGTCGGTGCCCAAAACACCATATGAGTTGTGGACAAAAAGTGCACCCTCACTAAACCACTTGCGTGTGTGTGGGGAAGCCCTACTGAGGCTAAAGTATTTAACCCAAACATTGGGAAGTTATATCCCAAAACAGTAAGTTGCTATTTGTTTAGCTACATAGAAAAGTCAAAAGGTTTTCATTTCTACTGTCCAGAGAGACACACAACGTTTGTGGAAACAAGACACGCTGTTTTCCTAGAGAATGAAAAGATGAGGGGGAGCATGGTAACTCGAGAAATTGACCTTGAAGTGAAGCGGGTGTATGCGCCCACTCCAATGATTCATGAGCCAACTTTCTCACTACATGCTGTCGCTACACCGACAGTGCAAGATACTATAGTGTCAGCACATGTTGTTATTCCACCTGTGGCAAAAATAAATGAAAATGAGAAACCTGTTCTTCAGGATCCTATAGAACCTATTGCCACACATGAGGAGGAGCAAGAACAGCCTCAAACAGTAGATGTGCCAAATGTGGAGGCCCCTAGAAGATCTCAAAGAGTTAGAAAATCAGCTATTTCTACTGATTATGAAGTGTATAACACTAAGGAATTTTAAATGGAGAATGATCCCACCTCATTTAAAGAAGCTATGAGAAATGATCATTCATCGAAGTGGCTTGAGGCCATGAAAGATGAAATGAAATCAATGAATGCCAATAAAGTTTGAGGCCTGGAAATAATTCCTAAAGGAGCCAAAACAGTAGGCTGTAAATGGGTCTACAGAATAACACTTGACTCTCAAGGGAATATAGAGAAATATAAAGCGCGATTTATGGCAAAAGGCTTTATGCAAAGAGAAGGGATTGATTACAATGAGATCTTTTCTCCAGTCTCATGTAAAGTTTTCTTCAAAATTATAATGGCATTAGTGGCACATTACGATTGAGAATTACATCAGATGGATGTAAAGACGGCATTTCTCAACAGAGACTTGGAGGAAAATGTTTACATGGCACAATCGAAAGGTTTTGTTATGGAAGGAAAAGAACAAATGGGATGCCGCCTAAAGAAATCCATTTATAGATTAAAGTAAGCTTCAAGACGGTGGTACTTGAAGTTTAATCAGACAATAAGGCATTTTGGGTTTGAAGAGAATGTAGAGGACAATTGTGTCAATACAAAGTTTAAGAATGGGAAGTTTATCTTCCTTGTCCTATATGTAGATGATATTTTACTTGCTAGTAGTGATGTCAGTCTACTACTGGAGACAAAGAAATTTGATATGAAAGATCTTGGTAAAGCTTCGTTTGTTCTAGGGATCGAGATTCACCAAGATAGAAGAAAAAGGGTATAAGGACTGTCACAAAAGGCATACATGAAAAAGATCTTAAAGAAATTCAGTATGCACAAATGTAGTCCCTCACCTGCTCCTATAGTCAAGGGCGACAGATATGAGGATTTTAAATGCCCCAGGAACCAATATGAGCTCAATCGATAAAGTGAAAGTGGTTCCATATGCTTCAGCTATCGGAAGCTTGCAACATGCTCAAGTATGTACGCGCCCTGACTTGGCATTTGTTACCGGGTTTTACTTGGCAGATTCCAGAGCAATTCTGGAATAGAACACTGAAATTAGTAAAGAAAGTCTTGCATTATTTGTAAGGAACGAAAGGCCTCATGATGACATATAGAAGATCTGATTCACTCCACAAGGTGGGATATTTAAATTCTGATTATACGAGAGTGAATGCATATCCAGACATGGATTTTCTATCATCTCGCAAAGGGGAGCTATTTTATAGAAAAGCTCAAAGCAAACTGTCACTACATCGTCTACAATGTATGACAGTTTATAGCGTGCTATGAGGCAATGGGCAGGTGAACTAACTAACGAAGTTCATACCCGGTTTGAAGGTGGTTGACGATATTTATAGACCACTAAAGTAATACTGCGATTATAATCTGGCAGTACAGGATACTCACAACATAAGTTAAGTGGTGCTGTCAAACACATTGACATAGAGTATTATGTTGTGAAAGATAAAGTCCGGGATCAAGTCATAAGTCTTGAGCATATAAGAACAGAAAGGATGCTCACATATTCGTTTACAAAAGACTTACCACCCAACATGTTCAGAGGACATGGTGTTCGGAGAACATGTAGCTAGCTTGGGTTTAAGGAAAAGCCTAAAATATTCCTGGACAAAAGAAGGCCCAAAGATAAGTATCTATTTCAGAACAGAGTAGTGAGTTGTAGCTGTTAAGTCTATCGACAATGGACCATGACAATGAGACATGCTCTATGACATAATCTGTAATGGAATGAACAAAAGCAAATGATATGAAAGTGAAAGATGAAATGAGATCAAAGGGGAGAATGTTAGTTGATCTTCACCAATAAGTCCAACGGCCTATTGGGCCCTATCTCTGCTCCCTGATCGGGGGAGCCCAACCCTAATTCAGTTGGAAGGCCCCTGTCGCACGGCACACATAAAAATGAAGATGGGGGTGAGGGCTCGCACTATGAGGTTGACCGGAGCCGCCACACCCACCAACAGAGAAACCCTAATCCGATCCTAAAACGTGCTGCCAACGACGGAATGAGCCCGCCATCACCACTGCTGTCGCCTATGCAGGTTCTCAGACGCCCCCACTGTCTCATCACCACGCCGAGCACTGGCGTCCGCGAGGCTACATCCAGGGCGACATCGGCATCCACGCTGCCGCTGCGGTGAAGCTCCGCGAGGTAGATGAGCCTAACTACACATCTACGCGTACGATCCTAACACCCCGCACAGCCACACCGCCCAGCACGCCTGACGCACTCCGCCCGGCGAACAACGAGCGGCCGCCGGCGGCGACGTAGTCTGGCGGCACCCCTCCCAGATCCCGGCCCCTTGCAGTTGCAGCCTGGTGCCCCTGCTCCGCGCATCGCCAGGCGCCTCACCATCAAATCGGCCAGCGGGAGGCAGCTCCCTTCATCCCAGCAGGATTCAATCATCAGCGAAGTAACTGGTCACTTCAGGAAGGAGGAGCACGAGCGGAGCACAAGGCGGCCATGGCGGACGAGGCGGAGCTCGCCGCGGACCAGCACGTCCGCTACATCGTCACCGTGGAGAAGGTAACGAGCGCGGCCACCCCGCCCTTCCCGCCCCGCGTCCCCTCGACTCCTCCCTCCGCTTTCCAACGCCCGCTGTTGTCGTCGGCGCAGAAGAAGGACTCGTTCGAGTCGCTGGTGATGGAGCACATCCGCCTCAACGGCGCCTACTGGGGCCTCACCACGCTCGACCTCCTCCACAAGCTCCACGCCGTCGACGCCGCCGAGGTCGTCGACTGGATCATGTCGTGCTACCACCCCGAATCTGGTACCTCACCCCTCGCCCAAATCCTCGCTCTGTTTTTTCTCCCCCCGGTGAATTGGACTGTGGAGAATTAGGTTTGATTCGTATGTGTGGTCTGCTTGGGTTGTATGTGGTTGCACAGGCGGATTTGGAGGGAACGTTGGGCATGATCCGCATGTCCTCTACACGCTTAGCGCCGTGCAGGTCCTCTGCCTCTTTGATCGGCTCGATGTACTTGACGTCGACAAGGTTGCTGATTGTATCCTTTTTCCCAGATTTTGAATTGGGTTCTCATGTCCTAGTGAGCAAAGCCAGTTCTGCAACCTTGGTTTTATTATTAAAGCTCACTGAACTTGAAATCCAGTTCGTTTTCCTTATCTAAATCATGCCAGATGTTGCCGGACTGCAAAACAAGGATGGATCGTTTTCTGGCGATATTTGGGGTGAAGTTGACACTAGGTAAAAACCTTTTATGTGTTGCCACTTTCGAGTTCCTAGCATAACAATCCATGTGAGATAGTAATTAAAGTTTTGAACTTATTGCTTTTTTTAATTTCTGTATATGTAGGTTCTCATATATTGCCCTATGTACCTTGTCATTACTGCACCGTCTGCATAAAATCGATGTGCAAAAAGCTGTAGATTTCGTTGTTAGCTGTAAGAACTTGGATGGTGGATTTGGAGCTATGCCTGGAGGGGAGTCTCATGCTGGACAAAGTATGTCTTACCTTGACTTCACCTGAAAATCTGCTTTGTGGTATTTCTGAGTGCAACTGGAATTTAATCTATTGTTTCTAGAGGATGCTTTATCAAGGAATAAGAATAGGCAAACTGGTTATGGAATGCAGTAGACTTTTTTTTCAAAGGAATATTACTGCATTTTTTTACATGTAATCTGACTTATACTATTGTAGGCTTGTAGCACCACAACTTCCTTTGATTATTGATGAAATTTTAATTGACGTATTCTAGTATCACCATAAGACTAGCTGCCTAGTAGCTTGAAATTAGCTTTGCTGGATGTGATTACTTCCATGCTCAAGTATTTTCTGCAAGCTATTGCTTTAACAGTGGTTCAGTTAACCTGAACACCATATACATTTGCATGCAGTATTTTGTTGTGTCGGCGCACTTGCAATCACTGGGTCCCTGCATCACATTGATAGAGATCTCCTTGGATGGTGGCTCTGTGAGCGCCAGTGTAAAGACGGAGGACTTAATGGGCGCCCTGAGAAACTAGCTGATGTGAGGTTTACTTTGTTATAAGTCATGTATGCTTTGCATTCTTCAATACATGTTGCCAGTATGGATTTAATTGAACCATTCCAAATTCTCAAGGTTTGCTACTCATGGTGGGTGTTATCAAGCCTAGTAATGATTGATAGAGTGCATTGGATTGACAAGGAGAAGTTAACAAAATTCATACTAAACTGTCAGGTAACTGTTTATTATTCCCACTACTGCCATGTGGATAACCGTATGTCCCTTGACTTATAAATATTGGTTCCAACTCTTCTCATTCATGTTGATCGGAAGGACAAAGAGAATGGTGGCATTTCAGATAGACCAGATAATGCAGTCGATATCTATCACACATACTTCGGAATTGCAGGTGCTGCTTTTCTTCCCATACTGTGGTACTTTTATCATAAGAATCTTTGTGTGGCACGTAAATGGATTAGAATTATGAACTCTTTGCTGAATCTGTTAACCTCTCTTGCAAGCAGGACTTTCACTAATGGAGTACCCTGGTGTGAAGCCTTTGGATCCTGCCTACGCACTGCCATTGGATGTTGTCAATCGGATTTTCTTGAAAAAATAGAACATTCCATCTATGCTGAGATATGCTCAGATAACACTGTCAAATGTGGGCGCTACTTCACAGAATCACAGTAGTTAGCTTTGACGGACAAATAGCTGAGGTGTAGAATCAATTTTACATGGAAACAGGAACATGTTTGAATATCATAATAGCACATCTTGGACTTTTTTTTTTGAGCGTCGACCATACATCGGGTCTGAAGTCGTACCGTTTAACTACCACAAACATTGGCTGTGACCGCTTCCTAAATTTGTGCTTAGCTAATGTTTTTCTAGCATTTGCCACTTGCCCTGTTGAATGTTTCATGTATGTTGTGTTTTGCCAGTTGATCTGATTCTCTTGTTTAAGAAGCAACATTTTGTGTTTGATGACACACTACTCATGAGCTATATATGTATGAACAGTAGGTCACTTCTTTTGTTTCTAAATGAAAAACAAGGTTAGCCACGCCATCTCAGTGGGCATAATCTGACACAACCTTCAATGGCTCGCCATATCATCAAGGAAGCAAACGTTATCAAGGCACAAGACTCAAATTTCAGTGAGGACCAAAAATATTTGCACAAAGCCTTTGGCTCCAAAGCAAAAACGGTCAGGCGCAAACAAGGCTCGCCACAAGGGAAAAGGCTCAAATTTCAGAGAGGACTGTTCTAAAAAAAAAGTGAGGACCAAAAACATTTGCACAAAGCCTTTGGCTCCAAAACAAAAATGGCCAGGCACAAACAACAAACTCATATAAAGAATCTTCTGATTCAGATCGACATGCCTTGGTAGAACATTTAACTAAATAACATTTGATAACGCTCAAAGGATGGTTACAGCTCAATACACCTAGCACAGGAATTCAGCGTGAAACCTACAATAGAGCTACAAATTTACCAGATGCAATTCTCTTCCTACTCAAGCTTCTGATTTATACCACATAAGAGCTACTCAGAACGAGCGCTACTGAAAGTGCAAATTGCTACATCCTTCCCGGGAGGCAGTTTGCCGATAATGGTATATGCCTGGAATTGGTCAAGAGGATGCAGACTGCAAACTCATTTCCAAGGCATGCTCGACACGAACGGCGGTTGGTTATTATTGCTAGCAGCCATGCCTTGATGCAGTGGTGGTGGGCTTCCAGCGCCACCAGATGACTCGCTCAATGTACCTCTTGAAGGAGGGCTGTTGGGTCTCATCCCGGTTGTCGGAGTGACCTTCAGTGGCACTGATGTGGGGTCTGAAGGAGCACGCTTTTTTGGCTCTTTTTTGCCTCCAGAATTGAAGCTTCCCAGTACTATCTGCAGAGAATATATGCAGAGATAATCAGCATCATTGTCTTGAGTACACATGTACAACAGACCAATAAAGTAAGGCAGTAGAAATTACACAGTGATTTCAAACTTTTACGATATGAAACCCACTTTGGAGCACTACATTTAAAAAACGAGGGAATGCACGAAAATTGCACTGGAGATATACTGTTTCTAATAAACTACTGCAAGGGAGAAAAATAATATACCTGAACTGGTGAAGCTGCTATGAGAAGTCCTGCAACTCCACCACCCAACAGACGACCATCAGGACCAGCCAGTGACACACTGAGCCCTCCAGTTCGACTACGCTGACCACCATTCTCCACTAGGAGGAATGACCCTGACAGTGATAGTATCTCGAATCGACCCTAAGGAAAAAAAAATATCATTTGTTATTCAAATATATACATTGTACAGTGATTACGTCTGCAACTAGACCAGAAGTTTCCACCTCTCATGATAAAATCATAATATCTAGAACCCAATTAACAGCTTGAGACAATATTTCTATTTCACCGAGAAGTATGTTTGCTTCCACTGGCCATAAGCACAAACCTCGTATGTTACAGTTCCACCTGATGTAGCAGTCTGACGAAGCGTCACATTTGATATGGCACCATTTGCTGAAAGAACACAAACTGCACGTGTTCCATGCTGAGAAAACGACATAATCTTTGATGACACGTCCTGAAAAGAAGAGTGTGCTTTGTTATATTTCAGAAAACACTAAAAAGGGCGTACCCAGTGCTGAGAGCTCCTGCTCTATGCGGGGTTTGGGGAAGGGTGTCAGTGGCAATGTCATGTGCGGGCGGGTGTACGCCCGGCGCAGGCGCGCCCGCGACATTCGCAGGGCGGCCGAGCGCGCGTCCCAGGCGCGAAACGCGCCCAGCGAGGCCGGTCATGCGTGACGTGGCTAGGAGGCCTCAGTTGGAAAGTTATCAGGATTAGTTTCCTTATTATTATTAGCATCTATTTGTTACCTTAAGAGTAGGAGTTGGTTTTCCTTTTGTTGGCAGCCGCAAGGCTATATATATATTATTGTAACCGGACTTGAGGGAATTAAGCAAGATTATTATCCTATCTCCCATCTAATCTCAAGCCTGCGGTAGAGGGGCATAACCTCACCGGAGAAGACGGCCGAAGGCTACGAGCTTCGTAGCCGAGGCCCTGCGCGTCGAGGGTTCGACGCCCTTGACAGCCTGGTATCAGTGGTCAGCCGCGCATCCTCTTCGCGTTCACAGCCCGCCGCGCCAGCACCCTCCCGCAACCAGCCGCCGCCCACCAACAGCCCACCCTCCGCGCCCAGTCAGTCGCCGCCCATGGCCGAGCCTTCCCTGACCGATCTCTTCAACGAGATGAAGAAGGTGTCCGCCAAGATCTCCACCCTGGAGGCCGATGTCGCCTCACTCAAGGAGAAGGCGCCCACGGCTGAGAGCTCCGACAACCGTCGCGCCAACAATCAGCGCGATCTCGAGTTCCATCCGAAGCACAAGAAGTGGGATTTTCCCCACTATGATGGCACGTCCGACCCCATGCCGTTCCTCCACAAGTGCGAGGCGTACTTCCGGCAACATCTCACCATGCCGGAGGAGCGCGTGCGCATGGCGGCCTACCACTTGGACGACGCCGCACAGCTGTGGTTCATCCAGCTGCAGGAGGACGAAGGCACGCCGTCCTGGGGGAATTTCAAGGATCTCCTGGACCTGCGCTTCGGTCCCCCCCTGCGCTCGGCCCCCATGTTCGAGTTGGCGCAGTGCCGCCGCTCCGGCGCCGTGGAGGAGTATGCCAACCGGTTCCAGGCCCTGATCCCTCGCGCTGGCCGGCTCGACGAGGCGCAGCGAGTCCAACTCTTCACCGGCGGCCTCGGACCTCCGCTCAGCAATGCCGTCCGGATCCATCATCCGGACACCCTCGTCGCCGCTATCAGCCTCGCCCGCCAGGTCGAATTGATGGAGCTGGACCGACCGGCGCTTCCTCCCCCGAGAGCAGGCGCGCGCGGGCCACCACCGCCTCCACCGGCCGCGGCCAGAGCCGTCCTGCCGGGCCCGCCGCCCCTCCTGGCTCTCCCTGCACCGCCGGCGGCTGCGCAGCCGGGCCGACCCGAGGGCTCCCAGCGCCGTCTTACGCAGGAGGAGATGGCCGACCGCCGTCGCCTCGGTTTGTGCTTCAACTGCAATGAGAGGTACACCCGTGGCCATAACCGCTTCTGCAGGCGCATCTTCTTCGTCGAAGGGGTCGAACTGGAAGCAGAGGGCGAGGACGCCGCCGTCGTGGACAACGCCGCGGCGCCCTGTTTCTCGTCCATGCCCCGTGCGGTGCGTGGCAAGCTGAAGCCGCGCTTCGTTGGCCCGTATAAGGTCACCGAGGTCATCAATGAGGCGGCCGTGCGCCTGGAGCTACCACCGGATGCCCGTCTCCACGATGTGTTCCACGTGGGCGTCCTCAAGAAGTTTGTGGGGGCACCGCCAGCTGCTCCACCGGCGTTGCCGCCCCTCTCCAACGGTGCCGTCGTGCCTGCGCCATCGCGGGTGACCCAGGGCCGCCTGGCTCGTGGAGTTCGCCAAGTCCTCGTCGAATGGGAGGGTCACGACCCCGCTGCAGCCTCCTGGGAAGACCTCGACGATTTCCGCACTCGGTTTCCTTCGTTTCAGCTCGAGGACGAGCTGGACTTCGAGGCGGGGAGAGATGTCATGTGCGGGCGGGTGTACGCCCGGCGCAGGCGCGCCCGCGACATTCACAGGGCGGCCGAGCGCGCGTCCCAGGCGCGAAACGCGCCCAGCGAGGCCGGTCATGCGTGACGTGGCTAGGAGGCCTCAGTTGGAAAGTTATCAGGATTAGTTTCCTTATTATTATTAGCATCTATTTGTTACCTTAAGAGTAGGAGTTGGTTTTCCTTTTGTTGGCAGCCGCAAGGCTATATATATATTATTGTAACCGGACTTGAGGGAATTAAGCAAGATTATTATCCTATCTCCCATCTAATCTCAAGCCTGCGGTAGAGGGGCATAACCTCACCGGAGAAGACGGCCGAAGGCTACGAGCTTCGTAGCCGAGGCCCTGCGCGTCGAGGGTTCGACGCCCTTGACAGCCTGGTATCAGTGGTCAGCCGCGCATCCTCTTCGCGTTCACAGCCCGCCGCGCCAGCACCCTCCCGCAACCAGCCGCCGCCCACCAACAGCCCACCCTCCGCGCCCAGTCAGTCACCGCCCATGGCCGAGCCTTCCCTGACCGATCTCTTCAACGAGATGAAGAAGGTGTCCGCCAAGATCTCCACCCTGGAGGCCGATGTCGCCTCACTCAAGGAGAAGGCGCCCACGGCTGAGAGCTCCGACAACCGTCGCGCCAACAATCAGCGCGATCTCGAGTTCCATCCGAAGCACAAGAAGTGGGATTTTCCCCACTATGATGGCACGTCCGACCCCATGCCGTTCCTCCACAAGTGCGAGGCGTACTTCCGGCAACATCTCACCATGCCGGAGGAGCGCGTGCGCATGGCGGCCTACCACTTGGACGACGCCGCACAGCTGTGGTTCATCCAGCTGCAGGAGGACGAAGGCACGCCGTCCTGGGGGAATTTCAAGGATCTCCTGGACCTGCGCTTCGGTCCCCCCCTGCGCTCGGCCCCCATGTTCGAGTTGGCGCAGTGCCGCCGCTCCGGCGCCGTGGAGGAGTATGCCAACCGGTTCCAGGCCCTGATCCCTCGCGCTGGCCGGCTCGACGAGGCGCAGCGAGTCCAACTCTTCACCGGCGGCCTCGGACCTCCGCTCAGCAATGCCGTCCGGATCCATCATCCGGACACCCTCGTCGCCGCTATCAGCCTCGCCCGCCAGGTCGAATTGATGGAGCTGGACCGACCGGCGCTTCCTCCCCCGAGAGCAGGCGCGCGCGGCCACCACCGCCTCCACCACCGGCCCGCGGCCAGAGCCGTCCTGCCGGGCCCGCCGCCCCTCCTGGCTCTCCCTGCACCGCCGCGGCTGCGCAGCCGTGGCCGACCCGAGGGCTCCCAGCGCCGTCTTACGCAGGAGGAGATGGCCGACCGCCGTCGCCTCGGTTTGTGCTTCAACTGCAATGAGAGGTACACCCGTGGCCATAACCGCTTCTGCAGGCGCATCTTCTTCGTCGAAGGGGTCGAACTGGAAGCAGAGGGCGAGGACGCCGCCGTCGTGGACAACGCCGCGGCGCCCTGTTTCTCGTCCATGCCCCGTGCGGTGCGTGGCAAGCTGAAGCCGCGCTTCGTTGGCCCGTATAAGGTCACCGAGGTCATCAATGAGGCGGCCGTGCGCCTGGAGCTACCACCGGATGCCCGTCTCCACGATGTGTTCCACGTGGGCGTCCTCAAGAAGTTTGTGGGGGCACCGCCAGCTGCTCCACCGGCGTTGCCGCCCCTCTCCAACGGTGCCGTCGTGCCTGCGCCATCGCAGGTGACCCAGGGCCGCCTGGCTCGTGGAGTTCGCCAAGTCCTCGTCGAATGGGAGGGTCACGACCCCGCTGCAGCCTCCTGGGAAGACCTCGACGATTTCCGCACTCGGTTTCCTTCGTTTCAGCTCGAGGACGAGCTGGACTTCGAGGCGGGGAGAGATGTCATGTGCGGGCGGGTGTACGCCCGGCGCAGGCGCGCCCGCGACATTCGCAGGGCGGCCGAGCGCGCGTCCCAGGCGCGAAACGCGCCCAGCGAGGCCGGTCATGCGTGACGTGGCTAGGAGGCCTCAGTTGGAAAGTTATCAGGATTAGTTTCCTTATTATTATTAGCATCTATTTGTTACCTTAAGAGTAGGAGTTGGTTTTCCTTTTGTTGGCAGCCGCAAGGCTATATATATATTATTGTAACCGGACTTGAGGGAATTAAGCAAGATTATTATCCTATCTCCCATCTAATCTCAAGCCTGCGGTAGAGGGGCATAACCTCACCGGAGAAGACGGCCGAAGGCTACGAGCTTCGTAGCCGAGGCCCTGCGCGTCGAGGGTTCGACGCCCTTGACAGCCTGGTATCAGTGGTCAGCCGCGCATCCTCTTCGCGTTCACAGCCCGCCGCGCCAGCACCCTCCCGCAACCAGCCGCCGCCCACCAACAGCCCACCCTCCGCGCCCAGTCAGTCGCCGCCCATGGCCGAGCCTTCCCTGACCGATCTCTTCAACGAGATGAAGAAGGTGTCCGCCAAGATCTCCACCCTGGAGGCCGATGTCGCCTCACTCAAGGAGAAGGCGCCCACGGCTGAGAGCTCCGACAACCGTCGCGCCAACAATCAGCGCGATCTCGAGTTCCATCCGAAGCACAAGAAGTGGGATTTTCCCCACTATGATGGCACGTCCGACCCCATGCCGTTCCTCCACAAGTGCGAGGCGTACTTCCGGCAACATCTCACCATGCCGGAGGAGCGCGTGCGCATGGCGGCCTACCACTTGGACGACGCCGCACAGCTGTGGTTCATCCAGCTGCAGGAGGACGAAGGCACGCCGTCCTGGGGGAATTTCAAGGATCTCCTGGACCTGCGCTTCGGTCCCCCCCTGCGCTCGGCCCCCATGTTCGAGTTGGCGCAGTGCCGCCGCTCCGGCGCCGTGGAGGAGTATGCCAACCGGTTCCAGGCCCTGATCCCTCGCGCTGGCCGGCTCGACGAGGCGCAGCGAGTCCAACTCTTCACCGGCGGCCTCGGACCTCCGCTCAGCAATGCCGTCCGGATCCATCATCCGGACACCCTCGTCGCCGCTATCAGCCTCGCCCGCCAGGTCGAATTGATGGAGCTGGACCGACCGGCGCTTCCTCCCCCGAGAGCAGGCGCGCGCGGGCCACCACCGCCTCCACCGGCCGCGGCCAGAGCCGTCCTGCCGGGCCCGCCGCCCCTCCTGGCTCTCCCTGCACCGCCGGCGGCTGCGCAGCCGGGCCGACCCGAGGGCTCCCAGCGCCGTCTTACGCAGGAGGAGATGGCCGACCGCCGTCGCCTCGGTTTGTGCTTCAACTGCAATGAGAGGTACACCCGTGGCCATAACCGCTTCTGCAGGCGCATCTTCTTCGTCGAAGGGGTCGAACTGGAAGCAGAGGGCGAGGACGCCGCCGTCGTGGACAACGCCGCGGCGCCCTGTTTCTCGTCCATGCCCCGTGCGGTGCGTGGCAAGCTGAAGCCGCGCTTCGTTGGCCCGTATAAGGTCACCGAGGTCATCAATGAGGCGGCCGTGCGCCTGGAGCTACCACCGGATGCCCGTCTCCACGATGTGTTCCACGTGGGCGTCCTCAAGAAGTTTGTGGGGGCACCGCCAGCTGCTCCACCGGCGTTGCCGCCCCTCTCCAACGGTGCCGTCGTGCCTGCGCCATCGCGGGTGACCCAGGGCCGCCTGGCTCGTGGAGTTCGCCAAGTCCTCGTCGAATGGGAGGGTCACGACCCCGCTGCAGCCTCCTGGGAAGACCTCGACGATTTCCGCACTCGGTTTCCTTCGTTTCAGCTCGAGGACGAGCTGGACTTCGAGGCGGGGAGAGATGTCATGTGCGGGCGGGTGTACGCCCGGCGCAGGCGCGCCCGCGACATTCAGCAGGGCGGCCGAGCGCGCGTCCCAGGCGCGAAACGCGCCCAGCGAGGCCGGTCATGCGTGACGTGGCTAGGAGGCCTCAGTTGGAAAGTTATCAGGATTAGTTTCCTTATTATTATTAGCATCTATTTGTTACCTTAAGAGTAGGAGTTGGTTTTCCTTTTGTTGGCAGCCGCAAGGCTATATATATATTATTGTAACCGGACTTGAGGGAATTAAGCAAGATTATTATCCTATCTCCCATCTAATCTCAAGCCTGCGGTAGAGGGGCATAACCTCACCGGAGAAGACGGCCGAAGGCTACGAGCTTCGTAGCCGAGGCCCTGCGCGTCGAGGGTTCGACGCCCTTGACAGCCTGGTATCAGTGGTCAGCCGCGCATCCTCTTCGCGTTCACAGCCCGCCGCGCCAGCACCCTCCCGCAACCAGCCGCCGCCCACCAACAGCCCACCCTCCGCGCCCAGTCAGTCGCCGCCCATGGCCGAGCCTTCCCTGACCGATCTCTTCAACGAGATGAAGAAGGTGTCCGCCAAGATCTCCACCCTGGAGGCCGATGTCGCCTCACTCAAGGAGAAGGCGCCCACGGCTGAGAGCTCCGACAACCGTCGCGCCAACAATCAGCGCGATCTCGAGTTCCATCCGAAGCACAAGAAGTGGGATTTTCCCCACTATGATGGCACGTCCGACCCCATGCCGTTCCTCCACAAGTGCGAGGCGTACTTCCGGCAACATCTCACCATGCCGGAGGAGCGCGTGCGCATGGCGGCCTACCACTTGGACGACGCCGCACAGCTGTGGTTCATCCAGCTGCAGGAGGACGAAGGCACGCCGTCCTGGGGGAATTTCAAGGATCTCCTGGACCTGCGCTTCGGTCCCCCCCTGCGCTCGGCCCCCATGTTCGAGTTGGCGCAGTGCCGCCGCTCCGGCGCCGTGGAGGAGTATGCCAACCGGTTCCAGGCCCTGATCCCTCGCGCTGGCCGGCTCGACGAGGCGCAGCGAGTCCAACTCTTCACCGGCGGCCTCGGACCTCCGCTCAGCAATGCCGTCCGGATCCATCATCCGGACACCCTCGTCGCCGCTATCAGCCTCGCCCGCCAGGTCGAATTGATGGAGCTGGACCGACCGGCGCTTCCTCCCCCGAGAGCAGGCGCGCGCGGGCCACCACCGCCTCCACCGGCCGCGGCCAGAGCCGTCCTGCCGGGCCCGCCGCCCCTCCTGGCTCTCCCTGCACCGCCGGCGGCTGCGCAGCCGGGCCGACCCGAGGGCTCCCAGCGCCGTCTTACGCAGGAGGAGATGGCCGACCGCCGTCGCCTCGGTTTGTGCTTCAACTGCAATGAGAGGTACACCCGTGGCCATAACCGCTTCTGCAGGCGCATCTTCTTCGTCGAAGGGGTCGAACTGGAAGCAGAGGGCGAGGACGCCGCCGTCGTGGACAACGCCGCGGCGCCCTGTTTCTCGTCCATGCCCCGTGCGGTGCGTGGCAAGCTGAAGCCGCGCTTCGTTGGCCCGTATAAGGTCACCGAGGTCATCAATGAGGCGGCCGTGCGCCTGGAGCTACCACCGGATGCCCGTCTCCACGATGTGTTCCACGTGGGCGTCCTCAAGAAGTTTGTGGGGGCACCGCCAGCTGCTCCACCGGCGTTGCCGCCCCTCTCCAACGGTGCCGTCGTGCCTGCGCCATCGCGGGTGACCCAGGGCCGCCTGGCTCGTGGAGTTCGCCAAGTCCTCGTCGAATGGGAGGGTCACGACCCCGCTGCAGCCTCCTGGGAAGACCTCGACGATTTCCGCACTCGGTTTCCTTCGTTTCAGCTCGAGGACGAGCTGGACTTCGAGGCGGGGAGAGATGTCATGTGCGGGCGGGTGTACGCCCGGCGCAGGCGCGCCCGCGACATTCGCAGGGCGGCCGAGCGCGCGTCCCAGGCGCGAAACGCGCCCAGCGAGGCCGGTCATGCGTGACGTGGCTAGGAGGCCTCAGTTGGAAAGTTATCAGGATTAGTTTCCTTATTATTATTAGCATCTATTTGTTACCTTAAGAGTAGGAGTTGGTTTTCCTTTTGTTGGCAGCCGCAAGGCTATATATATATTATTGTAACCGGACTTGAGGGAATTAAGCAAGATTATTATCCTATCTCCCATCTAATCTCAAGCCTGCGGTAGAGGGGCATAACCTCACCGGAGAAGACGGCCGAAGGCTACGAGCTTCGTAGCCGAGGCCCTGCGCGTCGAGGGTTCGACGCCCTTGACAGCCTGGTATCAGTGGTCAGCCGCGCATCCTCTTCGCGTTCACAGCCCGCCGCGCCAGCACCCTCCCGCAACCAGCCGCCGCCCACCAACAGCCCACCCTCCGCGCCCAGTCAGTCGCCGCCCATGGCCGAGCCTTCCCTGACCGATCTCTTCAACGAGATGAAGAAGGTGTCCGCCAAGATCTCCACCCTGGAGGCCGATGTCGCCTCACTCAAGGAGAAGGCGCCCACGGCTGAGAGCTCCGACAACCGTCGCGCCAACAATCAGCGCGATCTCGAGTTCCATCCGAAGCACAAGAAGTGGGATTTTCCCCACTATGATGGCACGTCCGACCCCATGCCGTTCCTCCACAAGTGCGAGGCGTACTTCCGGCAACATCTCACCATGCCGGAGGAGCGCGTGCGCATGGCGGCCTACCACTTGGACGACGCCGCACAGCTGTGGTTCATCCAGCTGCAGGAGGACGAAGGCACGCCGTCCTGGGGGAATTTCAAGGATCTCCTGGACCTGCGCTTCGGTCCCCCCCTGCGCTCGGCCCCCATGTTCGAGTTGGCGCAGTGCCGCCGCTCCGGCGCCGTGGAGGAGTATGCCAACCGGTTCCAGGCCCTGATCCCTCGCGCTGGCCGGCTCGACGAGGCGCAGCGAGTCCAACTCTTCACCGGCGGCCTCGGACCTCCGCTCAGCAATGCCGTCCGGATCCATCATCCGGACACCCTCGTCGCCGCTATCAGCCTCGCCCGCCAGGTCGAATTGATGGAGCTGGACCGACCGGCGCTTCCTCCCCCGAGAGCAGGCGCGCGCGGGCCACCACCGCCTCCACCGGCCGCGGCCAGAGCCGTCCTGCCGGGCCCGCCGCCCCTCCTGGCTCTCCCTGCACCGCCGGCGGCTGCGCAGCCGGGCCGACCCGAGGGCTCCCAGCGCCGTCTTACGCAGGAGGAGATGGCCGACCGCCGTCGCCTCGGTTTGTGCTTCAACTGCAATGAGAGGTACACCCGTGGCCATAACCGCTTCTGCAGGCGCATCTTCTTCGTCGAAGGGGTCGAACTGGAAGCAGAGGGCGAGGACGCCGCCGTCGTGGACAACGCCGCGGCGCCCTGTTTCTCGTCCATGCCCCGTGCGGTGCGTGGCAAGCTGAAGCCGCGCTTCGTTGGCCCGTATAAGGTCACCGAGGTCATCAATGAGGCGGCCGTGCGCCTGGAGCTACCACCGGATGCCCGTCTCCACGATGTGTTCCACGTGGGCGTCCTCAAGAAGTTTGTGGGGGCACCGCCAGCTGCTCCACCGGCGTTGCCGCCCCTCTCCAACGGTGCCGTCGTGCCTGCGCCATCGCGGGTGACCCAGGGCCGCCTGGCTCGTGGAGTTCGCCAAGTCCTCGTCGAATGGGAGGGTCACGACCCCGCTGCAGCCTCCTGGGAAGACCTCGACGATTTCCGCACTCGGTTTCCTTCGTTTCAGCTCGAGGACGAGCTGGACTTCGAGGCGGGGAGAGATGTCATGTGCGGGCGGGTGTACGCCCGGCGCAGGCGCGCCCGCGACATTCGCAGGGCGGCCGAGCGCGCGTCCCAGGCGCGAAACGCGCCCAGCGAGGCCGGTCATGCGTGACGTGGCTAGGAGGCCTCAGTTGGAAAGTTATCAGGATTAGTTTCCTTATTATTATTAGCATCTATTTGTTACCTTAAGAGTAGGAGTTGGTTTTCCTTTTGTTGGCAGCCGCAAGGCTATATATATATTATTGTAACCGGACTTGAGGGAATTAAG
The DNA here is from genome assembly GCF_019320115.1 of Miscanthus floridulus. Taxonomy (NCBI): domain Eukaryota; kingdom Viridiplantae; phylum Streptophyta; class Magnoliopsida; order Poales; family Poaceae; genus Miscanthus; species Miscanthus floridulus. The sequence continues at coordinate 85,925,999 of NC_089587.1, forward strand.
CAAGATTATTATCCTATCTCCCATCTAATCTCAAGCCTGCGGTAGAGGGGCATAACCTCACCGGAGAAGACGGCCGAAGGCTACGAGCTTCGTAGCCGAGGCCCTGCGCGTCGAGGGTTCGACGCCCTTGACAGCCTGGTATCAGTGGTCAGCCGCGCATCCTCTTCGCGTTCACAGCCCGCCGCGCCAGCACCCTCCCGCAACCAGCCGCCGCCCACCAACAGCCCACCCTCCGCGCCCAGTCAGTCGCCGCCCATGGCCGAGCCTTCCCTGACCGATCTCTTCAACGAGATGAAGAAGGTGTCCGCCAAGATCTCCACCCTGGAGGCCGATGTCGCCTCACTCAAGGAGAAGGCGCCCACGGCTGAGAGCTCCGACAACCGTCGCGCCAACAATCAGCGCGATCTCGAGTTCCATCCGAAGCACAAGAAGTGGGATTTTCCCCACTATGATGGCACGTCCGACCCCATGCCGTTCCTCCACAAGTGCGAGGCGTACTTCCGGCAACATCTCACCATGCCGGAGGAGCGCGTGCGCATGGCGGCCTACCACTTGGACGACGCCGCACAGCTGTGGTTCATCCAGCTGCAGGAGGACGAAGGCACGCCGTCCTGGGGGAATTTCAAGGATCTCCTGGACCTGCGCTTCGGTCCCCCCCTGCGCTCGGCCCCCATGTTCGAGTTGGCGCAGTGCCGCCGCTCCGGCGCCGTGGAGGAGTATGCCAACCGGTTCCAGGCCCTGATCCCTCGCGCTGGCCGGCTCGACGAGGCGCAGCGAGTCCAACTCTTCACCGGCGGCCTCGGACCTCCGCTCAGCAATGCCGTCCGGATCCATCATCCGGACACCCTCGTCGCCGCTATCAGCCTCGCCCGCCAGGTCGAATTGATGGAGCTGGACCGACCGGCGCTTCCTCCCCCGAGAGCAGGCGCGCGCGGGCCACCACCGCCTCCACCGGCCGCGGCCAGAGCCGTCCTGCCGGGCCCGCCGCCCCTCCTGGCTCTCCCTGCACCGCCGGCGGCTGCGCAGCCGGGCCGACCCGAGGGCTCCCAGCGCCGTCTTACGCAGGAGGAGATGGCCGACCGCCGTCGCCTCGGTTTGTGCTTCAACTGCAATGAGAGGTACACCCGTGGCCATAACCGCTTCTGCAGGCGCATCTTCTTCGTCGAAGGGGTCGAACTGGAAGCAGAGGGCGAGGACGCCACCGTCGTGGACAACGCCGCGGCGCCCTGTTTCTCGTCCATGCCCCGTGCGGTGCGTGGCAAGCTGAAGCCGCGCTTCGTTGGCCCGTATAAGGTCACCGAGGTCATCAATGAGGCGGCCGTGCGCCTGGAGCTACCACCGGATGCCCGTCTCCACGATGTGTTCCACGTGGGCGTCCTCAAGAAGTTTGTGGGGGCACCGCCAGCTGCTCCACCGGCGTTGCCGCCCCTCTCCAACGGTGCCGTCGTGCCTGCGCCATCGCGGGTGACCCAGGGCCGCCTGGCTCGTGGAGTTCGCCAAGTCCTCGTCGAATGGGAGGGTCACGACCCCGCTGCAGCCTCCTGGGAAGACCTCGACGATTTCCGCACTCGGTTTCCTTCGTTTCAGCTCGAGGACGAGCTGGACTTCGAGGCGGGGAGAGATGTCATGTGCGGGCGGGTGTACGCCCGGCGCAGGCGCGCCCGCGACATTCGCAGGGCGGCCGAGCGCGCGTCCCAGGCGCGAAACGCGCCCAGCGAGGCCGGTCATGCGTGACGTGGCTAGGAGGCCTCAGTTGGAAAGTTATCAGGATTAGTTTCCTTATTATTATTAGCATCTATTTGTTACCTTAAGAGTAGGAGTTGGTTTTCCTTTTGTTGGCAGCCGCAAGGCTATATATATATTATTGTAACCGGACTTGAGGGAATTAAGCAAGATTATTATCCTATCTCCCATCTAATCTCAAGCCTGCGGTAGAGGGGCATAACCTCACCGGAGAAGACGGCCGAAGGCTACGAGCTTCGTAGCCGAGGCCCTGCGCGTCGAGGGTTCGACGCCCTTGACAGCCTGGTATCAGTGGTCAGCCGCGCATCCTCTTCGCGTTCACAGCCCGCCGCGCCAGCACCCTCCCGCAACCAGCCGCCGCCCACCAACAGCCCACCCTCCGCGCCCAGTCAGTCGCCGCCCATGGCCGAGCCTTCCCTGACCGATCTCTTCAACGAGATGAAGAAGGTGTCCGCCAAGATCTCCACCCTGGAGGCCGATGTCGCCTCACTCAAGGAGAAGGCGCCCACGGCTGAGAGCTCCGACAACCGTCGCGCCAACAATCAGCGCGATCTCGAGTTCCATCCGAAGCACAAGAAGTGGGATTTTCCCCACTATGATGGCACGTCCGACCCCATGCCGTTCCTCCACAAGTGCGAGGCGTACTTCCGGCAACATCTCACCATGCCGGAGGAGCGCGTGCGCATGGCGGCCTACCACTTGGACGACGCCGCACAGCTGTGGTTCATCCAGCTGCAGGAGGACGAAGGCACGCCGTCCTGGGGGAATTTCAAGGATCTCCTGGACCTGCGCTTCGGTCCCCCCCTGCGCTCGGCCCCCATGTTCGAGTTGGCGCAGTGCCGCCGCTCCGGCGCCGTGGAGGAGTATGCCAACCGGTTCCAGGCCCTGATCCCTCGCGCTGGCCGGCTCGACGAGGCGCAGCGAGTCCAACTCTTCACCGGCGGCCTCGGACCTCCGCTCAGCAATGCCGTCCGGATCCATCATCCGGACACCCTCGTCGCCGCTATCAGCCTCGCCCGCCAGGTCGAATTGATGGAGCTGGACCGACCGGCGCTTCCTCCCCCGAGAGCAGGCGCGCGCGGGCCACCACCGCCTCCACCGGCCGCGGCCAGAGCCGTCCTGCCGGGCCCGCCGCCCCTCCTGGCTCTCCCTGCACCGCCGGCGGCTGCGCAGCCGGGCCGACCCGAGGGCTCCCAGCGCCGTCTTACGCAGGAGGAGATGGCCGACCGCCGTCGCCTCGGTTTGTGCTTCAACTGCAATGAGAGGTACACCCGTGGCCATAACCGCTTCTGCAGGCGCATCTTCTTCGTCGAAGGGGTCGAACTGGAAGCAGAGGGCGAGGACGCCGCCGTCGTGGACAACGCCGCGGCGCCCTGTTTCTCGTCCATGCCCCGTGCGGTGCGTGGCAAGCTGAAGCCGCGCTTCGTTGGCCCGTATAAGGTCACCGAGGTCATCAATGAGGCGGCCGTGCGCCTGGAGCTACCACCGGATGCCCGTCTCCACGATGTGTTCCACGTGGGCGTCCTCAAGAAGTTTGTGGGGGCACCGCCAGCTGCTCCACCGGCGTTGCCGCCCCTCTCCAACGGTGCCGTCGTGCCTGCGCCATCGCGGGTGACCCAGGGCCGCCTGGCTCGTGGAGTTCGCCAAGTCCTCGTCGAATGGGAGGGTCACGACCCCGCTGCAGCCTCCTGGGAAGACCTCGACGATTTTCGCACTCGGTTTCCTTCGTTTCAGCTCGAGGACGAGCTGGACTTCGAGGCGGGGAGAGATGTCATGTGCGGGCGGGTGTACGCCCGGCGCAGGCGCGCCCGCGACATTCGCAGGGCGGCCGAGCGCGCGTCCCAGGCGCGAAACGCGCCCAGCGAGGCCGGTCATGTGTGACGTGGCTAGGAGGCCTCAGTTGGAAAGTTATCAGGATTAGTTTCCTTATTATTATTAGCATCTATTTGTTACCTTAAGAGTAGGAGTTGGTTTTCCTTTTGTTGGCAGCCGCAAGGCTATATATATATTATTGTAACCGGACTTGAGGGAATTAAGCAAGATTATTATCCTATCTCCCATCTAATCTCAAGCCTGCGGTAGAGGGGCATAACCTCACCGGAGAAGACGGCCGAAGGCTACGAGCTTCGTAGCCGAGGCCCTGCGCGTCGAGGGTTCGACGCCCTTGACAGGCAAGCCTTACCCTCGCCTATGCAATGCGAGGAGACCGCGACTCGAACCCGGGACCTTCCGGTCACAGGCGGTAAGACTCTACCGCTTGCACCAGGCCCGCCCTGAACCTTGAAATTTGCTTTCATTAACAGTCACAGATCCAGAACTCAACACCTTAACACTGAAATAAAAAGAAATGCTATGCAAATACCACTAATTAGCAAAGCTACAGCAACAGAAATTATTTGACATCAAACATCATATTAATGAAAGATACAAACATGAAGGTTAAACAATAATGCTATAAAGTGGCAATCATATGCACAAGCCAAAACTGGGAGGGCAAAACTTGAAATGTTCCAAACAATCAAGAGAAGAATAATCAGTTACCACAGTACAAAATGTCAAGAATTTAGTTTACACTCCCATCAGCACCACATGATGGAAGACATCTAAGGATAATGTGTTAGCTCAGTTGGAATTGCTTAGTGCTTCAAATTAAATGTCTGAATGAACAATTTGGCAATTCAACTTATTGACGGAATAACAAACCATACCTTTTTTGTTTTTGTAAAAGAGGTTCCATAGTGGGAACATTGTATATAGAAAAGTAGAGCGAAAAGAGAAAGTCCAAAAGAATGTAAACATGTGCAAAGAATCCAGGAAGAATAAAAGCAAGAACATATTCTGACAATAAAACAACAATCAACATGTTCAGATGCAAGATAGCGTGTTATACCTCCCCAGCTTGAACTGTAATAACATGAGGTGTAAATCCAACTCCTGATGACCCTGCAAGATGATTTCATGTTAGGGCTAGTTATGCTGAAATCATCAACAGAAAAATGAGTCAATGTACATCAGCTTTGCAGGACTTAGAATAACTAGCAGCATGCTTCATAAGTCAGCAGAGAAATAACCCACATGCCACCACTCTCAAAACGAACAAGTGGTAAATTGAACACTGAAATAACTGAGGACAAATAAGTACATCCACAATTTATAGTTTTGCGCAGTTAACTAATTAAAGCTAGAAGGGTAGTATAACCAGTACATCACCATGAAGCAGATTCAAATTCTAAAAGGAGTAAAGGACAACGGCACTTGAGCCAGTTCAATCTCAATAACAACTTTATCCTGATATATCATGCTGAAACTATCCACAAGTGCTTCTCAAGTTCCTACTAATTCTGAGTCTAGGAACCATACCAAAACCTTAAAATCAGTGTAAATGATAGGAGTAGAAATTTTACCAGCGGCATTCACACGTGGCTTGTTGGTAGAACCCTTAGGCCGGCCCCGCTTCTTAAATCCATCTAGCGACACCACCAGCAGAGAGCTCGCCGGATTTAACCCAGCCGGTGAGAACGGCCCGGAAGAACCCTGCCCTGTAGCCGCCGACCCCGTAGCCGCCGACGCAGGCACCAATGCCAGCGCCATGGGCCCATCGGGCCCGTACTTTCTTGGTCGCCCGCGCTTCTTCTTGGCCACCGGCTCCCCCATGCCCGGCGCAGCTGACGCACCATTGCCACCAACGACCGTCGCCGCGGACATGCTAGCCCCGTGGGCTGCGCCCTGCGGCTGGTAAGACGGCGTCGTAGGCGAGGAGCTAACCGGAGCGTACACAGCGGTGCCGTCCGCGGTGTACGCCATGCGCACGCTCTGCATGGCGGCGGACGCCGGCGGCCCAGGCACCGGCGCCGGCAGGCTCTTTGGCATACCGAATAGATCCCTCCCCGCCATCAGCCCTTGCTCGGACCTCACCTCCATGGCGGACCACCACCCGTTCTTGACTAGAACTCAAATCTGCAATCTTTAGCCACTGGAAAGAGCTCACAAGCGCTCAAGTGAGGTCAGGACTAGGGATTGCGAACCTGCAAAAAAACCCGTAAAACCCTTCACTCCTTTCACGCGACAAACACACAGTTTTACGGCACAGGCAAATTTCTCGAAGAAATGGAAGATGGGAATAAGTAGAAATGAAAAGAAAAGTAAATTACTGGCGGAAATGGGAGATAAATAAAAAATGGGCAAAGGAAATGGTAAAAGGTCCAAGAAAAGGTAGGTTTAAAGACCAACAAAGCACATAAGCTGCAGATCCCCACTTTTGCCCGGATTTTGCAGGGGGGATACCCAACAAATCACCAGAATTTCTGACCCAACAGTTGGAGAATGAAGAAAAAAAAATGAGTTCAAAAGGATGAGCAAGTTCCAGACCGGAAGCTCATGAGCTAGAAGGCATCACACTAGCACCACAGACGCACGCAAGGAGATGAACAGATTAAGATAAGGGAGATTTCAGCTAACCTAGAACTCATGGTTTCTTGCTAAATGGCCTCCAATTTATCTCTCCTTTTTCCTCTTTTCCTCACCTCTCCAGTTCACACGGGCTCTTTCGTTTTCGCAATTAACAAAAAGGATTTTGTCGCAGAAAACGAAAAATAGGAAGCAGGTAAGTAAAGCACGCCAAAATTGCCTCGGGAGATTTATTGCTGTGCAGATAAGAAGGGAAGAGGAGTAGATGGATCACGGATGCGGCGGTCTACCTCATTTGACCCCAGCACTTGTGCTATTTACTTTGAGATCCTCCTTTGCATATTGACCAATATGGGCTTGTTTGGCTCCAATAAGTCTCCCCATCCCAAGGCAACAACGTAGTCCAAAGGCCGCCTCTAATAATCAAACATAAAGCTAAGTTGAATTAATTTTTTAATCATCAGATGATATGAAAAGCAAGAGATTAATTTCGATCTGAGAGATAGTCTTGCACATTTCATGACGCATCTCTCTCATAGCATGATGTTCAAGACTACATGTTACAATCGCTCTATTCTTCAACACTACTTCATCAGTACTGTGTTTTTCTCTCACAACAATCGGCATAAGCATCATCATAAGCCAAATTTCAGTGAAACTAACAGAGTATCTTTTTCATGTATATTTATTAGCTTAGAGCTAGTGCTAGCTCATAAGTGTCTAAAATGGAACGCCTGGGTAACTTCACATGTTTGGCAAATGTCTTAGTAGAAAGCAAACAAAAACTATCTAAATGATTTATGTGTTGTTTTTCTTTGTTTGGTTTACACAGGAGGTTGTGGCTGATTGACCTAAGCAGCATCTATTTGACTGATCATTACCAAGTAATAAGCTAAGGCTCTATTTAGTCCATGAGAGAGTTAGCCATGCCACACTAGCGCAGTAGGTCAGAGTCTGGTTTAGCCATAGCTTCAGGTAGTCAAATGTGCGGGGATGTTTCATGTCTTGAGGTGATGTCGTTCCTTGCGAAAAATGTGGCGCTTGTTATGCTTCCGCGCTTTTGGAGTAGCCGACGCTATGGCGTGTTATGGTTCTGCTTAAACCAAACATGCCCTAAAACAATTGAAATGCAACACTAGATCATTGAAAGAAACATGAGCTTCTTTGCCTTAAGAACACTTTATACCTTGTTTGGATGTAGATATTGGAGCCTAGAATTGGGAATTGGAGTCATGTTTCTTGAATTCTGCTGTTTGGATGTTCATGGTATTGAGATTTAGAATTGCAACCCTAATACCTTGGTATTGGACTAGAACTAGGATTGACCTCTCCCAATACAGAGGGGTAAGGCTCTGTATTGGCTAGAATTGTCTGCTCTCTCGCCCCTAACTCGACGTGACACTGCCCTTATGCCCCCGACCAGACACGACCGCCCTCGTGCCCCCGTGAAAAGTCCTTGTTTGGTTTTGGTAATTGAGTGGCAACCTAGGTGGACTAATATGTGTTTATATGAGATACACATGTGATTAGTCCACAAGTACATATGTGTGAGCAACATATGCCATGACGGTGAAGATGGCTTGAATATATTGCAAGGCTCACACATGTGATGAAGGAGCTCATTACATATGAGACATGACATTAGTCATGTGACTAAGGTGGAGAAGATTAAGACAAGACTTGGCTTGATGGACCGGTTGCAAGCGTGAAGGGCAAGTTAGAGGCTTTGGAGCGATGGACCATTTGGCGATGAAGCTTGAGCAAGACTTGGGGCCGATGGACGAAGGCAACGGTGAAAAGCAAGTAAGGTCAAGATCGATGAACCAATACGATCATGTGATGATATGAAGTGGATCATATCATTTGGTGATTAGTTGGTGCATATATTGTATCAACAATGAAGGAGTTGGAATGGAATGCGTAAGGCAAAGGTATAACCTACCAGTCATAGGTTGCATAGAGAAGTGCTTGACCGGGTTTAGGATAGATGGCCGTACTATCGAGAGGAACAAACTTATTTGCATATCGATCATCCAGTGCCACTCGAGTGATCTAACTTTGCATCGTTGCTAGGATCGAGTGGCGCGGCAAGTTGAGTGGTTAACTCCTTGAAAAATGTTTGTGAAAAGCTAACACACGTGTAGAAGGTGTTGTACACCTGGTGGTATTGACACATTTGTAAAGAAGAAGAAGTTGGTGAAGAAAAGGAGTTGAATGCGCTGGTCACGGGGTGACCGGACATGTCCGACATGAGGACCGGACACGTCCGGTAACTAACCTAGGCGATAGTATTCCTGACATGACCGGACGCATCATCTTTTGATACCAGACACATCCGGTATTCTGGCCAAGCGCGGGTAGAGTTGCTAAGGTGATCGGACTCTAGCTCGTAGCAGTGACCGGACGCTGAGCAATCACTATTTAGTGTTAGGTCATGGTGACATCGGGCGCGGGTGTTGGTCCAGAGAGGACCGGATGCAGGGGCGCGTCTGGTCGGCCACACCGAACATGTCCGATCATAGTTGAGCGGCTCTAGGAGCTCTCTAGACTCGACCGGATGCTGTCCCTCCTATGTTCAATCACTTCACTATAGTGCGTCCGATGCGTCGCGTCAGAGCATGTTTGAGAGGGCCGTTGGGCGGCAACGGCTACTTCGTATGAATGGGACACGTGGCGGTCAAGCATTGACCGGATGCAGCGACTGGACACGTCTGGTCACCACACTAGACGCGTCTAGTGCACACGACCTGCGTGTCCGGTCATCCCAAAATCTGCCTAGTGAAGGGGTAACGGCCATTTTAGCCCATGGGGTGAAGTGTTGGTCGGCCTTTGGCCGAGAGCTGAGCACCCTTGAGCCTTGGTGGCTTATGTAGGTGTGCTTGGGAGCCCTCTAACTTACTTGAGCTTGATAGTGTTCATCCGATCGAGTGAGTGAGCGATTCTAGTATGATTGCATCATGAGGCTGTGTAACACCTCGGTGTTAAGCATGCATTAACATTTTGCAAATCATGAGCATAATCATTATTATGCATTCATAAGCATGACATGAAATATATAATTGAAACATACTAATGAAACATGTATGTTGCATAGTTTTGTTTTAATAGATTGGATGCTATGTTTGTTCTACCATGTGTGTACCTTGGTTGATCACTTAGACCACTTAGAAGTAATTAGGATGCAATTTGGAGCAAGGTGTATATTCAAAGTTTTCTCAAATTTTGCTTTTAACAATAATATTCTAAAATAGGGTTTTTGATTTAAATTAACTTTAAATCTATAGTTCAAAATCTAATTGGGTTTTGACCTTACTCCTTTTGACAAAGTTGTAGAGAATAAATTTTAGAGCAACTTTTATTTTTGGGCCAAAGTTTGAAACTGATTGAAATTGCTCAAAATTTTGCATTTGAATGTAATAGGAATAGAAAATAAATTGAAAAATTCGATTTGCTTCTTACCGGGCCGCCCGCCCCGCTTCTGGCCTAGCTGACAAAGCTGGCCCGTAGCGCTCGCGCTCCCGCTCTCGCGCCGCGCCACGCCCCGCGTTTGGCCTAGCGTTGCTTCACCGGCCTAGGCCCACGCCGTGCCGCTCCCGTGCGTGTGACGCGCCCGCGCTCCGACCACGCCAGGATGCGCGAGCCGCGTGGCGGCCATGCGCTAGTGAGCTCGCCGCGCAGCACCATCGGCCTGCCCCGTTCCGACTGGCCCTGCCCCGCCTTCAAGTCCCCCTGTCCGAACCTCCCTCTCCATTCTCGCTCTCTCCCATTTTCCTCTCACGCCAGCAGCAAAGCACGCGCACGCGCTCGCCTCCGCCACCGCTCGCACCAGCACCTCGCTGGAGTTGGCTCGCTTGGCCACCCCAGCTCGCCGTCGACCGCTCTGTCTCGCCCTGAGCTCCGCCTCTACCTCACGCACCCTGTGCTCGCGTCGGTTCACCTTGGTAAGCTTTCACCGGCTATGAATCGCTCACCGGAGTGAGCTCCTCCTCGCCGGAGTGCTCCGCTCCATGGACCTCACCCCTCCATCCTCCTTCTCACTCTCTTTTCTCATGCACGAGCACCACACCGCGTCACTAAGGCTCCTGAGCGCCTCCACTCACTGTGCCATGGCCAGGGACACCCCACCGGTGACGACCCACGCCGCCGCTCCGCCATGCACGGCAGCGGCCGGCTTCCCGAGCTCCTTGGCCCATGCCATGAGCACCGTTGGGTTCGCGCGAGGGTGGGGAGCATGTTGGTCACCTTCACTGGGCCGGAGACCTCGCCGTCGGTGAGATCTCGGCGGCCCGCCGCCTCCTCTGTCCCGTGTGGCTGCCAGGTGGGGCCTGCCTGACGCGGGAGCCCGCCTGTCTATCGCTCGGTGTGTGTGTGTGTGTGTGTGTTGAGATCCGGGTGGATCTAGCGTTTATGCCTCGGTTTTCAAAAAGGGTTTTTAAGAAATGATTTCCAGAAAATGTTGTAAAGGCTTCAAAAATCCATAGTTTGCTCATTTTAGCTCCAAATCAAGTGAGACCAATTTTGCTGTGTTTCTTAGAAGTAGATCTACAATATAAAAATGTTGCATGTCAATTTTGTGATACTTTTGTATAGGGTTTTATTTAATTCTTGTATTTGCTATTATCTTAGAAAATGTCTAGTAAATAGAATAATTATCAAAAACTATGGTTCTAGTTTTGTTAATCTCCTTTAGTGATGTACTTTGTAGGAAAAATATATGTCATGCATGTTCTGTAGAGAAATATTGATGTGTAGTTCAAGTGCCTTTAATTGATGATTTTTGTTATTTTGATAGAGAGCAAAAATTGTATAAAACATGTGTATGATAATTTTTGTGCAGTGATTGTTTACTGTATAGAATATAGAAAAAATATTAAATCTGTTGTTTGATACTTTTCATAATACAAAGTATTTTCATGCTCATATTTATGCCATAGCTTGTCATTTTTGTGTAGGCTATTTTATTTATCCAAATGCCATGAAAATTTTATGGTAGTCTACTTAGAGTAGTACTATGCTACTGTAATTTTCTTAGATTTTTATGAGCACCAGAAATATATGTTACTATTGTAGCCCTAGTTTAAAATAAAATAAAATAATCTTCTTTAATGCATGTTTAGTTAATAATGTTTGCTTTAGTGTATCTTTGAAGCATCTTAGCTTGCTGTGGTGACTTGGCATGTTAGTACAGTGGTTGTAGTAGTAGCATAGTAGTACATATTCTTGGATGATGTTGGCTACCTTATAGAAGAGCTTTACTTCTACTATGTCCAATAAAGTTAAACATGTTCATCTACATTCCATGCATCATGATCATTTCATGTCATCTCTCTGATGCACCTATGCATGAGCACTTATACATCTGCATCATACAGGATCGCAGGAGGAGTTGCTAGTAGCAGTTCAGGAAGAGCAGACCGGGACAGATCCATAAGAAATCCAGGCACAGGAGGTGCCAGAGGAAGAGGAGCAAGGAGAGGACTTGCCCGAGTGCGTGGATCATCAACCTAGTTCGTTCGAACTGAGGCAAGCCCCGAAGCATTCTAAGTCTCCTACTTTATAAAAGCAATTCTTTCTATATATGAGTTTATATATTATTGCATTAAGTTGTAGGAGTTGATTGAAACCGTTGATGCATTTATTGCTATCCTTGCCTACCTTATTACCTTTTTACCCTATTAGGTCAGGATCGAATAACTGCTTAGCCTTGCTTAGACCGGTAGCGATCGGTGATTTCCGGTCACCTACATTTATAGGTGGTTACTAGAAGAATTTAGCTATGGAAAGAATGATATCCTGGAATTAACTATGTGTGATGGATAATTGAAGACCGGATGGAAAAGTTGGAGGCAACCAGACAGGGTTCTGGGGTGCTGTTAGTTTTCCATCTGTGTCGATTAAGGACCGATCGTTGCTCGTCCCTCTTGTCATGTTGAACGTATGCCTCACATTTAGCTGGCCGAATAAAGTACCTTTCGACCGCGAAGCTAGTGACACTATTTGAGCTGGGATAAACTCGGATTGGCACACTGGTGCTGAAGGGGGTATGACGAGGACACGAAGAGTGAGCCCAAGGTGCGTCCTGGCTGTCGAGCAGTCCCTAGGTAGTGCGGTCCATGACTGTTATCCCACGGCTACTTGGAAAGTGTCATTAGTGATCTGTAGCTCACTTGATCGGTGAGTGTGGTTTGTGTGAGGAATAAATCACCAGCTGGTTAGGAATCGATTCGAATTGCCATCGCTCCTAGATAGTGAGCACTTGACTCGAGCTACAGCATCGTAGTAATTATGATGGAACACTGATGGTTATCTAGGTGATATGGGATATGCTAAATCTAAGTTGGTAACTGGATGTTATTGGTTAATCAAGTGATTGCTATAGTATAGGTGCTTACCTAGATGGATAGGTCATAATAAAGATGATGCAAAGTACTTAAAATGGTTTCTTCATTGATAGCTTATGCTTTTCGCAAACGAGTCAGCTAGCCCACTAAAGAAAGCCTTGCATAATCCTTGGTGTTGCCTTATTTTGGTTTAAGATGGGTAAGTCTAGCTGAGTACCTTCTCGTACTCAGGGTGTTGTTCCCATTGTTGTTGTAGATGGTCAAATGTACTACGGCTATTGCATTAACTACCTATACCTGGCGATGGGTGACAACTAGGACCAAGGGACAATGGTCACTCCTGTATCTCTCATCTAATGCTTTTGTTGGAGATGACTACCTACTGGCAGTTGTATCTAAACCAAAAGTGTGTGTGGCTTTAAAACTATTTGCTTCCGCTATTTCAGTTTGAACTTGGGTTGTAATAACTTTATGTTCTAAACTCCGATGTATCCAACTATCATTGCAAACTTTATGTAACATGTGATGGTGATTGCTAAACTTGTACGATCTTGGTTTGTATGTCGATTGGTTTGAAATCCTTTGTGGTTTCACGGACTACCGGGTTATACGGGCTTAAGTTTGCTAAATTATCTGCTTCGGCGGAAGATTTCCTTACTTAATCTCGTATAATTGGTCGGTTCTGTTACAGCTGGTATCAGAGCAAGGTTTAGCAGGTTACTGTTCCCATGAGTATTTGAAACCAAAATTGTGTCTAAAACTGAGTTTTAAAACTTAATAGTGTGCTAGTGGTCATATCCTGTATGCCCAGTTAAGGACTCTAGGTGGCTTATTTAAGTACTGACTTGGGGGTCTTTGCATCATATTTCTATTTCGTTGCTCATACAGCGTGCTATTGTATGAGTGCCATTCACTTGAGTGGTAATGTATGGATCCATTGCCTCTACGCCTCGGTAAGTGAGAGTTGTGAGAGCATGATCGGATACACTATCGATCTAGGGAAGTGCTTATATAATGCCGGATTATTTACATGCCATATGCGTGTTTGTATGAAGGTATCCAATGTGTGGGGAATTCCATCCTGTGGTGACGATGCCGTCGATAGGACGATGGTTCGGGTAGTTGCTACCGTTGTACGCATATCTAGGGATGTGTGTAGAGCGAGTAGATTACTTTACTGCTTTCGTGCATATTTTTCATACTGTCAGGGTTTGGGCTGAAGTGGATCTTTTGCAGGTACATAACAGCGCTATCGTGTAGTACGTATTAGCTACGTTTATGAGAGACCGTTGTATGCCACCGTCTATGCCGCTAGCAATTGTTATTTTTCCTAAGTTTGTGAGAACGTACGGAACGTGCATGCATCATGTTGTTACATACCATTCATGGCATTGTTCCTCCCCTTATAAGTTGATTATCTCATTTTGATAAAAATGACAACTTAACCTTGTTCTCACGTGAGTAATAAAACAAAATTTGCTACAGATGGCACGCACAAAGCAGACCGCTCGTAAGTCCACCAGAGGCAGAGCTCCCTGCCATCAGCTTGCTCCACGTACCCGTTAGCACCACACGTTTCTTGGAGAGTTTGGGATGCCTACACTCTTGTGGAGAGTGCTCAGCTATGTAGGCTATCCTGATGGAATGGAGCCCCGCTATTTCTGGACAAATGAGCAGTTGGGGGAAGGTCTCTTGGTTATTGTGGAGGCCATTGTTCATCCCCGAGGTGACGGTTCTGAGTGGACTGGTTGGCGTTATGAGTCAACTGGCAGGACCACTGAAGAAGCAGCTGACAGGGCAGCCTTTGGGATACTGAGGGATATCATGGATCGTTTTCCTTAGGAGTTAGTAGCCACTATAGTTGGAGTCTTTCCGAGGGGCAACCCCTCCACTGACTTATGGCAGCAAGCAAGAGGAAGATCTCTGGAGATTGGTGTAGCAGAAGGATAGAATAGTGATAACCCAGCTATGAGCGCCATGTTCGTAGTGATGAAGGCTTTCGATGGAGTAGAAGGTAGCCTGAGATGTGTATCTGGTGCTCTTGGTCAGGCCCGTGATGACCGATGTCAGCGTCAGAGGGATCACAACACTGAGATTGAGAGGCTCAATGTAGAGATGGCTCGGTTGACTCGTCAGAGGGATCAGGTGACCCAGAGAACTAGAGTCTATGAGGGAGACATATGTGCACTAAGAGAGCAGGTTGAGCGTCTGACCACCGCCAATAGGAACGCTGAGCGCATGTTGATCCATGAGCTCCACCAGAGGAATGAAGCCTAGTCTGCAGAAGATGTTCTGAGAGCTCGATAGGTTGAGCTAGAGCAGCAGCTGGCCAATGCAGAAGAGTACAACGACAACCTACATGAGGAGGTTCATCAGCTGAATAACCAGCTCCACCCTTACGTTCCTCCTAGAGCAGCAGAGATGGATCTAGAAGAGGACGAGGATCCTGAAGAGCCTGAGGCACCAGCTGATGATGACAACGATGATGTGGATGGTGACAATGTTGACATCTCCAACTTAGACAGCGACCATGATGAGCAGGCTAGTAGTTGTTGCGCTAGCTACTAGGGTTTCGTTTGCGATGACCTTTTGCATGGTTGGCATGTCTGGCATGTAATAATGAGCAGAAAGACTAAGACCTTGATGTAATATTGGAAAACTTGGATGTGTTTGTGGCGATATCTGAACGTCAAAAGTCTAGTGTATGTATGCTGGCAATTTGGTTGTAATGGACGCGATGTGTGCGCTTAAGTAATCTAATTAGTGATGTTGTGTTAATTGGAATGACTTATTGTGCCCATGTTTTATTATATGAATTTATTCTCTCCAGTGAATTCAGTACGACATAATTTTTCATTCACCTGCAATTTCTACAACATCGCCTAATAATTACTGTTGCTGAAATATGTAGATGCCGAACACTCGCCGTACCGTGTATGACGCTACTGAGGTAGGTGCCAGTGCCCCTAGGAATGAGAACCGTGATCCACCACCACCTCCTCCTCCACCGTACACTGCGGAACAGTTCTTTGCACAATTCCTTGGAAGTCAATGCAACATGGAGAGCATGCAGCAGAACATGGAAGCTACATTGCGCCACATTGCTGACAACACCCGCCGTGGGTTAAACCTAGGTGGACATGAAGCGAATTAGTATAGCAGTTTCAAGGACTTTATGGACACCAGACCACCAATTTTCAAAGAAGCGGCAGAGCCATTGGATGCAGAAGAGTGGATAAACACCATGGAAGATAAGTTTCGTGTTCTAAGGATGACAGAAGTGTTGAAGACTAAGTATGCAGCTCATCAGCTACAAGGCCCTGCAGGAATGTGGTGGAAGCACCACTGCACCACTTTTCCCCCCAATGCCCACATTACTTGGAGGGAATTCACTGAGGCTTTTCGTGGAGTTTACATTCCACCTGGTTTGACAGAAATAAAGTTTGGAGAATTTCTAGCACTAAATCAAAGCACCAAGACTGTGACACAGTATCTACATGCATTCAACAATCTAAGTCGCTATGCCTCTGACATGGTGAATACCGATGCCAAAAAGATCGCTAGTTTCAAGAGAGGTCTGAATCCTAAGATGATGAAGCACGTGGGTACCAACACGAGAACTGGTTTCAATGACTTTGTTAGTGACTGCTTAAAGCAAGAAAAGAACAACAATGTATATGCTACATCCAAGACTCGCAAGAGGGCTTTTGAGTTAGGTCTGTCCTAGCCAAGGGCCCCGATGGCAAATCGTTCTGCGTATCGTCCGCCTACCCCTGGTGCAAGGTTCAGGCCACCCCAGCGGAGGAATCAGAATGCCCAGCAACCTCAGAGGAATCAGAAGCCATTCAAGATGGTGGTGCCACAAGCCAAGACTGGACAAGGTAGTTCATCTGGAGCTGCTACTCAAGTAAGAGGACCATGTTTCAACTGCAATCAACCTAGGCACTTTGCAAAGTTTTGCCCATATCCCAAGAAGCAGCAGAATCAGTACCAAGCTCGTGTGCACCACACCACCATTGATGACATCCCGGAAGGAGAGCCCATGACAGCCAGTATGTTTTCTATCAACAATCATCCTGCAGTCATTTTGTTTTATTCTGGATCATCTCATTCATTCATAAGTCAAGCATTTGCAAGAAAGTATGAACAAAAGATAGTTGAATTGGAATGTGCTTATCGGATAAGTTCAGCTAGGGCTGATCTGTTAACTAATCAGATAATCCAGGGGGTAACCCTGAGTATAGCAGATAGGCAGTATAAGCTTAACTTGATAGTTATGCTAGGGCTAGTTCTGGATGTGATTATGGGAATGAACTGGATGAATAAGATGAGAGTAGTAATTGATGTTGGAGGAAGAAGCATTTCTCTTAAGGAACCTATTGGAGAAGGTACATTTCAAGTAACCTTACCTCAGAGAATAGATCTGGCCAGTACAACTTGTGTAGTCCAAACTACTCTTCTAGCCAAGATTCCAGTAGTGTGTGAGTTTTTGGACATGTTTCCATATGAGTTACCCGGTCTTCCACTGGACAGAGATGTTGAGTTTGCCATTGAGTTAATCCCTGGAACACCACCAATCTCAAGAAGGCCTTATCGGATGCCTCCAAATGAATTAGCCGAGTTGAAGAAACAACTCCAAGATCTGTTGACTAAGGGTTTAATTCATCCAAGTTCATCAGAATGGGGATGTCCTGCACTGTTCGTGAAGAAGAAGAAGGATAACTCCTTACAGATGTGCGTGGACTACCAACCACTGAATGTGGTGACAATTAAAAACAAGTATCCTCTACCTCGGATTGATATCTTGTTTGATCAATTATCAAAAGCCAAGGTGTTCTCCAAGATAGATTTGAGATTAGGGTACCATCAGATCAAGATTAGACCACAAGATATACCCAAAACCGCGTTCTCCACCAGATATGGTTTGTACGAGTATCTTGTCATGTCCTTTGGTTTGACAAATGCTCCTGCATACTTTATGTATCTGATGAATTCGGTCTTTAT
The DNA here is from genome assembly GCF_019320115.1 of Miscanthus floridulus. NCBI lineage: Eukaryota > Viridiplantae > Streptophyta > Magnoliopsida > Poales > Poaceae > Miscanthus > Miscanthus floridulus. The sequence goes on from NC_089587.1 coordinate 85,943,494, forward strand.
GCCGGAGTTGGATAAGTTTGTGATTGTGTTCATTAATGACATTCTAGTATACTTAGAGAACAAATAGGATCATGCAGAGCATCTAAGAATTGTCTTGACTAGACTCAGAGATCATCAGCTGTATGCTAAGTTTAGTAAATGTGAGTTCTGGCTGAAGACAGTTCCTTTTCTCGGTCATGTGTTATCTGAGATTGGAATCTTAGTGGATCCTAGTAAGGTACAAGAGGTTATGGATTGAAAGGCACCAAGCACAGTTCATGAGGTTTGGAGTTTTCTTGGATTAGCCGGTTACTATCATCATTTTATATTGGACTTCTCAAAGATTGCCAAGCCAATGACAAGTTTGTTACAGAAGGATCATAAGTTTGTTTGGATAGAGGAGTGTGAGGCAGCTTTCTACACCTTGCGGAATTTGCTAACCACTGCTCCTGTTCTGGCGCAACCGGATATAGAGAAGCCGTTTGATGTGTTTTATGATGCATCAAAGAATGGTTTAGGATGTGTTCTGATGCAAGATGGAAGGGTCATTGCTTATGCCTCACGTCAGTTGAGGAAGCATGAGGTTAACTATCCTACGCATGATTTAGAGCTTGCGGCCGTTGTGCATGCTCTAAAGATTTGGAGACACTACTTGCTTGGGAATGTGTGCAATATCTTTATAGATTATAAGAGTCTCAAGTACATATTTACTCAGTCTGAGTTGAATATGCGACAGAGAAGATGGTTAGAGTTGATAAAGGATTATAATCTAAATGTGCACTATCATCCGAGAAAGGCAAATATAGTAGCCGATGCCTTAAGTAGGAAGTCACATTCTCTTGCTGTGCAACCGTTGTTTGTAGATGGGTTCAATTTATTGCATCCTGCTGTGTTGCATAATATCCAGGTTAGTTGTACCTTAGAGAGCAAGATCATTGAGGGTCAGAAAATAGATAAGGGAATATTCCATATCAAGGAGAAAATGAGGAAAGAACCGACCAAGCACTTTAGAGTGGATGAACAAGGAGTGTTATGGTTTAAGGACCGTCTGGTTGTACCTAAAGATTGAGAGCTCAAGAACAAATTGATGGATGAAGCTCATCACTCTAAGTTGTCTATCCGTCCTGAAAGTAGCAAAATGTACCAAGAATTGAGACCTCGTTATTGGTGGACGAAGATGAAGAAGGAGATTGTAGCGTATGTTGCTTGTTGCGACATGTGTTGTAGAGTGAAAGCTCTTCACATGAGACCCGCAAGAATGTTGCAACCTTTGTCAGTACCAGATTGGAAATGGGATGATATAAGTATGGATTTTATCACCGGTCTTCCCACCACACCAAAGGGGAATGATTCGATTTGGGTGATTGTAGATCGCCTTACCAAATCAGCTCACTTTTTACCAGTCAAGAACGCATTTCGATCCCATCAGTATGCTGAGAAGTACATTGTAGAGATTGTCCGATTACATGGTATACCAAAGAGTATCATGTCTGACCGTGGGTCACAGTTTATCGCTCATTTTTGGGAGCATCTTCATAAAGGTTTGGGTACTAGCTTGGTTCGTAGTACAGCTTACCACCCACAGACAGATGGGCAGACAAAGCGAGTTAATGCTGTTCTTGAAGATATGCTTAGAGCTTGTGTGTTATCATCTAGGGGTTCATGAGAATCATGGTTACCTTTGGCAGAGTTCGCTTACAACAATAGTTACCAAGAGAGTATCAAGATGGCTCCATTTGAAGTATTGTATGGCAGGAAATGTAGGACACCGTTGAATTGGGTTGAGCCTAGAGAGAGAAGGTTTTACGGAATCGATTTTGTTGACGAGGCTGAGAAAAAGGTCTGTATTATCCAACAAAACATGAAAGCGGCACAGTCACGCCAGAAGAGTTATGCAGATAAGAGAAGAAGACCGCTAGAATTTCAAGTTGGTGATTATGTCTATTTGAAAGTTACCCCAATGAAGAAGAAATGGTTTGGAGTAAAGAGAAAGCTCGCTCCTAGATTTGTCGGACCATATAAAATACTAGAAAAGAAGGGTCTAGTGGCTTATAAGTTACAGTTACCAGAAGCGATGGGTTTGATCTTTCCAGTCTTCCATGTATCATAGTTGAAGAAGTGCTTGCGTGTTCCGAAAGAGAGAATAGAACCTCAGGGAATTCGGATCAAATCAGACTTGGAATACCGTGAGCAACCGGTTCGAGTTTTGGACACTAAGGACCGAGTCACTCGGAATAAAGTGGTGAGAACATATAAGATACAGTGGAGTCATCACGATGATGGTGATGCGACGTGGGAAATAGGAGAATATCTGCAAAATGCTTATAAGGATTTTTATAACAAATGGTTCGTAACTCAAAATCTTGGGACGAGATTCTTATAAGGGGGGAGGGCTGTAACACCTCGGTGTTAAGCATGCATTAACATTTTGCAAATCATGAGCTTAATCATTATTATGCATTCATAAGCATGACATGAAATATAGAATTGAAACATACTAATGAAACATGTATGTTGCATAGTTTTATTTTAATAGATTGGATGCTATGTTTGTTCTGCCATGTGTGTACCTTGGTTGATCACTTAGACCACTTAGAAGTAATTAGGATACAATTTAAAGCAAGGTGTATATTCAAAGTTTTCTCAAATTTTGCTTTTAACAATAATCTTCTAAAATAGGGTTTTTGATTTAAATTAACTTTAAATCTATAGTTCAAAATCTAATTGGGTTTTGACCTTACTCCTTTTGACAAGTTGTAGAGAATAAATTTTAGAGCAACTTTTATTTTTGGGCCAAAGTTTGAAACTGATTGAAATTGCTCAAAATTTTGCATTTGAATGTAATAGGAATAGAAAATAAATTGAAAAATTCGATTTGCTTCTTACCGGGCCGCCCGCCCCGCTTCTGGCCCAGCTAACAAAGCTGGCCCGCAGCGCTCACGCTCCCGCTCCCACGCCGTGCCACGCCCTATGTCTGGCCCAGCGTCGCTTCGCCGGCCTAGGCCCATGCCGTGCCGCTCCCGCGCGCGTGACGCGCCCACGCTCCGATCGCGCCAGGATGCGCGAGCCGCGTGGCAGCCATGCGTCGGCGAGCTCGCCGCGCGGCACCACCGACCTACCCCGTTCCGACCGGCCCCACCCTGCCTTCAAGTCCCCCTATCCGAGCCTCTCTCTCCATTCTCGCTCTCTCCCATTTTCCTCTCGCGCCAGCAGCAGAGCACGCGCACACGCTCGCCTCCGCCACCGCCCGCACCAGCGCCTCACCGGAGTTGGCTCGCCTAGCCACCCTAGCTCGCCATCGACCACTTCGTCTTGCCCTGAGCTCCGCCTCCACCTCGCGCACCCCGTGCTCACATCGGTTCACCTTGGTAAGCTTTCACTAGCCATGAATCGCTCACCAGAGTGAGCTCCTCCTCACCGGAGTGCTCCGCTCCATGGACCTCGCGCCTCCGTCCACCTTCTCGCTCTCTTTTCTCATGCACGAGCACCACACCACGTCACTGAGGCTCCCGAGCGCCTCCACTCACCGTGCCATGGCCGGGGATGCCCCACCGGCGATAACCCACGCCGCCGTCCGCCATGCATGGCAGCAGCCGGCTTCCCGACTCCTTGGCCCATGCCACGGGCACCATTGGGTTCGCATGAGGGTGGGGAGCACGTTGGTCACCTTCACTGGGCCGGAGACCTCGCCATTGGTGAGATCTCGGTGGCCTGCCGCCTCCTCTGTCCCGTGTGGCTGCTAGGTGGGGCCTGCCTAATGCGGGAGCCCGCCTGTCTGTCGCTCGGTGTGTGTGTGTGTTGAGATCCGGGTGGATCTAGCATTTATGCCTCGGTTTTCAAAAAGGGGTTTTAAGAAATGATTTATAGAAAATGTTGTAAAGGCTTCAAAAATCCATAGTTTGCTCATTTTAGCTCCAAATCGAGTGAGACCAATTTTGTTGTGTTTCCTAGAAGTAGATCTACAATATAAAAATGTTGCATGTCAGTCTTGTGATACTTTTGTATAGGGTTTTATTTAATTCTTATATTTGCTGTTATCTTAGAAAATGTCTAGTAAATAGAATAATTATTAGAAAAATATGGTTCTAGTTTTGTTAATCTCCTTTAGTGATGTACTTTGTAGGAAAAATATATGTCATGCATGTTCTGTAGAGAAATATTGATGTGTAGTTCAAGTGCCTTTAATTGATGATTTTTGTTATTTTGATAGAGAGCAAAAATTGTATAAAACATGTGTATGATAATTTTTGTGCAGTGATTGTTTACTGTGTAGAACATAGGAAAAATATTAAATCTATTGTTTGATACTTTTCATAATACAAAGTATTTTCATGATCATATTTATGCCATAGCTTGTCGTTTTTGTGTAGGCTATTTATTTATCCAAATGCCATGACAATTTTATGGTAGTCTACTTAGAGTAATACTATGCTACTGTAATTTTCTCAGATTTTTATGAGCACCAAAAATATATGTTGCTGTTGTAGCCCTAGTTTAAAATAAAATAAAAGAATCTTCTTTAATGCATGTTTAGTTAATAATGTTTGCTTTGGTGTATCTTTGAAGCATCTTAGCTTGCTGTGGTGACTTGGCATGTTAGTACAGTGGTTGTAGTAGTAGTATAGTAGTACATGTTCTTGGATGATGTTGGCTACCTTGTAGAAGAGCTTTATTTCTACTATGTCCAATAAAGTTAAACATGTTCATCTACATTCCATGCATCATGATCATTTCATGTCATCTCTCTGATGCACCTATGCATGAGCACTTATACATCTGCATCATACAGGATCATAGGAGGAGTTGCTAGTAGCAGTTCAGGAAGAGCAGACCGGGACAGATCCACAAGAAATCCAAGCACAGGAGGTGCCAAAGGAAGAGGAGCATGGAGAGAACTTACCTAAGTGCGTGGATCATCAACCTAGTTCGTTCGAACGAGGCAAGCCCTAGAGCATTCTAAGTCTCCTACTTTATAAAAGCAATTCTTTCTATATATGAGTTTATATATTGTTGCATTAAGTTATAGGAGTTGATTGAAATCGTTGATGCATTTATTGCTATCCTTGCCTACCTTATTACCTTTTTACCCTGTTAGGTCAGGATCGAATAACTGCTTAGCCTTGCTTAGACCGGTAGCGATCGGTGATTTCCGGTCACCTACATTTATAGGTGGTTACTGGAAGAATTTAGCTATGGAAAGAATGATATCCTAGAATTAACCATGTGTGATGGATAATTGGAGACCGGACAAAAAAGTTGGAGGCAACCAGACAGGGTTCTGGGGTGCTATTAGTTTTCCATCTGTGTCGATTAAGGACCGATCGTTGCTCGTCCCTCTTATCATGTTGAACGTATGCCTCACATTTAGCTGGCCAAATAAAGTACCTTTCGACCGTGAAGCTAGTGACACTATTCGAGCTGGGATAAACTCGGATTGGCACACTGGTGCTGAAGGGGGTATGACGGGGACACGAAGAGAGAGCCCAAGGTGCATCCTGGCTGTCGAGCGGTCCCTGGGTAGTGCGGTCCATAACTGTTATCCCACGGCTACTTGGAAAGTGTCATTAGTGATCTGTAGCTCACTTGATCGGTGAGTGTGGTTTGTGTGAGGAATAAATCACCAACTGGTTAGGAATCAATTCAAATCGCCATCGCTCCTAGATAGTGAGCACTTGACTCGAGCTACAGCATCATAGTAATTATGATGGAACACTAATGGTTATTTGGGTGATATGGGATATGCTAAATCTAAGTTGGTAACTGGATGTTATTGGTTAATCAAGTGATTGCTATAGTATAGGTGTTTACCTAGATGGATAGGTCATAATAAAGATGATGCAAAGTACTTAAAATGGTTTCTTCTTGATAGCTTATGCTTTTCGCAAATGAGTCAGCTAGCCCTCTAAAGAAAGCCTTGCATAATCCTTGGTGTCGCCTTATTTTGGTTTAAGACGGGTAAGTCTAGCTGAGTACCTTCTCATACTCAGGGCGTTGTTCCCATTGTTGTTGCAGATGGTCACGCCTATTGCATTAACTGCCTGTACCCGACGATGGGTGACAACTAGGACCAAGGGCAATGGTCACTCCATATCTCTCATCTAATGCTTTTGTTGGAGATGACTACCTACTGGCACTGTATCTAAACCAAAAGTGTGTGTGTGGCTTTAAAACTATTTGCTTCCTCTATTTCAGTTTGAACTTGGGTTGTAATAACTTTATGTTCTAAACTCCGATGTATCCAACTGTCATTATGAACTTTATGTAACATGTGACGGTGATTGCTAAACTTATACGATCTTGGTTTGTATGTCGATTGGTTTGAAATCCTTTGTGGTTTCACAGACTACTAGGTTATATGGGCTTAAGTTTACTAAATTATCTGCTTCGGTGGAAGATTTCCTTACTTAATCTCGTATAATTGGTCGGTTCTGTTACTGGTTGCATCGAGTGGCACTAGGTGATCGAGTTGCAAGCCAGTGGTGCTTGTTATTCTTGGAGGTTGCCACCTCCTAGGTGGCTTGGTGGTGGTCTCCGTTGAAGCACGTAAAGAAGATTGTGTGGTGCTCCGGAGAAGTGATTGTGAGGGGGATTGTGCTCATCCTACAGGAGCCGCGAAGAGCAACTCTAGTAGAGCGAGACACGAAGGGCAACAAGTGGTCTGATTGGGTCAAGTGCTAGAGCTTGTGGTAAGCACTCCATGTGGGAGAGTGTGACTTGCGGGTCACCACTAGCAAGAGGACCGACGGCAACCTTGGAGCTTGTCTCAATGGGGACTAGCGTGTTGGCAAGTACATGAACCTTGGGATAAAAATCATTGTGTCATCCTTGTATTCCCGTTGGTTTGCATCCTCGTTATACAAGCTTGTATTTACTTCATTTACATTGTGCATGTGTAGTTGCTCTTGTAATTAGTTAGCTTATGTAGCTTACTAGTTATCTTCTTGCTTGTGTAGCATAGAAGTAGCTCCCTTGCATGACTAATTCGGTTTAAGTAATTGTTGGGTTCATAAACCCAGGGTCTCTCGTAGACCGGCTTCCCCACAAAGGCTCGGCCCAAGCAGACAACGTGCAACTCATATGTCGGCCCAAGAGTCTAAAACAACATGCCAGAAGGGCGGTTCAGTCACCAACTAGAAGGTCTGGCTGGGGAAGAACAGCGCCCGCTTGTTGACTTCGGCCCACCTCTCTGACCGGAGCGCTCACTTCGGTCTCTAGCCACCTCCAGATGGGTCTCTCCGACCAGAAGACCTGGCAAAGCACTACCTCTGACTCCGACCCCATGTCTCCGACTAGAGTATGCAAAGACCCTGCTCACTGCTCTTCTCCAACTAGCGCAACCAGAGCTGACTAGGACCAATGGACCCAGGACACCCATCCAGAAAGGACCAGGAAATGAACGAAGAAAGCAAGACAAGGCGCTCAAGTCAAACCATGATACCAGGAACCGTATCTTGTCACCTGTAGGAACAGTACTCTGCAACCGCCTTAACACAAATAGTATTATAAGCGCCGACATTTTCCTCTATAGTATTGTGGGCACCATTAACTCCTATATGGTAAGGCCTCCCACATGCCTCTGGGCATCGACAGTGTTGTGGGTGCCGGGATTTACTATACCGAGTGAACATGGTGAAACTCCTCGTATGCCTCTTGGCATCAATAGTATATGCAGGTGCCGACATCTACCATACCCAAAACAAGACGATGTAACCTCCCACTTACAACCGACATCCAACATTGTTGTAGCCGCCTACCATCCTCCTGTACCCGCCGGTGTGGGCAACAAGACTTAGAAGCATAGGAACTCTCTCCCTCTCACTTGTAAGGCCATCCCCTTCATCTATAAAAGGGGATGTACTCTCTCCCAACACTCAGTGGATTCAAGTTCATACAGGTTAATCAAGATCGATCAAGTTCACTAGCTCACAACCATAGAACCACCAGGTTTAGACCTCAAGCACATGCTTGAACACTTAGCTCGTAGAGGAGCTCCTATCGCTCTCGGCCCTTCTAACCGGAGCCAATCGGACCTCTCATGCACCCTATCTTTCTCCTTCATGTTTGTAACCCCACTACAAACTTCGAGTACCTAGGCTCAGGAATAAAGTCACCGATTGACTCAAATTGGACGTAGGGCACATTGCCTGAACCAGTATAAACCCTGTGTCATTGAGTGCTAGGCCACCTCCGATTACAACGTATGGCAAAACTACAAATATTTACTTGTTGGTCACTTTTTGTACCGACAGTTGGTGCCGTTCGTGGGGAAAACATTGTACGTTCAACACTTTTTGGTCATCGGATGGCCCACTTTTCCACCACCCTCACTGTGGTGGGCTTTGGTGATTCGATTCACTTTAGCTCACTGGAGTTTCCCGCACTCCCACCTGTTGGGATGTGGGTTCGACCCATCTTCAAGCTATCCCTAGCCTTCCTCTTTAGAAGCCTGGACTTCATCGCTGATCAGCTCGGTGTACTACACCTCCGCGAGGAGGCACTCATTCCGGCACCCATCGGAGGGGCGCCCTCCATCGACTCCAGGATGCACGACTTCAACGATGTGGCATCTACACTTTATTTTAAGCAAACTCTCTGCATAAACCTTGCTGTAAGTAATATGCATATTGTTATTTACTCTTTATCTACTATCTCCTGCCGATCATCCAGAGGGACCAAACTACCCATGCCACAAACACCATACGTTTAGTTCCCCTATAGCCTCGCATCCCCCGTGGATGCATATGCTCGGGGGCTCCGAAGGATGCTGGCGCCATCCCCCCTCACATCCAAATTTATGGGAATGGCGAGCTATGCTCTTGCCACTCTCCATGAACTCCTAGATGACAAGGGTGAGAGCAACGGCTTCAGCATCGGTGACGTGGCACCTCACCACCATTCGTCCTGGGAGTGCGCTATGGTGGACGCTCCAGGACAACCATCGGTGGTTGTGGAATCTACGTAGACTCACACCCCTCTAGACCCACATGTGGGGGCCCTCGCGTCTGCATAAGCGCACGCCAAGGAATTACAACAATGGAGGCAAAACTAGCCTCCACCTGTGCTGGCGCATTCGGTACAGCATGTTGCACCCCATGCGCATGGCCTGGTGGGTAGCGCTTGGGGTCGCGCTCGTTAGGTCCAACATGACATCATGAACAAGGGGAACGATCTCCCACAGTTTGCTTGGGCTGGCCAGAACATTGCTGCTGTCGCAATGCTTCTACGTGGTGTTCCTGAGCCCATCGACCCTTAGGAGCGGGTAGTCTACAGGAACCTCTGGGTTCTAGTAGAAGCCGCCGCTGTTCAACAGTCGGAAAGCTCTGCATCATGACCCCGACACACACCCTCTCTCCCTACTGGGGGAACGGGGACACGCTAGATAGATCGCTCCATCTGCTCGCCGCTACAGCCGCTAGGTGCAGCTCGGGGGTGGTAGCCGTGCCATGGTCTGACCTAGCCCCTGCCCACATCGACCGCCGGTACACGAGTGGCCCGGTCCGCACCAGGATGCCCGCAGCATCGTCAACAACTGGCATCGAGCCTAGCACGATGATGATGTCCACCGGGCAGCAGCAAGAGCAGGTGACATGGATCCTAGCCAAACCATCAAGGGGAGCGGTGAAACGTGCCCCAGGCACAGTCACCGACCGGACGACCGGAGTCCTAGCCCTGAGGGTCTAGGGCCATGGGCCTTTGACCAGTGTATCTAGAGAGCGCTATTCCCACAACGCTTCTGACCGCCCACCAACATCACCAAGTACACCAGGTAGACAAACCTCGGTATTTGGCTCGAAGATTTTCGGCTCGCCTACCGAGCCGGAGGGCTGGATGATGACTATTTCATCATTCAGTATCTCCCCATCTGTGTGGGGGAACATGTTCAGGCATGGCTTTAATTCCTCCCACACGACAACATCTGTGACTGGGTGGACCTCAAGAGGGTCTTCGTTAGAAATTTCTAGGGGACATATGTCTGCCCTAGGAACTCTTGGGACATCAAGAGTTGCCAGCAGGAGCCTAGTGAATCCCTATGGGACTACATCCATAGGTTCTCCCAACAATGCAACTTCGTCCCTGATGTCATCGACACGGACATCATCAACGCGTTCCTCTCTAGGATGACCTATGAGTCCCTAATCCACAAGCTTGGATGCCTAAAGCCCCATACCACCCACGACCTACTCGACGTCACCACTAACCACGCCTCCCACGAGGAAGCTATCAGAGCGGTCTTCAACGGAGGCTGGGACAAAGGCAAGGCCAAGCGCACGGACCAAGACGAGGGCCCTTCCACATAGAGGGCCAAGAAGAACAAAAAGGACCGGCGCCGACCGGACAACACCGCATTGGTTGCCACAACTGACCGCACAGGCAAGCAGCCCCAACAGGGACTGCTCTGACTGTGCTCCAAAACACCTAGGTCTACGACCCTAAACTCGCCCCATCAGGATCTATGAGCTCTGACTCACCCGATCCCAAACTAACTAAATTAACTACCTCAGTTGTGCGTGCCACACCGAGGCCAGGATCCATGACTCTGTCTCACCCGATCCCATGGTGCGCACCGATGCTAGGATCCACAAGCTCTATCTCATCTAATCCCTAAAAAACTAACTGCCTCACCCAATCCCATGGTGCGCATAGACACCAGGATCCACGAGCTCCATCTCATCTGATCCCTAAAAAACAACTAACCACCTCGGCTGCACAATGATGTCTTGGTTAAACAACTCCATCTCGACTGAAAAACACGCGCACACGCCCGCTAACAAACACCCCTAGATGGTTCTGCTCGAACCACCCATGGGCTCGGGGGCTACACCTGCAGGTGCGCTCACACGCATCCACCGACGAAACAAAAACATCCCCTGCTGACAACACGGAAAATCCCCTAGACGGTTCTGCCTGAACCGCTCGGGGGCTCAGGGGCTACACCCACAGGTGTACTCGTGCGTACCCGTCGTTGAGACAAAAATCCCCCATATGATTCTGCCCGAATCGCCCTGGGGCTCGAGGGCTCCTATTGGGTTTATAAACCTAGGGTCCCTCATAGACCGGCTTCCTCACAAAGGCTCGACCCAAGCAGACAACATGCAACTCTTGGGCTAGCCCAAGAGTCTAAAATAATAGGTTAGAAGGGCAGTCTAGTCATCAACCGGAAGGTCTAGCCAGGGAAGAACAGCGCCCACTTGTCGACTCCAGCCCACCTCTCCGACCAGAGTGCTCACTTCGGTCTCCAGCCGCCTCTGGACGGTCTCTCCGACCAGAAGGCCTGGCAAAGCACTACCTTCAACTCTGACCCCACGTCTCCGACCAGGGTATTCAAAGACCCTGCTCACTACTCTTCTCCAACTAGCGCAACCAGAGCCAACTGGGACCAACCGACCGGGGACGCCCGCCCGAAAAGGACTAGGGGACGAATGGAGAAAGCAAGGCAATGCGCTCAAGTCAAACCATTATACCAGGAACCGTACCCTATCACCTATAGGAATAGTACTCTACAACCGCCCTGACATAAACAATATTATAGGTGCCGACATTTTCCTCTATAGTAATGTGGGCGTCGTTAACTCCCATACGGTAAGGCCCCCACATGCCTCTGGGCATCGATAGTGTTGTGGGCGCTGGGATTTACCATACCGAGTGAACATGGTGAAACTCCGCACAGCCTCTGGGCATCAATAGTATATGTAGGTGCTGACATCTGCCATACCCAAAACAAGATGACGTAACCTCCCACATACAAACGACATCCAACAGTGTTGTGGGTGCCTACCATCCTCCTATACCTGCCGACGTGGGCAACAAGACTTAGAAGCATATGAACTCTCTCCCTCTCACTTGTAAGGCCATCCCCTTCATCTATAAAAGGGGATGTGCTCTCTTCCCAACACTCAGTGGATTCAAGTTCATATAGATTAATCTAGATTGATCAAGTTCACTAGCTCACAACCATAGAACCGCCAGGTTTGGACCTCAAGCACACGCTTGAACACTTAGCTCATAGAGGAGCTCCTGTCGCTCTCGGCCCTTCTGACTAGAGCCGATCGGACCTCTCTACACCCCATCTTTCTCCTTCTCGTTTGTAACCCCACTGCAAACTTCGAGCACCTGGGCTCAGGAATAAAGTCACCAATCAACTCAAATTGGACATAGGGCATGTTGCCTGAACTAGTATAAACCCTGTGTCATTGAGTGCTAGGCCACCTCCGATCACAATGTACGACAAAACTATAAATATTTACTTGTTGGTCACTTTCTGCACCGACAGTAACCTTGTTAGTCACATTGCTTAGTTTGTGTAGCTAAGAAATTTACGCTCTATAATTTGGCTTGTGTAGCCTTGTTATTGAGCGTTGCTAGTGAGCTTAGGTGGCTTTGTGCTTTTGCTTACTAGCATGTGTAGGAGCTCCCTCGTTGCTTGAAGTACTAGTGGCATAGGTTTGTGTGACCTTGCTTCTAGAATTGGTTTGGTGAGCTCTAGCTAGCCTGGCACCTTTGTTGCCTAATTAAGATCTTTATAAGGTGCTTGTGAACTTCGATAGAGGGGTGTAGTCTTGGCCAGACCGATTGTTTTAATTCCGTATTTGTTTCGGTTAGCCGGCGTGATTAAATTTAGAAAGGACTATTCACCCCCTCTAGTCTGCCATCTCAAGCCTACACGTGGTATCAAAGATAGGTCTCTTATTTATGGTCTTCACCGACCTGAGAGGATGATGACTTATGGGCTAGATGTTGACTGTCCACACATTTTTTATGGCACACACTTTGCATGGTGGAAAAATGGGATGATATGCAATTTCAAGTTTATTTGCCCTCAAATGTGATGGATGGAGATGTAGACTTTTCTCATGTGTTGGATGAAAATAATCTAACTCAAGCACAAGAGAAATGCCTAGATCTCGACACCCAAGCTATTGACATCATGTATAGATCTTTGGATGATAGCATATTTGGAGAGATCATTGACATGAAGACCGCCCATGAGATTTGGAGTTATCTCAATGAGAAATATGGGATGGTCTCCGATGATGATGATGATGAGCCCAAGAAGGAGGCACATGAGGATGTTGAGCATTACCACAACTTGGTGATTATGGAAGATTGCTCCACCTCATGGTCAAGTGATCATGATGATCATACTACCACAAGATCACTTGACAAGGTTGATGATGATGCCATAAGTGTTGCACATGAAGATTCTACCTTAAGCACACTTGGTAGTGATCTTGATGATGTTGGTTCATGCTCAAGCCATGATTGTGATGCTACTACAAGCTTTTCAACTACATCACATTGCTTCATGTAATCATGTCACAAGGTGACACCAAGGTATCAAATGATAATGTGGTTGATCTTGTTGATTCATAAGATGAGCTTGTGAGTAGATTTGCTAGCATAACCATGTCTTTAGAAAATGAGAAAGCTAAAACAATGAAATTGGAAAATGAAAACTCATTTCTAAAGAACTCTTGTGAAGAACATAAGAAATTACTTGGTATTCTTAAATCTTCACATTGTGAGCTAAAATTGAATCATGAGACACTACTTACATCTCATGAAGAATTATTAGAACAACATGCTTCACTCATTAAAGTGTTTACAAAGAAGCTTAAAATTAATGAGAGCTTATCACATGGATCAAATGATAAATTGCAAAATGTTGCTAACCCTTGTGATGTAGGCAAGAAGCATGTATCCACCTCTTGTGATGATTTATTAGATATGCCATGCTCTTCACATATAGATGCTTGTTCTACTTCTATGTCTTGTGAGACTAACCTTTTGAAGGAGAACAATGAGCTCAAAAATAAAGTGAAGAATTTGAGCAATAAGTTAGAGAGGTGCTACAACATCAAAGTCACCTTTGAGCATATGATGAAGAATCAAAGAAGCTATGGTGACTAAGAGTGGTATTGGTTTCAACAAGAGCAACATCGAAGGAAAGAGATGGGGAAAGAAAAGATACGAAAGAGAGATGAAGAAGCAAGAAAAAGAGAAGCTATCTCATTTCATGTGCTACCGGTGCCATGAAGTGGGACATCTTACAAATGCTTGCCCCAACATAGAAAAGCTCAAGTTGAAGAAAGAGGAAGAGAGGCTCAAGCATGTCAAGTGCTTCAAGTGCCTGCACTTGGGGTCATTTCACCTCAATATGTCCCAACCAAGCAATTGGTGAAGCAATAAGAAGAGCCTCAACCAAAGCCACAAGTTAAGCAAGAAATCAAGCCCCAAGTTCAAATTCAAGTCAATCATGAAAATGGTGGTGACATAGGGAAGAAGATGAAGAAGATAAGAAGAGGAGGAAAAGCAAGGCATCCAATGCTTATTCAAGATGCCAAGATGATGAGCAAAGATCAAGAGAAGAGAGATTTGGCTCACATCAAGTGCTATACATGTGAAGATATGGGACACTTTGCCTCGAGGTGTCCGACCAAGCTTGAGAAGAAGATTCAAGCAAAATTGAAGAGGCAAGGCAATGAGAAGCAACACATGAGCAAGGAAGAGAAGGCTCAATAAAAAAAAGTGCTACTCATGCTGGGAAAGGGGACACATGGCTCATTCATGTCCCCTAGGTAAAAATTCTAAGCCTATTTCAATTGATGATCATGATGCACTTAGAAAGGATGGAAATGGTACCTCATTGGTTGTCAATTGCAAAATATCCTACTATTCATACTAAGGCTATGCCTAAGTATGTTGCACCTAACTTGAGAGGAACCCAAACTAGTTTGGGTACCATCAAAAAGTAGGATAAATGATTGTATGTACCATGGCATTGGAGGCTTGATTCAATTGATCTCACATTAGTTCATCACATATTGAGTCAAGTTATGAAGCTTAGTGCACATCCAAACTCAATGCCAAGTGAAAATTGAGTGAAGTCTAAGTGCTATTAACATACAAGTGTCATATTCAAGTTGTGGTGATTAATTGGATTATTTGATGGCTTGTAAAAAATATTTGAGTTGAAGCTTGCTAGTGGATGATCATGATCTAACCAAGGTATATCTCTTGTTGATCATTTCATTTGGGTGCATATCAGTTGATTGAATTGGATAAATATACAATGTTGCTTGTTATGAGATGTTTGAATGGATAAACAGCTTAGTAATCAAGTTTGGATTGATTTAGTGTTGGATAAATTCATGAGATGACACTTAGTGTGGATTGAATGGATATATGTCTTGTGGAAGTATTCAAACAAGTTAGTTTCAAGTTTGATTCATATTTGATGAAGTATAGCTCAATAGTTGAAATCTGTCCTATATTGCAAAATCTGAGCTAGCTATGATCTTAGCCATTTTTGAGTGATCAAAACTTATTGGATTGACATAAAAATTGGTGTACATTCTCTAGACTTATGGTATAAGATTTTGTACAAATTTTATGAGAATTGGATAAGAGATGCTTTGATTTTAGAGTGGATCTTGTCAGCTATAGTGCAGCAGTTTTTAGCATATAACAGTGATGAAAGAATTTAAATCTGGTAGCAATATAGAAGTCAAATGAAGCTTAAATTTGTACAGCTGCTAGATAACTTAGCTGAAGCACATCTACACCAAATTTCATGATATTTAGATTTGTACTTTGGGAGAATATGCATTTTTCTTTGAAGAGTACAGAATCTTCCAGAAAAATGACAATTATTGGATTTATTTGGAGTCACTTTGATTGAAAGATCCTCAAGTTGAAACATGTTTATAAGTAATTGATGCACCTAAGTTTGGTTTTGAGATGATCTAGAAGCATGACAAGCAAAGAGTACAAGGACTATTTGATTGTGGAGTGTACTTTGCACACATTCGATACTCAAATTGGAAGATCAAGATCAAAACTTAAGATGAAGATGAAGTTTAAGTTATAGTGACTATTGGAAATCATTTGGTAGAAAAAAAATAACTTAAACAAGTAGAAAGAAAAGGACTTAAAGAAGGAGTCAATGTTACTCATCAAGTTAATTCCATCACTTGGATCAATCAATCAAGTTATTTCAAGTGAGTATTGTGGCAGAACTGCCCGAAATAACACGTTTACGGAGGTGCTCATCTTCCACCAGACACTAAGCACCCTGAAAGCAAGCTACAACGGAGGGTATCCATCAGGCACACCCCAGGGAGAACCCGAAAGATCCACATTTTTCCCAAGGATCCAAAAATGAGAACGAGTTACAATACTGGTCTATTTCATACATTAGAGTTTCATAAAAATTACATTATTACATTACCAAATGTCAGAGTGCAGAATAATAAACAACGGAATTTAAAATAAACATCTAGCGATAAGAACAAGGATCCGTCTGTGCCTACCAGAAGAATCCTCTACACAATGGTACTTCTCATGCATTACCTACAACAGGGGTAAATGAACCCTAAGTACACAGTGTACTCGTAAGACTTATCCGACTAGTGGGAATAATTTCCCGACTCCAAGGAATATGATAAGCTTTATGGTTTACTGGTTTCTTTTGGCAGAAAGCAATACTAATAGTGAGTCCTTATTTATGTTATTATTATCAGGCATATTAAGTTATTATCTATCCAGTCTATATAAGCACATGTTCTACTTTCAAGCAAGAGTTGAGCAATCAGTTCCATTTCATCACCTTCCATCTTTAGTTCTTACTATGATGCTAGAGTTAAGACAAGCCATACCGACTCGGCGGCTGATTACATGAATCAATGTCCCCTAGCTGGGTGCCCTAAAAACACATGCCCCGCTTGTACCCTAGGCACAAGCAGAACTAACCCATCACCCTCCTATTCTAGGGTGTCTAGGTCCTCGTCCAAACTTAGACTCCAAGCCCCCACTCCTGAGTCCTAGACTCAGTGCGGTGCAAGGACCTTCACCATCCCCAGCCTACAATCAGTCGGTCCAGGAAAGAGCCTAGATCCACGACAAGAGAGCAACAAGTCTTACCTATGCCCATATCCAAGTATGTGCTCAGGGACAATAGATCTAGTTACTTGCCTAGCATCCAGTTGCAATGACCGGTCCTTAATCGACATATACAGGGAAAAAGTGTAATCGAGCTATGACCTATTGGCCACAGGACACAACCCTTTACACCCACCAGTACCCAAACCATATCCCTGCCCGGTCACCATTTTTCTTTCCACCAATTTATCATGAGTGATCATATTTATCACCTATTTGCGATTAACGGTAGGTTACTCACGCTACCGATATCCTGAGCATAGCAACTACTCGACCTATACTAGTAGGACTCATGGATAGATATATTTATACATGTAGTTTCCATAAAATGCCTATAACATAAATGCAATATATATATATATATATACTAGTGATATATATATACTAGTGATATTCCGACTAGTGGGAATATCCTTGACTAGTGGGAATATATATCTATATCTATATATATATTCAGTGATTCATAAAATAGGGGTTATGCACTAGGGCTTGCCTTGGGCAGGCGACTAGGTCAAGTAAGGTCAGCACCAAAAGGCTCTGGGGCTCCCCCCTACACTGAGGATCTCCTCCTCAGTACTCCTTAATGACTTCCTCGTACTCCTGTTCATCGATGAGCATGAACTCTACCAACTCGTGATCTACATGCATGAAATGATGATGCAATACTTAGTAATATAGCAACAGCAACTCCTAAAATAAAAGTACATCTGTCTAACTACTAAGCTAGTGCTACTCGACTAAGGTACTAAGTTATCTATTGTTACCAATAACAATTATGAAGTATGGCATACATTATTATAGCAACTACAGGTATTCTTACTCCTAATGCTGATTTACGCTATATATGATAAAGCAAGGATAATAGCTACTCTATTTATCAACCTACTCTAGGGTTACAAAATTTATAGCAAGTATATAATAATCTAGTGAGCCTACTGTAAAATTTTCATAGCTATAGCTATCACCAATTTACCACAAAAATTCCTACAATTATTAATCTACATAATACTAAGCTCTCTAGTTTGAATTTATGAACCTACCATTGTCATAGCTAACTATAATCTAACTACACTAACAGGTGGATGGTATTTTTATGAACCTAACAAAATTGGTTTCACTATTTTTGGACAACTACACAATTTACTATAATTTATCAAAGTTTAGCTAGAAATTATATTGAATAAACGTTTGTAATTCACTGGAGAATTGAAAATGAATTCTACCGCGTGGCTCAGCTCGCGACACGGCTCGACCCACCATAGCGACTCACGAGCATGCATGGTGCGGCCCACACGGCTGGCTAGTGCCCGCGACAGTGGCCCAGCGCGGGAAGACCCACGCGTGGCTGCCGTTTATGCAAACAAGTCCCCGTTCTTTCTCCTATTCGCTAAGTTAACCCGAGCACTATTTGAATGAGTCACTGACTTTGCATCTAGGACCCTACTTCTATTCAAATTCATCCTTTACAAAGTCCCTGGCTAGACGAACAGGGGCCGCGGCCTCACCGGCCAAATGCTGGCGAGCATAGACCTCTCTGGCACCCACCAGCACCCCATGAGCCTCTACATGCCATGCGCAACAGATTGAGGTAATCAACGCCAAGAATGGCGCATCACACAGGTGGGCCACGCGCCGTAGCGGGGTCTGGCCGGGCAACCTGATGCCAGCAAACTCACCTAACACCATGCCTCTACCGCTACCCGATAACCATATATAGGCTAAGAGTAACCACCTTAAAGCCCTAATTGAATCACTATCGCGCCCAACCGAGCTGGCCATAGGAACGACATCTAAGCCAGCTCACCGGTGTTCGCCAACAATGCCTCCAGGTGACCTAGCCACTAATTGGCTCAACCGCATATCCTAGGAGCAAGAGGGCCTCACCAGATATGTGACGAATGGGCTAAGCGAAGTCGCGAGGAATGGCAATGGGCTGGCCACTGTGCGTGAGGTTGCTCCGATTCATACCAGGCCACGGTGAAGGCATTCCCGGACACCCCTGCTACTCTGTTGGTGGAGCCACTACATAGGGTGAGGCAAATGAGTCAAGGAGAGGCAACAACCCTGCTCGAATGAGACACAAGAGCAAGGAGCATTGCCCTAGCCGAGCACTCACCTCGCCGGGCATGGCAGACCGCCGAGGGAAAAAATTCTCCCCATTACCTCACCATAGGAAAGAAGCCCATCGAGATGACTCCAATCGGAAGCTAACTACTCTAGCTATTTGGGAGCACGGTGAATTGGAAAGGGATGGACTACACACGGCCAATTTGGGGGGCGACGACGTTCGGCTTAACGGTGTCGACGGCGACGGCGAAAGCTTAAATTAGCGCCCAACATCATACTACCACCCAGGGCAAGTTAGGCACGACACTGTACCCCCACTCGTCCTCCAAACGTGGGCAAATGCAAGAGGGAACTGGCTCAATGAGTTAGGCCTTGGCGTGGCGCGGCTGGCCGGTGACCCTCCAGACGGTGCGATGGGAAAACATGGCATGTCCACATGCACAACCATGAAGACAAGGGCCGGTAGGGAAAACCCTTGCGCGTGCAGCCACAACGCCAATAGGAGCAGTAGCTATGCAGGCGGTGTGCATGAACGCACTTGGGCAGGCGGCGACATCGGTTCGGACGAGCAGAACACGCAGGTAGACACGACGACAGGCAGTGACGCAGGCGGACATGATGGAGGAGGCAGAGCATCCAGGCCTGCTGGACCCCAGTGCGCACATGTGTATGCAAGTCACGAGCCAAGTGTGCAACAGCGGTGTGGACCGGGCAATAGTGATGGTCGAGCGGCTAGCACGCGGCGATGATGGGCGGGCAGCGCGACTGGGCACGTGCGGCGTGCGCGAGCTGCGCCAGAGCGTGGTGGCAAGAAGCCATGGCTAGTAGAGTAGGGGCCATGCACATGGTGTGCTTGCATAAGCGCGGTAGTGCTAGGCCGAACAGAGGCGGTGACCGCGCCCAGAGGTGGAAAACATGCCGTGCACGATTTTTAAAGTTGCTACAACAACCAATTCGATGATCCGAAAGCCAAACCAGTCATTCTATCCCCAAGAGGGTACACAGGGCTATCAAACTAAGCCAAAACATCTTGCCACTGCTTAGCCTGATCACCCTACAAAAATTGTCGAACATGGCTTCGTCAGCCCATTTTCAGACTTACGCTGAAATAACTAAACTTCAAATGGTTTCGCGTCACATTCCTTTTCCAAGCTACTTGATACACTAGCTAGCGAACCCCATCCCCGACCGCACATATTTTATCATCACCTATGAAGTTCAGTACTATGAACTTTATCAAAGTTTCACATAAGCATTCTATAGCATTTTTGTTCGATTAAAATTCACTTAGAACCCTAATGTTATAAAGCGACATGAAATGTAGCATTTGTTTCGTGTTGCCGATGAACTGTTTCAAGTTATGTACATTATGTTACACCCTATATTACACACATTCACACACCATTATGATGCTCATGCAGTGTTTTAGCAAAACTAGTACAATGTAACACCGAGGGTGTTACAAATCTACCCCCCTAAAACAAAATCTCGACCTGAGATTTCATGTGCCTAGTGTGAAAAGGAGATAGGAAATACATTTTGAATGCAGCAACTAACTATCAAAGCCAGAGAGGAGGTAGGGGGTAATGCTTCAATAGGTAACTCTCTTGTTCCCACATGGCCTCATCCTCTGAATGGTTTTGTCATTGCACTTTGTAGAACTTTACCACACTGTTCCTGGTCACTCTTTCTTTTTCATCCTAGGATTTTGATAGGGTGCTCAACGTAAGTCAAATCTAGGCTATAGGGTAAGCCCTTCAATCTCCATAGCTTCATCTAGAACCCATAAACATTTCTTCAATTGTGATACATGGAATACATTGTGTTCCGCAGATAAAATATCAGGAAGCTATAGACGGTAAGCAACTAGGCTACACTACTTCAAAACTTTGTAAGGACCCACTGTATCGGGGAGCTAGCTTACCATGGATACCAAACCGATGCACACCTCTCATAGGAGACACCTTGAGGTACACATAATCCCTAACTTCAAACTCTAAAGGCCTTCTTTGCTTGTCTACATAGGCTTCCTATCGGCTCTGAGCTGCCTTCAAATGACTCTGAATAAGAACGACTTGCTCATGAGCCTCCTTGATGAATTCTGGCCCAAAGTATCCATGGTCTCCCACTTCAACCCAATTAAGTGGCGTCCTGACATTTCTTTCCATACAGAGCTTCAAATGGTGCCATGTGAATGCTCTCTTGGTAGCTATTATTGTAAGAAAATTCAGCTAACTTCAGGCATCCATCCCACTTCTTAGGAAAAGAAATGGCACAAGCTCTCAACATGTCTTCGAGCACTTGGTTCACCCTTTTAGGTTTGGCCATCAGTCTAGGGGTGATAGGCTAAACTACGAGGAGACTAGTTCCAAGACACTCCTAGAGTTGCTCCTAGAAGCGAGAGACAAAAATAGATCCCCTATCAGAGATGATAGTGAGGGGAACTCCGTGTAGAGTCACAATCTGATCCAAGTACAACTCGACATACTAGTCTAGCAGAATATTTAGAATTCACTAGGAGGAAATGAGCTGACTTGGTGAGGCGATCCACAATGACCCAGATAGAGTTATAGCCCTTGGTTGTGCGGGGCAAACCCACCACAAAGTCCATGGAGATATCTTACCACTTCCAAACAGGAATGGGCAAGGGCTACAAATATCCCTAGGGTGCGCATATGATCTGCTTTAACCCTACCACAAGTGTCGCACTCCACGATGTGTCGGGTGATGTCCTGCTTCATGTTGGACCACCAGTACGAGTGGCGTAGATCATGATACATCTTGTTGCTGCCAGGATGAATAGACAACTTTGAATGATGGGCTTCGCTCAAAATCTTCCTTCTCAGCTCCTCACTGAATGGAACCACCTAGCCTATCCTTATATCTTACTACACCTATGCTCATCAATACTAAAGTGAGGGCCACACCCTTCAGCAATCAATTTTCTGATGTGGGGAATTTCTTCGGTGTCTTCCCTTTGCTCTTGAATAATCTAGCTCCAGCAATTCTGAGGTCAATGCAATGTGAGCCAACACCTCTATGTGGTTGAGAGACAAAGATGTTTCCTCAACCTGGTGTGACTTTTGGCTCAAAGCATCAGCCACTACATTGGCCTTTCTTGGGTGATAATGAACTTCCAAGTTATAATCATTTATCAATTCTAACCATCTCCTTTGCCTCATATTCAGTTCAGACTAAGTGAAAATATACTTGAGGCTCTTGTGATCTATAAAAATATGCACTTTGTTGCCCAACAGATAGTGCCTCCAAATCTTCAGAGCATGGACCACAACAGCTAGCTCTAAGTCATAAGTGGGGTAATTCACCTCGTGCTTTTTTAGTTGGCGCGAAGCATAAGCTATCACACGCCCATCTTGCATAAGCACACACCCCAGCCCTGTCTTCGAGGCATCACAATGTACATCAAAGGGTCAGTCAATATCTGGTTGGGCCAACATAGGAGCAGTGGTCAGAAATGTCTTCAGAGCTTGGAAGGCTTCTTCACAGGCTGGACTCCAGTCAAACTTAGCTTCTTTTTGGAGCAGCTTGGTCATTGGCTGAGCTATCTTGGAAAAATCTAGGATGAAACACCGATAGTACCCAGCGAGACCAAGAACTAACGAATTTGATGCATAGACTTGGGAGACTTCCAATCCAACACATCTTGCACCTTGCTGGGATCTACTGAAAATGCCATCAGGTGTCAACACATGCCCTAAAAACTGCACTCGATCTAACCAAAATTCGCACTTGCTGAATTTAGCATACAACTTATGCTCCCTTAGTCGAGCCAGTACTATCCGAAGGTGTTGGGCATGCTCTTCATTATTCTTAGAATATATCAGGATATCATCAATGAACACTACCACAAACTTATTCAGCTTCGGCATAAAGACTGAATTCATCAAGTACATGAAGAATGTAGGAGCATTGGTGAGACCAAAAGACATCACTAGGTACTCATACAACCTATACCTAGTAGAAAAAGTTGTCTTTGGTATATCATGTGGTCTGATCTTGATCTGATGATAGCCTGATCGAAGGTCAACCTTTAAGAACACCTTGGCACCAGCTAATTGGTCGAACAAAGTATCTATACGGGGCAAAGGATCCTTGTTCTTAATGGTTACCACATTAAGGGGGGTATAATCCACACACATCCGCAGAGTACCATTCTTCTTCTTCACAAAAATGGCTGGGCAACCCCATGGTGAAGAACTAGGATGGATGAAACCCTTTTCCATCAACTCTTCCAGCTGCTTCTTCATTTTAGCCAATTCCCTTGGAGCCATGCGATACGGGAATCGGGAGATAGGAGCAGTACCAGGCTCTAGATCAATGGAGAATTCTACCTCTCGATCTGGTGGCAACCCAGGAAGATCTTTAGGAAAAACATCTAGGAACTCACATACCACAGGGATGGGGGTAAGATCAGGAGAGGCTTCAGCATAGGTAGCAATAGGTAATACTAGATCTGAGGGTACAAGTAGAGACATACTATCCTCATAAGAAGGAAGCCGTAACTCGACACTTCTCCGCTTCAAATCTAAGACTACCCCATACACCCACAACCAGTTCATTCTAAGAAAGGATCAATGCCTTGCCCAGGCATTACCATGAACTATAGGCGGTAAGTGTGGGTGGCTAATACTAAGCTTACTGTGTCTGTTCGGGTATTGATCAACATTTGCGAACCCACGGTACTGGATTCTATAGGCATACGGTATAGCCATAAGTGGTAAGTTGTGCCAGTCTACAAATCCCATGCTCATAAAGGAATGTGATGCACTAGAATCGAACAACACATAAGCTAGGTGGCAATCGATGGTAAACATACCAGCCATAACCGGTTCCTACTGCAATATCTACTCAGCATCTGTGAAATTCACCTGTCTAGATTGGCTTGGCTGGCACCATCCTCTTGATCACGGTCCACTTGGCTAACCTAGAGTTCAGTCGATGGTTGAGCAGACTGAGCTGGCTAGGTTCTAGGGGACACGCTCGGGCATAGTGGCCATCTTTGCCACACTTGAAGCAAGCACCAGGCTTGTTTCCAAATCCCTGGTGGGACCTACTGTCCCTGAGGCTACTAGGGGCTGCACCTACTGAGTGGGTGCATGGTACTATGTGGAAAAAGTCTGAGAAGTCTACTGGGGCTGCCAAAACAAAGGCCCGCCTAATGATTGATAGGGCCCCCGCTGGATAACCTATACCTTCTGAGTATGAGGGTGGCTGGAAGACCCCACAGCCACCCGCTTCCTCTTCCACTCTTCCTGAGAATCCCACTGCAAGCCCTCCATGGTGATGGCAGCGTTCATCATTGCCCTGAAAGTCTGATAGTTCATAGTGTATAGCTTCTCCTAAAGGATATAAGAGAGGCCATGAAAGAAGCGATCCTTCTTCTTGTCAGTGTCCACATGAATGCCAGCATACTAGGACAAGTGATTGAACTTATTAACATAGTCCATCACTGTCCTACTCCCCTATCGTAGCTCTAGGAACTCAGTTAGCTTCCGGTTAATGACACCAACAGGAATATAGAACTCTCTAAATGCTAGTGGTGAACTCCTGCTAGGTTGCTGAATGATCTAGCTACTGCATGGCATGGAAGGTATCCCACCATGCACTCATAGACCCCAATAGTTGTTGCGCTGCAAAGCGCACTTTCTGCTCGTTGGCCACATTGAGCAACAGGAACTTCTGCTCCAGAATGCGAAGCCAGTGCTCTGCATCTAGGGGCTCATCTGTTGGTGTGAAAGTGGGCGGGTGGGTCTTGAGGAAATCCTGGTAAGAGGAGGGTCCCTCAGGATGGCGGGCACCACCCCCATTCCCACCATTGCCCCATGGCCTCCGTGGTCGAAGCCAGCGATAGCTTGTGCCATTAGCTCCATGGCATGGGCTGACTCACGGCGAGCAGCCATCAGTTCCGCCATCATCTCAGCGTGAGTCATCGGAGGCGGCGGTGGCGGAGGAGGAGGAGCCAGAAGTGGAGCCCCGTGGCTCTCCCTGTTGTGCTCATTGGACTGGCCACTCTCGCCTTGGCCCTCGCCAAGACCGTGAGCCACCCCAACACTGGTGCTCCTACGCCTGGACCTTAGATTCATCTATAAGAGATAGGAACTATCCATTTAGAACAACCTAACCGATCAAAAGCAAGGGATTAGAGAAATGACAACACATTTAATTAAAGCATTCTTTTAATTAATCATATCACTTTACTAATACAATTATACATGTAGGGGGGAGTTTAGTTTAAGCAAAATGCTATTATCATGATGCATGTATCGTCCTATACGTTCACTCAAGCCGAAATATAGCGGCATTCGCAAAAATTTTCGGCACACCGCACACTCACTTTCTGTATGCTAGACGATTTCTTATGCAACGTAATGTCAGTGTACCTGTAGAAAATCGATTAGATAAAACCAGTGCCGCTATCCTAGATAGACCATATCGCTAGGGCTGATACTTATTTACGTAATTTAATCGTATCCTACTTTTCGCAAAAAAATTTGTTGGTCAAATTTTTAAGTTTGAAAAAGA
Source organism: Miscanthus floridulus (assembly GCF_019320115.1). Classification (NCBI taxonomy): domain Eukaryota; kingdom Viridiplantae; phylum Streptophyta; class Magnoliopsida; order Poales; family Poaceae; genus Miscanthus; species Miscanthus floridulus. The sequence continues at coordinate 85,969,021 of NC_089587.1, forward strand.
GTGATGAGACTCGTAACCATTATTGGCTCTGGTACCAACTATGGCAGAACCACCCAAAATAACACGCTTACAGAGGTGCTCGTCTTCCACCAGACACTAAGCACCTCGGAAGCAAGCTACAGCGGGCGGTATCCGTCGGGCACACCCAAGGGGAGAACCCGAAAGATCCATATTTTTCCTCAAGGATCCAATAATGAGAATGAGTTACAATACTTGGTCCATTTCATACATCAGAGTTTCTTAAAAAATACATTATTACATTACCAAATGTCAGAGTGCGGAATAATAAACAGCGGAATTTAAAATAAACATCTAGCGATAAGAACAAGGATCCGTCTGATGCCCACCAGAAGAATCCTCCACACAAGTGGTACTTCTCATGCATTACTTGCAACAGGGGTAAATAAACCCTGAGTACACAATGTACTCGCAAGACTTATCCGACTAGTGGGAATAATTTCCCGACTCCTAAGGAATATGATAAGCTTTATGGTTTGCTGGTTTATTTTAGGCAGAAAGCAATACTAATAGTGAGTCCTTATTTATGTTATTATTATCAAGTGTATTAAGTTATTATCTATCCAGTCTATATAAGCACATGTTCTACTTTCAAGCAAGAGTTGAGCAATCAGTTCCATTTCATCACCTTCCATCTTTAGTTCTTACTACGATGCTAGAGTTAAGACAAGCCATACCGACTCGGCGGCGATTTGTGAATGAATGTCCCTAGCTGGGTGCCCCAAAAACACACACCCCACTTGTACTCCAGGCACAAGTAGGACTAACCCATCACCCTCCTGTCCTGGGTATCCAGGTCCCCGTCCAAACTTAGACTCCAAGCCCCCACTCCTGATTCTCGAACTCAGTGCGGTGCAAGGACCTCCACCATCCCTGCCTCTAATCAGTCGGTCCAGAAAGAGCTGGATCTATGACAAGAGAGCAACAAGTCTTCCTTGCACCCATACCTAAGTATGTGATCGGGACAATAGATCTATGACTTGCCTAGCGTCTGTTGCAACGACCGGTCCTTAATAGACACAGACAGGAAAAAAGTATAACCGAGCTATGCCCTGTTGGCCGTAGGACACAACCCTTTACACCCACCAATACCCAAACCATATCCCTGCCTGGTCACCTTTTTCCACTATTTTATCACGAGTGATCATATTTATCATCTATTTGCAAGTAACGGCAGGTTACTCACGCTACCGATATCCTGAGCATAGCAACTACTCGACCTATACTAGTAGGACTCATGGGTAGATATATTTATGCATGTAGTTTTCATAAAATACATGTAACTTAAATGCAATTATATATATATATATATATATATTCAGTGATCATAAAATAGGGGTTATGCACAGAGGCTTGCCTTGGGCAGGCGACGGGTCAGTAAGGTCAGCACCAAAAGGCTCTGGGGCTCCCTCCTGCACGAGGATCTCCTCCTTGTACTCCTCAATGACTTCCTCGTACTCCTATTTGTCAACGGGCATGAACTCTACCAACTCGTGATCTACATGCATGAAATGATGATGCAATACTTAGTAATATAGCAACAGCAACTCCTAAAATAAAAGTACATCTGTCAACTACTAAGCTAGTGCTACCAACTAAGGTACTAAGTTATCTATTGTTACCAATATCAATCATGAAGTATGACATACATTATTATAGCAACTACAAGTATTCTTACTACTAATGCTAATTTACGCTATATATGATAAAGCAAGGATAATAGCTACTCTATTTATCAACATACTCTAGGGTTACAAAAACTTACAGCAAGTACATAATAATCTAGTGAGCCTACTGTAAAATTTTCATAGCTATAGCTATCACCAATTTACTATAAAAATTCCTACAATTATTAATCTATATAATACTAAGCTCTCTAGTTTGAATTTATGAACCTACCATTGTCATAGCTAACTATAATCTAACTACACTAACAGGTGGATGGTATTTTTATGAACCTAACAAAATTGGTTTCACTATTTTTGAACAACTACACAATTTATCGAAGTTCAGCTAGAAATTATATTGAATAAGCGTTTGTAATTCACTGGAGAATTGAAAAATGAATTCTACCGCGTGGCCCAGCTCGCGACGTGGCTTGGCCTACCACAGCGACTCGTGCGCGCGCCCAGTGAGGCCCACACGGTGGCCCATGCCCGCAACAACGGCCCAGCGTGGGAAGACCCACGCACGGCTGGCGTTTATGCAAACAAGTCCCCGTTCTTTCTCCTATTCGCCAAGTTAACCAAAGCACCATTTGAATGAGTCACTAGCTTCGCATCTAGGACCCTACTTCTATTTGAATTCACACTTTACAAAATCCTTGGCCAGACGAACAGGTGTCATGGCCTCGTCGGCCAAATGCTGGCGAGCACAGACCTCTCCGGCACCCACCAACACCCCCATGAGCCTCTACGTGCCATGCGCAATAGATTGAGGTAACAAACGCCAAGAATGGCACATCACATAGGCGTGGCCATGCGCCGTCGCAGGGTCTGGCCGCGGCAACCTGACACCGGTGAACTCACCTAACACCACGCCTCTACTGCTACCTAGTAACCATGTATAGGCTAAGAGTAACCGCCTTGAAGCCCTAATTGAATCACTACCACGCCCAACCGAGCTGGCCATAGGAACGATATCTAAGCCAGCTCGTCGGCGTCCGCCAATGCGCTCCAGGTGACCTAGCCACTAATTGGCTCAACCACCTATCCTAGGAGCAAAGGGGCCTCACCAGAGATGTGATGGATGGACCGGGCGAAGTCACGAGGAATGGTAATGGGCTGGCCATGTGCACGAGGTTGCTCTGGTTCACGTCGGCCATGGTGAAGGCGTTCCTAGTGCCCTGCTGCTCCGTCAGTGGAGCCACTACATGGGCCAGGCAAACGGGTCAAGGAGAGCAACAACCCTGCTTGAATGAGACACAAGAGCAAGGAGCATCACCCTGGCCAAGCACTTGCCTCGCTGGGCATGGCGGACCGCCGAGGGGAAAATTTCTCCCCATTACCTCACCGTAGGAAAGAAGCCTATCGAGATGACTCCAATCGGAAGCTAACTACTCAAGCTATTTGGGCGCACGGTGAATTGGAAAGGGATGGACTACACATGACCAATTTGAGGGGCGATGGTGTTAGGCTTAATGGTGTCGACAGCGATGACAAAAGCTTAAATTGGCACCCGACATCATACTATCACCTAGGGCAAGTTAGGTACGACGCTGTACCCCCACTCGTCCTCCAAACGTGGGCAAATGCAAGAGGGAACCGGCTCAGTGAGTTAGGCATTGGCATGGCGCGGCTAGCCGGTGACCCTCCAGATGATGCGACGGGAAAACATGGCATGTGCACGCGCACAACCGTGAAGACGAGGGTTGGCAGGGCCAACCCATGCGCGTGCAGCCACAACGTCAACAGGAGCAGTAGTTGTGCAGGCGGTGCACTTGAATGCTCTTGGGTGAGCGGCGACACTAGTTTGAACGAGCCGAACACACAGGCAGACACGACGGTGGGTAGTGACGTAGGCGGACATGATGGAGGAGGTAGAGCATCTAGGCCCGCTGGACCCCAGCGCGCGCGTGTGTACATGAGTCGCGAGCTAGGTGCGCAACAGTGGTGTGGACCGGGCAGCAATGATGGCCGAATGGCCAGCATGTGGCGATGACGGGTGGGCAGCGTGACTAGGCATGTGCGGCGTGCGCAAGCTACGCCAGAGCGTGGTGGTAGGAAGCCATGGCCAGCAGTGCAGGGGCCACGCACATGGGCGTGCTTGCACAAGCACAGCAGTGGAGGCACAGCCGGTGCGGCAGCGTGCTGGGTAGGCCAGCGTAGTAGTGCCAGGCCAAACAGAGGCGGTGACCGCACCTGGAGGTGGAAAACATGTCGTGCACGCTTTTTAAAGCTACTACAACAACCAATTCGATGATCCAAAAGCCAAACTAGTCATTCTATCCCCAAGAGAGTACGTAGGGCTATCAAACTAAGCCAAAACATCTTGCCACTGTTTAACCCGATCACCCTACAAAAATTGTCGAGCATGGCTTCGTCGGCCCATTTTCAGACTTACGCGAAATAACTAAACTTCAAACGGTTTCGTGTCGCATTCCTTTTCCAAGCTACTTGATACACTAGCTAGCGAACCCCATCCTCGACCACACATATCTTATCATCACCTATGAAGTTCGTACTATGAACTTTATCAAAGTTTCGCATAAGCGTTCTATAGCATTTTTGTTCGATAAAAATTCACTTAGAACCCTAATGATATAAAGCGACATGAAATGTAGCATTTGTTTCGTGTTGCCGACGAACATGTTTCAAGTTATGTACATTACGTTACACCCTATATTACACACATTCACACACCATTATGATGCTCATGTAGTGTTTTAGCAAAACTATACAATATAACACCGAGGGTGTTACAAGTATCAAGAATGGTTCTTTGGAGAGAGGTCACTTCTCCCTAGTGTAGGGGCTTGCCGCTTATGTGTAGGTAAATCAAGTGTGGTACTTGGAAGGCTAACATAGAAGTGTTGATCCGATGGACATTTGAGATGCTTAGTTGAAGCAATCAAAAGAGTTGATCAATAAAAGCAAGCAACACCTAAAAGAGAACTAGTCATGGCAATTCAAGTGGTATTCCAAATAATTCTCTCATGCAGGCATTGATCAAAAGATGAAGCAAGCCAACCATAATAAGAAAGTGCACTTGATCATATTAGTGGTTCTCAAATCATATGGGTGAAGAATGGACTCTATCTATGATGATTAGGTCTTCACCAAGCTTATAATTAGACTTCACATTGCTATTAGAGTAATAGATTAGAATCTATGTGACTATCCTCTACTCCAACATACCAAAGGTATCATTGTAATGTGCATCATCATTTCATCCCTTACTAGTATGCGATTAGTGCATATAGTACATGGTTCAAAGGATCATACATAACAAATGAAATGTTTAATTCATAGCCTACCACTATTGCTTGAATGATTAGTTGATCTAGTGGTTAGTATATGAATTTGTTCATGAGCTAGTGAACTCAAGTACTTGATTTAATTTAGATTGCCAACAAGTGACAAGTGTAACCTCGATAAGGTAACCTCCAAATGAGTGTGAAGAAGCTTTGAGAGGGTTCAAACCAGACTTAGAAGCTTAGGCAAATCAATTTAGTTCAAGTCAACCATAGAAGCTCACTGATAGTGATAAGAGTACAAAGCATAAGACAACAATACAAATGGATATCTGAGTTTGTTTGTTTCAAGTGGTATCTAGACTCAAGTATTTCATCAAGAATTCACAAGTGATGTCTAGATCAACTCACAAAGCGATATCCTATAAGTAGTACTCATGAAGATAAGCAAAGGTTCAAGAAATGTTTTTTATTGATAAATCCAACAAGTGGTTCCATACTAGAAAATTCTTTCAAGTGGTATCATCTCTACACATGATATCAACCATACAAGAAGGTGGTTCCACAAGTGATCCTCAACTTTAAGAGATCATCAAATGAAGAATGCATCCCTCACTACAAAGAGCTCAAGTTTATCAAATGGATGACCCATGAAATGACTTAGGGGGAGGTGTCCCACCCATTGGTATCAAGGTCAAAGATTCTATCTGTGGTATCTCAAGAAGCTATACAAGTGGTGTCATTCCAATAATCAAGTGATGTCCATAAAAAATGCAAGATACAAGCCTCAACCATCTATCCAAAAGCAAGCCTTTACATCAATGAGAAGCACACCTTTTATGGAAATTGATGTCCGAAGGAGGAGAGATTGTACAAAGATATGAAAGTTTTAGGAAAGATTGAGACAAAGAAGTAGAGGTTGGACATGAACATAAACAAACAAGGGGAGCAACATTGAAGGATGTGAAAGGATCAAAATTCTTGAACAATAGAAGCACACAAGTAAGGGGGAGCAAGCTCATGAACTTTGATTGATTGCATTTGATATGTGCATATTCATGTGCTTGCTTGCATTGCATAAGCTTTTAAATTCAATATGCATGCTTGTGTGGTGTATGCTAAGTTGTAGAATTTGATTGATGAAATGGAAAACTAGCATGCATAGGATGATAGCTAGACACTTGGTATGCTTTTCAAGTAATGCTAGTACCTTGCTTTTAATGTTGATCTTACGAGGTATCTAGTGCTTTTATTTCTAAGTGATATCGAGCTAACCATGGTGCTAAGGATAAACTTAAAGGTGCAACTTCGATTGGTATCATGCTTCAAAGGTTTACTCTATACACCTTAGCATCATTTGGTAATAATTACTTCCCACAATTTCAATCTATGCATATGTGCGAGCTTCAAACCAAATACTCTAGCACATATGTAGGGGGAGTTAATACTACCAATTTGGATTTGTGGTACTTGTCCAAAATCATTTACACATGGTAAAATTGCTTGGGCAAGCAACATAAATCCAAAAGAGCTTAATTTCCATATCTTTGTAGAGTTGTCATCAATTACCAAAAAAGGGGAGATTGAAAGGTCCTTGTTTGGTTTTGGTAATTGAGTGAGCTCTAGTTTAGTTTTGGTGAATTGATGAAACCCTAAGTGCTAACCTAGTTTATCAAAGTGGTTATGAGATAGGTGGCACATTCCAAGTGGTGGAGCAAATGAAGATCATGACATGATGATGGTGATGCCATGGTGATGATCAAGTGCTTAGACTTGAAAAGAAGAAAGAGAAAAACAAAAGTCTCAAGGCAAAGGTATAAGTGGTAGGAGCCATTTCGTTTCGATGATCAAGACACTTAGCGAGTGTGATCTCATTTAGGTTCGATAGTCATACTATTAAGTGGGGTGAAACTCGTATCGAAATATAGTTATCAAAGTGCCACTAGATGCTCTAGCTCATTGCATATGCATTTAGGATATAGTGGAGTGCTAACACCCTTGAAAATGTTTGTGAAAATATGCTAACACACATGCACAAAGGTGATACACATTGTGTTTAGCATTTGAGAGCAAGGGTTTGAAACTTCACTGGTGGAGTGTTGCCACCACCTTGATGGCTTGGAGCAGTGAGGATCGTCGAGCGGAGGTTGGTGATTGTCTCCGGCTCCAATCGTAGTGATTGTGAGGGGTTCTTATCGATGGGGAACCCTATAGGCCCCCCATAGACCATACTGCAGGGAGGTAGGCCTTGGTAACAAGGCCTACAGCCCAATCGCCAAGAAGAACGCGGAGCAAAGCAACGTGCAAAACTAAAACTCCAACTCAAACTATACAAGGAAAGGCGCCCGAAGCGTAGCTTAGGGCTCTGACCTTGTACCCGAATAGGACACAAATAACGCCTCTCAGCGCCTAGACTATAAAGGGCTGGTGAGGGTACCCATTTTAAGAGGAGAACGCATACCCGATACTCAAAGCAATACAACGCAAACAGGCTAACGCCAAAACTGGACGTAAGGTTATTACTCGACCAAGTCGAGGGCCTGAACTAGTATAAATCGTGAGTCTCTTTGTGTAACTGCCGAATTCCGCTATTCGCCGAAGCCCGAACAACTGTCCTAGGTACCCCCATGGCAGGCTATTGGTGGTAAAACATCGACAGCTGGCGCACTAGGTAGGGGCTTTCGACGAATTTTTTCTCAAGAGTTCGGCGGACCTCAACCTCAAGATGGCCTTTTCGGTGGGAACAACCTTTGTCTTCGAATCCTGGATCTACAAGGCTGACGGTGATGGCAAGCTTCGTACCCATCTCCGAGAAGAAAAAGAATTCGATGACGAAGTTCAATACAAACTCACCGAGAAGATGACGAAACTCTCAACTTCAGATACAACTCAGAATAAGGAAGAAAGCGGATACAAAACCGACTCTGAAAAAGAGATACAACCCGATCCCAAGACAATCTTCATGGCACAAGAGCCAAGCCTAATTGGACTCAAAGACACAACAACAATCACGAAGGGATATGACCCATACAACTCAAAGAAGAACTTGGGAACTTATGGACTGCGCAACGCGGCATCAGTCTATCAACACTTTACCCAAAACAAGATGAACTCAGGAAGAAGAATACTCCTGGAGGGAGCACAAGAAGGGATGATCATGACAGTGACCCCGCAAGATTGTGTGGTGCATTGGCCAGGTTCTTTCACCTCAAGCAAAGTCTAGACTAGCACGCATGTTGAAGAACTACCTTATCAAGAGGGAAAAGAACTCAGATCCAGTTCAAAAGCTACAGACAGCTCAACCAAATGAAGGATGGAATACCATACAAGAAGAGCTCGGAAGAAGTATACTGTATACATGGCGGAGCAGTTAGAACAACCTTTGGAACCACCACAGATACCAGATATAAAATCTTCAGACGAATCAGAAGGCAACATCTCGCTAGATGAGAAAAGCGACAACAACAAAAATGATGAGCAAAGACTAGCAAGGCTAAAGAAGAACAAATTGAAAGCTGGAAGGAGGAACTGGGCTAAACAAAGGAAGCAAGTCTAGAATAAATACAAAGCGGAGCTAACGGAATACAACAGAAAGAAGGCGGAAAAAGAAGCCACAAAAAATACAAAAAGGGAAAGAATTAAAGAATTAACAAAGGAGTTGTACACCCTCAAGAATAACGGGAAAGCAAAGGAAGACCAGAAGAAAGAAGTCGGGGGATCAGAAAAACAACCTGGCAAAGAAATTCCACAGAAGCCACAAAGGGAGCAGCCACCCAAAAATCAAATTTTCAAAGGATAGGACCAGTAGAAAGTGCTGATATCAATGGAAGGAAGGAACACTACTTAAAGCAACAAGAAAGAGACAAACCAGAATTGAGCCAACGCTACCAAGAAATATCAAGAAGATTTGACAAAGAAGATGACTACGGAGAGTCTGAGTTAAAAGAAGATAGGTCTTATTATAGAAGGGCAAGATCACCAGATTATGAAAGAATGGAACCATATGACAGATTCCCTTGTTTCGTAGGAAGACTACAAACTTTAAAGCTACCGCACAAGTTTAAACCAGCAAATCATTCCAAGTATGATGGCAAAGTCGAACCAAGACAATGGCTAAGGGTTTACTCCCAATCTATTGAATTAGCTAGAGGAGACGACGACATCAAGGCTCTATTCTTCCCAATGGCCCTCGAAGCAATGCCGCTACAATGGTTTGACAAATTGAGGCCAAGATCAATCAGGTATTGGGAAGACTTGCAAGAAGCTTTCTGCAACAACTTCGTAGGCATTATTACCCATCCAATGACTACAGCCGAGTTGAAAGGAGTAAAGCAAAGGAGAGGAGAAAGTCTAAGGGAATACTATAGAAGATTTGGAGAATTCAGGGCTCAAGTCCATGACATTACTGATAGGGAGGTGATAGAGGCCTTTGCAGAAGGAATCTGGGCAAACTGGCAATACAAGGACTATTTCAATGAGAACCCAAGAATAAATGAAGACTTCAAGAGGGTTGTTGAGAAGCTAATTTTGTCAGAAGAAAGAACTCGGCACAGATTTGCTAGGGACAACCTAGAGAATAGAAGACCCAATTACAGACAGCAAGACAAAAGACCAAGGCAGGACAATATGGTGGCAACCATAGACAACAAAAGAAGATACAATGGCAATGGCAATGATAGCAATGGTAGCAATCACAATGGCAACTACAACAATAGCAACAACCGTAACGACAGCGGTTACAACTGTAATAGCAACTATCAGAGTAACAACTACCGAGGAAGAGCACCGGAAAACATAGAAAATATGTCGTGTCACATACACCCAGAGGCCAGACACAAGTTAGTTGAATGCAGCACTTTTCAGCGGCAATTCATGAAGAGAGAAAACAGGAATCAAAACAACTTGGAGCCAAAGCAAGAAGAATCCAAGAAGGAGGAAAAGAGAGCTGAAGGAGATTATCAAGAACCCCAATGCCAATTAGCGGTGATATTTCCAGGTGTTCCTAACACACAAAGCAAAAGATAAGAGAAACTAGCTCACCAAGCCATCATGGCAGCTGAACTAGCCATCCCAAGATATCTAGATTGGTCAGAGTACCCCATCCACTTCACAAGAGAAGACCAATGGACTAGTGTAGCAAACGTAGGATGCTACCCACTGGTACTGGGTCTAACTATCATAGGAGTAGCAGTAACTAAAGTACTCATCGATGGAGGAGCCGGGCTTAACATAATTTTCGCAGATACTCTCAAAAGGATGAATCTAGATTGTGAAGGTCTAATGACACCCACAAGCACACCGTTCTATGGAATAGTACCCGGCAGAGCAGCTATACCCCTCGGACAGATAACCCTACCCATCACCTTTGGCACACCAGACAAATACTGGACGGAATTCATCAAATTCGAAGTTGTAGACTTTGAATCATGCTACCACGCAATACTTGGGAGACCAGCTTTAATAAAATACATGGCAGTACCACATTATCCATACCTACTGCTCAAGATGCCAACAACAAAGGGCGTATTATCATTGAAAGGAGATCTAAAGAAAGCACATGATTGCGACGTACAAGCAGTACAAATATCCGAAAGATTACAAGATATAAAGGAAGGAAAGGAGATTGCAATGCTGGCCAACGAAATGAACCCAGATGAGATTAAGATACCGGCTAAGAAGCCAAGCAACTTCGCACCACCAAAAGAAGCCGCTACCAAGACTATTGACCTATTGACTGGTGATCCATAGAAGACGGCAATCATCAGTGCAAATCTCAACCCTAAATAGGAACTCACGCTCACCAACTTTCTTTGGGACAACAAAGATATTTTCGCTTGGAAGCCAGCAGACATGCCAGGGTCCCAAGGGAGTTGGCTGAGCACATAATTGATGTGAACAAAGGGTCCAAACCTGTTAAGCAGAAGTTACGAAGATTCGCTCCAGATAGAAAAGTAGTAATCAAAAAAGAGATCACCAAGCTCATGGCAGCAGGATTCATCAGAGAAATAATCAACCCGGATTGGCTTGCCAACCCAGTCCTAGTAGAGAAGAAGAATTCAAAAGAATGGCGCATGTGCATCGACTACATAGACCTCAACAAACATTGCTCAAAAGATCCATATGTCCCACCAAGGATTGATCAAATCATCGACTCGACAGCAGGATCAGCTCTGTTATCCTTTCTAGATTGCTATTTAGGCTATCATCAAATATCCTTAAGAGAAGAAGACCAAAGCAAGACTTCGTTCATTACACCCTTTGGGGCATATTGCTATAAATCAATGCCTTTTGGGCTAAAAAATGCAGGGGCAACATATCAAAGAGCAATTCAAACTTGCTTGGGGAGTCAAGTCGAAAGAAATGCAGAAGCATACATTGATGATGTAGTAATCAAGATAAAAGAACCCGGATCATTGATAGAAGACCTCGAGGAGACTTTCAAGAATCTAAAAGCATGGCAGTGGAAGCTAAACCCCACAAAGTGTGTTTTTGGGGTACCATCAGGACAACTACTCGGGTTTCTAGTCAGTAACCGAGGAATTGAAGCAAGTACAAAGCAGGTTAAAGCCATCATGGATATGAAACCTCCAAAGAAAGTTAAAGACATACAGAAGCTTACAGGATGCATGGCAGCACTCAATAGATTCATCTCCCAACTAGGAGAAAAAGGGCTACCTTTCTTCAAATTATTGAAAAAGGCAGGAAATTTTGAATGGACAGAAGAGGCAGAAGAAGCATTCCAAAAGTTAAAAGAATACTCGGCATCATCACCAGTAATGACACCACCAAAAGACAAAGAGGACATGATGCTATACATTACAGCAACCAAGAACGTTGTCAGCACAACAATTGTGGTTGAGAGAGAAGAACCCGGACACACATACAAAATGCAAAGACCAGTCTATTACATAAGCGAAGTACTAACAGAATCAAAAGTGAGATACCCACACGTGCAAAAACTACTTTATGCAGTGTTGATATCATCAAGAAAGCTGAGACATTATTTCTATGAACACAAGATTACAGTGGTAACCAATTTTCCACTTCAAGACATTCTACGCAACAAAGATGCAATAGGTCGGATATCAAAATGGGCAGTAGAACTCGGTGCTCTCAACCTAGACTTCAAACCAAGAACAGCAATCAAATCTCAAGCATTATCCGACTTCATTGCTGAATGGACAGAAATCAGTCAAAAAGAACCGGAACCAATACTTGATCATTGGAAAATGTATTTTGACGGTTCCCTAAAGTTAGGAGGAGCTGGAGTAGGAGTACTATTCATATCACTAGAAGGGAGACAGTTAAAATATGTGCTACAAATACTTTGGCAGGCAACTAACAATGAGGCAGAATACGAAGCATTAATACACGGTCTAAGAGTTGCAAGCTCGCTTGGGATCAAAAGACTACTTGTCTATGGTGATTCAGCTATAGTAATCAATTAAGTCAACAAGGATTGGGATTGTACAAAAGATAATATGGATGCGTACTATGCAGAAGTTAGAAAATTCAAGAAAATTTTCCAAGGGCTCGAAATCCATCATGTACTAAGAGATTCCAATGTTGCAGCGGATGTGCTAGCCAAATTAGGATTAAATAGAGCAAAAGTACCACCCGGTATATTTGTGGAAGAACTCACAGCCCCATCCATCAAACAACTCGAAAACACAGAAAAAGAGGAGACAACAGATCCAATGGAATAGATCAAGCAGAAGAACCAGACCAGTCAAGACAAATCATGGTCATACAAAGTGATTGGAGACAGACATACATTGATTTTATCAAAGAGAAGAAACTACCCGAAGACAAAGCAGAAGCAACTCGGGTTGTACGAAGAAGCAAAAACTACGTTCTGGTGGGGGATAAACTATACAAATGAGCAGCATCATCAGGAGTACTGCTTAAATGTGTTCCGACAGATAAAGGAAAGGAAATCTTGGACGAAATCCACTCAGGATGCTGTGGAAATCATGCAGCCTCTAGGACACTAGTCGGCAAAGCATTCAGAACCAGTTTCTATTAGCCAACAGCACTCAAAGATGCAGAAGAGCTCGTCAGGACATGCAAGAATTACCAAATGTTTGCTAGGCAATCACATGTGCTGGCTCACAACTTAATATGCATACCGTCGGCTTGGCTGTTCTCATGCTGGGGGTTGGATCAAGTCGAACCACTCAAAAAAGCAAAAGGAGGCTTCGAATACATATTTGTGGCAATCGACAAATTTATAAAGTGGATTGAATACAAACCTTTGGTCAAATATAGTGTAGAAAAGGTAGTGGAATTCATACAAGACATCATGCATAGGTTCGGCATGCCCAACAGAATAATCATAGATCTTGGTTCACCATTTACAGCAAGAGAATTCCAATACTGGGCAAGAGATTGTGGGATAGAAATCGACTTTGCATCAGTAGCACACCCGCAGGCCAATGGACAAGTCGAAAGAGCAAATGGACTCATATTATAAGGTTTAAAACCAAGATTATATGAAGATTTGAAAGATTATGGTGGAAAATGGATCGACGAATTACCAAAAGTAGTATGGGGTCTAAGAACCCAGATCAGTAGAGCAACTGGACACTCACTATTCTTTCTAGTCTACGGATTAGAGGCAGTACTACCAGCCGACTTAATATGGCTATCTCCAACAATAGAACAATATGAAGAAGGCAAAGAAGAAGAAACAAGGCGGTTAGAAATTGATTCAATAGAAGAAATAAGAGACAGTGCAATCATACAAAATGCAAGATATCAGCAAGGGTTACGAAGACATTATGACAAAAGTACTCAACCCCAATCACTAAAGCCAGGGGACTTAGTACTACGACTAATCCAGAAGAAAGATGGACGACACAAACTACTCAGTCCATGGGAAGGACCCTTCATCGTGAAGACAGCAACAGGACCCAGCACATATGAGTTGATGACTCCAGATGAAATACCTGTAAAGAACATTTGGCATATTAGCTAGCTCAAAAGATTCTACAATTAAGTACAACAGATTGTACTCAAGTTTCAAGAGAAATAAAACAGAGATTATTCAAGAAGAACAGCTTCAAATATGAGCCCTGTCCAACGGACAGAACCAACCCGTAATCAGGTTGGGGAAAAAGGGGCTTCCCTGTTAATAGCCAACCTAGAAATGGTTGTGTTACACGGGCAATCTTGTCACTCAACCATATGGAGATGGTCTGACTAATGGCCAATGGCCAAATAGCTTCTTGGGTAAGGAGACCCAAGCTAGCATTTGTCACTCTACCATAAAGAGATGGTACGACTGACAGCCCTGTCCAACGGACAGAACCAACCCGTAATCAGGTTGGGGAAAAAGGGGCAGCCCTGCAAACAGCTCAACCCGAAAACGGTTGTTGCTATACGGGCGCAATTGCTTACCCCAAGAGCTAGTACGATTGCTTACTTACCCTGCAAACAGCCAACCTAGAAACAGTTGTGCTATACAGGTCCGGTCGCCTACCCCAAGAGTGGTACGATCGAATACTTCACCCAAGAAGCGGCACAAGCACTCCAACAACTCGGTCGCCTACCCCAAGAGTGGTACGATCGACTACTTCGCCCAAGAAGCGGCACAAACACTCCAACAACTCGGTCGCCTACCCCAAGAGTGGTATGATCAACTACTTCGCCCAAGAAGTGGCACAAGCACTCCAACAGCTCAGTCGCCTACCCCAAGAGTGGTATGATCGACTACTTCGCCCAAGAAGCGGCTCAAGCACTCCAACAACTCGGTCGCTTACCCCAAGAGTGGTACGATCGACTACTTCGCCCAAGAAGCGGCACAAGCACTCCAACAACTCGGTCGCCTACCCCAAGAGTGGTACGATCGACTACTTCACCCAAGAAGCGGCACAAGCACTCCAACAGCTCGGTCGCCTACCCCAAGAGTGGTACGATCAACTACTTCGCCCAAGAAGCGAAGAGTGGTACGATCAACTACTTCGCCCAAGAAGCGGCACAAGCACTCCAACAACTTGGTCGCCTACCCCAAGAGTAGTACGATCGACTACTTCACCTAGAGAGGGACACAAGCACTCCAACAACTCAGTCGCCTACCCCAAGAGCGGCACAATCAACTGCGTTGCCCAAGGAGGAGCACAAACACTCCAACAACTCGATCGCCTACCTCAAGAGTGGTACGATCGACTACTTTGCCCAAGAAGTGGCACAAGCACTCAAACAACTCAGTCGCCTACCCTAAGAGTGGTACGATCGACTACTTCACCCAAGAAGCGGCACAAGCACTCCAACAGCTCGGTCGCCTACCCCAAGAGTGGTACGATCAACTACTTTGCCCAGAAAGGGACACAAGCCACTCCAACAACTTAGTCGCCTACCCCAAGAGCGGCACGATCGACTACGTTGCCCAAGGAGGGGCACAAACACTCCAACAACTCGATCGTCTACCCCAAGAGCGGTACAATCAACTACTTCGACCAAAGAGCGGCACAAATAGTCCAAACAACTCGGTCGCCGACCCAAAGAGCGAAACAAGCTATGGCAAAGCAGAAAAAGCCACAAGGAAAGATAGGGCAAAACTAGTCCATATTATTCAAAGACATCTAAGAAGACAAGAAAGACAGGACGAAGCCTGCTCACATCTTAAAAATTTAGAGACAAAGTATATTACAAGGACATCAAAAGAAGGTTGACTTTTCACATCTATTCAAGAAGACGGAAGAGAAGGAGGAAGTACATTCATTTGATCAAGAATTTGGTCTGATAGACCACTAAGCTATACTTTGGCCTCCTCCCAATGTCTTGAAAACTCAGCCATTATAGAAGCTTCAGTAATCCGCTCAAAAGGAGCATTAGGGGCAACAACCCAGACATACGAAACCACATTGTTGATGCACCGGTAAAAGCCACCCTTCACAAAATCATAAAACCAGAAAAAAGCACCGGTAATCCCTGCTTGGCAAAGACCTGAAGGAACAAGAAGAAATTCCCAGAACTCCACCATGAAGTACTCAGAGGCTTATCAATCTCAAGATTGCTGATCCTAAGTCTTTTCAGTACTAGCAAGAACATGAAGTTTGATAAAACAACAATTTATACCGAGTTGTTTGCACGAGAGCTAGACAAAGCACTCGAAGACAGTCTCTCAAGATGACGTTCTACACATACCAAGTTGTTTACATGGCGCAAACGAAAGCCAGACAAAGCACTCCACCTACCAAAGAGTCATTTCACGACAAATGGAAACAACTCGTCAACTCAAAGCTATAGATACGTACCATGAAGCAACTGCTCAGAAGAAATCCTGATCACTCACACAATTCATCTGACGAATAAGTAAAGCAGAGACATCCACACAGAGAAACAAAAGAAGCCACACCAAAAGAAAAGGAAAAGAGAAATTGGGGGAAACAAAGTTTATGATGATCATAGAAGAACACGACTACTACATACATCAAATCACCAAGATAAATCTACGACTGAACAATCTGCCCTTCGATATCCTTTATGCCAACATCAAAGCGAGGGCTAATGACAACGCATCCAGCCATCATCAGTTCCTCACCAGAGACCCGCTACCCAAAGATTCGACATCATCGTCATCTTCGACAGCAAGGGCGCCCCAGTCGACTTCGTCTTCGGCGGCGAGCGCCTCCCAATCAACCTCATCTTCACTATCACTACTAAGGACGATCAAATCCGCCCTTGTCGAAGTAGCGTCAGCAGCAGAGAGGGGGACAAGAGTGACCACAGGAGCAGCCGAGGGATCCTCCTTCTTCTGCAGAGGGACAACCGGCGCTGATGTCCAAACAAGGGGAGCCTTCCCCACCACCGGAGGGCTGGCAATAAAGGCAATGACGAAGACCTTCTGCTCGACGACTCCACCACGACCGTCCTCAGAGAGCAAACAAGCGAAGAACGCTACACCTTACGGACACTCTGCCTATGGATGAACTTCTTCTTCATCATTGTGGCTATGGTGAAACAATTGCGGAGTGGCCAGTTAAATAGAGACCAAATCGCCATCCCAGGCAGTTCAATAGCCTCCTCAAGATAAGGATGGAGTTAAAACTTTCTTCATAAAAGGTTAAGGGCGGAGTTAATTCCTTCATCAAAACCAATATGGCGATTCGGCTTCTACCGTTAACCACATGACGATCCATTTACTGACACAGCTAAAATGATGGAAGGCACAAATCTACACAATGATATGATCCAACGGGCAGATTTCAGACTTATCCATCCAGCACCACGGTAGAGTTTTCAGACTACTACAAGAACAACCCGTCAACCATGAAGAAACGAAGGGCCACCTCACAAGGAACAAAAGAACCTGATTATTAAAGAAAGAACTTGGGAGCCTCATGAATAACCAGGATTACAGCAGAAAAATGAATGACAAGTCTAAAGACAAGATTCTTTCCATTACAAATGGCTTCAAAAATAGAAGATTACACATCTTACAAGACCCAATGAACTCGGCACTACGACAAGCAAGGTAGCAAAAAGGAGCCTGGACACAACTAGGCTCTGGAACGACTACGTGCTCCAATTTGCTACTCGGTAGAACAAACCACGCTCGGCTACACTTTTTTCTTCAAAGGACGGACGTAGTGCATCCAAGGCAGAAATCAGCAGCACAGCGGGACAACATAGACCAGGGGAAGTCGGCAGGCATCTGTCTACCCAAGCCCGACGTGATGTAGGATCAGGTGTTGATCTACACCGGACAGTCTCAAGACAGATGGCGAGGATCAACCCAGAACTGCCGGATGAAGGAACGAAGCCCACATCACAAGGCTTCCTCCAACTACCACCACATACTTCCAAGTACAATGCCACTGTGAGATTAGTCTACCTCTAATCCCTATCACAAGACTTCCTCCAGCTACAACAAAATGTACAAGAACTACAAAATACGCCCGGGGGCTGCTCTACTTCACACACTATCATATTCATAACTACAGAGACTTTAGAACAGGCAACAAAAGGCTCAATGAATCAAAACAGCACTCCGGAAGGACATTTATAGGCAAAAGAAGCGGTGCACATGGACTAGGAGCACCAATAGAAGAAATCTAACAAAGGACACAATGAAAAGACAGAATTTAATGAAAGAGGACTCTGGCATGAAAGAACGGCACTCAAGGACAAGCATATCCAAGAGAATATTCCACAAGCAACAATACAACCCGTGAAGACATGCATTGAATTCTCCAACAACTAGAATAACAACAGCAATAAGTAACCGAACAAACAACTCAGAGACGTATGAAGGATCACATACAAAATTACAATGTCAAAGGATTACAGTCGAAAAAGAACTCGGACAGAGAAAAATTATACATCTCATTGATCAAAGACAAATACAAAGGTTACAGACGGCCAAACAGGACCGAATAAACTCAGACATAAGATAGAGACAAGATTCTTAAATATTGCAACAAGGAACCCAGTGGTGGCAATAGTGGCAGCCCGGACACAGAAGAACAGATAGAGCAGCATGTTCATTACCAAGCAAGCATAAGCCCGGGGGCTGCTCAACCTCACACACCAGCATATCTACGAATGAAGAAAGAATTGAAGAAGAAATTTCCTACTCGAGGAAGAACCACAACCAACAAAGAAGGTATTTATAGCAAACCAGAGGTAAACAAGGCTAAAGATCATAAGAAAGAAAGAGGAAAAGAACAAAAAAGCAAAGCAACAAAGGCGGATAGTACCCAAAAGCAAGATTCCTGACAAAAAGTAAAAGAAAACGCTCACTCATGGCTATACAAGACCCATCCATGACTAGCAAAAGACAAAGATCAAAGGAGTACAAATCAAGACCCTTCTTCCGGCTTCTTTTCAATAGAAAAGAACCCGGAGAAGGCTCGGGGGCTGCAAGTACCTACCACAGAAAAACATATTTTCAAATTTTTTGACCCTCTAGCTTTTTGTACCAAAAAACAAGAGGCTCAGGGGCTACACTCAATGTTGCACTTGCTGCACTCAAAGGAAAAAGAACCCAGAGGACATCAAGCAAAAGTGCACATCAGCCAAAAGAAGAATCAAAGAAGATCATCTCAAGATTTCACTTCAAGAAGGACCCGGATCAAGACTACAACAACTTGGCCCTTGAAGCTCAATCATGAAATGCTTGGGGGCTTGTCGATGGGGAACCCTATGGGCTCCCCATAGACCATACTGCAGGGAGGTAGGCCTTAGTAACAAGGCCTACAGCCCAATCACCAAGAAGAACACGGAGCAAAGCAACGTGCAAAACTAAAACTCCAACTCAAACTATACAAGGAAAGGTGCCCGAAGCATAGCTTAGGACTCTGACCTTATACCCAAATAGGACACAAACAATGCCTCTCAGCGCCTGGACTATAAAGGGCTGGTGAGGGTACCCATTGTAAGAGGAGAACACATACCCGATACTCAAAGCAATACAACGCAAACAGGCTAACGCCAAAATTGGACGTAAGGTTATTACTCGACCAAGTCGAGGGCCTAAACCAGTATAAATCATGAGTCTCTTTGCATAACCGCCGAATTCCGCTATTCGCCGAAGCCCGAACAACTGTCTCGGGTACCCCCGTGGCAGGCTATTAGTGGTAAAACATCGATAGTTCTTGACCTTTCTCTGGCGGAGAGCCAAAAGGTACTCTAGTAAATTACTCATGGCTTGTGTAATCCTCATCTTGTGTTGGTTGTGTAACACCCTATTGAGGGTTTGGTGTGTGATGCTAATTAGCGCGTGAACCTCCAAGTGAGTGTATCGCCACAACGAGGACTAGCTTGTCGGCAAGCAAGTGAACCTCGGTAAAAAAATCATTATGTCATCATTTGATTTCGAGGTGATTGGTCTTTATTGGTATTCATTCTTGTGATTGATTGGTTCATTCCTTGACTCGGCGGTATAACCATCTTGCCTCTCTCCCTTTATATTACCGCAAACTAGTCGTCAAGCTCTTTAGTGTAGCTAGTCGTGAGAGCTTGTTAATTTAGGTTAGTGTAGCTCTTTAGTTAGCCTTTGAGAGCACACTAACTTAGTGTAGTGACATAGCCATTAGTGTGGATAGAGACTATCTAAACTAGAATTGTGGTAGGTGGCTTGCATTTTTAGTAGGCTAGCGCAACACTCGCTTTGCCTCATATTTATCTAACCGGTTTGCTTTGTTGTAGAAATTTTTATAGGCTATTCACCCCCCCTCTAGCCATTAGGACCTTTTCATTGAGTGACAACCTAGGTAGGACTAATATGTGTTTATGTGAGATACATAGGTGATTAGTCTATAAGTATATGTGTGTGAGCAACATATGCCATGACGGTGAAGATGGCTTAGGATATGTTGCAAGGCTCACACATGTGATGAAGGAGATCATTGCATATGAGACATGACATTGAGTCATGTGACTAAGGTGGAGAAGATCAAGACAAGACTTGGCTTGATGGACCAGTTGCAAGCGTGAAGGGCAAGTTGGAGGCTTTGGAGCGATGGACCGTTTGGTGATGAAGCTTGAGCAAGACTTGGCGCCGATGGACGAAGGACAACAGGTGAAAAGCAAGTGAGGTCCAAGATCGATGAACCAATATGGTCATGTGATGATATGAAGTGGATCATATCATTTGGTGATTGGTTGGTGCATGTGTTTCATCAACAATGGAGGAGTTGGAATGGAATGCGCAAGGCAAAGGTATAACCTAGGGCATTTCATTTCACTGGTCATAGGTTGTGTATAGAAGTGCTTGATCAGGTTTAGGATAGATGGCCGTACTATCAAGAGGGACAAACTTGTTTGCATATCAGTTATCTAGTGCTACTCGAGTGATCTAACTTTGCATCGTTGCTAGGATCGAGTGGCGTAGGCAAGCTTGAGTGGTTAACTCCTTGAAAAATGTTTGTGAAAAGCTAACACATGTGCACAAGGTGTTGTACACTTGGTGGTGTTGGCACATTTGCAAAGGAGAAGAAGTTGGTGAAGAAAAGGAGTTGAATGCGCTGGTCACGGGGTGACCGACGCGTCCAACATGAGGATCGGACGTGTCCGGTATCTGACCTAGGCGGTAGTATTCCCAACATGACCAGACACGTCCGCTTTCGATACCGGACGCATTCGGTATTCTAGCCAGGTGTGGGCAGAGTTGCTGAGGTGATCGAACTCTGGCTCGTAGCAGTGATCCGGACGCTGAGCAAAAACTGTTTAGCGTTAGGTCGTGGTGATGTCGGGCACAGGTGTTGGTCCAGAGAGGACCGAACATAGGGGCTCGTCCGGTCGGCCACACTGGACGCTTCTGGTCATAGCTGAGCGGCTCTAGGAGCTCTCTAGACTCAACCGGATGTTGTCCCTCCTGCGTCTGAATCACTTCACTGCAGTGCATCCGATGCGTCGCATTAGAGCATGTCAGAGAGGGCCGTTGGGCAGGCAAATGGCTACTTCATTTGAATAGGACACATGGCAGGTCAAGCAGTGACCAGACAGTGTCCTGGTCGCCACACCGAACGCGTCTAGTGCACATGACCTACGCGTCTGGTCGTCTCGAAATCTACCTAGTGAAGGGGTAACGGACTATTTTAGCCCATGGGGCTATAAATAGAAGTAGTTGGTCAGGCTTTTGGCCGAGAGCTAAGCACCCTTGAGCCTTCGGTGGCTTGTGTAGGTGTGCTTGGGAGCCCTCTAACTCACTTGAGCTTGATAGTGTTCATCCGATCGAGTGAGTGAGCGATTCTAGTGCGATTGCATCAGTGAGGTTACATCGAGTGGCACTAGGTGATCGAGTTGCAAGCCAGGTGGTGCTTGTTACTCTTAGAGGTTGCCTACCTCCTAGACTGGCTTGGTGGTGGTCTCCATTGAAGCACACAAAGAAGATTATACGGTGCTCCTGGAGAAGTGATTGTGAGGGGGGATTATGCTCATCCTGCGGGAGCCGTGAAGAGCAACTCTAGTAGAGCGAGACGCGAAGGGCGACAAGTGGTCCAGCCGAGTCAAGTGCTAGAGCTTGTGGTCAGCACTCCATGTGGGAGAGTGTGATTTGTGGGTCACCACTAGCAAGAGGACCGACGGCAACCTTGGAGCTTTTCTCAACGGGGACTAGCATGTTGGCAAGCACGTGAACATCAGGATAAAAATCATCGTGTCATCCTTGTATTTCCGTTGGTTTGCATCCTTGTTACACAAGCTTGTATTTACTTCATTTACATTGTGCTTGTGTAGTTGCTCTTGTAATTAGTTAGCTTGTGTAGCTTGCTAGTTACCTTCTTGCTTGTGTAGCATAGAAGTAGCTCCCTTGCGTGACTAATTCGGTTTAAGTAACCTTGTTAGTCACATTGCTTAGTTTGTGTAGCTAAGAAATTTACGCTCTATAATTTGGCTTGTGTAGCCTTGTTATTGAGCATTGCTAGTGAGTTTAGGTGGTTTTGTGCTTTTGCTTACTAGCATATGTAGGAGCCCCCTCGTTGCTTAAAGTACTAGTGGCATAGGTTTATGTGACCTTGCTTCTAGAATTGGTTAGGTGAGCTCTAGCTAGCCCGACACCTTTGTTGCCTAATGAGGATCTTTATAAGGTGCTTGTGAACTTCGATAGAGGGGTGTAGTCTTGGCTAGACCGATTATTTTAATTCCGCATTTGTTTCGGTTAGCCGGCGCGATTAAATTTAGAAAGGACTATTCACCCCCTCTAGTCCGCTATCTCGACCCTACACCCCGACCCAACGCACCACCGTCGCCGTCGCTGGACGCCTCCCCCACTGTTCGTCGCCCCCTCCGCCCCGATGCTGCCCCCACGCCACCGTCTCACTGCCATGACGCCTCCCTCTCCTCCCCAGACCTTTTGCCCCAGCTCCGACAGTCAAGGTCGCCGCCCCAATGCCTCCCTCTCCTTCTTCCCAAGGTCCGATAGATGTGGTATCTCGCCTTCTTCCCTAGCTCCGACAGGTACAACTTCTTCGTCGAGTCCAGCCACCAGTTGTCGGCCTACAGCTAGGGATCCAGGATCCCCTTCTTCCTTTCCGCCTGCCTAGCCCTAGGTGCCAGGTCTCCTCCACACCACCTAGGACGGACGAGGCCGTGTCCTGAGCTAGAGCCAGAGCCATGGGAGCTTGTGTGCAGGAAGGATGGGGTGGGGAAGAAGACGAGTCAATTCAATTCAACGAGATAGTACATCCAAACATTCATTTGGTATTTGCCATGTCCCTAGATTCCAAATAGCAATTTCATCTACATCCAACAATCTGATTTGGTATTATAACCCATTTCCAATACCAGTCTGATTTGCCATTGGTACCCAATTCATTGTCAGGCGTCCAATATCTACATCCGAAAGAACCATTATAGATATTGATTATGATGTGTAGAACTTGGTGGTTTATGTTTCAACAGCTTTTACCATAAAATTTGGCATATTAAGTTTTGCATTTACTGTGTTAAGTTTTGAGTACCAAAAACCAGCAATAGGAGTTCATAGTTCATACCTTTTCTCCTGATAAGGCATCCCATCTGCCATAGATTTTTGGAAAAGATGGTTTGATGCATCCCTACAAACCAATAAACTTACGTTTTAGAAGTTACCTCGTGAGAACCGTCCTGAGTCCTCTTGAAAGCCGGTAAGTTTGCATATGCTTCGTGCTAAGATTTGAGTACTGTAAACTAAAAAGATGCTTCTTAAGAAATTGCTATGATATTACACCAAAAAATAGGTTATAATGGAAGTAAGGACCTCGTTTGGTGAAGCCCCATTGGCTTTGACTCCTCTCTATAATGTAGATACACTATAGCAAGGAGCTATTTTTATCACTGTTCTCAAAATAAATTTGAAGCCTATAAAATCACTGTTTGTTGCTTCACCGGCTCTAACTCTCCTCAACCAGCATCGTACTAAGGGTCTACAGTAAGATGAAGCTATGGAAAACAGATAATAAGTATTTTGGCAATATTATCACCTCATGGTCCAAAGCTTTGTGGTTGATCTTTTTGTGGGAAAGTCTTTAGACTTTACTATTTGTTGACTTTGTGCTATCATTCAGGACTAAGGTCCATGACTTTACGAGAGGAGTCATCGGCAATCTTCACTTCTCCCTCCACTATCATGGTTTCCTGGTCGTCTTTCATGTCTTGGACGACAAGTGCTCCCATCATAGGCTTCCCGCTCCTCTTGGTGTCCTCTCTCCTAAAGCAAGTAGGCAAAGGCTTCCCGAAGGCCTCCTCCAACTTGATTCTTTAAACCGCCGAGACCAAAATATTTCCTAAGAGTCTTGTCTCGATCCCTCCTTGTCTTCTGGAGTTTATTCCGCCAGAGACGCTACATCTGAGATGGAGGGCTTCCTCCATGGCTCTTCACTTATGCCTCTAGATGAACTAGGGGCCAATTTGCCTCCATGGCTCTTCACTTATGCCTCTAGATGAACTAGGGGCCAATTTGAAGGCCCTTTCCTTTCGTTAGATTACCCTAAAGGCGATTAGGTCCTCCTAGTATACTGATTTTTCTTTCCCAAATCACATTGTCAAACTTTAGTTCGGTGATCTCGAGAGTAGTACCGGTCGAACACAAACGACATAAATAAAAAGGTGGAGTTAGTTAACTTTAAACAATTATTGAAACTTAGAATACCAAATAAAAAAAGATTTTTTTACTAGTATACTGTATACATATTCCTTCCTCGATGCTGCCTGAACCCATTCACCATGATCCACAAAAAGACATGAGCAAAATCCGCACACGAACTTGACACGTCGTGGTCCGGCCGGAACATGCGCCCTGTTTTGCTAGCTCATCACGACGACGCGAACGTAGAACATGCAGCTGACGAACAGCCGTAACAGGCGTATCACAAAAACAATTTGTTATTCCTTGCACTGCATGCCTCCAAATTTTGCAGATGGGCACACGTACGTACGTATGCCATTTTTTATTCTATATGCATATCCTGTCGCCCTGACTTTTTCAGCATGACACTATTCTATGCTATTAATCCAAGTGGTGCCAAACAGCCTGCCTGCCTGCCTGTCCATCCAGCGAGCTTATCCTAAATGACAGAAACCGGGAAAAAAAAGAGAAGAAAAGAAAAAAGCTTAAAGGAAATGATGAGAAAAGAAAAGAAAAAAAAAAACTGGAGAGTTGTTGGCGGGTAGAAACGGCGGCCAGCGACTTCTTTCGCGCCACATCGCTCTCTGTTTTGGAATCTTTCGCTGTTGCCGGGCAGCCGCTCTCGCTCATCTCATTGACGCACGGCGTCAGAACTCTGGACCGCTGCTTCTTTCAATCTTCAGAGAATTGGGCTGCACTGCTAGTGGAGGAAGGTACAGAGCATACTCGTACATTTTCTTCACGAGCTCAGACATGATCGATCACATGTACGCGCGCGTATTTATAAATACTTGTAATAAATTCGAATCCCATGGGCTCAACTCAAGAAGATCAGCGCATGAACAGTGAATGAAGGACATAAATTCCTGGGAGGATAGATATACGGGATGAATGCAAAAGTCGGCGTGGGGCCGTGTTTTCCCATGGTAGGCACTAGGCAGGGAGAAAAACACGTCCTTGCCGAATGATTGCTCGAGATGGGAGACGCATATAAATAATAAATCGGCAGAGTGTACGTTAAACAGGCCGCGCCAATTTTCCAACCGAGTCAAATGATGGGATCAGAGAAAAATTAGTGCAAAAAGGTTACAAGTGATGCGTGAGATTGTTGACTGTGTGGATATCTCTCTCGTCTCCTTTTTCAAAGGGAGACAACAGCTGCAATCTGGCAGGCAATTATATAGATAAAGAAAATACTCACTCTGTTTCTGAATAAATAGATTTCTGGAGTTTTGTCTTAAGTTAAACTTTTTAAATTTTAACCTAATTTCTTGAAAAAAACGTTAAGACTTATGGTATCAAATTAGGGCTTGTTTGGATCCCTACCTCTAAACTTTAGAGCACTTTAGCTCATTTTTTATGTCTAAAGCTCTAATATGAGGTGAGCTAAAGTTTAGAGCTAATTTTAGACCATCCATTTGGAGCTTTAGCTCTAAAGTTTAGAAGGAATGATCCAAACAAGCCCTTAATATCATTGGATTTATCATAGAATATATTTTCATAAGTTACTCATTTTATGACATAGATGTTAATGTTGTTATTTTTTTTCTATAAAATTAGTCAAACTTAAAAAAAATTTAACCGACACGGATTCTAAAATTGATTCGACGGAGGGAGTAACGAAGAGCAAGACATGTAATTCAAACCGTCATAAGTATCTACTCGAGTATCAAAAGTAGTAATTGTGAAGGGAAGGAAACAAAAGAGTGATACTGACTAAACAAAATGAAAACAAAAGGGAGGAGAGAGAAAGAGAGAGCCTCCCATGTGCCCCTCGGAATGATCAAATCGGCTTCACCTTTCACACAAAGCCATTCTAGTATCATAGCCGCCTTTGGACCCTGGTGACCTAACAAAAAATGCATCTCTCTGGTGTTGCCATATCCCATAGCCCATCTCCTCGCCTCAGAAGTCACAAAGTCCAGTGAAGATGCAGTGCAGTGCAGGAAGATATTGGCCAGCTGGGCAAAGATTGATATGGCCTCGTTCACTTTGCAAAAAAAAATGAACCTGATGAATAGTACTATTTTCGTCTTATTTGATAAATATTGTCCAATTGTGGACCAACTAGGCTCAAAAGATTCATCTCGTGATTTCCAACTAAACTGTGTAATTAGTTATTTTTTTTACCTACATTTAATACTTCATGCAAGCGGCTAAAAATTGATGTGATGAAGAGAGAGTGAAAAAACTTAGAATTTGGATAACATCTAAACAAGGCCTAGGTCGTCTTATGAAAGACACCCAACCGTTCCTTCCAATAGCTAGTAGTAGTACAGTGCTTCACATATCCCTGGCTGGCTGTTGCGGAAAGATTTTCTTTTTTTTTTCTCCAAAAAAACAGAGATTGCCTTATGGTGCTATGTGCGATTGCCTTCTTTTCTATTCAGATGACATTTTTTTTTCTTTCTGAAATGAGTTTGTTGCTCAAGCGGTCAAGCCTTCCATAACACACTATATCAAATTTGATCGAACTAGTTGTCTAGTGACCACAGATTTGATGAACAGAGTCTAGACTCTCATAGCACATGGACCTCCTAGTTTCCTTGGAGCTTATATTATTTTGAAATCCCACGTTGGCCGTCAACCTTGATAAACAAGTGAACCGCTCTGGCCCATGCAGAGACGTCTACGCTTCTCCTCTTCAAGCAAGGCCCAAAACACACAAGAGCCAGCAAAACAAGACAACACGGTGACCTTTATTACAAATTTATTGAAATCAGCAATTTCCCTGTAAAACAGAAAACATAGATGATGAACTGAATCGACTTTGTAAAGCCCGTTTGCATATTCCCAAGTTGCTAGAATAAAAAGGATATAAGTGGCACTTCTTTTCACAGTTGCAAGAAAAGAATTACAGTGTCTCCAGTAAAATGCATCCATTTCAAAGGAAAATTATGAAACGGTACCCATCTTCTCATTCATTTCGCAAATGAGCTCAAGTCCACTTATAATGCATATTGGTCTATCTAATGTCACCTTCTTAAGGAAAAACATGAAAGCTATAGCAGCTTCCTTTAAAAATAAGAAATTTCATCAATTTTCAAGGAGAAAGGAGAAATTTCAGCAAGGATGAATATATAGTGAAGAAAAATACTAAGAGTTAGTTGGTAAGCCGGATCCATAATGTGAGTATCTACTTCCAATTGAAACTAAAACTCCCCCAAAATTTTCTAGATCAACCGGAATAGTAGCTATGATTGAGACTAATCTCTGTACTTACCGGAACAGTGCTGGCGACAGGAGGAGGAGCAGAAATTGCGTACCTAGCTGCAATATAGACAGAGTACGCTCTCAAGAAACAAATGGCAGAGACCGAACACGTGTGAACTGAAAATCAACTCAGACGGGGATTTTGACAGTGTCACGAAAGAAGGGGGATGAGGTTTTGTAATCTGAGATGATCTGGGCCGAGTTGTGAGAAGTTCCTGTTCGATGCTTTCCACGCTGAACTCTTGGGATTTCAAGCAGGGATGCAGGTAGCAGCCCGGTTGGGGATAACGCGGGTACTGTGTGGAGACTGATGCAACACTAGTCAAGGTGGCACTGATGGAGAACTGCTACCGACTTTCTGCAGTCGGTGGAATCATCATGGAGATGAAGCACCTGATGAACAGTGAGTCCGTCTCATGTAAAATTAGTGTGTGCAAACGTGATTGTAATAAGGTAGCTCAAAATTTAGCTGCTTTCGGTTGTACTTTTCCCAATGGACAGATGAACACTTGGGATGATGTACCTCAAGCGATTGAGGTTTTGGTGATCAGCGATTTAGCTGGATCAGATGATGAGTAATGAAAAGCACTCCGAGTTAAAAAAAAACTTATGTAACTTGGACGTGATATTTCAACACTTAAAAGTACTCTAGTGCTTTAGGAACAAGTTAAAGTTATTCTAACCCTTTTTCCTAGGTTTTTCTTGCATCTCTTCTCATCACTCTATGTTTGCAAAATCTAGTGGACTAACCTAACTTGGAAATTGATTTTTGAGAATGTCTCAACAATATGAGTAGCATGGGTTAGAAGACAGGACGAATAGACTCTAACCTAAGTGAGGAACACACCAAGTCAGTCTGGATGCCCTATATGCATGTTATGCTATGAGTGACGAAAGTTTCTCTCTATCACTTAGACTGTCTTCAACAGCGTAGGTAAACGGCGACCCAAACGCAAAATGTCTCATGCACAGTGTTTTGGGTCCCAAAATCACGGTCCAACGGAGAACGCCCAACGAAGAACGCAAACACGGTAGCCATTTTGCGTAGCAACTGACTCGGGAGGCAAAAAAGCGTCGTCGTTCTCGACGACGCAAAACACTGCAGAGAGAGAGGGAGGAGCGACCGACGCCGGGGCCCGGCACAGGGGCGGGGCCGATGGAGGTCGATGGAGGCGTGGCTGCCGTCATGGAATCCGGATCCAGCTCGGCCACCATCGGAGGGAGCAGGGGTAGGCGGCATCGGGCAGGGGAGGGGCTGCGGCGGCCATCGGAGGGAGCAGGGGAGGGGTTGCGGTCGCCATCGGAGGGTGAAGGGGCAGGCGGCGCCGGGCAGGGTAGGGGAGGGGCCACAGCTGCCGTCGTGGACGCCAGAGGGAGCAGGGGCTGTGGTCGCCGATGGAGGTCGGTGGGAGCAGGGACAAGCGGCGTCGGGCAGGGGAGGGAGGATCCCGCCGGCGAGGTCCACCAGCGGTGGAGCAGCGCCACCGGCAAGGGCCGCTCGCCGCCCGCAGAGAAGAGCGCCGCCGGCTTGGACGCGGTGAGGCTGGGGCCGGAGCTCGCCCGCACGGTGGTGCCGGATCCAGAGCTCGCGCTGTGAAGCTAGCTCGCACGGCAACGGCCGCCCCGGACCCCGCTCCTCTTCTTCCTCAACGCCGGCCGCCACTCCCTTCTCTCTCAAGCTCCTCCTCGGACGATGGCGAGGCGAGCCCGAGGCGGGGAGCGGCCAGGCGGGACTGCGGCGGGGAGCCACCAGCGCGGCGAGGAGCGGCCGCCGTGAGGAGCAGCCGGCGCGGCGAGGTGCGGGCGGCGCTCGGCCTTCTGCGTTCGACTTTTGCGTCCGTTGTTGGAAACGTGAAGTTTTGGGTGCGCGATCTTTTCTCTGTGCGTGACCTATACGAACGAATGTGTCCCGTGTTTGGGTTCGGCATGTTGGAGACGGTCTTATCCCTGTCTCTTTTAGTTGTTAAAGCTCATCACTCTCTACTCTCCTAAGCTATACTAGTTCTCTCTTGGTCTTAGTTGCTCGTCTAATTTCAAACCTATCTCAAATTCTATTAATCTTTCTTTTTGCTGGCAAGTTTTGGCAGTCTCCTTTGTTTTTAGAAGTATACATGACATACTTACATATCTCAATTAGATCACACTCTCGTATCATCCACATGTATCATAGAGGATCACAAATATCCATCACATCTCACTAATATCATCACAAAGAAAGCAAGAGCCATAGACCATAAACTCCAACCATAATCGTATCAACCAAGAGTAGCCAACCGAAGATCATGCACACAGCTCGTAGATCTTTCCGGCCAAGATTCCTCCAAAGCCTGAAAAAACAAAAATTAAAGCTAAGGTACTAGATTTGCAGAATGAACAGCATGACCAAAAAGTTGGAAGTGAATGCATATATCCTTGAAGCTTGAAAACACTGTCCTACAACACTACTTCAGGTAGTACTTTTCAGCGAACGAATAATGTTTTTCTCTCACAACAAATCAGCATAAGTATCAGCATAAGCCAAATTTCAACGAACGAACATATCTCTTTAGTTCTGTGTCCAGTTTCTACTCCAAGAGGTCCTTCTGAGTCTTCAAGCATGCAATCCTTGTGTTTTGCTAAAGCAATGAAAATATTTGTTAAGAAACAGAAAGAAAAAATCATCAATTGTTGTTTCTGAGAATGCACCTATTTTCTTGAGGGCTAACAATTGTGAAAGGATGAGTACAGATCAAAAGAATACATTGCTGATAAGTTGAGGGGTATTATTGAAGAAGTAGGTGGCCTACATTCTTAGGATTACTACTCCTATTTATTTAATGATATACGTGTATCCGTATCTATGATGCATAGGAAATGTTGTAACGCAAACCTCATTCAATCTCTTTTCAACCGTAGACACAAAGCAAAGTGTTTCTTTGTCAATCTTTTCCTTCACCGGGACATCAGAGTAGAGACGTCGCTTCTACAATCAATTCAAATGTAGGTAATTGACCAGAAGGAATAGCAGAATTTGAGATTCAATACGAAATTGTATAACAAAATTCCACCATTGGTTTCTCGATATTAACCAGTACTAGTGTATTAAAATATTTTAGACCAACACTATTCAGCCATTGGTTTCTCTATCTTCTGAAAGTTCTATGTCTGAAAAAACAAAGCACATTTTTTGTCCTAAAACCAAATTTCGTTTTATAACACTATGAGAACCAATCTATTGCCATGATGTAAATAGGGCAAAATTGACCCCAAAAAATCTAGTGATCTGCTCCCAACAAAATAGAAGGAGAAAATGAAAATGCTCAAGAGGTGAGGTTGGTTGGATCAACCGTCCCCTTATTTATGGGGCTATTACACATGACCAACTTGTTCCCTAGATATTTTAAGTCCAAACCACTTGACCTACCGGCGTTGTGGTCCAACTCGAGATAGAAGCATCCGACAGCCATGTGCCCTTCACAACTTAGCTTCGCCTCGATGCAAGCCTCGCGATGATGCCACGTGCCGCCTTCGATCCGCCAAAACCGCAACCGGGTTTTGAGGTCCAAACCCGAAAACCGTCCACTGGTGGTTTTGAGGCTCAACCCACCAAACCATCCATGTCTGGTTTTGAGGCCATAACCAGCAAAACCGTCCATCCCCGGTATTAAAGACCAAACCAGCAAACCCTCATGCACGCCTCGCCAGGCGTGACTAACCGATGTCGACGCGTGTCTGACCTCCACCAAGCTTGACGCCTTCGCCTTCCTTCTTGACTTGACCGACGCCATCTACATCACCCATGCAGATGCGTATCTGGCCTCCACCAAGTGCCACGACACCATCGTCCTCCTCATTGGCTTGGTCGACACCGTCTTCATCACCCGTGTACTCTTGCACTTGTCGATGTCCTCAAGTGTCAGCCACCGTCA
Source organism: Miscanthus floridulus (assembly GCF_019320115.1). Classification (NCBI taxonomy): domain Eukaryota; kingdom Viridiplantae; phylum Streptophyta; class Magnoliopsida; order Poales; family Poaceae; genus Miscanthus; species Miscanthus floridulus. The sequence continues at coordinate 86,000,624 of NC_089587.1, forward strand.
CCCGGCCTCCTGGTCCCTTGGTACAAGCCTTACGTCCATCCTTCATCGCTACCAGTCCATCGACACAGCACGTCCCTACTTGACGTTCACCTCGCCGTCGACCACCGCCTCCGAGCTCCACACCTACGCACCAGAAGCCAAGAGACATGTTGCACAACCCAACTCACGTCATGATTAGTTCACCGACTCAACCCAAGACGCAAGTCACGTTGACAATCACTCATCACAACCGAACCACAAAGGCACATATCAACCTTGTGTTCACAAAATGCGGAGGACTGATGGCGGTGGGAAGAAAATTATGTGGACGATGGGTCCAAAGCTCGGTCCATGCGCCCCTAGCTTGGATGGCTGCCACATGGTGCCTTGAGAAAATCAAACGGCTGGGAGAGGAGGCTCCTCCATTGAATCTGAACAGCTAGTGCCTTAAATCACGGAGGCAGTTGCTGTGACAAGCAGGTGGACGTGAGATTTAATTAAATAGCCACGTGTCAACATCATCAAGGGGCGCACGGACTTACGGCGGGTCATAAACCCCGCGCTCCATGATGCTATGACGCTAGAGCAACGAGGTAATGAAGCTCGGTGCGGCTACACAACCTCATCATGGGATGGCAGATGTCCCCTACTTCTGCTTTGCATGACTTGGTGGTGTGGATGCCGAAGGCGTGGTGGCGCACTGGCGCGCGCTGCTGGTGCTAGGTGAGGAAACTGGAGATGGGCGATTGATGGGTGGGACCGTGCTAATGGCATTTGGTTCTTTTATACTAGTGTTTTTTTAGGGAATCTCTTATACTAGTGTTGACATGCAAAAAACGTATCAACCTAGAATTGGGCTAGGCCATTGAGTTTCTGACATTGAGTTGCTAACATCAAGAATGTGCCAAAAAAAATATTTGGAACAACACGATTTGAAGCGTCAAACCAAAAAGGGAGAAAAGGAGAAGGAAACGGTGTTGCTCTAGCCGGTTTCCCTGCTCCTCATCCAAACAGGGCCCTAGCACCAGTGGATTCGCGCTAGTTGTTTGTTTGAAGCAAACTCTAGTTGTGAGAACTGGTTCGATCAAATTTGACATGTTATTACGAAAGGCTTGCCCGCTTGAGCAACAAACTTCTTTCAGAGAAGATTTTTCTTTTCACGAAATAATTCAGAAAAAAGAAGTTAAGCGCTCATAGCATGAATTTATTGACTATTCGTAGCTCAAACACGCAGGAGAATTCTGGATTGCAATAGTGAATTGTCTTGTCTCACAGTACGCTGATCTGGATTTGAATTCCGAAATAGTGTAGCGCAGCGCACTCGGGCTTCCCGAACAAAAATTACGGTTGGCGTGCCGCATTGCGGCGAGGGCATGCGCGAATCGTCCGATCAAGATCGGACGTCCCAGGCCGCCCTCGGCCGGTCGCGCTCGCGCCCCTGGCCCACCACTCCTGGGAGCCGCAGCGGCGACCACAGGCCACAAGCCACAGGCGAGAGTCCCCGGCGAACGGTGCCCCGTTGCCACACATACGGCTGCAACAAAAATATCCCGCGAAAACAACGCCGAACCAGCCAGCCAACCACCGCCACCGCCGGCATCCCGTGCGTGCTTCCTTCTCTGTGCCATGGCTGCCGTGACCAGCACCGCCTCCCTCTGCCCGGCCGCAGCCGGCGGCCTCTCTTCGTCGTCGCCGTTCTCGCGCAAGCCCAGCAGCAAGAGGCTGCAGCAGGCAGCATCAACGGTCTGCCACTGCCGCCCTGCACGGTACACGCTACACCTCTCAGTTTTCTACACAGTAGCTTCGCACGCACCTCGCTCGTCGGCACAATTCAGCGCCACCGGCATGCATGGTTGACAGGGTGGAAGGGCTGGACCGGAGGGACGCCTTGCTGGGCATCGTCCTCTCCACCGCGGTGGCGCCGCTGCTCGCCCCTGCCGGTGCTCTGGCGGACGAGGCCACCACCGGTATAGCAGCGCCTACGCTCTCGCCTTGCAACATTCAGTTCTCGTTGGCGTTGCTACCGTGTTCTACTGTTCTAGGTGTTGCAGCTGTATATGCTTATTGCTTCAGTTTGGTCCAATGGTAAGAGTCGCAGGAGGGCTTCACTACCTACGAGGATGAGGCCAACAAGTTCAGCATTCAAGTTCCACAAGGTACGCAATTCTTTTGCTTTCATCAATCATCAGTCGAGGTATCCAGTGCAAAAGAAGGTCCAATTCAGTCTGCAGAATTTGGTGGAAATGGCGACCTGCAAGCAAGCAGTCTGTGTAAGTGTAACTGACCGTAGCTCTGTGCGTGTGTGTGCACAGGCTGGCTGGTCGGCGCCGGCGAGGCCAGCGGCATCAAGTCCGTCACGGCGTTCTACCCCGAGCAGGCCGCCGCCGATTCCAACGGTACGCCTGTTGCTTCTTCTTCTTTTTCCACATCGGCGACACCGTCGTCTCGGTTTCATTCGGGGAATAATTAACTCACGTTGACGGGCCTGTGCATCTTGTTCCACTCTAATCAGTCAGCGTCGCCATCACCGGGATCGGGCCGGACTTCACCAGCCTCAAGTCCTTCGGCGACGTCGACGCCTTCGCCGAGGGCCTGGTACGTGCTCCCTCCAGCATGCTCTGCCTGAACGTTCCTGAGTGAGCTGGCACCAACCAACGCAAGCCGTTCTCTGAATTCTGATGGCCATCGTCTGGGAGCAGGTGAACGGCCTGGACAGGAGCTGGCAGAGGCCGCCGGGGCTCGCCGCCAAGCTCATCGACTCCAGGGCAGCAAACGGTACTACTAGCTCACAGCACAACTGAAGGAACGCAGAGCTTCTGAACCTAACCTATATGCACACTGACTGCCCGCCGCAGGCCTGTACTACCTGGAGTACACGCTGCAGAACCCCGGCGAGCGGCGGCGGCACATCGTCTCGGCCATCGGGATGGCGTTCAACGGCTGGTACAACCGCCTCTACACGGTGACAGGCCAGGTGAGCCGCGCTCCTGCTACACCTTGGACCAACGCCTGTTTCCTCAGCTAGATTAACATCTCGAACAAATGTTGTTGTTTGCAGTACATCGACGACGATGATTCGGAGAAGTACAGGCCACAGATAGAGAAGGTGAGACGGTCCCAGCAGTGTCGATTCTGTTCTGTTCTGCCCCCTGTTCTTCTTTTCTGACATTGGTTTATGGTTTCTGTTCTTCTCTTGCCCTACCTTTCTGCAGGCTGTCCGATCGTTCAGGCTCACATGAAAGAGACGATCTGATTCAGCAGCCTACGGTACATATGCAGAGAAGCTCAGGTTTCAGTAACATATATGCCTGTCAATTGACACCTGGTCATTTCGATGAGACAAGACGAGACATGTATTCCAGTTCTTGAGAGTGGTGTTTTTCGGTTGTGTATGTTTAGAGGGTCGTGCTGAAGGAGCAACTATGTGGCCTCTAGTCAAAGTTCCTGTCACTTGGCTTGAAAACAGGCAAATGATTTTGTTTCTTGAGTTGGATAACAAGCAAACTTAGAGCATCCCCAACATATCGCTTATAATGTACTTATGTCCTATAATAAGTTGGTTTATACAGTGTCTTAAAACCAATTTAGAATACAAGAGAACATTGTTGTAGCGGATTATATATAGTGTCTTAAAATCAATTTAGAATACAAGAGAACACATTTGTAGCGGATTACCTAAATTTTAACTCCTATATTTCTTTATAAACTGAGGAGTGGGGGTTGTCTTCTTTATTTAAGAGAAAGGATGCTTCTTTTTGGGAGATCTCTTAAAGTTATCGGTATAAAAGATGAGATAAAAGATGGATGCTGCATATGTATCTCTTAAATGCTGCTTTTTAGATCTAGGCGATTGGGTATGGAGATGCTCTTAGTACTCCCTTTGTTGACAAATATATAAAGATTTCCGAGTTTTTTGTAAGTCAAATTGTTATAAGTTTGGCTAAGGTAAAAAAAAGATCAAAATAAGTAGTATCAAATACATTACTTACTTTTCTCTATTTTTTTAGGGAATTGTCGTCGCCCGGACATCCGATGGGATATGATTCCATCGAACGGTACCGAATAGCCCAGCAGAAACATGACGCACTCCCAACGTATCGCTACAGTCCTTCCTCGTCTGCCTTATCCCGCCACGCACACGTACCCCACCCCCCGTCTGTATCGCCCCGCCCTGCGCCCGCTGCTCCTTCCCCCTGACCCCCATCTATCTTCGAGCGGGTGTGATCCTAGAGCAGGATGAGGACAAGCCGCACCCCGTCCGCAGGACCCCAAGACGTGCCGCGCGTCCCATCCGCCAGTCCCCGACTCACCACGCGTCTTCCCCCTGCGCCCGGTGCGTGCCCCCATGACTCTATGAACATACCTCTGAAAGACGAAACACTTGCAACATGAAACACTTGAATGCAACATACGTCTGAAGCAAATGAAACATTTGGAACATATACTTGCAACATGTTTATGAAACATATGCAACATCCAGATAAACACACTCACAACTTGCAACATAAAACACTTATTGCAACATAAGATTAAAACAGCTGAAATATTTCGAACATATTCTTGCAACATATGTGTGAAACATATGCAACATCCAAATAAGCACACTTGCAACATATGTCTTAAAAAGAAGATGAAACATTTGGAACGGATGCTCGCAAGATACGTGTACACCTATTGCAACATGTGCAACATCACGATCTATTTTTGCAACATCCATATGAAACACTTGCAACATACCTTTGAAATAGCTGAAACAATTGAAACATACCCTTGCAATATGTGCTTTCAACGCAACATCTCCTTACTGTTTGGCAGAATGGGGGCTTGTCGGTGTGTGGTGTTCATCGGAAGCAGTGACCTGGTGGCGCTTGTAGGCAGCGGGCCGACGGTAGTGGCTACACATCGCAGAAGGGAGGCATCAGCCGCACGAGCGGCGGGGAGGCCGCGGCCGTGCAACTTGGAGAGGGCAGCAGCGCGCTGCGCCTAGCAGGGCTGACAGCCGAGCGCCGTGACTCGAAGGCGGCCGTGCACTGTGCCTAGCAAGGCCAGCGCCCGAGCGGTGCGCCTCGGAGGTAGTTGCGCGCTACGCCTCAGAGGGCCCGCGGTCGTGCGCTCGAAGGCGCAAGGCGACCGGATAAGAGCGATTCGAAGAGAAACAAGTGAATAGGAATAAGTGGCTGAGTAATTTTTTAGACACAAAGGAGCATGAGTTGTTGGGCTAACGTCATGGCCAAGCAATAGAGCGTCCGGGTGTCGATGTTTTACCACCGATAGCCTGCCACGGGGGTACCCGGGGCAGTTTGTTCGGGCTTCAGCGTATGCAGAACTCGACAGTAAACGCAAGAGACAGTCGATTTATCCTAGTTCGGGCCCTCGATCGTGATAATAGCCCTATGTCCAGTCGGCGTTAGCCTTTGCGTTGGATTGATTGTAAAGTCTTGTCTCAAACTCTCTTCTGCTCTCCTAATCTAAGAAGCCCTGCCCTCCTTTATATAGTCAGGAGGCTAGAGTCCTAGTCGGTTTACAATGTAGAGTTCTAGTAGTATTACAGGGTAATATTACTACTAGGATTACATGGGAGGAATCCTAATCAAACTAGATCTCCTCTCTTCCTTGCGGGGTATCCCGTGGGTCCCGCATCGACAAGTCCCCGAGCACTTCATGGTTGAGCTCTGGAAGCCTCGTCTTGTTCCTTCAGGTCTTGCCGAGCAGGAACAAGCGTCATCCGAGTGCTTTCTTGAGCGAAACCGTGTAGCGCTTCGTGAGATCTTTAGGTGGTGTGTACCTTTTTTTTTGAAGAAAAAGTACTCCCATCTGGGTGTAGCCCCCGAGCCTCTTGCTATTTGGAATAAGGAGCTGGAGGGTCTTGTCTTGAAATTGCTCTGATTCTTCGTCGAATGGCTTCCGAGCATATACCCGGGTTCTTTATCAAAAAGAATTCGGATATAGCTCGGTCCGGGTTCTTTTTGTCTTGAGGCCTTGAAGTGGTCACACAAAACAGCCTTTCCCCATAATATTTGTGTTGCAGACTCGATCCTATTTATTTTTGGCAGCTTGCAGGGCAGACTCGATCCTATTTATTTTTGGCAGCTGAAAAATTAGCAGATAGTCAAAATGAGATTCATATAATCAATTCTTTTTTTTTCATTGCTGGTAGCTTACATTTCTGTCGAAAACGCTGCTTGTAACTAACTCGTACGATAGCAAATAACGGCCCATAACTGGTATGAAAGCAAAGAAACGGCCCATCCCACGCGTGCGCCTCCAGTCCCTACACCGAAAGCGTGGGCGATTCCAAATTCGTATTCCCCAAAAGGAGCCGTTGGAGCGCCTCCCCTCAAACGGCTCTCTTCCCCCTCCTCCGCTCCCTCCCGCATACAAATCCTCCCCCCAATCCCAAACCCTACTCCATCCACCACGCGCCCCGCTCCAGTTCCACGCACCCACCCACCGACGCCATCTCCGACGAGCAACCCAAATCCGCCGCGCGCGCGAGAGATCCGACCGATGGCGACGATCCAGCACCAGGCGGCTGCGGCGGTGGCGCCGAGCACGACGACTGGCGGCGGGCAGCGCGCGATGGACCTGTACGAGAAGCTGGAGAAGGTCGGGGAGGGGACGTACGGGAAGGTGTACAGGGCGCGGGAGAAGGCGACGGGCCGGATCGTGGCGCTGAAGAAGACGCGGCTCCCCGAGGACGACGAGGGCGTGCCCCCGACCGCGATGCGGGAGGTCTCCCTGCTGCGGATGCTGTCGCAGGACCCGCACGTGGTGCGCCTGCTGGACCTCAAGCAGGGCGTCAACAAGGAGGGGCAGACCATTCTGTACCTCGTCTTCGAGTACATGGACACCGACCTGAAGAAGTTCATCCGCGGACACCGCAGCAACCGCGAGAAGATCCCCTCGGCCACCGTGAAGGTACGTTCTCGGTTTCCTGCCCACTCTTCCTTCTCTCCAACCCTATGCCGTGCGCTCCAGGTGTTTGTGCGAATGCGTTACCCCATGTTTGATGTTTGTACTCGCAGATCCTCATGTACCAGTTGTGCAAGGGCGTAGCCTTCGTCCACGGCCGCGGGGTGCTGCACCGGGACCTCAAACCGCATAACCTGCTCATGGACCGCAAGACCATGGCGCTCAAGATCGCTGATCTCGGCCTCAGCCGCGCCATCACCGTCCCTGTCAAGAAGTACACCCACGAGGTCGGTTTCCATCAGCCGTGCATTAATGTTTCCTCTTGGTCCCTCTTATTGGATCTGATTAACATTGGAATTAACCTGAAACGTCTGTGCAGATTCTTACCCTCTGGTACAGGGCCCCTGAGATTCTCCTTGGCGCCACACACTACTCCACGCCTGTTGACATATGGTCTGTTGGGTGCATTTTCGGTATGATTTCGATGATGAACTCAGAGATCACTTCTGAATGCAAACTGTTTCAGAATTCTAACCTGGTGTAAATTGCAGCTGAGTTGGTTACCAACCAGCCACTTTTCCCTGGTGACTCCGAGTTGCAGCAGCTGCTCCACATCTTCAAGTAATGTCCCCCAGTGCCATAGTTCATTGTTTTATACTGTCTGATACTGACGATTACACACACCTTGGTGAGTGGTGACTGTCTGATACTGACGGTGATCCATCCTGTTTCCTCGAATGCCAGGTTGCTGGGCACCCCGAATGAGGAGCTGTGGCCAGGCGTTGGCAAGCTGCCCAATTGGCACGAGTACCCCCAGTGGAGGCCGACGAAGCTGTCCACTCTTGTGCCCGGTCTTGACGCTGATGGTTATGATCTTCTTGAGGTCAGTACTCTGCCAGTAGTGAAAATGGCAGTACTCTTAATTTTGGGCAATATATGCATCTACTACTAGCCTATAAGAGAAAATGGCAGTGGTGGCTGAGAAGAACTGTGTGTTATATCTGCGGGGGATTACATATTCATATTCTTATTTGTGTTGCAGAAAATGCTGGAGTACGAGCCGGCGAAGCGGATCCCGGCGAAGAAGGCCCTGGAACATCCCTACTTCAACGACGTGAGGAAGGAGATGCACTGACTGAAGCGATTCAATAATCCACCGAGGGTGTGTTGAGCATGATTGCCCTGAAGCAGTTCTTTTGCTACCAGGGCACAGTAGCCTACCTTAGTTTCTGTTTTCTACTAGCTGCCATAGTTTATGTTTTCTACTAGCTGATTTTCCTGTGTGCTGTCTGCTGTGAACCATTCGCTTTGGTGGTTGTGATGGATGAAACATAAGCCTTGGCGAGTGAAATGATGTTTATTGCATCTGTGTTGCCTTGCTCGATCATGTTCTCGTGGCCGGATTATGCAGGGTAATCATTCGTTGTAGCTTGATCTTGATGGCCATCGGCAGCTGTCCAGTACAGGGGAGGCGATGTGTCAGAGTGCTAAGTGTTGGTTATTCATCCCTGCCTCACATCGTCATCGTTTTGGTTATATACATGACGATGTGAGGCGATGTGAGTCATCTTCCATGGAAAGAGGGGCACTGAAATTTGAAAGGACCCGGAAAAGGAATGAAAACGAGATACGGGCTCCACGGAGGGCGTGACAGTAGCTCCTGCGTCCTGTTTACCAAACTCCTACACAACTACTGGAGCTGTATTCTTGCCCGTGTTTGCAAGTTCAAACATACAAATTATATTTTCTTCAATGGTTTTCTACTCTCTCCATCCTTGAATAAATCAATTCTTAGAGTTGTTTTAAGTCAAAAACTTCCTTTAAGTTTGACTTAAATTATATAAAAAAGAATGCTAAGGATCATTGACACCAAATTAGTATCACTACATTAGATACGTTTGATGTCATAAATATTATTGTTTCTTTCAGCAATTTCATCAGACATAAAATGATTTATTTAACTCATGATAATAGAGAGATTGATTTATCCGGACTATGAAGAAATGAAGAAGTAAAGATTATTCTGAGAGCCGTGTTGGGTCGACAGACAAACGGACCAGCGTGTCATATACCGTGCTTGTGCCAAAGCCCAAAGCAGCCCGGCAGGCCAGGACCGTGAAGTCCCGCGTCTGCAAGCGGTGAGGAAGGAGTAGGCGAGTAGCACCAGCACGTCTCTGCTATAGGTACGGAATTATGGGAAGGAAGATGGAAAGAGAGCGGGAGAAAGGACGGAACGCCTCGTTGTCGTAGTTAAAGATGGCAACGGTCCTGACAACCGATACCCGACGGGTATTTGATTCATCAGAGGATGAGGATGAGATTATATCTTTACTCGCGGACATCTAAATGGGCAAAAATCCATCTCCGACGGGTATAGCGGGTACGGGAACGTTCCATGTTTACCCGTCCCCGTTACCCGTTGGGGAACCCGACTATTTGAGCTGTCATGCGAGTATTAGGCCCAAAGAAACTCAACATAGGTATTTTGGCCCAAATCTGAATAATCATATATATAGTTTATATATAGTTTGTGTGTTCTAGGAACCTTAGTTCATTTTTTCCTCACCATCTCCGCTAGCAGCACAAGCACGTCTGCCTCACGAGCGCCCGTGCCCTTCGCTTCCTCAGTTCGGTCTCTCTGCCACCTTTGCTCGTCCTTCTCGCAACCTCGCTTCTTCTCCTCGGCATCTCCGAGACTCCGACACTTATACTCGGGTGAAGAAGAAACGTCTCCGATTGCAAAGCTGCGACTCCAAGTGTCCTTGTTTATCGGGTATGCAGTACCCGTCGGGTATCTGTTACCCAACCGATGCCCGACGGGTACGGGGATGGGCAAGAATCTATACCCAAGACAGTTAACGGGGACGGAGACGAGATGAATTCTCCGTAGCGGGGAAGAGAACGTTCCGGCGATACCCGACGGGTACATCCCCGTTGCCATCCTTAGTCGTCGTAACAGTGCGCGTGAGTGAGGCTGATTCCTGATCTCGTGGCAAACCATTACTATAGGTACTAGTACCAAAAATGGAAGGCGACATGTTTAGCGGCTCGATTCACGATATGTTTTCACTCCTAAAATTTAGTCCCTGTCACATCGACTACAGTAAACATGTATAGACACTATCTAAAGTATTAAACATAGACTAATTATAAAACTAATTGCACAGATTGAGATTAATTTGTGAGACAAACCTATTAAGCCTAATTAGTCCATGATTTGACAATGTGGTGCTACAATAACATGTGCTAATGATGAATTACTTAGGCTTAATAGACTCGTCTCGTGAATTAGTCATGGCTTATGTAATTAGTTTTATTATTAATATCCAAACACCCGATGTGACATCTTCTAAACTTTAGTCAAGACGGCAGCCGGGAAGAGCCAAACGCTCGAGGTCGAGAGGTGCAAGGCACCTGTCGGCTGGAGAGAACCAAACCAACCGTGTGTACCACTACCACCGCGCCGCGCGGAATCGGTGCGAAAACGACCGGCTGGACTGGATTGTGAAAGCATCTAGGCCTCTTGTTGGGTTTCGGTGATTAATGACAATACAAGATTACTATAACTAATGTGTGTTTTGTAGAGGCAATTAAGTTAGGTCATGGTAATGGAGATCAATTGGGCAATCAAGGTTGTCATGCCCCTACGATGGAAATCGTTTCGGTTTTCAAAGGATGGATGACAAGGTTAAGGATGACTAGTTCTAAGTGTCGATTGGAGTTGGAGTGACACTTAGAGTAGTTTCGAAAAAAAAATTCTTTGGCCGTACTATTAAGGGGGTATGAACGGGTAGCTTGACCTGGATGAGTCTAGTGAGTTAGGTGTGGTGCACACTTATTAAAACTAGCACTAGGTAGCTCCACAACAGCCCTATGATCCTTTGGAGCAAACTTCATTCACATATGATCTAAAGTTAGAAGTAAATGGAGGGTCAAATGCTGACCGAACGCTGGCCACAAGGTCCGGTCAGTTCATTTGATCAAGAGATTGCGTTCGGTGCGACCGGACGCTAGAGTGGTCAAGTGACCGGACGCTGAGAGGCAGCGTCCGGTCGACTCCAGTAAGGTTCCAGAGAAGGGAATCTGCGACCGGACGCGTCCGGTCAGTGCTAACCGGACCCTAGGGGTTCAGCATCCGGTCGAGTACAGTAAGGTTTCAGTGAGGGTTTAATGCGACCGGACGCGTCCGGTCAGTGATGATCGGACCCTTCCAGTGTTCGGTCAACACTTAAACACTGGAATGCGGGTTGAACTGACCGGAGCGTCCGGTCAACCTGACTGGAGCGTCCGGTCATCCCGTAGAAGCTCATAACGGTTCGTTTTTCAGGCTGCCTTATAAATAGAAGCTCCACTCGTGTGTGTAGTCACTTTTGCTCATTCCAACAGCTGAGAAATACGTTTGTGAGTGCCAAAAAGAGTAAGGTCCTAGTGAGGTGATTGAGATTCATGAATCCAAGAGAGTAGCCTCATTAGTGAATCAAGAGTAGCAAAATGTGCATCCACCTTCTCATTAGGCTTTGCTTGGTCAAGTGAGAGTTCGTACTTGTTACTCTTGGTGATCGCCATCACCTAGACGGCTTGGTGGTGATTGGGAGCTTGGTGATCACCCGGCAGAGCTTATGGGTGACCCAACTCAAGTTGTGAGCGGTTTTGAGTGATTCGCCACGACGAAGTGTCAAAGAATCAACCCGTAGAGAGCACTTGATCCTTACGTGGATCAAGGGGGAGCTACACCCTTACGCGGGTGCTCCAACGAGGACTAGTGGGGAGTGGCGACTCTCCGATACCTCGGCAAAACATCACCGCGTTCCTCTCTCTCTATTTACTTTGAGCATTTACTTTGAGCAATTCAATTCTTGTCTTTATATTCATAGAATTGCCATACTAGAGTAAGTTTGAAACATATTTTACAAGTCCGTTGTGCGTTAGTTTAATAGAAACACTTTTCTAGGCATAAGGGGTTAATTGGGCTAACCGTAGGGTTTAATTATTGCAAGAAAATTTAGAATTAACCCAATTCACCCCCCTCTTGGGCATCTTGATTCTTTTAATTGGTATCAGAGCCTTGTGCTCACATTTTTAAGCTTAACCGCTTAGAGCAAGATGTCTCACAGGGATGGACCTCCTCCTATCTTTGAGGGAGATGACTTTCCATATTAAAAAATCCACATGGAGGCGTACTTAGAAGCTCTAGACATTGGTATTCTTAGAGCCGCCTCACAAGGCTTCCCAAAACCTCGGGATGCTACTAACTTACAAGGCGATGAGGTTAATTATGAAAAATGGAATGCAAAGGCTCGCAACACCATCTTTAGAGGCCTTTGCAAAGATGTGTTCTACCGCGTAAGGAACCACAAAGACGCTCATGCACTATGGTCGGATGTTTGTGTGCTCCATGAGGGAACCAAGAGTGAGCGTAAGAAATGCTATCATCTTGTAATCAAAAAGTTAAATTCATTTGAGATGCTTCCCAAAGAATGTGCTAATGAGATGTATTCATGTTTAAATATTCTTGTAGAGGAAGTCAATGGGCTTGGACTTACTCAAATGTCACCATCCGACGTCGTGAGAAAGATCTTGAGTGTCCTCCCCATTGACAAATATGGGCATATTGTAACCGTGTTATATCAACGTGATCTTTCCGCCGCTACACCGACACAAATCTTGGGAAAGATCAATGCTCATGAGATGTACATGCACATCACGCCACAAGATGGCTCATCCTCTAACAAGAAGAAAGACAAAGACTTAGCATTCAAAGCTAGCCAAGAGAAGGGCAAGGCAAGACTTGAGTATGAAAGCTCAAGTGAAGATGAAGTTGATGATGAAAGCCTTGCTCTCATGGTGAAGAAGACCGCTAAGATGCTAAAGAAGCTCAACAAGAGTGGCATCAAGTTCGATGGCAAGAAGAAGAAGTTCTTCACAAGCTCAAGAAGAAAGCCAATCTCCAAGATGGATTGCTATAATTGTGGCGAACTTGGCCATCTTGCTCATCAATACACAAAGCCCAAGAAAGACAAGCTCAAGAATAAGAACAAGGGCAAGAAAGATGACTCAAGCAATGAAGATGAAGATGAGAAGAAAAAGAACAAGCCATACAAGAAGAGAGACGGCAAAAAGAGAGACTTCCACAAGAAGAAGAAGAGTGAAAAGGCCTACATCGTTGGTGATTGGCTCACATACATTGATTCATCAAGTGGATCATCCGATGATGATAGTGACAATGAGAAGGTGGCCGCCATTGCTATTAGTCTTTCATCTTCACCGCCTCCATCGCTATGATCCTCTACACACCTATGCCTTATGGCCAAGGGTGAACGCAAGGTATCAAATGATGGTGATAGTAGTGATGATGAATATGCTAGTGATGATGATAGTGATAGCGACAGCGATGATGATGATTCACCTTCATATGATGATCTTGTTAAAATACTAAGAAAATACACTAAGATCATTAGGAAGAGTAGAGCTAAAAATGAAAAGCCTGATGCTAAAAATGATTCACTCTTAGCAAAATGTGATACATTAGAAAAGGCTAATGTTGAGCTTAAAGAAACAAATGATTCTATATCATCCAAACTCAAGGAGCTCAAATCTTCTAAGAAAGAGCTTAAAGATAAACATGATAAACTTGAGTGGGTGCATAATGAGCTTATCACTAGCCACAACAAGCTAAAAGATGAATACACTACTCTTAAGATCAATCATGATACACTTATTATTGCTCAAGAATTTTTACCAAATGAGCCACATGATGCTACTAACCATGTTGTTAAGATTGATATAGCTACATCATATGATGATTTAATTGATGAGAGCATTGAGCAAGGATCTAGTGGCAAAGGCAAGCAAGTGGTTGAGTGCAATGACTATGATGAATATGTCAAGCTCAAGAGCACAAATGAAAAGCTCATGAAAGATCTTGAAGAAATAAAAAGCCACAACACCATTGTGCTAGAAACTCTTGATCATGACAAAGAGTTGATCCTTGAGAATGAGAAGCTTAAAGAAGAAAACAAGAAGCTCAAGGAAGAGAAGAAAGATGATGCTCTAAAGGAAGAAAATAAGAAGCTCAAATTGGAGAAAGAGCATCTCAAGATTGGGTTGAGCAAGTTTGCTAGAGGCAAGCACCTCCAAAGTGAGCTACTCATGAACACTGTCATGAAGATGGATAGAAGTGGCATTGGATATATGGCAAGTGTAGAGAAGAAAAAGGCTCAAGTTCAACAACAACAATCAAAGCCAAAGCCAAAGCCAAAGAGATGTTTTGAGTGTGGACAAGAAGGCCACTTTGCTCATGAGTGTCAAACTCCACCGCCACAACCCTTGCCCAAGCATGCTAGACCTATTGCCTTCAATGCTCGCTACATGCTTAGAAAGGACTCTAGTGAGAAGATGAAAGTCATATTCTTAGGGCCCCCTAACAAGAATAGGCCTAAGAAGATTTGGGTGGCTAAGTCACTTATTGAGAAGGTGAAGGGCCCTCAATAAGTTTGGATTCCTAAAGCTTGAATCTCTTGTGTGTAGGTAAACTACAAGACTGGTGGAAGTCATTGGGTTATTGATAGTGGTTGCACTCAACATATAATCGGTGATCCTCGTATGTTCACCTCACTAGATGAAGAGGTAGATGGACAAGAGAAAATAACATTTGGAGATAATTCAAAGGGCAAGGTTAAAGGATTGGGCAAAGTGGCAATATCAAATGATCATTACATCTCCAATGTGCTATATGTTGCTTCATTGAGCTTCAACTTGCTATTCGTTGGATAATTGTGTGATCTTGGCTTCTAATGCTTGTTCACCGAGAAGGAGGTTGTTGTATCTAAGGTAGATGATAATCAAGTGATATTCAATGGATTTAGATACAACAACTTATATCTAGTGGACTTCACCTCCGAAGATGCAAATTTGAAGACTTGCCTATTCACCAAAACAACACTTAGGTGGCTATGGCATAGAAGACTTGCTCATGTTGGTATGAGTTCACTCAAGAAGCTTATGAAGAATGATTTGGTGAGAGGGTTGAAGGATGTGAAGTTTGAAAAGGACAAGCTTTGTAGTGCATGTCAAGCTGGCAAGCAAGTTGCAAATACTCATCCAACCAAAGCGTGCTAGAACTTCTACATATGGATTTATTTGGACCAACAACATACAAGAGTTTGGGAGGGAATCTCTATTGTCTTGTGATTGTTGATGACTATTTAAGGTATACATGGGTATTCTTCCTTCATGACAAATCCTAAGTTGCATCTTGCTTCAAGAAGTTTGCCAAGAGAGCTCAAAATGAATTTAAAGTGAAGCTTAAGAAGATAAAAAGTGATAATAGAAAAGAATTTGACAACACAAACATTAAAACTTATTGTGATGAAGTTGGGATCAAGCATGAAGTCTCCGCAACTTATACTCCTCAATAAAATGATGTAGTTGAGAGAAAGAATCGAACTTTGATCACTCTTGCAAGAACTATGCTTGATGAATACAACACCCCCGAAGCTCTATGGATGGAAGCAATCAACACCGCATGTTATGCATCCAACCACCTATTCCTTCAAAAGTTCCTTGGCAAGACACCTTATGAGTTGCTTAATGGAAAGAAGTCGGATGTCTCCTTCTTTAGGGTGTTTAGTTGCAAATGCTACATCTACAAGAAGCAGCAACACCTAGGGAAGTTTCAAAGATGTTGTGATATTGGTTTTCTTATTGGTTACTTATCAAAGTCTAAAGCATATAGAGTATTTAATCATGCCACCGGCTTGGTTGAAGAAACATATGATGTGGAATTTGATGAATCTAACAGCTCTCAAGGAGCACATGAGAATCTTGATGATGTAGGTGATGAACCATTGAGGGAGGATATGAAGAACATTATGGTTGGAGACATCAAGCCTAAAGATGATGAAGATGATGTGCAAGTGATAAATCCACCCTCTTCATCAAGTGTGCCACAAGATGGTGAAAAAGATGGAAGAGTAGAAAATAAAGATACTCATATCTCCCATGAGCAAATGGTGGTACAAGCACAAGATGTTGATGCTCCACAACCTCCTCAAGTGGTCAATAGAAGAAATACACCTCTCCTACAAGATCATCCACAAGATCTCATCATAGGGAGTCCATCAAAGGGTGTAATGACTCGATCTAAAAAACTTGCTTCATTTATTGCTCATCACTCTTTTGTCTCTTGCTATGAGCCTACTAAGGTAGAAGAAGCTCTTAAAGATCCGGATTGGATCAATGCCATGCATGAAGAGTTGAATAACTTCACTCGCAATGAAGTTTGGACTCTTGAAGAGCGACCAAAAGGCGCAAGAGTCATTGGAATAAAGTGGGTGTTCCGCAACAAGCAAGATGATCAAGGTATTGTTGTGAGGAACAAGGCAAGACTAGTTGCAAAGGGGTTCTCTCAAGTTGAAGGTTTGGATTTTGGAGAGACCTTTGCACCGGTTGCAAGATTAGAAGCCATCCGTATCCTTCTTGCATATGCATCACATCATGAAATAAAACTATATCAAATGGATGTGAAAAGTGCATTTTTAAATGTCTTTATTAATGAACTAGTCTATGTTGATCAACCTCCCGGGTTTGAAGACCCTAGATATCCTAATCATGTTTATAGGTTGTCCAAGGCACTATATGGGCTTAAGCAAGCCCCAAGAGCTTGGTATGAGCGTCTTCGGGACTTCCTCATTGAGAAGGGCTTCACCATTGGGAAGGTCAACACCACACTATTCACCAAGAAGTTTGATGGGCATATCTTCATTTGTCAAGTGTATGTTGATGATATCATCTTTGGATCATCAAATGAAGACTCGTGCAAAGAATTTGGTGAATTGATGTAGAAGGAGTTCGAGATGTCAATGATTGATGAGCTTACATTCTTTCTTGGTTTTCAAGTCAAGCAAATGAAAGAAGGCATCTTTATCTCTCAAGAGAAATACACAAAAGATCTTCTCAAGAGATTCAAGATGGATGAATGTAAGCCAATCAAGACACCAATGCCTACCAATGGACATCTCGACCTAGATGAGGGAGGTAACCCGGTTGATCAAATTCTCTACCGTTCTATGATTGGTAGCTTGTTATATTTAACCGCATCTAGGCCCGACATCATGTTTAGTGTGTGTATGTATGCTAGATTTCAAGCTAATCCTAAGAAAACACATTTAATTGTCGTAAAAAAAATCTTTAGGTATCTCAAGCACACACCAAGCATTAGCCTTTGGTATCCCAAAGGAGCTATATTTGAATTAGTTGGCTATTCTGATTCGGATTATGCCGGTTGCAAAGTTGATAGAAAAAGCATATCCGGAGGGTGCCATTTGCTTGGTAGATCACTTATGTCTTGGTCCTCCAAGAAACAAAATAGTGTGGCCTTATCCACCACCAAAGCGGAATACATTACCACAGGTGCTTGTTATGCACAAATTTTATACATGAAACAAACTTTGCTAGACTATGGTGTAGTTCTAGAATTGGTACCTCTTTTGTACGACAATGAAAGTGCAGTAAAACTTGCAAATAATCCGGTTCAACACTCTCGCACCAAGCACATAGATATCCGCCATCACTTTCTAAGAGATCATGTTGCTAAAAATGATATATCACTAGAAGGTGTAAGAACCGAAGATCAGTTAGCAGATATCTTCACTAAACCGCTAAATGAGGCTATATTTTGTAGATTGCGGAATGAGCTCAATGTGCTTGACTTTAGTAATTTCACTAAAAATTGAGCTTGTGTTGTCCCTTGCATTCATTGTAATATACAACATGTTTAATTTTTGGCAATGCATATAGGGCTTGTCTAACATGGTTAAGATAACCGCCGAAAAGTGTGTGAAGAAGCTTAACCTTGGATCAAACTTGACAAACAACTAGATCTACTTACAAGTATTGCATATGCATGGATGTTGTTTTTGTCGTTTTGTTCCATTTGCCCTCTTATTGCCTATTTTCTTAAAAAGAATTATAGCCTAAGGCAAAATATTTTGAAAAATATGAGGGTTTGAGAGAGGTCACTCACATCAGTCCCAATTGGTGTTTATTTGGATCTTATTCAAGTTGGGACTTGATTGGGAATAGGCAGCACGAAGGAACATTGAAGATTTGCTGGAAAAGGGTGACCGGACGCTGCATCGGACGCTGCTGTCCAGCATCTGGTCAGTTTACAGGAGGTGAACAGAAGCTGAAGGAGTGACCGGACGCTGTGTTTGTGCGTCCGGTCAGGAAGGGATCTAGCGTCCGGTCATGATTCCAGAGGAATTGGACCTCTCTGGAATCGATCGAACGCTGGGTGGTAGCGTTCGGTCGCTACCACCGGAGCGTCTGGTCAGTGGATCTCGTGTGGCTTTAGGACTCTTTTTCGGTTTCCTTTCTTGTCGCGTCGGGGGACCTATTTAATCGCAAGCCGTACCCGTGTTGATCTATTCCACCACCGCCTAGTCTGCCATTTAGCTCCACGTGCTGCCGCCAGCTAGCCACGACTGCCCGCCCCGAGCACCTCGTGCCACCGCAGCCGCGCACCTCCCGCGACCGAGCACCGCCACAGCCAAGCCCGTGTGCCCGGTGCCGCCAGCCAGTGAGCCAGCCTCACCATGCCGCCGCGCTCTGTCTATCACGTAACCCTAGCTCGCCACCGCAAGCTGTTCCCCGGGCTCCCAGGAATCTCTCGCGTGCCTCCACAGCCGCCTTGCCAGCATCTCCGAGCCAAGTCCCAGTGCTCATGCCACCGGCAGTGCAGTCCACGTCTAGCGTCGGTAAGGCCCTACCTGTGCCCTAGCATTCTCTTCGCTTGATCCAGATCGTTTTCAATCCATTGACCTAAAATGCAACTAGGGCCATCGATTCATTGTGAACCCTAACCCTAGCGGTCCCGGTGTTCCCCCGCGTGTCACTTCTCTTTTCATCGGATCGCCGTTTCGTCAGGTAGAAAGCCCGTCGCCTCAATTTTGTACCTACATTGCTTGCTTCCTAGGGTTTTCACATCTATTAGATATATTGTATTTATTTATATATCCATCTATTCCATCGTGCAGTGAGTCGGTGCCGTTGAGGTTCTTGTAGCAGTTGTCAGTTAACTAGGAACCAAGCTCACGAGTACGGATCGAGGCCAAGCCTCGGGGGTGTCAGTTTGATAGTTGATCTTCATCAGCGGTAGTTCATCTTCTTGTCAGATTAGATGGCTCGCACGAAGAATGTTGGGGGTGGTCCAGGAGATGACGATCAAAGGCCCCCGCCTCGCTTGCCCGCAGGAACCAAAGGCAAGGCAACAAAGCAGGTTACATCTAAGAAGCGCAAGTACCCCGACGCAGAGACAACGAGAGCAGCAGCAGTCGCTGAGGCCACAGAGCGTGCCGAGAGAGGCAGTGCGCACAGTGGTGTTGTCATTGTAGATCCACAGCTCACACTAGCACAGAGGGCAGCAGTTGAGGAGGCTGAGCGTCGTCATGGTGGTCCACCTAGGACTGTCATGATGGCAGTACATCGACTGACTATTGAGGAGCCTCGACTTTAGGGGGAGTCCCAGCAGGAGCCACAGCAGCAGCCCCTACTAGCAGAGCCTTAGCCAGCTCAGGAGACTCAGGAGGGCCAGTAGGCCGAGGAGACCGAGCAGGCACCCCAGCTACACCGCTCTGGTTGTACTAGTGCCAGTGTTTTCCTAAACGCTAAACGGTAAACAGTCGGTCACCTACCGTTTAGCCATTATTCGGGCAAAATGTCCCATTAAACGGGCTAAACGGCCAATTAAACGGGGTAAACGGGTGATTAAATGGAAACGGCGCACCACCGTGTAGCGTTTACACGGTGTTTAAATGGGCTAAACGACCGTTTAGGCGAACAGTGACTAGTGCTAAAGTTCCACCAAGGCTAGCTACACAGCGCAGGAGTTCACGCCCACCGCCTAGACCACAGGGTCCGCCTCTAGTGGTACATCTTGACTTGAGGGCTGCCACGGCCAGGCAGGTTCGGCAGCTAAGGTTTGTTGAGTTTGAGGTGTGGTTCCCTCCGAGGAGGGATGAGAGAGCAGCAGAGGGCTTCTATACACCGCTCCAGGAGGATTTCTATAATGCTTATCTCAACAGTGGGGCAGTGTTCAGAGCTCAGCGGGTATGTAGTATAGAGTCTATTATGGCAGTAGCCAGAGAGCATATCCACCCCTACTTATCATATTTGCCGGGGCTGACAAATCTGATTGGCCAGACTGGACTGTATGTACCATCTTGGGTTCGGTAGTTTTATGCTTCACTCTATGTTGACCCACAGCATAACTTCATACACTTTGTATTCAACGGTAGAGACTATAGGGTGATGAGTTTTAGAGCCAGGGAGATACTGAGGCTACAGGATCAGCCTGTCAGATTGCATGAGGTATGTTATGGATAGCAGGAGCCTCCTAGGCGTCCTCATGGAGGGATGGTGCCCCTATAGATCTTGTGCGCTATTGCTTCAAGGAGCCCTTTGGTGAGGGGTCGAGGAGGAACCCTAGTGACCTTACTCCTATAGCTTGAGTGCTAGAGACCATCATCAGGAGGACACTACTTCCCAGGTTAGGATACAGAGAGGGTCTGACTCACCTACAGCTCTGGCTCCTTAATGCCCTAATGCAGCAGACCGTGTTTGACATTTGGGACCTCCTTCTATCAGAGATGGAGGATACTATAGCTGAGGGCTTCAAGGGTCGCAGGCAGCTTGCATATGTACATTGGATCACTTTCCTGATGCTTAAGGCTGTGCAGGTTAGGACCCCTGAGATGGTTGCAGAGTACAAGGGTGCCACCACTGAGTTTCCAGCTTATAACATGGCACAGAGGATTAGGCACAGCACACCATAGGCACCTACTCAGCCTAGCCATCGTCTAGATGTTCTAGAGTCAGTAGCTCAGTAGGAATAGATTATCAGAGGCATAGCCGCTACTGAGGAGGAGCAGCTTGAGGCACAGCAGGAGGTGACAGAGTCTAGTGACAGCTCAGATGACGACTATCTGCCGATTCCTCATATGCCTCCACGCAGACATGATGTAGAGGCCAGTAGTTCTAGCTTAGCTCCACCTGCACCGCAGACGGACCCCGCTTTGATTGCTATTCTTGAGTGGATGCGGCAGGATCAGGCACGATAGGCTCAGGAGACAGCTGCCAACTTTGTACAGTTTTAGGCTCGTCAGGATGAGTTCCAGTGGTAGCAGCAGCTCCTTCAGCAGCAGCAGCAGATGCATCAGTAGCAGTTACTCATGCAGCAGCAGCTTATGGGATTTATGCAGCATGTAGTAACAGCACTTGGGGCCCCACAGCCATAGTTTTTGCCCCAGCTTGCTCAGCCTGCCACCACCACCACGACTCCAGCAGTATAGCCCAGTGGGCTTCAGAGTCAGGGATAGCCTCTAGCTCTGTTTGCTTCACCCACAGTTTAGGTGTCCCAGTGGTTGTCCTCGCCAGTAGTAGCCCTGCAGTTCACACCATATCATACGGGCTTCTCACCGGATCAGTCTTCCTCGCTATTTGTGCCTGACATGTCAGTCTCCAGAAGTCTTGGAGCATCCTTCAGCGAGTTGATCGGCATGCCTACACCGCCTCATATGCATACCGCCGGTCCTTCATGCCTTCTATAGCAGCCCCTATCGCCATGACTACTCAGAGGTTCCCTTCGTCTGTCTCCTCTTCAGATCCTACGACAGACGTACCAACAGCATCACAGGCAGCACCTGCCCCAGCTCAGACCCAGACCGCTTTAGAGACACTTCCAGCCATAGAGGGTCAGTCAGTATAGAGCTCAGGGTCAGATGATGATGGCGCCCAGTTTCATCTTGCTCCTCATACCTCAGCGCCCGGCTCATCCGCTGCAGCCCTACCGACCGACCCTTAGGTTTTGGTGTTTGACGCCAAAGGGGAGAGGGTTCGAGTATGTAGACTAAGGGGGAGTGACATTTAGGGGGTGCTAGTTATCTAGTATTAGCTTATTATATACATTTGGAGTTTTATTTGTGTGATTCACTATTACTATTATACATTCGTGTGTTATTTTCATGCATATTATTATATCTATGTGATAGTGATATCTACGTGATTGTGATACATGACATGTGTGCTCTCTACTTTGAATTCCTTTATGTCATATCACTTGTACAATGCTCATTTGCCTTTGCTTCCGTGTTTATACTCCAATGCAAATGAGCTTTATTACTTGTACTCATGCTTATTTTATATCTTTTGAGTACATCGTGTTGGCTTAGGTCATATAAGCTTGCCTAACTCTTTTGTTCTTATTGACAAAAGCTTATATGAACTAAGTCCGTCAAAAACCTCACTCTTTCACATACTCGAGGTGGTATTGTCATCAATCACCAAAAAGGGGGAGATTGAAAGCATCTAGGCCTCTTGTTGGGTTTCGGTGATTAATGATAATACAAGATTACTATGACTAACGTGTGTTTTGCAGAGGCAATTAAGTTAGGTCATGGTAATGGAGATCAATTGGGCAATCAAGGTTGTCATGCCCCTACGATGGAAATCGTTTCGGTTTTCAAAGGATGGACGACAAGGTTAAGGATGACTAGTTCTAAGTGTTGATTGAAGTTGGAGTGACACTTAGAGTAGTTTAGGACTTTGTTTTTCCTTTGGCTGTACTATTAAGGGGGGTATGGATGAGTAGCTTGACCTAGATGAGTCTAGGGAGTTAGGTGTGGTGCACACTTGTTAAAACTAGCACTAGGTAGCTCCACAACAGCCCTATGATCCTTTGGAGCAAACTTTATTCACATATGATCGAAAGTTGGAAGTGAATGGAGGGTCAAATGCTGACTGGACGCTGGCTCCGGTGTGACCGGACGCTGGCCGTAGGGTCCGGTCAGTTCATTTGATCAAGAGATTGCGTTCGGTACGACCGGATGCTGGAGTGGTCAAGTGACCGGACGCTGAGAGACAACGTCCGATCGACTCCAGTAAGGTTCCAGAGAAGGGAATCTGCGACCGGACGCGTCCCGTCAGTGCTGACCGGACCCTGGGGATTCAGCGTCTGGTCGAGTACAGTAAGGTTCTAGTGAGGGTTTAATGCGACCGGACATGTTCGATCAGTGATGATCGGACCCTTCCAGCGTCCGGTCAACACTTAAACATTGGAATGCGGGTTGAACTGGCCGGAGCATTCGGTCAACCTGACCGGAGTGTCCGGTCACCCCGCAGAAGCTCATAACAGTTTGTTTTTTAGGCTGCCTTATAAATAGAAGCTCCACTCGTGTGTGGAGTCACTTTTGCTCATTCCAACAGCTGAGAAACACGTTTGCGAGTGCCAAGAATAGCAAAGTCCTAGTAAGGTGATTGAGATTCGTGAATCCAAGAGAGTAGCCTCATTAGTGAATCAAGAGTAGCAAAGTGTGCATCCACCTTCTCATTAGGCTTCGCGTGGTCAAGTGAGAGTTCGTGCTTGTTACTCTTGGTGATCGCCATCACCTAGATGGTTTGGTGGTGATTGAGAGCTTGGTGCTCACCCGACGGAGCTTGTGGGTGACTCAACTCAAGTTGTGAGCGGTTTTGGGTGATTCGCCGCGACGGAGTGTCGAAGAATCAATCCGTAGAGAGCACTTGATCCTTGCGCGGATCGAAAGGGAGCTATACCCTTGCGTGGGTGCTCTAACGAGGACTAGTGGGGAGTGGCGACTCTCCGATACCTTGGCAAAACATCGTCTCGTTCCTCTCTCTCTATTTACTTTGAGCATTTACTTTGAGCATTTACTTTAAGCAATTCAATTCTTGTCTTTACATTCATAGAATTATCATGCTAGAGTAAGTTTGGAACATAGGTTGCAAGTCCGTTGTGCGTTAATTTAATAGAAATACTTTTCTAGGCACAAGGGGTTAATTGGGCTAACCGTAGGGTTTAATTATTGCAAGAAAATTTAGAATTAGCCCAATTCACTCCCCTCTTGGGCATCTTGATCCTTTCAGATTGCACGACCGCCGCGCATCGTGAGCTGATGGTAGGCCCGGCATGGGCTCTTCGATCGTTGGCCGCGCGGTGCGCTGGTTCGGTGCCAAGTACCAACCGTGTTTGTGTCAGCTGAAGCAATGCGCCAGTGCACACAGCGTAAGAGCAAGGTTAATAATATAGTCGTCTACTGGCTATATGAAAACTTACAGCCAATATATCAACATACTTGTATAATAGTTAGCTGGCTTACAACTTACTTATCTATCTCACATAACTTCTTAGTTCTCGTGCATAAGCTGGCTGTAAGCTTACAGCCCGTTTCTCTTCGCTTTCCTCCTCTCTCTTTCACGTCAGCCACTTAAAGCTCATTATTATACTTGCTCTAAGCGGGACGGTGAGATACAGTAGCCTACCTTAGAATAGTGCCAACAGGTGCTAGTATAGCACCAGGCCTCTAAGGCTACGTTTAGTTCCCAAAAAGTTTTCTAAAAAGTGCTACAGTAGCCATCACATCGAATCTTGCGATACGTGCATGGAGCATTAAATGTAGTAAAAAAAACTAATTACACAGTTCGGTTGAAAATCGCGAGACGAATGTTTTGAGCCTAATTAGTCCATGATTGAACACTAATTGCCAAATAAAAACGAAAGTGCTATAGTAGCCAAATTCCTAAATTTCACGAACTAAACACGCACTAAGATGTTGCACCTGTTGGCACCTGTGGCTAATTTAAGCACCCGGTGCAATTGAAAAAAAACGGAAAAGTGAAAGAGATGTGTCAGAGTGAGTCCAAGGAGAAGATGAGCAGTCTGTTCGGTTGGCTGGTTTGTATCGTTGTTGGTTCGTGAAAAAATATTATTGGCTGGTTTGTATGAGAGAAAAATATTGTTCCGGTTATAAATTTACAATCGTTTACGATAAGCTACGGCAAACAAACAGGCTGGAGGTTTTGGAAAAGTTCTGCTATCTTTATTTGTTGTGGGCCCGTTCAGTAGGTGCTAACCGGTTTTACACGTTAGAGACCTTTTTGGATAACTAAGCACCTGTTGATGTCAATCCTTGTACCTAACGGAACATACGTTACAGTTGCCCTTAGGCCTTCCCAAACACTACAGGGTGGCGTGCCGCGTCCATCCTCCATGTCACAGCGAAGTGTAGCTTGAAGTGTGTTAAAGGCTCTTGAAGAAGAGTCAATAGCTTCTTCTGACGAAAAGGCAACGAGCTATCGAGACGCGCATTGTCGAGATGGGGCATCCAGCATGCAGCATAGCAACGGAGAGAGAAATGAAATAAAAGTGACCAGTTCATCACGCGCGTCATCGTACGCGTCAGTAAGTACAAAAGAAGATACCTATATTCTAAAGACCACATGGGTCTTACAGAGAAATATTAAATATTGCAGTACCTAATCATGTTAGGAAAACCACAGCACTTTATAAATTTCGTACATCGATATTAATTCTCTTAGAAATTTTATTCACATATATGCATGTCATAGGAACTTTAATGATTTCAGCATATATATATTAGTGTTAGCCACCTTGTGAACTGATAATAGATAAAAAAAATTGAAGCTCCACAGCTTGATAACCTGATGGTAATTGACTCAGCGAGAAAATTGCAAATCAAAGTTATGATATTCACAAAATATATCACGGAGCATTCATTGTGACCAATTTTACCTTCCTTACGACAATAGAAGCTAAGCAAACAAAACAGCTACCAGCACCAACAAAATCCAAACACATAACTCCATTAACAAGGCAATCACTTGACACGTCTCAAAGTAAGCTGTCATACTACAGTCTGCCTAACTTCTGTATGTACAAATGCATCTATTGGAAAGCAACTTTACTGGAAGAGAAAATGGATTTGTCCCTAATTTCAAAAGGTAGAGAAAACTACTAGAGCTCTTCTTTTCATGTTCCTTTTAAAGTTCAAAGTGATCCATAGAGGCTTACTTGCAGCCAATCAAAGAATTCATTTGGAGTTTTTTTAGATGCCAAACTTGTTGCTAAAAATCGTAGTGGAAGACTCTTCAATATGAATACCTGGGGAAGTAAAGAAAACGATCAGTTTACTCCAGTAGTCCAGTCGTCCAGCCAATGTAGACACACACCACAAGATTTCTTTGATCCAATTAGAGACATTCCACCTAAGCAGCACAGCCATCATTATAAAAAAAAGCACAACCATAAACAATAAGGTAAGCACCGAATGAAAAATACAGACCTAACGACATAAAATAGAACATGTAAAATGGAATGGAAAACTAAATAAGCTTAGCATGGAAGTGAAAATGACTCACCCCGGCATATGAAATAAATTTAGGGATTTGAGTCACATCTTTTGGGCCCTCATAGTATACACCTGCACCAATGAAGATCAATTTGGAGACATGTGAAACCAAGCTGAAATTAGGTAATTGGAATATAAAACTCTGAAACATGTAAGATCTGTCTTGTATGAAGGCTTGTGGCATAGCAGTAAAAATTCACATAAAAGGAACCACTACAGATACCTCAGTTTAATCTGTTGTATTACTCTGTAGTCTGCAGTAATAAAGAAATATAAACAACAAAACTATTTTGAGCATGTACCGCTTCCGGGTAGTTGACTGAAGAATCAATGGCAACAACAGTACCAAGGCTGGGCCCGACCAACACCATAGGCCTTTTGATGTATGATTTCCAGAACTACACATACAAGATAAGTTGTAAGGGTCACATAACTGTAACTAGAAAAATAACAGATCAATGTAACCATTAGATAGTAGCGTCGGTACACGACAACTCAACAAGAACTGTCTGGTCTCAAGCAGTGGGTGTGGTGTTCATACTCTCTGGTACGTTGTCTTTTAATGAAATGATAAGCAGCTCTTGTTGGTGTTCGAGAAAAAAATACAAAAGTGGAAAATAAACTAAAAACTATTTTAGCAACTAAGGAGAAAGCTGTGAATTTTATAACATGCCTGGCAACGACGGTGGTTCAGTTACTGTCATTGTAAGTAAGTTGTTACTTTCATGCTAAGTAAGCTGTTGAAATCAGCTACTATAACGCCCTAATGTTATAAGCAAGCTGTTCAAATTAGCTACTATCAGTACTTGAGTAGCATCCTAGCGTTTGCCATATTAGAATCAGAAAATTAGGTCACCACAAGGAAAATGACACACAATGTGGCAATTAGCAAAAGGTACAGATAAGCGAAAGAGGACGAACAGGGAGAGCAGCGGCGTTGGGTACCGGAGATGGCGTGTAAGCGGTTACCCTAGCGCTCCCGTGCGCGTCGCTGTGGATGACCGAGGCGGACGGAGGGGCCCAGAAGGTGACGGATCCGGCCAACCAGGCGACAGATCCGGCCACCCAACAGGCGGATCTTCTGGAGACGGGGAGGGCTCGCGCTGGATCCGGCTGTTCGCCGCAGATCCACCGCCTCCGTTGGCTGCGCGAGGTGGACGCCGTGCTCCAGCCTCAGATCGGCCGGCGGGAGGGGCTCCGCGAGCGGCCGGTTCAGATCCACCGCCGAGGTTGCTGACGTGACCTCCCCGTTGTCATGCACGGCGACCACGAAGGTTCCTCCACCGCCAAAGGCCTCCGGCGCGTCAGGGCGTCCGCTGGCTGGCCGCGCGGCCATGGGAACGACCGACGACGGAGGGGCGAAACCCTAGGCCACGCGACCCGCCGCGCTGTGTCGCGAGGAGGAAGTGGCGTGGTGGTGGTGGAGGAGGAGGAGGAGGAGGAGGAGGAGGAGAAGGAGGGAGGCCGCCGCCGCGTGGAGGGCGGGCCACCGCCGAGGCCGTCCCGCGCCGCCGCCTGAGCCGCGCCGCGAGCCGGTAGCGAGGGAGGGAGAGAGAGCGAGAGAGAGAGAGAGAGCAGAGAGGAGGAGGGCGTCGGGGTCGGGGAGATCCGCCGAGGGCTTCGTAGCGGGCGGGCGCATACTGTCGCGGGCGGTGGAGCCAACACGGGGCGTCGATCGGAGAATCAGACGGCCAGGGGAATTTCGGCCGACGTGGCCACCCTGACTGGCGGCCAAAGCTCGCCGGCTTAATGATAGTAAATTTCAAGTACAGAGAGAATGGTGGGGGCCAAGGGGAACGAAGATGTCAGTGTTGCTTGCGTTTAGGAACTATTAGCTTCAGCGGTAGTTTTTATACATGTAACTCAAACTTTTTTGCGGGGCTATTGATGATGTATGCCTGCTTTGCTGCCGTTTGTCTGTGCACGAGCACGATTGAGCAGCGCTTTTGCTACCAGGGCATAGTAGCCTACCTTAATTTCTGTTTTCTACGTAGTAGCTTCTTTTCCTGTGTGCTGAACCATTCGTTTTGGCTGTGATGGATAAAAAAACACTGGTGATGAGACGCTGAACATAAAGTCAGTCAACTCGTGTTGGCGAGTGAAATGATGTTTGTTGCACGTGTAGGCTGGGAAGTCTGGTTGGGTCATCTTCTCGTGGCCGTGTGTAGCTAGTTTGCCTCTGATCTGGCTGTCTGGAGGTAATTGTAATCGTTGTACTTATCACGATAGCCACCGGCAGTTGGTACAGTACGGGGCCCGGGGTAGGAGAAGGTGATGTGTATGGCTGCTAAGTTTTGGATGTACCCGGAAAAGGAATGAAAATGAGAGACGGGCTACCGAGGCCTTGGCAGCAGCACACACCACACACACGGTTAGCTACTCCCTCCGTCCTTTAGCAGACGGCGGCGGTACAATGATTACATCACTTTAAAATAAATGTAATTTCACTCGTTTTACACATATTGGGCAATGTTTAGTTCCCCAAACTCCTCAATTTGGCACTATGCAAAAAGAAATTTCCCCATCATATCAAACTTGCGGTATATGCATGAAGTACTAAATGTAGACGAAATAAAAAACTAATTGCATAGTTTGATTCTACTTTGCGAGACGAACGTTTTGAGCCTAATTAGTCAATGATTGGACAATTATTATCAAATATAAACGAAATGCTACAGTGCGCTACAGTCGTTCGGCGGCGCCGAATTCGGCCAACTAAACATGGCCTTGAGTGCACTTCTGGACTTTAATATTTTTTTTTTCAAAATAAATGTACTTATAGTATAAGAGAAACTAACTTCACTTGTTTTTTTCTTCTACCTTTTCTCTTTCTCTTTCTAGGGTGCAACGGTTACATTTTTATAGGAGTATATATGTAATTTCTCACTAGCCTTTAGCCTGTTCGCTGGTTGGTTTCTGGGCTGATAAGCAGCCTGTTCGTTTCGTCGTAAACGGTCATGGATTATTTACTGCTGGCTGGTTTGGTGTGAGAGAAAAATAATGTTCTAGCTTATAATCCACGATCGTATACGAGCAAGCGAACAGGCTGAAGCCCGGCGGGTGCTAGTTTATTGTGAGAGAAAAATACTGTTGGCTGGCTGATAAGCCCGGGCTGAAACCAACAAGCGAACCTGCTTCTTGATCTCTTCACCTAAACTCTAGAAGTGCACTTATTTTAAGACGGAGGGAGTATCTCCGTATATAATGCAAGGAGTGGCGCCAAACACGTGCAGGAGATGGAAAGACAGAGAGAAAGGACACATATCCTCTGTGCTATGCGCACCAACTTGACGTCGTAACGTTGCGCGTGGCGTGAGTGAGGTGTGTTTAAATCCAGGGGCTAATGTTTAGGGGTGTCACATCGGGGTGTTTAGATAGTAATAATAAAATAAATTACACAAATCATCAGTAATCCGCGAGACAAATTTATTAAGTCTAATTAATCTGTCGTTAGCACATGTTTACTGTAGCACCACATTGTCAAATCATGAATTAATTAGGCTTAAAAAATTCGTCTCGTAAAGTAGTCTCAATATGTGTAATTAGTTATTTTTTAATCTATATTTAATACTTCATGTTTGTGTCTAAACCTACGATGTGGGTCTGTTCGGCTGGTATTAAAGTCGGCTGATAAACCGGCTAAAGCTGTTTTGTTGTGAGAGAAAAATATTGTAGATTTAGCTGATAAGTTGGTTGATAAATTCAAGCAAACATGACCCCTTCTTCTTGATCTCGTGGCATCAGTCAGTACCGAAAGTGGGAGGCGACGTGTACTCCGTACGCGTTTAGCCGCTCGGCTCATCTGATGCCAAAAGTTGAAAGACACTTGCACATGCACACTACGAGAAAGGGCCTTCAGAAACGCTTGCTGGTGCCTGGTGCCTGGTGCCTGGTGCCTGGTGCGTGCATCAACGAATCGTCAGCAAAGTTTATTAGTCATGCACAAATCTGCTAATTCGATTCGATACGGTGGACGGTGGATCGACCGGGTGATACGTGTCGCGGTCGCACCCTGTCCCCTGAGTGGCTGAGTCACGGCAAGCCGGGAGCCAAACGCTAGCTCCAGGCGCGTCGCCGTGTGCCCCGTGGGAAAACCACCGGCTAGCTGGCCGGGCAGGATGGCCGCCGCCGCGCGCGTGTCGGCCGGGTGGGCGCGCGCCGGCGCCACCTCCAGCCGGACGCTGCACCGCACCACGCCGGTCCACGTACGGTCCCGGCATGGGCTCTTCCATCGTATCGTATGCGGCGCTGCGTCTCGCTGATTGGGTGCCAAGTACCAACCGCGTGTCAGCTCGATCGGTCGATTTGAACACGCACGCACTTCGCCCCTTGGGCCGGCCAGTAGTTTTTTCATCAACACGAGCTGAGTAGCTGATGGACCTACTAGCTAGTGAATGTGAGTCGATGCGCCGGCCCGTATGCACAAAAACAGAATGACTGTTCAGGCAAGCAGCGTATGTGTACGTCGTAGACATGAGTTATCAGTTAATCATCCGTACGTCGCTACGATTTCTTGTTGTACGCGTTGGCACGGAGGCCTATTATTCGTATCGTGCCGGTTCAAATTTGACCCGATGCATACGAATGAGCCAACTAGCTAGTATTTTACCTAGCTGCTGGTCTATGCCGACATGAAGTAGAACGAGCGAGGCGGCTGGGTAAGACGACGCGGACGTCATGCTGTACGTCGTCGCCCGACGCCCGCCACAGCCGCGCTTAAAACGATGACGCGGACGGACCACCCATCCTCCATCGTCGTCGCGATCGAGGTGATGCGTCTTGGATTCGTTCCAGCCGGCTGTCGTCACTTGCAGTGGAACCACCTAATGGCCTACGTAAGATTTTTACAAATTAATAATGAACTCTGGGATGAGGGGTCAACCGCTATTGGTAGAGGGCCGGCTCCCCGGCTCTGAAATGATCCTTGTATGAGAAAATAAAATTTCGGAGATTGCCAGCCTCTAAAAAAATGAATTAAGAAAACACATCTGCCACTACCACCTCAGCCCACATACGGTGCTTGGCACCACCGACACCACTAGCTTGCACTTTCGTGGAGGCGCAAAAGAAGCATGTCTTTTTCTGTGCCTGCTTTAGCCAAGCTCGATAGGTCCATCTGCTCCCGTTGCCTGCACACAAGAAACCCTCGAGATGAGAGATGGGTAAGCATGCCTTGACAAGGTCGTTACTAAGACATTAGGCCGTATGGACCGTCGAGAGCGTGCGTGTGGGCGCAGTAGAAAGGCCAGCAGCCTACAGCAGTGCACCGATGCCATGCGCCCTAGAAGCGCCGGAACTGAACGCGTATCAAATTGAATTGATCGTCATCCGAGAGCCGAGTCAAATCAAGGAGGTTACAATCAAGCTGATCATGTACCAAGACTAACATGTGCTTCTCCACCATTTGCGACAGCAAGAACCCAAGCCGTGCTTCACCCTCTCCCCAAATTCTTCACCACCTGGTCCCCCATCCCTCTCCTTGGATCAGCGACAGAGGAGATGCAGAGAGGTTGACGGCTTAAGGCATCATTACATTGGCCGTGCTCACCCCTCCTCGTTAGATCTGGTCAAGCTCACCAGACCTGCCTTATCCTCTCCATCGTCAGAGCTCCACCATAGCACCTCTATTATCGGCACTCCACCAATATTATCGATGCTCCACCACTACTGCATCTCTGGTTGGGGACTCTCGGCCCTAACCCTAGTGACATCGCTATGTGAGGGGTTACCTGAAGAGGACACGCCTACGATGCCCGAAAATTTGCCCAATCTTTCACGGTGCTAATCAGCAACAATAATTAGACAGGTAATTGTTTGCTCAAATCCAACCAATACTGATTTTAGGATGAAAAGGAATAGCACGTGTGGTAGCAGCAAGTTCCCTCACGTGAACAAGAAAACAACAATATTTATTCACTTGCAAAGTCTCTCAGCAGATCGAATAGTTGAGATTAATTTAATCGGCCCAATACTATAGCAGTAATCTCAATAGATAAAACTCACGGCAATGATATTTGACCCAATCTCAACATACAGTAACAGGACAGTAAGTCGCACGGATAATCTCACAGCAATTGTACGAAAGACAAGATAATCTGATTCTTATGAAATAGTTCTGTTTAATCAACCAAACTCAAACAGTACCAGCAATAATAGAATGATGGTTGGATTCGGCTTACAATAAAATGCAATCCAAACCCTAGCAATGTTCTTCCACCCGTGGCTCCGAGAGACACGATCAGAAGATGGGGATTCCACAGAAATCCAAGCGATGCACTCAAACCGTAGCAGCTTGATCACGCACTCCAGCAGATCCACAAGAATCTGAAAGATAATCTTCAAGACGAAGAACCTGATGGGAACACCATCTAGGGTTTTCCGAGCGGCGGCTCGACGAGGAATAACTTCACAAATAAAATCCAGTCCCCCCTCCCGTTACAGAGGACGATTCCTAATATAGGCACGAAGGCCTCAACGTCAACTCAGACTCAATGCACACCATCTGGTTCGACTCAACCATATGGTGCACGCGTACATGACAGAGCGTAGCTATAGAAAACTAAATAAAGAAAATACTAAAATATTGCGGACACGATGCAAATCACGCCATTAGCATTATGAACCTCCGTACTAGCTACTTGCATGCAGCGAATTCAATCCCAATAATGGTTCATGTGACGTCGACCTTTTGTGCTGTAGTTTGAACATATCGCCACTCCATCAAAGTAGCAGCATACTTCTTGACTTCCTCACGTATGTTAGCACCAATAAACACGTACTTGCTGGGCATATTTTTCTTCATATATCTTCCCTTCACATCAAAGGATAATGCACCAAATTTCATGGTTAAATAATATGGATCATCTCCAACTCTAATAAATTGAGGAGCCATGGGCTCATCATTACCCAAGCCTGAGAGGGAGGAAGGGGGCAGTCGTAGAAGGAAAGAGGGGGTATAGAGAGAGGGAAGGAGGGAGCCAGAGAGGGATAGAGGGGTGACTGTAGAGGGCAGGCACGCAAGAGAGACGTTTTCTGAGACTGAGGAGGGGCGGCTGAACGAGCGGCCGAGATAGAGAGCAACGGCTTAGGCCTCGGAGTTACGTGTGGTGGTCATTTTTTTCTATGGGCGTAAGAAGATCCTTAAAAAATGAATTCATTTATAGACGTGCATATGTAAATTTATTTTGTAAGACGGGTGCATTATTGTGTGACTTTTGTAATCTTTTGTCTCTTAAAATCAAAATCGTTGACATATAAGTTAGATAAAAATATCATCTTTGAAAAATAAAATCATTTGTATTAAAAATTTGTTTTTTATATGCAAAGACGTGAATGATCCGAATCCCAGCTCCTAACTAAGGCCTTATTTTGTTGCCAAAAAAAACCAAGGCCTTATTTTGATGCTCTGGTATCCGCCTCAATTTACGTGTGTTGGAGTGGATTGGGATAAAAAATAGTTTAAGTTTCACTCCAACACATGTGAATTGAGATGGATACGAGTGCATTCAAAAAGCCCTGAGCCTCAAATTAGCTATTTCGTGCGCTAGCTGACGTGTAATTATATCCAAGCATTAACAGCAAATCAAAATCCACGTACGTACGTACGTACTACACTTTAGCATGGATTCTTCAAACCGTTCCACTAGAAATGAGAGACTAATCGGTTCCGATGGATGCCAGTGGATACACATACACGTACAGGCTAGCATTTTTCAGTGCTGATCGGATGGATGTCCGTACGTGGAGCATGCAGAAAACATGCGTGTGAGTGTGACGGAAATGGACACACACGCGTACCAGACCAGACACCACGTGTTCCTAGTGCCAACACCCACACACGCGCACGCCACGCACGCATGACGATCCACATTCTTGACCACGAAATGCATAGTGTAATAATGACGTGAAACGTCCACGTACGTCATAATGGTGTACACACACGAAGCTCAACTGCTCAACTGCTAGCGTTGGATTTAGACATTTAGTTGGGCTTGGATTTTTTTTGTCATTTAAATCAATATATAAGCCTATGCCCATAACTAATACTCCATCCATATCAAAATAAGCAATGTTTTAGGTTTATCCTAAATCAAACCATTTCAAGCTTAACCAAATTTATAGGAAAGAACATCAATATATATGACACCAAATAGGTAGAATATTGTCGGTGTTTTCGGACCACCGATGAGTAAATTTGTATTTACGCATCTGGCTCGGATGGTGTGCTCGGAGGACACAAGGGTTTATACTGGTTCGGGCGAAACGTCCCATACGTCCAGTTCGCTGCTGCTCGTGTTATCGTCACTTGGTTTGCAGTAGGGGTTACAAACAGGCGAAAGAGGGAAAGAATCTCAAGTCTCTAGTGGAAGGAGTGAACGGGTGCTGATAGCTCGATTGCCGCTCAGCCGTGTGCTCGTGTCGTGCTCTTGTGTTCTGATTTATTCGTCGTCTGATCCCCCGGTAGGGGTGCCCTGCTTTTCCTTTTATAGGTGAAGGAAAAGCACGAGTTATGATGAAGGAAAATGAGAAGAATGAGAGAGAAGAGAGAGAGAGAGCGAAGAGAGAGAAGAAGGCTTCTGTAACACCCTCGGTGTTACGCCTTAATCAAAATACTAAACCATGTCATGAGCATCATGTTTATGTATTATTGCATGTGGTAAATGAAAAATTAAATTTTATTACACTAATTCTCAAATTGAGCTCTAATTTATTCCTTGTCCAAATTGTCCTTCCAGTACGTCATCTTTCTCCACGTGAGAGCTCCATAGCCACAAAGTCAAATGATAAATTATTATCATTCACTAATTATTAGCGTACCACTTGACAAGATTTATATCTCCATCAATCTCGCGACGTGCCACTGTCATCTCTCGTTGTTCTAATTACTCCGCATTTACTTCGCTTGCTAATCACCTTGCTAAATTATCAGTGCACGACGCGCTGCCACTACCATAGTGTGTCGCACACGCTACGCATTAATCTCACACACAAGTTTGGCCCGCTAAGCACGCCGCTCGCTCACTGCTCTGCAAACACAGTGAACGCACCCTTTCCTCACGTCAGCACTAGAGCAATGTAGATTTTCCACACGCAGGTACTGTAGACGTGCAGGAAAACTGTTCACGCGTGGAAACACTGTTCACTATGGGCGCTGTTCGTCCGCGGCCACACGCCTTTCACAGACAACGTTTTTTTACCTTTAAGCAAGCCAGTTAGCCACTAACCTTATGACGCGTCGCTATCGCGTCTTTGCTTCTCCATTCCTGCGTCTCCTGTCTTTAAAAGGATACACCGAGCTATTTCGCTCCGCTGCTCACTTGCTTCTCTCAAATCAAGTTTCTCTGTTCTTGCCCGTGAAAGCTGCGTCTATCGATTTCTCCCGAGCTGCAATAATCAGCTGAGGTAGCTAGTCTATAATTGACCTTCTCATTCTCTAATGTTTTCTTGACCTGTGGTCTCCTCCTCCATTAATTCCTTGACCTGCATGAATGAACCAGCGCCCACCGCCAAGCACGTTTCACCCAAAGCACACTCCAGTCCTGACGTGCTTGTAAGTCCAAGACCACTCAAAGTCCATCATTGAATTAATTCTCTCATGGCTAAAGACCACACCACCGCACACAGCATGGAGCTAGAGGACAACCCTACCAACTCGTTTCGTGCTTCCAGACTACCTAGCTTGTTGTGATCACCCACTCACCAGTGCTATATATGGTTCTGCTCCGCTCCACGCAGGGCAAGCAATTGCTAGCTCCCTGGTGTCTCTCCTCTTGCATTGCCTCCGCACATCGATCACCGTAGGCGGCACTTCATTCAATTCCGAGGTAGCTAGCCTGCAAGAATTCTTTCATTCTTCTTTATTATTTTCTTAACCCACGGTCTCATCTAGTAGTTCTAGACCCACAGTCATGTGCAAGTCAACAAGTCCAATAGCATGATCATCCTTCTCCAATAATATCATTTTCTTCAACTCTAGAGCTCATTTGAATTTATTTATTTATTGTGAAATAAATTTTGTTAGATTCCTAAATTCATGATCTATCTCTTAGTGTAATTAGTTCGTATAGTTCAGTAATACCTTTAGGGTTACTTTATTATTTCAAGATGCATATTATTATTATGGTTATTTAGATGATGAATTTTTGTGATGCTTTGGTAGAAGTGATAGCCCTAGAATTCTTTTACAGTAGGTTCATTGTATTATTATGTGCTCACTGTAATTTTTGTGGCCTTAGAATAGGTTGATAAATATGGTAGCTAGTGCACCTTGTTTTATCATATATATAGTAAATTGATATTAACAATAAGGATGCCTTTAGTTGCTAAGATAATACATGAAATGTTTCATACCTGTTTAGTGGGAATAATAGGTAACTTTACGTATTAGTCATTAGAGTTAGCTTAGTAGCTTGGTAGATGTATTCTTATTTTAAGAGTTGTGATTGCCTATATATTAATTATTGCATCATCATCACTGCATGCATATAGAGGACGAGCCACTAGAGATCGTGACCTTCGGCGAGCAGGAGTACGACGAAGTCATCAAAGAGTACGAGGAGATCCTTGTGTAGGAGGACGTTCCGGAGCCGCCCGTCACTGACTTTGCTGACACCGCGCCTGTCCAAGGCAAGCCCCGGTGCATAACCCCTATTTTAAATAATCACTGAATATATATCTATGATGTGCATTTATGTTCCAGGTATTTTATGAAAACTACATGCATAAATATATCTACCTATGAGTCCTACTAGTATAGGTCGAGTAGCTGCTATGCTCAGGATCTCGGTAGCGTGAGTAACCTGCCGTTACTCGCAAATAGGTGATAAATATGATCACTCATGATAAAATGGTGGAAAGGAAAATGGTGATCGGGCAGGGATATGGTTGGGTTCTGATGGGTGTAAAGGGTTGTCCTGCGGCCAACAGGGCATATCTCGGTTATACTTTTTTCTCTGTCTGTGTCAATTAAGGACCGGTCGTTGCATATGGCTCTAGGCAAGTCATAGATCTATTGTCCCGAGCACATACTTGGGTATGGGCGTAGGGAAGACTTGTTGCTCTCTTGTTGCGGATCCGGCTCTTTTCGGACCGACTGATGGGAAGAGGAGGAGGTGGAGGTCCTTACACCACACTGAGTCCGGGACTCATGATGTGGGGGCTTGGAGTCTAAGTTTGGACGGGGACCTAGACACCCGGGACAGGAGAGTGATGGGTTAGTCCTGCTTGTGCCTGGGGTACAAGCGGGACGTGTGTCTTCAGGGCACCCAGCTGGGCACATTGATTTGCGAATTGCCGGGAAATCTGGTACGGCTTGTCTGCGGTTTAGCACCATAGTAAGAACTGAAAGTTGAAAGGAGAAGAAATGGAACTGATTGCTCAACTTTTGCTTGAAAGTAGAATAGGTGCTTATATAGACTGGCTAGATGATAAGTTAATACGGCTGATAATAATAATACATAAATAAGGACTCACTATTAGTATTGCTTTCTGCTAAAGAAAACCAGCAAACCACAAAGCTTATCATATTCCTTGGAGTCGGGAAATTATTCCCACTAGTCGGATAAGTCTTGCAAGTACATTGTGTACTCAGGGTTTATTTACCCTTGTTGCAGGTGATGCTTGAAGAGTACCTTTGTGTGGAGTATCCGTGGGCTCAGACGGAATCCTCGCCCCTTACCGCTAGATGTTATTTTTAAATTCCGCTGTTATCATTCCGCACTCTGATATTTGGTATTGTAATAATGTACTTTTAAGAAACTCTGATGTATGAAATGGATAAGTATTGTAACTCGTTCTTATTATTGGATCCTTGGGGAAAATGTGGATCTTTTGGGTTCTCCCTTGGGGTGTGTCCGACGGATACCGCCCGCTGTAGCTTGCTTTCGGGGTGCTTAGTGTCTGGTGGAAGACGAGCGTCTCCGTAAGTGTGCTATTTCGGGCGGTTCTGCCACAGTTGGTACCAGAGCCAATAATGGTTACGAGTTTCATCACTCTTTTTCAAAACTTAAAAATTTGACCAACAAAAGTTTTGCGAAAAGTAGGATACGATTATATTAGGTAAATAAATATAAGCCCTAGCAATATGGTATATCTAGGATAGCGGCACTAATTTTATCTAATCAGTTTTCTACAGGTACACTGACTTACATTGCGTAAGAAATCGCTTAGTATACGGAAAGTGAGTGTGCGATGTTCCGAAAATTTTACGAATGCCGCTATATTCTGGCTTGAGTGAACGTATAGGCCGAAGCATGCATCATGATAATAGCATCTTACTTCAACTAAAATCCCCCTTCACGTATAATTGAATTAGTAAATTTATAGGACTAACTAACGAAATGCTTTAATAAATGTGTTGTCATTTCTCTAATCCCTTGATTCTGATTGGGAGGGTGCTCTAATGGATGGTTCATATCTCTTATAGATGAATCTAAGGTCTGGACGTGGGAGCACTAGTGCGGGGTAGCTCATGGTCTTGGCGAGGGCCAAGGCGAGAGTGGCCGGGCCCATGAGCCCAACAGGGAGAGCCATGGGGCTCCACTTCTGGCTCCTCCTCCGCCACCGCCTCCGCTGATGACTCTCACAGAGATAATGGCTGAGCTGTTGGCTGCTCGTTGGGAGTCAGTTGCTGCTCGCCAGGAAATAGCTCGTGCCATGGACTTTATGGCACAGGCTATCGCGGGCCTCGCCCGTAGAGGCCACGGGGGCAACAGTGGGAATGGGGGTGGTGCCCGCCACCCTGAGGGACAGTCCTCTTACCAGGACTTCCTCAAGACTCACCCACCCACGTTCACATTGTCTGATGAGCCCCTAGAGGCAGAGCACTAGCTTCACACCCTGGAGCAGAAATTTTGGCTGCTCGAAGTGACCGACGAGCAGAAGGTGTACTTTGCGACACATCAACTTTTGGGGTCCGCAGGTGCCTGGTAGGAAACTTTCTAGGCCATGGAGCAGCCAGATCATCCGACAACATGGCGGGAGTTCTCCACCGCTTTCTGAGAGTTCTTTATCCCTGCTGGTGTCATCAACCAGAAGGTGACCGAGTTCCTAGAGCTGCGCCAGGGGAACAGGACAGTGATGGAATATGTGAACAAGTTCAATCACTTGGCTCAATATGCTGGCATCCATGTGGACTCTGATGACAAGAAGAAGGATTGCTTCTTTCGTGGTCTCACTCCCATCCTTCAAGAGAAGCTGTACACGACGAACTATCAGACCTTTGGAGCACTGATGAATGCCGCCATTGCCATGGAGGGTTTTCAGTGAGAGTCTCAGGCTGATTGGAAGAGGAAGCGGGTGGCTGTAGGGTCTTCTAGCCACCCTCACACTCAGAAGGTTCAGGTTGTCCAACAGGGGCCTATCAGTCATCAGGCAGGCCTTCATTCCGGCAGCCCCAGCAGACTTCGCAGACTTTCTTCACACAGTACCATTCACCTCCTCAGCAGGTGCAGCCCCAGCAACATCAAGGACAGCAGGTTCCACCTCATTAGGGGTTTAGGAACAAGCTTGGTGCTTGCTTCAAGTGTGGCAAAGATGGCCACTATGCCAGGGAGTGTCCCCAGCATCAGCTAGCTCAGTCCGCTCATCCGTCAGCAAACTCTAGGCTTATCAAGAGGACCATCATCAAGAAGAAAGTGCCCAGCAGGTCTGGTCAGGTGCACTTCACGGATGCTCAGCAGGTTGTGCAGTAGGAGGCGGTTATGGCTGGTATGTTTACCATCGACTCCCATCCAGCTTTGGTGTTGTTCGATTCTGGTGCATCACATTCCTTTATGAGCATGGGGTTTGTAGAGCGGCACAACTTATCACTTATGGCTATACCATATGCCTATAAGATCCGTACTGTGGGTTTCCAAATGTTCATCAATACCCGCATGGATACAATAAGTTTGGTATTAGCCACCCACACTTACCATCTACAGTCATGATAATGCCTGGGCAAGGCATTGATGCTATTCTTGGAATGAACTGGTTGCGGGTGTATGGGGTAGTATTGGATATAAAGAGGAGAAGTGTGGAGTTACGGCTTCCTTCTTCTGAGGATAGGATGTCTCTTATTGTACCCTCAGATCTAGTTTTACCTATTGCTGCCCATGCTGAAGCCTCTCCTGATCTTACCTCCATCCCTGTGGTTTGTGAGTTCCCGGATGTTTTTCCTAAAGATCTTCCGGGGTTGCCACTGGACAGAGAAGTAGAATTCTCCATTGAGCTAGAGCCTGGTACTGCCCCTATCTCTAGACACCCATACCGCATGGCTCCAAGAGAACTAGCAGAAATGAAGAAGCAGCTGGAAGAGTTGATGTACAAAGGTTTCATCCGTCCTAGTGCTTCACCATGGGGTTGCCGAGCCATTTTCGTGAAGAAGAAGGATGGTACTCTGCGGATGTGTGTGGATTACCACCCTCTTAATGTGGTAACAGTTAAG
Source organism: Miscanthus floridulus (assembly GCF_019320115.1). Taxonomy (NCBI): domain Eukaryota; kingdom Viridiplantae; phylum Streptophyta; class Magnoliopsida; order Poales; family Poaceae; genus Miscanthus; species Miscanthus floridulus. The sequence continues at coordinate 86,041,160 of NC_089587.1, forward strand.
AACAAGTATCCTTTGCCCTGCATAGATACTTTGTTCGACCAATTAGCTGGTGCCAAGGTGTTCTCAAAGATAGATCTCCGATTAGGCTATCATCAGATCAAGATCAGGCCACATGATATACCAAAGACAGCTTTCTCTACTAGGTATGGGTTGTATGAGTACCTAGTGATGTCTTTTGGTCTCACCAATGCTCCTACCTTCTTCATGTACCTGATGAATTCAGTTTTCATGCCGGAGCTGGATAAGTTTGTGGTGGTTTTCATTGATGACATCCTGATCTATTCCAAGAATGATGAAGAGCATGCCCGACACCTTTGGATAGTACTAACTCGACTAAGGGAGCACAAGCTGTATGCTAAATTCAACAAGTGCGAATTTTGGTTGGATCGAGTGTAGTTTTTGGGACATGTGTTGACACCTGAAGACGTTTCTGTAGATCCTAGCAAGGTGCAAGATGTATTGGATTGGAAATCTCTCAAGTCTGTGCATCAGATTCGTCAATTTCTTAGTCTCGCTGGGTACTATTAGCATTTTATTCCTGATTTCTCCAAGATAGCCCAGCCAATGACCAAGCTGCTCCAAAAAGAAGCTAAGTTTGATTGGAGCCCAGCTTATGAAGAAGCTTTCCAAACTCTGAAGACATTTCTGACCACTGCTCCTGTGTTGGCCCAACCAGATATTGATAGCCCCTTTGATGTATACTGTGATGCCTCGAAAATGGGGTTGGGGTGTGTGCTTATGCAAGATGGGCGTGTGATAGCTTATGCTTCGTGCCAACTGAAGAAGCACGAGGTGAATTACCCAACCCATGACTTAGAGCTAGCTGCTATAGTCCACTCTCTGAAGATTTGGAGGCACTATCTATTAGGCAACAAAGTGCATATCTTTACAGATCACAAGAGTCTCAAGTATATTTTCACTCAGTCTGAGTTCAACATGAGGCAAAGAAGATGGTTAGAGTTGATAAAGGATTATAATTTGGAAGTCCATTATCACCCAGGAAAGGCTAATGTTGTGGCTGATGCTTTGAGCCGTAAGTCACATCAGGTTGAGGAAATACCTTTATCTCTCAACCACATAGAGGTGTTAGCTCATATTGCATTGACCTCAGAATTGCTGGAGTAGATTATTCAGGAGCAAAAGGAAGACCCCGAAGAGATTCCTCACATCAGGAAGTTGATGGCTGAAGGGCGTGGGCCTCACTTTAGTGTTGATGAACATGGAATGGTGAGATATAAGGATAGACTGGTGGTTCCATCCAATGAAGAGCTGAAAAGAAAGATTTTGAATAAAGCTTACCATTCAAAACTGTCTATTCATCCTGGTAGTAACAAGATGTATCATGATCTGCGCCACTTGTACTGGTGGTCCAACATGAAGCAGGACATCACCCGGCACGTCGCAGAGTGCGACACTTGTGGTAGGGTTAAAGCAGATCATATGCGTACCCTAGGATATTTGCAGCCCTTGCCCATTCCTGTTTAGAAATGGGAGGATATTTTTATGGATTTTATTATGGGTTTACCCCACACCTCCACGGGCTTTGATTCTATTTGGGTCATTGTGGACCATCTCACCAAGTCTGCCCATTTTATCCTAGTGGACACTAGATATACTACCAAGAAGTATGCTGAGATATATTTTGATCGGATTGTGACCCTACATGGAGTTTCCCTTACTATCGTCTCTGATAGAGGGTCAGTCTTTGTCTCTCATTTCTAGAAACAATTGTAGCACTGTCTGGGTACTCATCTTCTTAGAAGCTCAGCATACCACCCATAAACTGATGGTCAAACTAAAAGGGTGAACCAGGTGCTCGAGGATATGTTGAGGGCTTGTACCATTTCTTTTCCTGAGAAGTGGGATAAGTGCTTGAAGTTAGCTAAATTTTCATATAATAACAGCTACCAAGAGAGCATTCGCATGGCACCATTTGAGGCTCTATATAGGCAGAAGTGTAGAACGCCGCTGAACTGGGTTGAAGTGGGAGACCGTGGGTACTTTGGGCCTGAATTCATAAAAGAGGCTCGAGAGAAAGTAAGCATTATTCGAAGTCACTTGAAGGCAGCGCAGAGCCGACAAAAAGCTTATACTGATAAGCGAAGAAGGCCTTTGGAGTTTGCAGCTGGGATTATGTGTATCTCAAAGTATCTCCTATGAGAGGGGTGCATCGGTTTGGTGTCCATGGCAAGCTAGCCCCTCAGTATGTGGGTCCATACAAGGTTCTGGAGCAGTGTGGTCCAGTTGCTTATTGTCTCTAGCTGCCTGATATTTTATCTACGGTACACAATGTGTTTCACGTATCACAGTTGAAGAAATGTTTGCGGGTTCCTGATGAAGCTATGGAAATTGAAGAGCTTCCTCTCTAGCCAGATTTGACTTATGTGGAGCACCCTATCAAAATCTTGGATGAGAAGGAGAGTGACCAGGAACAGAGTAGTAAAGTTCTACAAGGTGCAGTGGCAAAACCATTCAGAGGACGAAGCCACATGGAAACAAGAGAGTTACCTATTGAAGCATTACCCCCATCTCCTCTCTGGCTCTGATAGTTAGTTGCTGCATCGAAATGTATTTCCTACCTCCTTCTCACACTAGGCACACGAAATCTCGGGTCGAGATTTTATTTTAGGGGGGTAGATTTGTAACACCCTCGGTGTTACGCCTTAATCAAAATACTAAACCATGTCATGAGCATCATGTTTATGTATTATTGCATGTGGTAAATGAGAAATTAAATTTTATTACACTAATTCTCAAATTGAGCTCTAATTTATTCCTTGTCCAAATTGTCCTTCCAGCCCATCATCTTTCTCCACGTGAGAGCTCCATAGCCACAAAGTCAAATGATAAATTATTATCATTCACTAATTATTAGCGTACCACTTGACAAGATTTATATCTCCATCAATCTCGCGACGTGCTACTGTCATCTCTCGTTGTTCTAATTACTCCGCATTTACTTCGCTTGCTAATCACCTTGCAAAATTATCAGTGCATGACGCGCTGCCACTATCATAGTGTGTCGCACAAGCTACGCCTTAATCTCACGCACAAGTTTGGCCCACTAAGCACGCCGCTCGCTCACTGCTCTGCAAACGCAGTGAACGCACCCTTTCCTCACGTCAGCACTGGAGCAATGTAGATTTTCCACATGTAGGTACTGTAGACGTGCAGGAAACACTGTTCACACGTAGAAACACTATTCACTACGGCACTGTTCATCCGTGGCCTCACGCCTTTCACAGGCAACGTTTTTTTACCTTTAAGCAAGCTAGTTAGCCACTAACCTTACGACGTGTCGCTGTCGCGTCTTTGCTTCTCCATTCCTGTGTCTCCTGTCTTTAAAAGGATACGTCGAGCTATTTCGCTCCGCTGCTCACTTGCTTCTCTCAAATCAAGTTTCTCTGTTCTTGCCCATGAAAGCTGTGTCTATCGATTTCTCCCGAGCTGCAATAATCAGCTGAGGTAGCTAGTCTATAATTGACCTTCTCATTCTCTAATGTTTCCTTGACCTGTGGTCTCCTCCCCCATTAATTCCTTGACCTGCATGAATGAACCAGCGCCCACCGCCAAGCACGTTTCACCCAAAGCACACTCCAGTCCTGACGTGCTTGTAAGTCCAAGACCACTCAAAGTCCATCATTGAATTAATTCTCTCATGGCTAAAGACCACACCACCGCACACGGCATGGAGCTAGAGGACAACCCTGCCAACTCGTTTCGTGCTTCTAGACTACCTAGCTTGTTGTGATCACCCACTCACCAGTGCTATATATGGTTCTGCTCCGCTCCACACAGGGCAAGCAATTGCTAGCTCCCTGGTGTCTCTCCTCTTGCATTGCCTCCGCACATCGATCACCGTAGGCGACACTTCATTCAATTCCGAGATAGCTAGCCTGCAAGAATTCCTTCATTCTTCTTCTTTATTATTTTTTTAACCCACAGTCTCATCTAGTAGTTCTAGACCCACAGTCATGTGCAAGTCAACAAGTCCAATAGCATGATCATCCTTCTCCAATAATATCATTTTCTTCAACTCTAGAGCTCATTTGAATTTATTTATTTATTGTGAAATAAATTTTGTTAGATTCCTAAATTCATGATCTATCTGTTAGTGTAATTAGTTCGTATAGTTTAGTGATACCTTTAGGGTTACTTTATTATTTCAAGATGCATATTATTATTATGGTTATTTAGATGATGAATTTTTGTGATGCTTTGGTAGAAGTGATAGCCCTAGAATTCTTTTACAGTAGGTTCATTGTATTATTATGTGCTCACTGTAATTTTTGTGGCCTTAGAATAGGTTGATAAATATGGTAGCTAGTGCACCTTGTTTTATCATATATATAGTAAATTGATATTAACAATAAGGATGCCTTTAGTTGCTAAGATAATACATGAAATGTTTAATACCTGTTTAGTGGGAATAATAGGTAACTTTGCGTATTAGTCATTAGAGTTAGCTTAGTAGTTTGGTAGATGTATTCTTATTTTAAGAGTTGCGATTGCCTATATATTAATTATTGCACCATCATCACTGCATGCATATAGAGGACGAGCCACTAGAGATCGTGACCTTCGGCGAGCAGGAGTACGACGAAGTCGTCGAAGAGTACGAGGAGATCCTCGTGTAGGAGGACGTTTTGGAGCCGCCCGTCACTGACTTTGCTGACACCGCGCCTGCCCAAGGCAAGCCCCGGTGCATAACCCCTATTTTAAATAATCACTGAATATATATCTATGATGTGCATTTATGTTCTAGGTATTTTATGAAAACTACATGCATAAATATATCTACCTATGAGTCCTACTAGTACAGGTCGAGTAGCTGCTATGCTTAGGATCTCAGTAGCGTGAGTAACCTGCCGTTACTCGCAAATAGGTGATAAATATGATCACTCATGATAAAATGGTGGAAAGGAAAATGGTGATCGGGCAGGGATATGGTTGGGTTCTGGTGGGTGTAAAGGGTTGTCCTGCGGCCAACAGGGCATATCTCGGTTACACTTTTTTCCCTGTCTGTGTCAATTAAGGACCGGTTGTTGCATATGGCTCTAGGCAAGTCACAGATCTATTGTCCCGAGCACATACTTGGGTATGGGCGCAAGGAAGACTTATTGCTCTCTTGTTGCGGATCTGGCTCTTTTTGGACCGACTGATGGGAAGAGGAGGTGGTGGAGGTCCTTGCACCACACTGAGTCCAGGACTCAGGATGTGGGGGCTTGGTGTCCAAGTTTGGACGGGGACCTGGACACCCGGGACAGGAGAGTGATGGGTTAGTCCTGCTTGTGCCTAGGGTACAAGCGGGACATGTGTCTTCGGGGCACCCAGCTGGGCACATTGATTCATGAATCACCGGGAAATCCGGTACGGCTTGTCTGCGGTTTAGCACCGTAGTAAGAACTGAAAGTTGAAAGGAGAAGAAATGGAACTGATTGCTCAACTCTTGCTTGAAAGTAGAATAGGTGCTTATATAGACTGGCTAGATGATAAGTTAATACGGCTGATAATAATAATACATAAATAAGGACTCACTATTAGTATTGCTTTCTGATAAAGAAAACCAGCAAACCACAAAGCTTATCATATTCCTTGGAGTCGGGAAATTATTCCCACTAGTCGGATAAGTCTTGCGAGTACATTGTGTACTCAGGGCTTATTTACCCCTGTTGCAGGTGATGCTTGAAGAGTACCTTTGTGTGGAGGATCCTTCTGGTGGGCTTAGATGAAATCCTCGCCGCTTACCGCTAGATGTTATTTTTAAATTCCGCTGTTATCATTCCGCACTCTGATATTTGGTATTATAATAATATACTTTTAAGAAACTTTGATGTATGAAATGGATAATTATTGTAACTCGTTCTCATTATTGGATCCTTGGGAAAAATGTGGATCTTTCGGGTTCTCCCTTGGGGTGTGCCCGATGGATACCGCCCGCTGTAGCTTGCTTTCGGGGTGCTTAGTGTCTGGTGGAAGACGAGCGCCTCCGTAAGTGTGCTATTTCAGGCGGTTCTGCCATAGCTTCTAGGGTCGCCGGGTCATTCTTCTCCTTCATGTGGGTCCCACCGATCCTGTAGATGTCAATAGGGATGGCTCCATGTCGTGGCCCTATTTGTCACTGAAACCATGCGCATGCGTCATCTGCCGATCATGGCGTTTCACTCCGTCCCGCGCGGACGTCATGGTGAACTAGCTAGAACGAGCGAGGCAGCTGGGTAAGACGACACAGACGTCATGCTGTATGTCATCGCCCGCCACAGCCGCGCTTAAAACGATGACGCGGACGGACCACCCATCCTCCATCGTCGTTGCGATCGAGGTGATGCGTCTTGGATTCGTTCCAGCCGGCTGTCGTCACTTGTAGTGGAACCACCTAATGGCCTACGTAAGATTTTTACAAATTAATAACGAACTCTGGGATGAGGGGTCAACCGCTATTGGTAGAGGGCTGGCTCCCCGGCTCTGAAATGATCCTTGTATGAGAAAATAAATTTTCGGAGATAGCTATGTTATGCCAACAGCCTCTAAAAATGAATTAAGAAAACACATCTGCCACTACCACCTCAGCCCACGTATGGTGCTTGGCACCACCGACACCACTAGCTTGCACTTTCATGGAGGCGCAAAAGAAGCATGTCTTTCCATGCCTGCTTTAGCCAAGCTCGATAGGTCCATCTGTTCCTGTTGCCTGCACACAAGAAACCCTAGAAATGAGAGATGGGTAAGCATGCCTTGAGAAGGTCATTACTAAGACATTAGGCCGTATGGACCGTCGAGAGCGTGCGTGTGGGCGCAGTAGAAAGGCCAGCAGCCTGCAGCAGTGCACCGATGCCATGCGCCCTAGAAGCGCCGGAACTGAACGCGTATCAAATTGAATTGATCGTCACCCGAGAGCCGAGTCAAATCAAGGAGCTTATAATCAAGCTGATCATGTACCAAGACTAACTTGTGCTTCTCCACCATTTGCGACAGCAAGAACCCAAGCCGTGCTTCACCCTCTCCCCAAATTCTTCACCACCTGGTCCCCCATCCCTCTCCTTGGATCAACGACAGAGGAGATGCAGAGAGGTTGATGGCTTAAGGCATCGTTACATTGGCCATGCTCACCCCTCCTCGTTAGATTCGGTCAAGCTCACCAGACCTGCCTTATCCTCTCCATCGTCAGAGCTCCACCATAGCACCTCTATTATCGGCACTCCACCAATATTATCGATGCTCCACCACTACTGCATCTCTGGTTGGGGACTCGCAGCCCTAACCCTAGTGACATCGCTATGTGAGGGGTTACCCAAGCCTGAGAGGGAGGAAGGGGGCGGTCGTAGAAGGAAAGAGGGGGTATAGAGAGAGGGAAGGAGGGAGCCAGAGAGGGATAGAGGGGTGACTGTAGAGGGCAGGCGCGCAAGAGAGACGTCTTCTGAGACTGAGGAGGGGCGGCTGAACGAGTGGCCGAGATAGAGAGCAGCGGCTTAGGCCTCGGAGTTACGTGTGGTGGTCATTTTTTTCTATGGGCGTAAGAAGATCCCTAAAAAATAGATTCATTGATAGGCGTGCAAATGTAAATTCATTTTGTAAGGCGGATGCATTATTGAGTGACTTTTGTAATTTTTTGTCTCTTCAAATCGTTTATGTATAAGTTAGATAAAAATATCATCTTTGAAAAATAAAATCATTTGTATTAAAAATTGTTTTTATACGCAAAGACGTGAATGATCCGAGTCCCGGCTCCTAACTAAGGCCTTATTTTGTTGCCAAAAAAAATCTAAGGCCTTATTTTGATGTACTCGTATCCGCCTCAATTCATGTGTGTTGTAGTGGATTGGGGTCAAAAATAATTTAAGTTCCACTCCAACACATATGAATTGAGACGAATACGAGTGCATTCAAACAAGCCCTAAGGCTCAAATTAGCTATTTCGTGCGCTAGCTGACGTGTAATTATATCCAAGCATTAACAGCAAATCAAAATCCACGTACGTACGTACGTACTACACTTTAGCATGGATTCTTCAAACCGTTCCACTAGAAATAAGAGACTAATCGGATCGGATGGATGCCAGTGGATACACATACACGTACAGGCTAGCTTTTTTCAGTGCTGATCGGATGGATGTCCGTACGTGGAGCATGCAGAAAACATGCGTGTGAGTGTGTGACGGAAATGGACACACACGCGTACCAGACCAGACACCACGTGTTCCTAGTGCCAACACCCACACACGCCACGCCACGCACGCATGACGATGGACATCCTTGACCACGAAATGCATAGTGTAATAATGACGTGAAACGTCCACGTACAGTACTTCCACGTACGTCATAATGGTGTGCACACACGAAGCTCAACTGCTAGCGTTGGATTTAGACATTTAGTTGGGCTTGGATTTTTTTTGTCATTTAAATCAATATATAAGCCTATGCCCATAACTAATAATCCATCCATATCAAAATAAGTAATGTTTTAGGTTTATCCTAAATCAAACCATTTCAAGCTTAACCAAATTTATAGGAAAGAACATCAATATATATGACACCAAATAGGTAGAAAATTGTCGGTGTTTCCAGACCACCGAGGATTAAATTTGTATTTACGCATCTGGCTCGGATGGTGTGCTCGGAGGACACAAGGGTTTATACTGGTTCGGGCGGAACGTCCCATACGTCCAGTCCCCTGCTGCTCGTGTTATCGTCACTTGGTTTGCAGTAGGGGTTATAAACAGGCGAGAGAGGGAAAGAATCTCAAGTCTCTAGTAGAAGGAGTGAACGGGTGCTGATAGCTCGATTGCCGCTCAGCCGTGTGCTCGTGTCGTGCTCTTGTGTTCTGATTTGTTCGTCGTCCGATCCCCCGTAGGGGTGCCCTGCTTTTCCTTTTATAGGTGAAGGAAAAGCACGGGTTACGATGAAGGAAAAGGAGAAGAACGAGAGAGAAGAGAGAGAGAGCGAAGAGAGAGAAGAAGGCTTCTAAGGTCGCCGGATCATTCTTCTCCTTCATGAGGGTCCCACCGATCCTGTAGATGTCAACAGGGATGGCTCCACGTCGTGGCCCTGTTTGTCACTAGAACCATGCGCATGCGTCATCTGCCGATCATGGCGTTTCACTCCGTCCCACGCGGACGTCGTGGTGAATTGACACGTCTGTCAACGTTCGTACGAGGGTTAGACAGAACAGTACCAGCACGCTCGACACTGTTCTTGATGTGAATCGCCAGGTATGGCCCGTCATAGCCACGAGTTACATCGAGGCGTGCCAGTCTCTTTTTCCTGGTGTCAGAGTTTTGACCCAGGTCCATACGCTTAGACCTGGAGTGGTTGGCGATGGTATGGGTCCCCGTCATACGAGACGGAACCCGCGTCCTTGGGGTCGGGCGAGACGGAGCACAAACCCAAGAGGTCGGGCGAGTCGGAGCCCGCGGCCTTTGGGTCGGGCGAGACGGAGTCCGCGGCCTTAGGGTCGGACGAGACAGAGTCCGTACCCGAGGGATCAGGTGAGACGGAGCCCGCGTCCTCGGAGTCGGACGAGACGGAGCTCGCACCCGAGGGGTCGGCGCGAGACGGAACCCGCACCCGAGGGGTCGGGTGAGACTGAACCCGTGACCTTGGGCGGGACGGAGACGGAACCTACGACCTTTGGCGAGACGGAGCCCGTACCCGAGGGGTCGGGCGAGACAGAGCCCACACCCGAGAGTCGGGCGAGACGGAACCCGCGACCTTGGGTGAGACGGAGCCCGCGACCTTGGGGTCGCTCGAGACCTTTTAATACGTCTCAAGCCATCCGGGAAAGTCAGTATGGGCACTAACCTCATTGCTTTGGGTATCCCTAATAACGATATGCGACAAATATGAAAATAATTCATGATGAATCTAATAATGTTTATTTGGTTTTATAAACATTAGTATTTTTTTATAAATTTGGTCAAACTCGAAATAGTTTAAATTAGAAAACCTAACCCTTTACTTATTTTAGGATGGAGCGAGTATATATAATCCCATGAGTAACGTGATCCCCATGAAATTCTTATGCACTCTCAAAAGAAAAATCAAAGACTTTTGCACTCTTGCTGCGAAGTTTGAAAGAGGGAAAAGACGTGCTACCACACGCACGTGTGCTGAGCCGACCGCCGAGTATATATCGGGCCGGTCATGGATGCGGATGTTAAAACATCCGAAGATCCAATAACGCAGGTAAGTGGGAATCGACGAAGAGCGAGCGGATCAATTAAAATAGGATCTTGGAAGAAAAAATATCAAAAAGCTTTGTTTCTTCAATCACAAATTATAATAAAATTGAGTCAAACATTTAAGATCTGAGAGCAAATTAAACGAGAAATATTAGCAGGAATGTAGGAACAGCATGGGCGGCGCTGCACAGTCGCAACGTGATGTTGCGAAGCGTAGTATGGTTTTGAAGCCTTGTTTGAACGGGTAATGTTCAATATGAACAATGATTTGGTTTTAACTGTGTTTGGCTTTAAGGATGCTCTATGGCATGTAGCCTGTCGCCGGATATTCATGCCCGCTATCCAAATCCATACCCACCAGAAACGGGTAGGGTATGGGTAGAAAATTGTGTACCCGCTCGGGTATGGGTAATACCCGATGAGATGCGGGTACGGGGAGGCTATTCCTGGTTCATCCATCTTCGTCGCTCCCAGTCCCGGTGCTCGTCGGTGGCGGCTCCCAGTCCCGGCGCGGCGGTGTTCAGCTGGGCAACTTCGACCCGCTCGAGTTCCTCACCCGCCCCTGGAGCGCGTCGGGGCACGCGTTCGCGCCCCCGCCGCCAACGCCGCCGCCGGCCGCGCTCGCGGCCAGCCCCATCGCGGAGGACGCCGCGTGCGAGCTCGACGACGGGGCCGTCGTGTGCAGGGGTGCCGCCGCGTCCGGGAGCTCCTTCTCCTTTGCGTCCGCAGCCACGTCGCAGCTCATCATGGAACAGATCCTTGCGCAATCCGTGAGAGCCTTGACTTGTTCCTCCTTCCTCTTCTCCGATCCATCTTGTTTTCTTTTTCCTCCTCAAAATCCCTGTTCGTTTTGAAGAGTCGATTGTTAGATGTTACCGGAGATTTCCCTCTTGTGCATTTTACTGCAGATTGGAACCTCCCAATTTCTCCTCTGCCTGTAAACTTTGACTATACCAATATCTTGATTAAAGTATTTTGAATACTCAATTATCCAATGAATATGGATAAACGGGTATGAGCAAAAGTGGGGAGAGGAACCTGCGGGTACGTCAGACATGGGTGTGGATATGGGCAAGCGCGGGTGTGGCCATACCCTCCCGAACGACAGGTTTAAAATGTAGGACCCAAAAATTGCCCTTAGGCTTCGTTTGGTTTACCCCATATCCGACTTGTTTGGTTTTTTTTAACCAAAACAGTGTTTTTCTCTCATAATATTTCAGCAAGGACAGTATTTTTCAGTTAAGATTCAGCAAGCCGAACGCATGATAGACTAGTTGTTGTCCCCCTCGGGGGGAGTCTAGTATGGTTCTTCAATAAAATCCTATTGTCTACCGCAGGCAGTACTGGTCTTTGAAGTGCTTAGCGCTATCATCTTCGGTTGTTCATAGCCGGCAGCCATGTCGAAAGAGACCACACGCATGGTCTATGTGAGGTCTCGTCACTCCATCTTTCGTCATTCTGTTCGGTTGGCTGGTTCGTATCGTTGCTGATTTGTTTATGTGAGAAAGAAGTACTGCTGGCTGATTCATATGAATAATATCTATGTGAGGGGGCTGGCCAGCCAGCCCAGCCGAACGCGCGGCGTATTGTCTGGCTACCATCCCTTGATCTTGATGATGACCCGATTGGGTAAAGAAGATATGTAGGAAAGATGGATATGTGTCTAACAGAGCAACAAATTGTTCTCACTGCTTGTTATCTAGATAAGTATAACTTGTGCACCACTAGTTCATTGTGCTAAGATAACCAAGAGTTTAACTTGCCCACCACCATCCTTACGATCTCGAGCAACTAACACATATTATGCAAAGCAAAAGCATTTACGACTATATATGTGCTTGCTAAGTTGTTGTACACAGTGGCGGAGCCAGGATGAGCACCTTAGGGGGGGCTAATCAATAGAGATTTAGAACAAATGTCGAAGATTAATGATGAAATTACGTTTTTTCTACAGTAAATACAAAGCAAAATCACTCTCACGCGGGGGGGGGGGGGGGGGGGGGGGGGGGGGGGGGGGCTGCAGCCCCCCTGGATCCGCCAATGGTTGTACATATTTGAATTGTTTGCAAGTTATTAGACTAATCTATAGATTATCTTAAACAAGTAGATAAATATATAAAGATCCTGCAACCTAGCCGTCTATTCTTCTAACAATTCTGTGGCGGCTTTGGGACGCAAGTAATGGATCAGTCTGGGAGGGGAGGTTTGCCTCAGCCTCCATGATCCCCGGTTTGCGCCAATGACGTTTTTTTTTTCTTCGCTCTTGTGTAACCCCAAACTTAGGCGGACGACATCGCCCTGTGTTATAACAAACTCTATCGTTTCTCCTCTTCAAATAATCCAGGCGGGGAAACTCTCCCCGACAAAGGTTATTGTTTAAAAAGTTTTATAAAGGGTGTTACGAGTACGCCGTAGTGGACTAGTGGCTGTGGCTCCAGCCGCACGGCGGCGGCAGCTGCACCAGGAGAGCAATCCAGCCAGCGCAGCTAGTGACAAGCAAAACGCCAGCAGCTACGCAGGAGTACGGAGACGACTTTTCCGAACAGCGGTGCTGTACAGTACAGTAAAAAAATGGCCTAGTAATAATAAAGCACTATCTGCTCTGTAATCATCGTCCTATTCGTTTGGCTTATAAGCCGTATTTTTATAGCCAACGAATAATATTTTTTTCTTGTAATATATCAGCTAATAATATTTTCAGTCGTAGCTTATCCTAGCATAAGCTGATGTTTTTTTCAAATAAGTAAACGAATGCGTTTGGACGATGCGATCTCCCTCCACACGATTCCACGAGCGAAATGCTAGGCAAGCGCAGCAAAAGGCCGAAGCGGCCCACGCGGCCAAGCCGGCTCGCTCGAGGCTGCTCTCGGCGCGGCACCGTGGGCCCGCCCTGGTGGCCAGCTCGTGCGCTCGCGGCCTCGTGGGCCCGTCTGCGTGCGGTAAGCGCACCGGACGTCGTGGGCTGCCTGCCAGTCCGCTCCGCTCACGCTCCGCCGCTATTAAAGGCCCGCGCCGGCCGCTGCCGGCCGGCATCCCCGTGGCCGCCCGCGTCCCGAGGAGTGGAGGAGGGTCACCCCGAGACAGCCGCTCCACCGCCGGTCTCCTCCCCACCTCCTCGCGGCTCGCGGCGCGGCCGGCCATAGCCCCCCATACACCTTTGGTGGGGGCGACAGAGCTCGCGGCCACTCACTGCCCGTCACGACGTCGGTCTTGACTCGTTGACCGCGGAGTGACCGCGCTCGTGCGCCGGAGCCGGCCATGGAAGTGCGCGGCCGTGGAGTGGTGGGGCAGGGTTCGGCGGCGGCGGCCCGGCACCGGCACCCGCCGCCGCACCGGGCGGCGGCGGCGAGGGTGCAGGCCGGGGACGCGCTGCCGCTGCCGTTACGGCACACCAACCTCATCTTCTCGGCGCTGTTCGCGGCGTCGCTGGCGTACCTCATGCGCCGGTGGCGCGAGAAGATCCGCTCCTCCACGCCGCTCCACGTCGTCGGGCTCGCCGAGATGCTCGCCATATTCGGCCTCATCGCCTCGCTCATCTACCTGCTCAGCTTCTTCGGCATCGCCTTCGTCCAGTCCATCGTCTCGTCCAGCGACGACGACGAGGACTTCCTGGTCGGCTCGTCCGGAGCTCCCGCCGCCGCGGCGCCGCCCTCTTCCCGGCAGCAGGCGCAGGCGCCGGCCCCGTGCGCGCTGCTCGGGAGCACCGCCGCCGCCGCGGCGCTCGAGAAAATGCCGGAGGAGGACGAGGAGATCGTCGCCTCGGTCGTCGCCGGGAAGATCCCGTCCTACGTGCTCGAGACCAGGCTCGGCGACTGCCGCCGCGCCGCCGGCATCCGGCGCGAGGCCGTGCGGCGGATCACGGGGAGGGATATCGACGGCCTCCCGCTCGACGGCTTCGACTACGCCTCCATCCTCGGCCAGTGCTGCGAGCTACCGGTCGGGTACGTGCAGCTGCCCGTGGGCATCGCGGGCCCGCTCCTGCTCGACGGCCAGAGGTTCTACGTGCCCATGGCCACCACCGAGGGCTGCCTCGTCGCCAGTACCAACCGAGGCTGCAAGGCCATCGCCGAGTCGGGCGGCGCCACCAGCGTTGTGCTGCGGGACGGGATGACGCGCGCCCCCGTCGCCCGCTTCCCCACCGCGCGCCGCGCAGCCGAGCTCAAGGCATTCCTCGAGGACCCTGCTAATTTTGACACGCTCTCCATGGTCTTCAACAGGTGAATTGAATTTTGCGACAAAAATCTTGATAGCATTCCGTATCCGTAGATGCTTAACATGTTGAGGTTAACACGCGGCACAAATTCCACGATCCCCATCCAAACGAACCATGTTGAGGTTCAGGGCTCACAGACGCTCACGCCGACAGCCGGAGCCGGAGAAGCTCGTTTTCCTCTCTCACAGACGCTCACGCCGACAGCCGGAGCCGGAGAAGCTCGTATTGGGCGGCCGACACCATGCTACAGTGCCGGAGCCGGGGCCGGCCGGAGCCCTGCCAGCCCTCAATCCGACTCGTGCACATCTAGGATGAGACAAATGACACCATGTTGAGGTTAACACGCGGCACAAACTCCACGATACGTCTCCATAGTAGTACTAGTACAAGACGCCTGTCTTAATCAAATCATTAAGCAATCAAAACCATTTTTTCCTTTCATCCATTACTTCTCCTGCAAGGCTTTGAAATCATTGTGTAGGATGATTGAGCATGACACGCTTGCTGACTTGTTTGGGAACACCATCAAATGTGAGCAGGTCGAGCAGGTTCGCGAGGCTGCAGGGGGTGCGGTGCGCCATGGCAGGGAGGAACCTGTACATGAGATTCAGCTGCAGCACAGGGGACGCCATGGGGATGAACATGGTGTCAAAGGGCGTGCAGAATGTGCTGGATTTCCTTCAGGACGACTTCCCTGACATGGATGTCATTAGCATATCAGGTTCGCCTTTCTCTCGCGCTTTTGGGATAAGTCGAATCGCCTCACCTGACTGAGTCACATAGTGGCTGCTTAGTGTACTGAACTTTCAGCGCATTCTTCTATCCTAAAAAAAACTTAAATTCGTTTTCACATTTAAGGTAAAGGGCACATAGCCTCCCCCCTAAAATAATTCATTGCTTGCTGTTGTACTTGTCTGCAAAGTGTTATCTTATTTGAATCCTGACCATACTAAGGAGTCTTCAATGAACAATAAGTATGAAAGACCTATTGGCAGTATAAATACCTAGTACTATTTATTCTATTGAATCATTGAGGGAAGCTTGAGGACAAAAAGGTGCTGAACATTGGATTGTTAAATCTAACTGCACCTCTTTAAATTTAGTTGGTCAGTGAACCAGTGTGGCATGGTATATGAAGTTTAAGTACTCCATCACTTCGCTATGCATTAGGATTTCAGGAAGCAAAGAAAAAACGGCTTTATTTTTCAGACAAAGATACCGCACAGTGTTTTATAATACAAAGATACTGCACAGAAACCAATACTGACTTAGACTAATACTTACTGTGAGAAGGCACACAAACTCAAAAAATTATGTATATAAGAAAGAAGATTTCAAACAGAAACATAAGTACTTCTTTTACACAATCAGCAACGTCAGTGCTTTTACAAAAACAAGATGCATGAAATATTTGACTGTACTATAAAAACCTGGTTGCATCAGCATAATCTTGTTAGATCACAAGAAACAATATTTCAAGATGGCGTATTTTTGCCACTTGCCCACTACAAATATTTGTTTACTCAAGTTAGCAGCTTTCGTGTACCATTAATGTCTTCAGTCATATCTGATTCTTCCTGGACCTGGTCATAATTGATTCCATCAGCATAACTTTGTGAGTCAAATGACTATATAATTGTAGATGCAAGATCCTACAACATACTTTGTACGTATACTCCTGTAATGTTCCCAGGCTAACCAATATCTTTCACTCTTTAAATCAGGTAACTTCTGTTCTGACAAGAAGCCAGCTGCTGTGAATTGGATTGAAGGGCGTGGAAAGTCTGTGGTTTGCGAGGCTGTAATCAAGGAGGAAGTGGTGAAAAAGGTTCTAAAAACAAATGTGCAGTCACTAGTTGAGCTGAACACAATCAAGAATCTTGCTGGCTCGGCTATCGCTGGAGCTCTTGGGGGTTTCAATGCTCATGCGAGCAATATTGTAACGGCCATCTTCATCGCCACTGGCCAGGATCCTGCACAGAACGTCGAAAGCTCCCACTGCATCACAATGCTGGAACCCATAAATGACGGAAAAGATCTTCACATATCTGTCACGATGCCTTCTATTGAGGTACGCAACAATGCACGTTTTTGTATTGAAGCGCCAACGTATCCAGGTTTTGGTGCTGGTGATATGCTTTGCCTACAGTATGTTTGGTCCCACTTTGATTTTGTTTTGCAACAAATGCTCTGCGTGTATCTCATGGTCCCAAATGGGCTGGGACTTAACTTTCACATCCTTTTCCATGAATAATTGACCTTTGAATCATTTCCTTTTGATCATCCCATCTACCAACTTCCTTTATTAATAAAGAAAAGGTGACATAATGAATGCTGATCTTCCGCAAAACTAGCGTTGTATTTTGATTGTGCACTGGTAGGGCAAACACAGTCGTCTATTCTGCAAATATGACATAATGAACGCATTACATTGGGCTGCATTTCTTTGTCGTCACGACAGCTGTTTTGACTCCAATGGAACATTTTCTTCCATTCCCAACAAAAAGGAATCTTTTCTTCTTGTTTTCCTATTCCACTCGTCTATTTGCTGGCTTGATGAGTAGGCTTTTGGCCTCTATTATGATTGATGAGGCACATAAAAATTCTACTGATTTGTCTTTGTTAACCATGATGGCATATACCACTACGGAGCTCTTTAAGATTTTTTGTTTAATACCTTTTGGTTGAAGGGGTCTCATAACCAACTGTTCCATGAAATCATCAACAATAATTACAAAACGATGATTCCAGGCCAAACACTGACGATTACTTCTGAATTGCAGGTGGGCACAGTTGGCGGCGGGACTCAGCTGGCTTCCCAGTCCGCCTGCCTAGACCTCCTGGGCGTGAAAGGCGCAAACCGGGACTCCCCCGGATCGAACGCGAGGCTCCTGGCCACCGTGGTGGCCGGCGGGGTCCTTGCCGGGGAGCTCTCCCTCCTGTCTGCGCTGGCCGCCGGGCAGCTCGTGAAGAGCCACATGAAATACAACAGGTCCAGCAAGGACATGTCCAAGGCCCTACCTTGATCCGTGCCGAGACCTGGGTTGTTGCAGCGGAAATGGACAGGTCCGGACACTGTGAAAATGGCGTTGAATAAATTCTTGTGCCCCGTGGAAGTGGAAGCGCAGAGGTGGCCGGCCGGTGGGACACTTGGGTGTGGGCAGCAGGGCAAAGGTTCAGTACTGGTCATCACTCTCTCAAGAGGCAGTTGTGCTCGAAACAGGGAGAGTCCTTATTCAGGAGCTTGACCTGTTGGATCCCCGATGCTGGCCGGTCCAGGTGTCCGACCCAGTCATCAAATCGGTCGTCCTCTGCGCGCTGACGCTGGAGAAGCGAACTAACCTTTGGTTTCTTTTTTTCTTTTCTTTTGTGCTCATAAGAGCTTTGCAGTCGCCTTGGTGCAGAAAGTGTTGTAGGTCGTGGTAGTCTGGTAGATATCTCCTGTCTTTTTCATCTCTCTCTCTCTCTCTCTCTGGCTTGGTTATGCCTGGTAGAGGTAGATCTCTCTCCCTCTTTGCTTCAGGAAGCAGCTTGCGAACCTGGTCTCTGTGTTGCTGCACTGTAATTATTTCTTTTCTTTTCTCAGCTTTGTTTGCTCGATCCTCCTCTTATCGTTAACCAAACAAACCCTGTCGAAACCCGGTGTTGTGAGCGAGGCTGTAAAGCGATGCGCCGATGCGTATGATGTGCTGCCAGCCGCCAGTGCAGTGCACCAACTGGCAGGTTCGTTGGATGCAGATGGCCAGATGGGGATGAACAAGCTGGAGATATCACCGCCCAGGATTCAGAGTCCTGGAGAGGCAGACGCCTCTGCAACCTCTTGTTTCGCCACCTGTGCTTTTGTCCTGGCTCGAGCGATTGATCTACCAGAGCCAGACGCAGGCAGCATCGTCGTCGTGGTCGTCGGCATTATCAATTTATCATTGCTCGTCGGTGTAAAGTAATCGAGATTCTTTGTCTGTGGGGGCGGCGGTCATCAGGGGCGACGAGCTTTGGTTGATGGGTTCGGCGATCGGAGTGGAGGGGCCGGACATGTGACCTGCATGTTGGGCAGGCAGATCGGAACCGGCATGCCACATGGCCTGGACTGGAGCTGGCATATTCGAGTAAACACCGTAAGTATTTTTTTAATATTGTACGTCTTGCTGAGATGGTGTGCTAAGAGGACACAAGGTTTATACTGGTTTGGGCGAAATATCCCTATGTCCAGTTCGTTGTTACTGCTCATGTTACTAGTATTGAAAAGTTTATAGTAGGGATTACAAACGGGCGTGAGAGGGATATATCCCAAGTCTCTGGTGGAAAGAACGAATGGGTACCGAGAGCTCGTTTGTTGCTCGGCTATGTGTTCGAGGTTCGATGCTAGTGATCTTGATTTGATGCGGTGCGATGCTTTTTAGTGGGGTGTCCTGCTTTCCCTTTTATGATCACGTTCGCATGGTTGAAATTGGCTGAAAAACAAGCCGAAGCTGAATTGTCGTGAGAGAAAAACACTGTTCCGGCTAAAAAAAGCCAAACAAGCCGGCTTTTAAGGTAAGCCGAACGGGGCCTATAGACTAAGGGAAAGCATGTGTTACAGCAGGAGAAAAGAGGAGAACAAGAGAGAGAGTCCATCAGGGTCATCGGACCTTTCTTTTCCTTTGTACGGCCCCGCTGACACGACAGGTGGTGATAGGGACAGCTACATGCTGGACGCCTGTTCGCCGATGATGCCATGCCCTGGCATTGTCAGCGGGTCGTCATGTCCCACTCCGCCCTGGCGGGCGGCGCGGCGAACCAACGTGCTGATCAGCAGCCGTACAGGGAGTAGGTAGTATAGTGACCACGCGTCCGTCACTGTGGACAATATGAGTTCCCTGGAATGACATGTCGCAGGGATGGGTTGTGTTGAGACGTGATCGCTCCCTACACGATGCTAGAAGTTTGACCTTGGGTCATACTTTCTGGCCTGTAGTGGTTGGCGGCGACGTGAGCTTTCGTTAGGAGCCGTGCCTGAGGGATCAGGCGAGGCGGAGCCCGCTCTCAGACATCGGGCGAGGCGGAGCCCGTCCCTAGAGGTCGGGCGAGGCGGATCATATGACCTTTGGGTTGGGCGAGGCGGAGCCCGCCCTTAGAGGTCGGGTGAGGCGGAGCCCATGCCCTCGGTGTCGGGCTAGGTAGAGCCCACCCCTAGAGGTCGGGCGAGGCGGAGCTCGCGGCCTCGGCGTCGAACGAGGCGGAGCCCGTCCCCAGAGTCAGGCGAGTCGGATCGCACGACCTTAGGTTGGGCGAGGCGGAGCCCGTCCTCAGAGGTCGGGCGAGGCGGAGCCCACATCCTCGTTGTCGTGCGAGGCAGAGCCCGCCCCCAGAGATCGGGCGAGGCAGACCGCACGACCTTGGGGTCGTGGCCTTGATGTCGGTTGAAGCTATAGTCGCACCTTTGACTGACTAGATGGATTAACGTATAACGACCATTAGCTCCTCTTCGGGTACTCTAGTATTGGTCCCCGACAGTAACCCCCGAGCTTTCGGAGGAGTAGAATACTCCTTCGGAGGCTTTTCTGAATGGGAGGACTCTGAGGGCTTTGTCCTTCTTTTGTAGCTTATGGCGTAACCTGGGAATGGTGGTTCCCTTTCGTCGAGACCGGACCCCTCGCGGGTATGGCCATGAGATTTGGTGGTTTGGAAAAAAGGTCTTTCCTGATTGGGGCTCGGGTATCCCGTTCGCGGGGATCCGGCTAGGTCCAGCTGGTGACCCACCCCTTTCTACTTCTTATCTTGTAGGTGCCCAGAGCAGTTGTCGAACCCATCGATGGGCCAACCTTTGAGCTCCTGGGCCTAGACGGGCCGTAGAGGAGTTTTTAGATCTGTATTCCTCGCACTTGCGACGAGTTGTGACCTGTCTGGAGAGGCGAAATGTTCGGTGATTTTTCCGAGGGAATGGATAGAGATTGCGTGCGCATATCCCATGACGTGATGTTGTGGCAGATCATTGTAGGCGCGGAGCTCTAGGTGGGTGGTTGGTTTCCTCACGCCCGTCACCCCTATAAAACCAAAGGGTTCGCCCCCCGGGTTTCATACCTTGCCTTCGCATCTGCAACCACCGCCGCCAATCACCTAGGCTTCCTGCATCCATGTCCCCACCGCCATCGAGCTCACATCCACTCGCCCCTATCTTCCAATGGATCTGTGGTGCTGCTATGACATCACCTTTCAACACATGGAGGGCCTCATCCATCGCAGCCTTCTCCGCAGGCGGACCTCGGCCGAGGAGTGGCTGCTGCCCGACGAGGAGGATCTACCATCGCCGCCTGACGGCTACGTGGTGTCATTCGCACACTTTCAAGAGCACGAGTTCGCTACCCCTGCCCACAAATTTCTTTAGGGGCTGCTGTATTACTACAAGATTGAGTTGCAACACCTCAATCCCAATGGGATCCAGCACATGGCGGCATTCGTCGCCCTATGTGAGGGATTCCTAGGGATCAGCCCCCACTTCGATCTCTAGAGGTACTTCTTCGCCATCAGCCTCCAAAAGAAGAGGGAGAAAAGCGGCAGGCAGGAGCTACACATGCCGGTGGGGTGCGCTGGCATCTAGCTCCGGAACAATCGGGTCGGTGAGTACCGGCCGATGCGGCTGTCGACATCCAACAAGGGGTGGCACTCGTAGTGGTTCTACCTCAAGAACTACGCCACCACCGCCCCACTAGAGTTCATCGGGCACCTGAACGAAGAGGCCCCGTAGTCATGGAGGAAGTAGGGCGTCCTAGAGAAGGACAAGAAGAAAATCCGAGACCACATCGCCACCACCTAGATCCTCAAGGAGAAAGGCTTGAAGGGGTTGGGCATCATTGGTGCCTACCATGCAAGGAGGGTGGCACCGTTGATGATGTGTGTGCTCCCGCTTTATGTGACAACGCCCGAGGCGTCGTTTGATGGAACGACGCTCACCGAGGGGGCGCTTCCCAACTTTGACATCGCGCAACGGATCAAGGAGGCGATGGAGCCCTCGCGGGATGACGCGGGTGCCCCCCTCGACTTCATTTATTCGGTGCCGGGGCATCCTCCGATGCCACCGAAGCCAGGTCACGTCATCTTCGTAAGTTTCCCCTTTCTGTGTCTTTTCTTTAGTTGATTTTCCGACCTCTTGATACTAACTTTGAGGGGGACGGGACTAGCTGAGGGACTTCATCTTTACGGATCACCTGGCTCCATTGCCGAGGGATTCATCTATGAGGGTGGTGAATCATGCCAAGGGCGAGCGCCTGAGGAAGGCGAAGGAGGACAAGAGGAGGAAAAGGCAGCATAAGCTGCAAGCACAGGAACGGGGGGAGGACACCGACAACGACGACGATGATGATTGTCGGGGACCTAATACTAGGGTACCCAATGAGGTGGAACTAATAGCCATCAAACGTTGATGCTTCCAAATAGATAAGAACGTAACTGCACTTCTTGCCCATACGACCGAAGGTTGGCCACGCCTCACTCGGCCCCTAAGGGTTGGCTCCACCTCGTCTGACCCCTAAGGGCTAGGCTCCGCCTCGCCCGATGGCTAAGGGCTAGCTCCGCCATGCCCGATGTCCGAGGGCGGGCTCTGCCTCACCCGATGTCCGAGGGCTGGCTCCACCTCGCTCGATGTCTGGGGCAGACTTCACCTCGCCCGATGACTAGGGACTGGCTCCATCTCACCCGATGACCGGGGACTGGCCTCGCCTTGCGTGACCCCCGAGGGTTGGGCTCTGCCTTGCCCAACGACTGAGGGCTAGCTCTGCCTCACCCGACGTCTAGGGGTAGGCTCCACCTTGCTCGACATTCGAGGGCTAGCTCCGCCTTGCTCGACGTCTAAGGGCTAGCTCCACCTCACCTGATGTCCTGGGGTAGGCTCCACCTCACCCAACGCCTACACCCTACTCCTTCATAATGATAAGCACAGGGCAGGACAAGACACTCAAGTCAACCGTAGTACCGAGGACCATACCCTACACGCCTGTGGGAAAGTATCATCATGATATGATGAGACGGGCACTTTAAGCCCTTCTAGGCATGATAGAGCTTAAATAGTATTGTAGGCGTCGACTTTTGTCTTATAGTATTATGGGCGCCGCTACCAGCCCTCGGATGCGGATCCTGACATAAGCATACGACAACCACTATAATCTAGGAGGGAACGCACATCATCTACAGTACACCAAGCTGTTGGCATCCTTTTCTATAGTAACCGACTTTTGTCTTACAGTATTGTGGGCACCATCAGCAGGGTAGGCTCAAGGGAAAAGGAAGACCCGGCACCTTCAAAGGACCTTCTCTACCTCTGGTTTTTCCACTTTCTCCCATCTATAATCCCTGCTCCCCCTTGGTCTATAAAAGGGAGGGCAAGGCACCCCACTAAGGGGATGGATCAATCCAACACACAACACATTACTTAACATATAGCTGAGCAGCAACCAAGCTCTTGGCATCCTTTCAACATTTCCATCAGAGACTTGGGACCTATCCCTCTCTCGACCGTTTATACCTCCTACTATGAATCTTTTTAGTGCTAATAACACGAGCAGCAACAAACTAGATGTAGGGACATTCTGCCTGAACCAGTATAAACCTTGTGTCCTTTAGCACACCATCCGGGCCTAACGTGTAATAAATATAAATTTACTAGTTGGTGTTTATTCGAAACAACGACAGTTGGCATGCCAGGTAGGGGACCTTTGCATGTTCCAATGATAAACATTAGGCCATGGATAGCTAGCCATGATATCAGCTGGGTCCTAGGAGCACACGTGTGCTTCAGAAGCCTAGACTTCATCATCACGGTGGGAGGAGAGTTGGCATTGGCTCACGCTGCCATCCAATCTCTCCCCTTCATTGGCCTCAACCACGAAAGGCTTGAGCGCTAGCTCGGTGTCTCCCTTGAACCCTAGCAATCTAGGGAGGACTAGCGCCGCTTCACCCTTTCTGATGCCAATGACATGGCATGGTTTTCTGGAGGAGGGTCCCTCTCTCTGGAACACCACATACGGAGCACCCTGACAATGCTTCCGTTCGTTCTCCGCAACGCTGCGGCGACCGTTAGCCACCTTGTGGCATGATGCATGGTCTTGCCACCTGCGAACAATGAGTTCATGGGGGTGATCAAACACATCATGGAATCCCTCCACAACCTCCTCACAGAGGGGCTGGGGTTGTCCTTTGGCTCTGACTCCAGCAGAGGGAGCCATAACACCTCCTAGGAATGCTTCATGATGGGTGCCCCTGAGGGACACGTCGAAAGTGTCCCACGGAGGTGGCTACCCCAGCGGGCAACCTTGGCGACGAAACCGAAGGGGAGATCGAGCACCGCAATGATGGTGGGCGCGCACGCGCCATGGCCCATGATGTAAACTGAAGGATCATCGCTGACGATGAAGCCCTTCCTTGCTTTGCCCAGGTGAGCCAGAACATCACTGCCATGATGGCTTTGCTCCATGGCCCTCTAGAGGCCATGACGCCCAAGGATCATTAGGCCCACCGTGAGATCCGCACGCTACTCGAGCATGCGGCGGCGTAGCAGGCTAAGAGCTCGTTGTCTCGACGACGCAAGCTCAATGCTAGCCAGCACACAACCTCGGCATGCCCCGCTAGGGACATGTTAGTCCACCAAGCATCACAAGGCGGTAGGCAGCGCGTTGTAGTCCTAGTACATCAGCGTCTTGGCCACAACCGCGACGCACGCAGCACCCTCGACGCCTGTAGACATACCTATGGTGATTCAAGAGAAGGAGCCCACCACGGCTATCATCCTTGTCACGGCGAACGCTACGAAAGCAGCGAGGACCAGAGCCTGAGCCCCGGCCTACCAGGCCCTCAGGCCTTCGAATGACAATCCTCAACGCTGCCTTCCCGCCAAGGTACCGGCCACCAACCAATATCCCTAAGTACTCTAGGGAAACAAACCCCGAATTATGGCTCAAAGACTATCGGCTTGCCTACCAAGCCAGTGGTGTGGATAATGATGACTTCATTATCCACAACCTTCCACTGTTCTTAGCTGATTCAGCACAAGCGTGGTTGGAACACCTGCCATCCAACGTGATCTAGAGTTGGGTGGATCTGAAGGAGATCTTTGTGAGGAACTTCCAGGGCACATACAAGTGCCCTAGCAACCCATGGGACCTTAAGAACTGCCATCAGAAGGCCAGTGAGACCCTTCATGGGTATATCTAGTGCTTCTCTCGGTAGTGCAACGAGCTCCCTAATGTTGCCGACACCGACATTATAGGAGCCTTCCGATCCTGGACTACCCGCGAGTCTTTGGTTCATAAGCTTGGATGCAAGGGCCCGTGAACCACTAAGGAACTCTTGGACATCACCACCAGCCACGCCTCAGGAGAAGAGGTGGTCAAAGCAATCTTCGATCGTCTCGAGGGCAAGGCAAGGCGAGACAAGGGTGCCGGCGAAGGCACCTCCAATCATTCCACCAAAAGGAAAAACAAGAAGCAATAGTGTGAGGACTCGCTCGTGGCCGCTGCTGACCGCAAGGGTGGTCAAAAGCCCATGGAGGGCAATCCGAACCACTTTGAAAAATTACTCGAGGGGCCATGCCTGAACCATTCCTTCCCGATTAAGCATCTGCTCAAGGACTGTAGCCTCATGCGGTGGTTCTTGTCTAGAGGCTCCAACAAAGGGAGCATGGAAAGAACCCTACCCCCACCATGAACAATGCCGAGGAGAAGGATGATGGCTTTCTATAGGGGTATTAACCCCTATACCCTTATGGCTAGGCTTGGGCCGGCTCGGATCAGGGGGTCTGGCCCACTAGAAGACAACACATGGCCCGGGCAACCTGTTTAGAATCCCGCGCAAGGAGTCAAGGCGGATTTGGAGATCAAGCAAGATCCTGGTCGGTTAGAATAGGAATCCTTATCCGGCCACCTATGGTAGTTGTAACTGGCTAGGATTAGTTTCCAGATCTGTAACCCTACCCACCGGACTATATAAGGCGGGCAGGGGACCCCTCTAAAAGACATCTCTCATTGACATACAACAATACAATTAGACGCAGGATGTAGGTATTATGTCTTTACGGTGGCCGAACCTGGATAAAATCTTATGTCTGTCTTGCATCACCATCTTATTTGTAGCTTGCGCATCTGTCTGCCGATAATCTACTACCTTAGGCATACCCCTAGGTAGACTGCCGACCTTATTTCATCGATAGTGGCACGCCAGGTAGGGGGTATGCGTACTGCTCTCCAGGTGAACAAGATGGTCATCATCCCCGGTTCCATGGCTACACCGAACGGCCTCACGTTCACCATCGGCCAGATCACCTGGACCACTGGCTCTGATGACTTCATCGCCATGACCCCGGAGGAGGCGTGGGTTCAATCTACGCCGACCACTGCTTCAACTGCATCGGCTACGGCTCTAACCATGGAGGATCTAGCTCTGACCATGGTGGATCTGGCTCCGACCATGGTGGGCCTGGCTCCAACCACGCCAGCGTCGTCTTCAGCCATGATGACAACCCGTCGTCCGCTTCCTCGCTACAAAAGGAGGCAGATCGACAACACCGACTTGCTCAACTCCATCGATCGGGTTGGCACCAAACTTGCTGAAACCCTGGCTCTAGTAAGTTCGATTCAAAGTCAACCTAATGAGCAGGTAACTACGACCCACAATAGATCTACCCAACCAGCTCGGGCCAGTCATCCTGCATGACTCGGTATGGATCTCATGGTCACATCTACTCCTGAAGGGCGCTCCGTTCGCTGCCGGCCAGCCCCTGCGATGGGTCTCTAGCTCTCCGAGCACGAAGCCTCAATGGAGAACCACTAGGTCCAGCCCTACGGCCTATGCAACTTCGTCAACATGGTTCGAATGGAGGGTTATCAAGAAGGATCGGTCCACACAGTCCAAGAGGGTGGCTCAAGCTCCTCGTCCAGCATCGCATCTAATGCCTCCGTTCACACTGAGCTCCAGCATCATGATGATGAAGGCGTTGAATACGATCTGGATGTCCCAAACCACGCCCTAGGATTCCTATGATTCCCATCCTTCCCACCAAGGCAAGGGGACTTGATCAATGTCATCAGTAATGACGAACCACCGGTAGTCGGCGAAATAGAACAAGAAAGGCTAGCACGTGAAGCACACAATATTGACTGGTTTAATCGCCGACAAATTGAAGCCAAGGCAGAAGAGGAGGCCCAATGCATAAGGGTCCAGCCACGTGACCTTAACAATGCCTTTGATAGGGTGGGGGACAAGCAGGTCTTTAGGACTCCAAGCGCCAACGTAGTTGTTGCTATGTCAACAATGCAGCGACTACCCAACACCCTAGAAACATAGGCAGTTCGTGATGATATACAAGCTTACTTGACGGCTGCTATGGCCTAGACCACAGAGATTGTAAATCAAGCCCGAGCTCCATTCATCTCAGTCGAATCATGCCACAGCCGCCAGTAGTCAAGTCACTCACAGCCACCCAACCAACATGGCTCGCGCAACAACAACCCATTAGACAACCGTCAAGGCGGGAACGGTGGCCATGATGGTGGTCGGGACAACAATCGCCGTCGGGATGACAACCGCCACGACTTTTAGGACGACAACCGCTGAGACAACCATGATAATCGCCATGATAACCACAGCCATAGGGTTAATTAGGATGGCAACCGAGATCGCCGTGATGGCAATATCGATCTCCGCCATTACCTCGGAGGACGCAATCTACGCGATCGCATCAACCAAAGAGCCAACGATCGTGCATCCCACGAAAGCTATCACCGTATGGAATATGATACTACCCACGGCCCTTCGGGTTTGAAGCAGTTTACTCTGCACCTTCGCCAAGTCATATGGCCCAAGAACTTCAAGCTCGAAAAACTTCAAAAGTATGACGGCAACGAGAACCCCGAATTATAGGTCATGCTCTATGAAACTGCGTGCAGATCAGCCATGGCTGACGAGCATGTCATGTCTAACTACTTCCCAGTCGCTATCGGCCATGCAGGTCACCAATGGTAGGTCAGCTTGCCGGCGAACTACTTTGATTCTTAGCAAGAGCTCAAGCAAGCTTTCATCGACAATTTCATTGCTACTTGCGAGCAACCCGGCAACAAATATGATATGTAGCGGATTCGAGACTAGAAAGATGAGCCACTATGCGAGTACGTCCAGCGTTTCTCAGAGATGCGCATCAAGGTCCCATCAATCTCTAACAACAAGGCAATCAAGGCTTTCATTACTGGTCTCCGCTTCCACAATGCCCTATGAGACAAGCTCCTTCGCAAGAGACCTGAATCAGTCATAGCGCTCCTGGCCACTACCAAGAAATATGCAGATACCAACGATGCTAAAAAGATAATCATCGAAGAAGCAGCAAGGGTTCCACGCTCTGACCACCCCCACACCGTGACGACTACCGCGGCAACCGTGGTCGGAACGACAATTTTGATCGCCACAACTAGCGCAACGACCCCTGCGACCACCGCGACCAGCGTAATTAGTGGCGTAATCACCATGATGATTATAGGGGCAAGCA
Source organism: Miscanthus floridulus (assembly GCF_019320115.1). Taxonomy (NCBI): domain Eukaryota; kingdom Viridiplantae; phylum Streptophyta; class Magnoliopsida; order Poales; family Poaceae; genus Miscanthus; species Miscanthus floridulus. Next base: position 86,069,054 of record NC_089587.1, read on the forward strand.
TGCTCGGGAAGACAACGGCGAGGTCAACACCATTAAGAAAGGTGGTGGACGTCGCAACTACGAAGAAGACTATGCCAAAGCATTGAAAGGACCCTGCCAGCTCCACCCCAAGTCAAACCATACCATGGAGAATTGCTGCATTCTCAAGTCTATCTACACACGTCAGCAGGCTCTAGATACGTCCAACAAGCCTAACGACATAGGGGAACAACACAACGAAGACAATGATGATGAAGACGTAGATCCCCGTCACAAGTACATCAAGCCAACCGATCACGTCCACACCATCATTGGAGGCAAAGTGTCCATCGAGACCAAACAAGAACGCAAGCTGCTCGCCCGTGCCTGCTTGAACGTGGCCAACACCGACAACCTCATCGCCGATCCGTGGCTCCCTCCTTGGTCTCACCGCGAGATCTCCTTCAGTAGAAAGGACCAATGGGCTGCAATACCTAAGCCAGGACGTTTTCCCCTGGTCCTCGATCCTTGTATCAACAAGGTTCAGTTCGATAGAGTGCTGATTGACAGCGGTAGTTCCATCGATATACTGTTCAAGAATAGTCTGCCAGCCCTAAAGATAACCCAGGCGGATCTCAAACCATATGAGGCACAGTTCTGGGGTGTCCTCCCTGGACAAAGCTCTACACCTCTTGGGCAGATCATGCTACCTATGTAGTTTGGTACCCCGGACCACTTCCGCACCGACTACGTCAACTTCATGGTCACTGACTTCGACGACACCTACCGTGCTATCCTTGGTCAACCATCGCTTACCAAATTCATGGCCATACCTCACTACAGGTATTTGGTGCTCAAGATGCCTACCGAGAAAGGGGTTCTAACTCTCAGGGGCAATGTATACGCAGCTTATACCTACAAGGACAACAGCTTCAAAATAGCAGAGGCTCACGACCTCTCTATTCGCATGGCTGAGACCATGCTCGACGCCAAGAAGACCTCAGCCGACCACCTGGAGATCCCAGAGCTCGAGGCTCCACACAAGAACATCAAGTCCAAGGAGCACAAGATGATCTAGCTGGTCGACAGTGATCCCAGCAAAACGGCCCTTATCAGGGCCAACCTGGATCCTAAATAGGAAGACACACTCGTTAGGTTCTTGTGGAGCAATGTGAGTGTGTTCGCATGGAAACCTGCCGACATGCCCGGTGTACCTCAGAACTTGATCGAGCACTCCTTGAATGTCAATGGCAAGGCCAAACCTATCAAGCAGAAGCTACGATGGTTCGCTCACGACAAAAAGGAGGCGATTAGGGTAGAAGTTACATGGCTTTTGGTAGCTGGATTTATCAAAGAAGTGTATCATCCGGAGTGGTTAGCCAACCCGGTTCTTGTACAGAAAAAGAATAATGAATGGAGAATGTGCGTTGATTACACTGATCTCAACAAACACTGCCCTAAAGACCCCTTCGGCTTACCTCGCATAGACAAGGTCTTAGATTCAACCACCAGTTGCGAGCTGCTTTCCTTTCTCGATTGCTACTCTGGTTATCACCAGATCACTCTAAAAAAGGACGACCAAATCAAGACATCTTTTATCACGCCTTTCGGCGCCTACTACTACACGACCATGTCGTTCGGGCTCAAGAATGCCGGGGCTACCTACCAACGCGCCATACAGGCTTGCCTCAAAGATGAGATAAAAGACGACCTCGTCAAGGCTTATGTTGATGATGTAGTTGTCAAAACCAAGGAAGCATATACCCTTGTTGACGACCTGGAACACACCTTTGCAGCCCTTAATATATTCTAATGGAAATTAAACCCAAAGAAGTGCATCTTTGGTGTTCCTTCGGGTATACTGCTTGGCAACGTCATCTGTCACGACGGCATACACCCTAACCCAGAGAAAGTCAAGGCTGTCTTAGACATGAAGCTGCCCAAAAAGGTGAAGGATGTCCAGAAGCTTACTAGATGCATGGCTGCTCTCAGTCGTTTCATATCAAGATTAGGAGAAAAAGGACTACCATTTTTCAAGCTGCTCAAAGCATCCGAGAAGTTTGAGTGGTCGAAGGAAGTAGACGCTGCCTTCACATAGCTAAAACAATACCTTACATCACCTCCGGTCCTCACCGCTCCCAAAGAAAATGAAACTCTCCTACTTTACATCGCGGCAACTAATCGGGTGGTCTCCACTGCCATGGTGGTCGAGCGCGATGAGCCTGGCCACGCCTACAAGGTACAGCGACCAATCTATTTCATTAGTGAGGTACTCAATGAATCCAAGACCAGGTATCCACAGATTCAAAAACTCATCTATGCCATACTAATAACATCCTGAAAGTTGAAACATTACTTCGATGAATATCGTGTGGTGGTCATGACCGAGTACTCTCTGGGAGACATCATTCGCAATAAGGATGCGAACGGGCGCATCATCAAATGGGCAATGGAGCTATATCCTTTCTCCTTGGAATTTGTAAGCCATACTACAATCAAGTCTCAAGCACTCGTCAATTTCATCGTCGAGTGGACAGACTTAAGCACACCTGCCTCTCAGGGGCTCGATGAGTATTGGAAGATGTACTTCGATGGCTCTCTCAACATCGACAATGTAGGAGTAGGAGTCCTTTTCATGTCACCATCCAAGGAGCAGCTCCAGTACGTCCTTAGGATTTATTTCCCAGCATCGAATAACGCCGCTGAGTACGAAGCATGCCTACATGGTTTGTGCATTGCGGTCGAGCTCGGTGTCAAACATCTCTATGTCTATGGAGACTCAGCTCTGGTCATCAACCAACTCAACAAGGACTAGGACACGACTAGTGAAAAGATGGATGCATACTGCAAATCGATCAGAAAGTTGGAAGGCAAGTTCTACGGCATCGAGTACGCACACATGGTCCAGGACAAAAATCAAGCAGCAGATGCACTGTCAAAGTTAGGATCATCCCGAGCCAAAGTCCCATGTGGCGTATTCGTTCAAGACCTACTCATGCCTTCCATCGAAGAGGAAGATCCCATGGTTGACAAGCCTCTAGACCAGCCATTGGTGGCTACGGTTCCGGCGTCAAGCACCACTGAGCCACCCTCAACCACTAATCAGCCCGACTGGAGAGTACCTTTCATCAAATACCTAATAGATGGCAGCGGTTACACTGATCGGACAAAAAACGAATGCCTGATGCATCGTAGTAAGCAGTATCTGCTCGTGGATGGCAAATTATGGTGCAAGAACGCAAAGGAGGAAATCTTGATGAAGTGTATAACCCAGGAGGATGGCGAATAGCTCCTGGACCAAATCCACTCTGGCTCCTATGGCAACCACGTGACTTCGAGAACTCTGGTTGGCAAGGCTTTCCGAGCAGGGTTCTATTGGCCATCGGCTGTAGTCGATGCAGAGAAGCTAGTCCGCCATTGTGAGGGTTGTCAGTTCTTTGCCAAGAGAATCCACGTACCAGCACACGAGATCTAGACAATACCAGCCTCTTGGCCCTTTGCATGCTAGGGACTGGATATGATCGGGCCCTTCAAACCGGCTCCTGGGAAATTTACATGTGTCTTTGTGCTGATCGACAAATTTTCTAAGTGGATAGAGTACATGCCTCTGGTACAGGCATCTTCAGAAAAGGCTATCATGTTCATCAACCAGGTCATCCACCGCTTCGGCATACCCAATAGCATCATCACTGATCTAGGTACTCAGTTCACCGGGAACACTTTTTGGGACTTCTGCGATGAAAGGAACATAGTAGTAAAATACGTCTCGGTGGCCCACCCTAGAGCTAATGGACAGGTCAAGCGGGCAAATGGTATGATCTTGGACGCACTTAAGAAGAGGATGTACAAAGAAAATGATATGGCCCCCGGAAGATGGCTCAAAGAGTTACCAGCCATGGTCTGGGGCCTCAGAACCTAGCCCAGTTGCAATACCGGCGTATCCCCATACTTTATGGTTTATGGCGCTGAGGCAGTGCTCCCAGCAGATATAGCCTTCAGATCAGCACGGGTAGAGAACTTCGACGAAGACAAGGCCAATGAAGCACGGGAGCTAGAAGTGAATAGTGCAGAAGAGAAGCGGCTTGATTCCTGTGTTCGTACAGCCAAATACCTTGCATTTTTGCGCAGGTACTACAACAAGAACGTTAAGGAGCGGTTCTTTGTGGTTGGGGACCTAGTCTTGAAGTGGAAGATGAATCAGGCTGGTGTCCACAAACTCGCAACACCATGAGAAGGGCCTTTCATGATCAAGGAAGTTACACGACCAACGTCTTACAGGTTAGCTCACCTGGACGGTATGGACGTACCCAATTCATGGCACATCAACAAGCTTAGGTGTTTCTATGCTTAACTACTAAGATATATACTCCTCTTGTACTTTCGATTTAATTCAATAAAGCTATTATGATTTCTCCGACCACTCTAATGTGTCACTTTTGAAGTCTATTGTTATCCTAACTCAACTAGTCAAAACCGACCACCATTCTTTCCTAGGTTTTCGGAGTAGGCCTTGTCTCCGGTTCCTCCCAACGCGTGCATGGGATCTGCTCTCTACGCTATGGGTGACCGGCAGGTCCCCTCTGGTTTGACTTATCTACGTCTACATGTGCACAGGCTATGTACCTCACACTCCGACCACAGGGCAAATCAGGGCCATACAAACCCGTTAGGATGACGTCTCGACTAAACTGGTACAACTAAATAGAACGCAAACATGTTCTCACTTAGTTACACCAACACGAGATCCAAGCTTAAATATGTTTTCCACAAAACAAACAAGCTTATGCTGATATATAGTTACGTTATTATAAGCTTGCCTAAAAAGGTCTAAGTTTACAATAACACAACTATATCTTCTTCTATAGCTATAGCCTATCCTATTGGCTGGTCAGGTCACGCGGCACCTGCTACTCGCTAGGCCTGACATCATGCTCAAGTCCCAGGGACTCTTGTACCGATCGAGCTAAAGATGATGGCCCCACCGATGCCTGGCTGGTCAAGACTGTAGGCTTCGCTAGTTGGCTCAAAACTGATGGCGTTTCTAGCTGACTTTTTGATGGCGTATCCTGTACAGGTGTTGTCCCGCCTCCACATAGGTTAATGTCGCCAATTATTTTTGCCAACAAGTCTAGCTGGGTCATTCAAAGCTCCTTAGCCTTGTCTGGATCTACCTCCTTTGGGTATCTAGCCTCCAGGCGCTTGAGATCAATTAGGGGGTAGTGAGCACGTACCATGCTTAGCACATGTGTGCCTGTGTACTCACCCGCCTCCTTCATGAACTCTTGGAACCATCCCCATGCCTTTTGGCATCTATCGACCAGTCCGAGCAAAGGGGTCTGGAACACTGTAACACCTCGGGTGTTTAAATATTAAAATCTGACATGTCATCATATGCATTGCAAAGCATTTGGCATTTGGTGAAAACTTTGATATGCATTTACTAAAACAAGTTTACATTTATGTAATGAGTGTTGAATTGTATTGTTTGACTCAAGTTCAAAGTTTGTTTGGGTTTTGAATTTTTCGAGAAAACCCCACTTTTTAGTATTTAAACCCTACCCTGAAAATCCATTTCAAAATCTAAGCATATTTTGGGGTTGGGCCCAAAAGCAAAAGTGTAGAGCTTGGCAAGTTAAGCAAAGTTTATTTTTGGATTTTTTCAAGTTGTTTAGAAAAATTTTGAGTAATTCAAAAAGGCGTAATTCGTTAAATCTTCCCTATTTGAATTTAAAAGATCATTTCAAAATCTAGACCGAATTAGAAGATGGTTATAAAAGCAAAGTTGTAGAACTTTTGATTTTGAACAACTTTTGTTTTTGGAGATTTTTGAGTTGTTATGAAAATTTGAGAGTAATTTGTGAATTTTGGCAAATGGCAAACTTGTAAATATTGTGAACAGTGTTCACCGCCGAAGCTACATAGCCGGCGACCGTCTTCGGCGTTCCAGGCGTGCGCGTGGCGGCCTTGGATTTGCGCTGGCACGGGAAAGGCGTTGCCGTGGCTTCTCCTTGCTTCCTTGACCGCCCTATAAAGCTCCGACGCCGTCGTCGTTGTTCTTCCTTCGCCCTCTGTTTTTCCCGACGTTGCCGATCATCTCCGGTGAGCCCTCATCGTCGAACTAGTGCCTCTGCCATTGTAGCAAAGCCTCCATTAGCTCCGCCTTATCCTTACGCGCTCAGCCAACCCATCAATTCAGCTTAATTTCGCTGGGAACCGCCACTCATCGTGTTTCTTCTCCACGGCCGGCAGCCCCGCCGTCGAGCCCGCGTCGCCGTGGCCAGCGCGCTACGGTGAGTCTTTGCCCTTGCCGAGTCTTGCTTCGGCTTCACCGCAATGATGTAGTGCTTTGTGACCCATTGATTTCTCATTTTAATCACCACAGCTACCGGAGCATCGCCGTCGTCGAAGATCGCTCCGCCGTGACCGCTGTCAACGTCAACCCGTGTCATCGTAGCTTATCTGGTCTCGTTCTTTGCTCCAACATGTTCGTGGTAAGCTATTGGACCTTCCCATGCCCTCTGTTTCCCCGTTTTCGGCTTCGTTTTGCAGGCGTTGTGTCGCCGTGCCACCACAGCCGCCATGGCTGACGTAGTGCTCGGTCCAGGCAGTAATTGGTCGCGTTTGTGCCACAAATCGGTGCGCCGTGATGTAGTGATCATGTTAGTGCATTCGCCGTCGCCGTTGATCTCGCCGTCGTCGAGATATCGCTGGTCAGTGCCATCATCACCGTAGTCAAAGCGGGAGGAAGGGGATGACAGGTGGGGTCACCATGTCAGTGACTGTGTAGTTCAAAAATGGATTTTTCTATTTTTAGATTTGAATGAATAGTGTCTGTTTTTATTATTTTTGTGTAGATTTATTTAGAGCTCTAAAAATTATGAAAATTTTTGTGTGACTTCTCTGTGATGTAAAGTATTTAAGAAAAATATGAAATAATGTTTTTCAGTATTTTTTTGAATGTGATAAAAATTGCTCAATTTATTAATAAATGGATTTCCATGATTTTTCTAGGCTTATTTAATTGTCCAAAAATTATGAAATTTGTTTTGTCACTTACTTATCATGTAATGAACATTTACAAAAATTTTGAGCTCAATTAGAATAAGTTGATTTATTTCATAATTTTGAATTAAATAATTAATTCATAAAAGCAAATAGTAACCTTTAGTGATTTAGGTTTTGTTTGCAATTTTGGATTGAGTGATGACCTTGGGTCATTAGTTGATAATGATCCTTGGCAATTGATGTATGTGTTATGAAAAAGATTTAATTGTTTGACTCGCAACTGTACCGCGAAGGAAAGTTGTATTCAAATTGTTAATTTTTGTATCCATCATCGAGCATCATATTTCGTATTCCGCATCATGTTAAACATGGCATTATTATTACGTGTAGTGAACGAAGGTGAACACGTGGTAGTTAATCAAGCTATTGAGGAGGTTAATCCATCTGTTGAGGTCGGATCGAATACTTGTGTGATGTCGTAGGAATCAGACTTTTCTGTCAACGAAGGCAAGCCCCGGATGCATACAACCATACCTTGTGTTTTACAAATTAATTTTGCTTTTGCTTTTCGTTACTGCATTAAGTGGTTAGGAGTTAAGTAAGAGCCTAATTGGTGCATTACCATCCTTGTTATTCCATATTTACCATATTACCGATTTTAAATTCGTATATGCCTAGTTTTGCTTAGCTATGCGTAGAACGATGAAAGTCGGGTGACTACTTGTCACCTGCAAGTTTTAAATGGAACATTGGTTAATTATGTTAGCATGTGATATGGGAATGTGGAGTAATAAATCTAGACCGGGCGGACTCGGTGAGTGTGAGCCACCAGACATGGAGGTCTTGTGAGCAGGTTCTTTCCGCCTGGGTCGATTAAGGCACGTCCGTTGTTGAATTGCATGAGGTGAGAGTTTGTAGTACTAACCACATACTCCGGTAAGCCTGAACTTGGCAATTCTATTACGAGAATGGCTACTCACGCACTGGGAGTGGAGAGATGGCGGGAATAGCGTGTACCCACGTGGCCATGGGCTGGATTGGTGGAGTACTGTATTCTCGGGTGGCGTGGACCCATTCTTGTTTTAGCGGATCCAAGGGTAGGTTGGTATATGTAGGTCGGGGACCTGCATATGTCGTGTGGTCTGGAATTCCTAGCTGGGTTTTATAATCGGTTCGAATTGTCGTTGCTCCTCGGTTATGGAGACTCAACTCACTATTCATCGTCGTAATATTAATAACTGGAACTTGAATAAGGCTTATGAAGGTGTTGGATATGAAGTTTCATGATCTCAGTGCGGATCGTGTTAGCTTTGTATATAATTCTTAAGAAGTGTTCTATAAAAAGAAATTTTGTTAAAAGAGCTTTTACGCAAAAGAACTTTGATCATTGTTAAAGCTATACCTTGAATTCCTGAGCCTGCATTACTGAGTTTATCAGTTAATATTTCAGATAAGTCTTGTTGAGTACTTTTGTACTTAGGGTTCGTTGACCCTTGTTGCAGGTGAGCCTCATGAGCATATCTGTTTTGGATCGTGCTGCATGACTATCGTTCGTTCTGACGATGAGATGTAAATGTGTGATCCTTGGGCAGGATGTTTATTTTGTGTGTTATGTATATGTTAATGATGCCACTCCACTACTACTATGGTTTGTAATAAGTATCAAACTTAGTTTGTAAGGTTTGAAACAACTGGTTTGTAAACTATGTTATCATAAGACTTCCGCTGTTTTTACTCTAGTGTCGATATTTGAATAAATGTTGTAATACTGCAATGACTCTGTAACGTGATCCTGCTTGGAAATTGTGGATGATTCAGGGTTCCCCGAGGACACCCAACAGTCTTTTTAAGTTCATGGAAACATATGCATAGATGTCAAAGGTCGTCGGACAGTGACAGGTGCATGTGGGCCCTATAACTTAGGAGGTTCTGCCACAGAATGGTATCAGAGCGATCGTTACAAGGTTTTTGTTGTATTATTTTACAAAAACTTAAAAAAAATTTGGGATGACTAGATCTAACTTGATAATTTGGTCCAAATTGCTTCTGACTTATCTTGTTTCTTTCTCACCATTCCATATTTGATTAAAAAAGGTTTTGTGTGGTGGAGTAGTAATATTACTATGCCCTATATAAAAATAAATATTGTTTATGTGCATTATAAACTTTGATGTTTTTGTTCGTAAGAATGATTCATGCATCATGAATAATTCACTCATTACTTCCTTCACCTCTTAGTCTGGAGTTGAGTAGTGAGTCTGGTTTGAGGAATATAATCCATCTTAGCTACTTTTTGGATTTTGATCAAATGGTCTCACTTGAATTAAATTGGCTTCCTACAGTATGGCTCGTGCCAAGATGATGCCCCGTAAGTCCATCGGACCCAAAGCAGTTCCTTGTCACCAACTTGCCCCTAGAAATGATGGTGCTAGCAGTAGCAGTGCTAGGCCTGATCCCCAGGTAGAGATACTGAGGGTTTCTACAGAGTTAGCACAATCTACTAGAGATAGGGCTTTGGATGTTATACAAATAGGAGAATTACAGGGTCAATTGAGGCATCTCACCACCGCGCATAGGAACTACGAATGTATGTTGGTTCATACGGTGGAGGGACAAAATGAGGCTTGTCATAGGGAAAATGTCGCTAGAGCTAGAACTCATAAGCTAGAATTCTATGTAGAAGATTTAGAAGAACATAATACCTATCTACATGAGGAAGTTCATAGGCTTAGCAATCTACTAAATCTGAATCATGAGCCTCAAGCTGATGCCATGGACCCTAGTGTCATCCTTGCCGATGATGATGAACCAGGAGAGGAAGTGGAAGAAGATCCTAAAGAATTAGTAATGATCGATGAAAGTGATGATGAAGGCGGTAATAATTCCAAAATGGATACCGAGCCTGAAGTTTGAAGAAATTGAGGAAAAGAGTAGAGTTGTATAATAGTAACTCTAGTTAAGTTATGTAGTTTTGTTTTCGTACTCGTGGGTTTGTTTGTACAGTAGTAAGCTCTATGTAATGTGTCTAGAGTAAGCTTTGGTACAATTCAATAAAGACATGTGAATAAAGTTTGGTTTGTTATGAGCAGATGCGTCGTACGCGGGGTTCGTATGTTCCTAGAACTTCACAAGATGAGGACGGTATTCTAGATCCACCACCAGTTCCAACAAATTTAGCTGATGCTATAACCACACTTGTCAATGTGACGGCCGAAAATTCTCGTTTGCTTCATGAGATGGCTCAGAGTAATCAGAATCAGATGCACGGAAACCGTGGACGCCACCATAACAGATAGGAGGCTACATATGTTGATTTCACCGACACAAGACCCCCGGTGTTCACCAAGGCAGATGAACCATTGGAGGCTGATGACTGGCTTCGAACCATGGAACAGAAATTTGACCTTATTCCATGTACGGAGTATCAGAAACATGCGTTTGCCGCCCAGCAACTTAGAGGAGCAGCAAGTGCTTGGTGGGCAAACTTAGTGGCCATGCAACCAGCTGGCATTCCAATAACTTGGGCTGAGTTTCGTATAGCCTTCAGAGCCCATTATATCCCTGAAGGAGTGATGGCTATGAAGTTAGATGAATTCCTTGCTTTGAAACAAGGAGATCAAACCATGATGCAGTATGTGGGAAGATTTAATCATCTGTCCCAATATGCATCAGAACATGTCAATACTGATGCCAAGAAGAAGAAGAAGTGGTTTATGAGAGGCCTGAATACCAAGTTGTAGTTGATCCTAGCAAAGTGAAGGATGTGCTTGATTAGAAACCGCCAGCCACAGTTCATCAAGTTTGGAGTTTTCTGGGATTGGCAGGGTATTACCGTCGGTTTATTCCAGATTTCTCAAAAATATCAAAGTCCATAACTGAATTGTTGAAGAACCAAGTTAAGTTTGTCTAGTCATCAGATTGTGAGAAGGCTTTCCAAACTTTGAAGAGACTGTTGACTACTGCACCAGTGTTAGCCCAACCTGATATCGAGAAGCCGTTTGAGGTTTATTGTGATGCTTCAGGTATTGGTATTGGATGTGTATTGATGCAAGAAGACTGAGTCATTGCTTATGCATCTAGGCAACTTAAGCAACATGAAGAACACTATCCGACTCATGACTTGGAGTTAGCAGCTGTGGTTCATGCTCTGAAGATTTGGCAGCATTACCTGCTTGGTAATACGTGCCATATGTATACAGACCACAAGAGCTTAAAGTATATCTTTACTCAGTCAGAGTTGAACATGCGACAAAGAAGATGGTTAGAACTGATTAAGGATTATGATTTGGAAGTACATTATCACCCTGGTAAAGCAAATGTAGTTGCAGATGCTCTCAGTCGCAAAAGTTATTGTAATTGTCTGGCAGTGAAAACAATGGGTTTGACTTTATGTCAAGAAATGGATGTTGACACAAAATGTGACACACTGTGCCTCACACACAGCAAGCCGGAAAGCATGGCTTCAATTGGGTCCTTGGGTGCTTAGTGATCTGGAAACGTGCCAGTCAGTTTGACCTAAAAAAACTAACAAGGGATAAAACAGTTAAATGCCAAACCAGAACATGTCGGGTGAGACCAGACAGTTCCATATATATGGCCCTGAAGCCACTTACAACGACATACAGCTATAGGAAGCTGTCTGCCAACAAGTTTATAAACCATTCAGCTAATCGTAAGACGAGCACACGTAAAGATCCGATTGCCGAATGCATGTGCATGGGAAGACATGTTTGAACAAGTGAAATTAATTATGAGTTAATGCATAACCAAGCTCAGCAGTCCAGCCGAGTTGGGGTCCATGAAGAAGGAACATGCAAATAAACACGATTAAACTAATCTAAAACCTACATCTGCCGCACGACACCTAGTTTCATTAAAGCTTAAACGTAATTAACCTGCATGAACCCACGACATGTGACAATCTAGATTAAAATAATTCAGCCATTATGAGCATGTTATCTATTTGCAAAGGTAATATGAAAAGCAATGATCATTGAAGCGCGAATAAAACCATAAGAGAGGGCCGAACAATATCAATCTAGATTGGGCAGAAGTGTAGTTACAAATATATAGAATATTTAAAACATGCAACACAGGATAACTTAATGAATCTATTTAGATTTTGCCGTATCTAATAGAGCCGAATAACTGTCTTGCTTTTACTAAGCATATTGAGCAAATGCCTGCCGCACGGTATCTACTCATAAACAAAGCATAAGCAAAGACTTCTTGATTGTCAAGCAAAGATCCGCCGCACGATCATTGAAAACAAACAAGACTACTTGCATCATGTCTAAATCCACCGCATGATACTAAACATGATAACAAGGTTGTCGGAACTTACGGAGGTCAACAGATCGATGACTCCTCTCGAAGAACTCGACGACACGACAAAAGGACTCAAAAGTTGGCACGGGGCCGGTTGTATTGATTTGGTTGTGAACCCCCATTACAATGGTCGAGGGCCAATATTTATACCCTAGACAAAACACGAGTCCTAAAAGACTACGATTTACAAAGGAAATCTTAAATAAACTTGGAAACTACGATTCCTTGCCCTAAACTCTCAGAGTCCTTTATTATTACAACTTTCATCTTTTCGATCGGCTTTGCCTAGCCATCTTCTGCTTTCCCGAATGGAGTCACCACCTTCTGAAGTAACCGACTGCACAAGCATTAGCCGACCGCTCGTTTTGTTTGCCGAATATCCTTCTTCCCGCATGCGGGTCCACCTGTCATCCTCCAGAGTCGACCAAAATCCAGTGTTAACACATGCCCCCTCAATTTCGGGATAAAAGTTGTTTTATTCTGAAATTGACCACAAGCTCCTTCTTCCTCCTAGGTCAGCACCGTTCAACACCATAGCCGCTGTCCAAAATTCAAGCTTTCAGTGCAACCTCGGACCCACTTCGAATCTTCAATGGCGACCCAGGATGAAATTCCAGAGGTAAACTTCACTTATATTCGGCAATTTCCACTCGATCTTCCCGTTCTTCTTTTGGCTTATTCCTCTTTGACTTTCAATCACCCTTTAAAGGAATACAAGAATCAGATTTTGATCCCCTATGCTGCCAACCCCGATTCCTATTTCCTCGGCCCAATGGGAAATCCTGACCCTTTTGAAATTATCGAGAAGGAAACCCAAAGAATCCCTTTCAAATCTGGGATCACCTTGCCAAACCGATGGCCAAACACTGTTCAAGAATTGGCCATTTCCCCCAATCGCTGGATGGCGGAATTGGTACAGGAGAATGCTGGAGAAAAGCAGCAGCCATTGGGAAAGTCAAGACATCAGTCATTGTCTGGAATTATCCTTAGCAGAAACACCTAGAAATGATTCCCTTTTGATAGCAGCTTCCCATTTTTGGTCTGACACCATTAATGCCTTCATTTTCGGCCATGGTATGATGACCATCACTCTAGCCGACGTGTTCATGATGACTGGCTTGAACATGTCACTACCAGTATACCCTTATAAGTATAAGAGCAAAAGTAATCAAAGAGCCGTCAGCTCCAGATGTGGATGGGTCAAATACATCCAGAACTACATGAATGCATCTGGCACCATCTCTGACAAAGAATTGAAAGCCTTCATGAATATGTGGCTATGCAGATTCATCTTCTGTGGAAAATCCAATGAACCAACCTTGAATCACATGGTGATGGCTGAAGACTTAGCTGTAGGCACTCAGATCCCACTAGGCAAATATCTCTTAGGGTCTGTTTATCATATGATGCATCAGATTACTCTTCAGATGCGCCAAGGTGGAGAAATCTCTTGTGTGAATGGTCCCTGGTGGCTAATTCAAATGTGGCTCCAGCTATACATGCATCAGATAACCTCTGTGAGCCTCTTCAATCTAAGTTTTCCTTCAGTTAACTATGCTGAAGGCAGTACAAGCAAAGGTTAAGGCTTGTCAGACTTATGGGGAAGCAGCATCATCTATCAGCATTGACATAGACATCGGTCATTTCTTCAAGCTGTTTTTCAAAGGATTCGGCAATGTGCTCTGGTTTCCTTATAGAGAAAATGAAAATTTGACCTTGCCCTGCAAGTTTAGCTATGAAATTGGTTGTTCAGGTCAAGAATCCACGGAGATCTTCAACTCCTTTATCAAACCTTGCACTCTGCCAGCCGAATTTCATCATGGGAGGTTAGTGCAGTCCACCTATGAATTCTACTATCCAAATATGGTGGCTAGACAATTAGGATGTGGCCAGTTGCCCCCAAGATTCCTCTTCTCAACAATCATAAAGTCAAGGGAAGTAATAACAGAAAGAATGGAAGCCAAGAAAATCTTTGAATTAGGATGGGAATTGCCAACATACGAACCATCTCCATTTGGGCTAATAGATGTTGCTCATCCCTTCTTTGTCTCTTGGTGGCAAGAATGGCATGCTCATATCTTCAATATATCAGTTCATCCTTTATGCAAAAACTTGCAGCCCGATTTTACTTCTGATAGTGAGGTAATTTCATTATGCTCATCATTTCCTGCTCTTGAATTCACTTCTTATTTTAACATCTGGTTATGCACAGGATCTTGAGTCTACTCCCCCAGCCAAAGCAATCCAGTACTATTCGGCTGGTCCCAAGCCTGCTCTAGGATTTGATGCTCCAAAATTAAAGGAATTCATGAAAACTCCTGCAACTTTGGATTCAGTACCTTTAAAGGCACTCATGAGAACTCCTGCTACTTCAGCTGCTGCATCTTTTATTCTCTATCAGGTTAACAACCCCACTTAGCAGTAAACTTGACCACCTCTACATTCATTACTTCCATTGCAGCCACAAGTCGAAATTCCCAGACTAGGCAATACCTCAGCACCTGTAAAACCAACCCCTGAAGTTTCTACCGAAAATGAAGAAATCCATGACAGTGAAGCTTCAGAGACTCATGAAGCTGAAGGTTCAAAGGCTCATAAATCTGATGAGACTATAGGTAACATCGTTCAACCAATTCTCATTTTTCTCCCCCTTTTTTTTTAAATAACATCTATCCCTTATGCTCATTATCATTTACTTTATTGAGAATAGATGAAATCTTAGATGAACTGGTAAGGGAAACTTCTCCTGATCAAGCTCCAAACCCATCCCTTCTGAACCTTCAGCCAAGTCCTCCTAGCAAGCTCAGGGTATAACCCATCCTGATGATCAATCAGTTCAGCAGGTAATGCCTTGTCTTACACTATATTTTAGCAAATTCACCCAATCGGCTAACACCTCGTTTTCTTCTCTTTTCTTTAGAAGAACATCACTAAACCGACCACCAGCTACTCCTTCTCTATTGAGGACTATATCATTGAGAAAGGTGAAGAGATTACTTCTCAACAAACCTTATCGCTGGAAAATCAAGGCTCGGCTAAAAGAGGTGATCATTCTGCTGAACAAGGATACCATTAGTCTGGTTCAGGATGTAGACCAGATAAGAGACCTCCTTGAACTCATTGATCAAGATATCCCTTCTGCTCTCAAGGCCCCCCTAGAATCTACAGCCCATCTTGATGACCACTTTGCCATGGTGAGAAGGGCAACCAAGAACATATCTTCGAGGGCCGCTTTGCAGAAGGATAGATCTTTGAAGAAGCTGGAGATTAAAGATCTTCACTCTCATATCCAGACTACAAGAAATTCCTTGACAACCTTGGAGCCTGAACTGAAAGCCATGGAGGATGAAAAAAGCAGACTAGAAGCTCAACTAGCCGAACTGAATGCCACAATTCAGTCTCACAGGGCCCATATAGCTAATTTGCCGAAGAACATAGAAGCAGCTTCACTAAAGATAACTTCGACCATCAAAGAAGATCAGCAAATCAAAACTAAGTTATCCAGCATCCAGAGTTCTGAAGATGAGGATCAGAAAGTGCTAGATAATGTTAGCCGAATCAGGACTGAAGCCATAGAGGCAATCAATCAGCTTCTGAACAAGTAGACATTGGGCTTGTAATAAACTTAAGTGTGATATCCTCTGTCCCTTGATCAATCAACTTTATGTTTACATATTTTTATTCGTTCGAAAAAGCAATCGGCCATTTTCCCTTAAATTACTCAATTAGAATGTAGCCGATTGTCTCCATTCTTCCAATAGCCGAACGAATCCTAATTTAAATGTTGTGAGGGTATAGCCGAACAATGCTGGCTCCAACAAATCAGGGAGATAGTCGAACGACGTCCGACTTAATCCATGCCTGGCCCAGCCCAGTAGCGGCCCAGCTGAAAGGGAAAAACCCTACTCCATCGTTCGGCATTCTCGCCCCACGACTCCGTGGAATTCGCCACGATTCTTCGCTTCGGCTTATAAATAGACCCTTTCGTTAGCCTTCATCGCTATCTCCGTTTTAGCGTTCTCACATCTGTCTCCTCCACTTCCTTTGTTCGATTCATTCTAGAAGAAAACCCTAACCTCCACCAAAGCAAATGGCGAACAGTGGCGACCGTGGCAAGCGTCCTGCTGACGGAGAGGCGGAAGGAAGCAGAGCATCGCGCTGCCGGCGCCGTGGGTACGATTCGGCTTTTTGCCCCCTTGCGATTTTCTTGTTCATCTCTTAGTTTCGATTTTTTCTTCCTCATTCATCAGGATAAGGGTCATCAGCTCCAGCCAATATCATCTCCTTCCTCCGGCGACAGCAGCTCAACCGGGAACTCCATCATCCGGCTCTTCCGGATCCTCCAGCTCTTCAAGCTCCTATCACTCCAATCCTTGGGGCCCGGCGGAACCAGCAGATGCACACCATCCATACTCTCACGAGGAAGCGCTCAAGTTTCGCCAGGAGAGGGACGAGGCCCGGGAGGAGCTAGGCGACGTCTCCAAGAAATTCGGCATCGAGCAAGCCGAATGGGAGGACCAGCGGAAGCAACTCTGCGACGCCATCACCGGTTTGATATCTTCATTTGGTTTTATCATTCTGGCTTCCCCCGCTTGCTGACCCATTTTTTTCTTTTCTGCCCAGCTCTTTCTGCGGAGAATGACCGCCTGAAGGCGGCGGCGAACAAGGTTGCCGACAAGGTGAATGCCCAGGGGAAGACATCCGAGGCACGCCTTGATGCTGTGGACGGCCGTATTGATCAGGCCAGTCATCCAAGGTGTGCACCTTGGCGTTTCTCTCGGGCTGGCGGCAATGACCTCCCGAACCAACGAAGACTATTCCTTCCAGCCAGTCGGCTTCGCTGGAGGACGCCCGGACGAGATCGACGACATCGATGAGCGTCTGGAGGTCTACGATGATCATGCCGCCGCCCTTGCCGAATCCACAAACCCCCAGTCCGTCCTCAACAAGTTATTTGAGGAGTAGTTTGTATTAGGATGGACTTCTATAAATAATCTTGTCTTTTGGAAGAATACTTATTTCTTTGATTCTTTTCGGCAAAATTCTGCCTGCGACCGTCAGAAAAATGCTGAAAACCCCCGGTCTTGCATAAACATTCTTGTGCTAGAGGCGATGCAAACTGCATCGGCTATTTTGTGCTAAAGGCGATATGAACAATATCGGCTATTCTCAGTCTTATCTTTTTCTTAGGCTAAAGGCGATTTTCCCTTTATCGGCTTTTCTGATCTACATTCATGAACCAACCTCAACACTGGGGTAATATTTCTTAAGAAATCTTCCATTGATAGCTCTGGTAAACTCCTCCCCAAATAAAGTCTTCAATATGTATGCATTGCCAGGTACACATTCTACTATTCGGAAAGGACCTTCCCAATTTGGAGACCATTTGCCGAACGCTCTATCCTTTGCTCCAACTGGCAATATAGTTTTCCAAACCAAGTCTCCTTCTGCGAATTGCTTCAGCCTAACCCTTTTGTTATAATACTTGGCAACGCGTATTTTATTTTTCTCAATATTTCCAATGCCTTGAGACGAATCAAATGTAAATCTTCCAATTCATCCATCATCAGATTCTTATAATCTTCTTCTACCAATTCTTTCTGTAACACAACTCGCCTTGAACCTGACCGTAATTCCCATGGTAATACAGCATGATGCCCATAAACCAGTTCATAGGGAGACGTTTGAAGTGGACCCATGACAAGCCATTCGGTAAGCCCACAATGCTTCATTAAGAACCAAGTGCCATCTCCTTGGTTTTTCATCAATCTTCTTCTGGATGATTTTAATCATAATCTTATTTGATGCTTCTGCCTGACCATTAGCTTGTGCATAATAAGGAGAAGAATTATACAACTTAATCCCCATATCTTTGGCAAAATCACAGAATTCTGAAGAAGTAAACTGAGTTCCTTGATCAGTTGTTATAGTTTGAGGAATCCCGAATCTGTGAATTATATGTTCCTTAACAAAACTGATCATATTCTCTGACGTTACCTTCTTCAAAGGGATAGCTTCAACCCACTTGGTGAAATAATCCGTGGCCAAGAGTACAAATTTGTGTCCCTTACTAGAAGGAGGATTGATCTGACCAATTAAATCTATACCCCATCCTCTGAACGGCCAAGGCTTGATTATGGGATTCATAGCAGATGCTGGAACTTTTTGAATATTGCCGAATTTTTGACAATTGTGACACCCTTTGTAATATTCAAAACAATCCTCCAACATAGTCGGCCAAAAATAACCAGTTCTCCTAATTATCCACTTCATTCGATAAGCTGACTGGTGTGCACCACACAATCCTTCGTGAACCTCATACATCACTTTCTTGGCCTCTTCTTGACTTAAACATTTTAGCAATACTCCATCGATGGACTTGTAATATAACTGATCATCAAGGAACACAAATTTGAGAGCTTTGTACCTGAGTTTTCGGGAAACTTTTTGAGATGGACCTTTCAGATAATTGGTAATTTCGTATCTCCAATCACCATCTACTTGATCAGTATTTAAAACACCTTCTTCTATAGCAAAAACCTTCCCGACTCTCTCGATATCCAGAAGCAGCTTGAGCTAACTTATTTGCTTCTTCATTGTACTCTCTAGGGATATGATGCAAGGTTACTACCAGAAAATTCTTCAAAAGTTCTCTACACTCCTCATAATATTCTCTTAACACATTGTTCTTGCATTCATACTGACCACTCAGTTGATTAATCACCAACTCAGAATCCCCAAAGATTTCAACAGCAACGGCCTTTACTTCTATAAGAAGCTGAAGCCCTCTAAGCAACGCTTCATACTCTGCCTGATTATTAGTAACATGAAATTCAATAGGAACCGCATACTCAAAAGTTTTTCCTTGTGGGGAAATCAAGAGAATACCAGCACCACCACCTTTGTTACAAGATGATCCATCGAAGAACAAGGCCCAAGGCACAATGCTTATCGCCTCAACAGAAAGATCCCGATGTTGGGTAATAAAATCGGCAATAATTTGACCCTTTACCGCCTTTGCCGATTCGTACCTTAAATTAAATTCTGACAATGCTAAAATCCATTTGCCAATTCTTCCATTCAAAATTGGCATTGATAGCATATGTTTGATTACATCAAAACTAGAAACTACCACGCATTCGGCATTCAACAAATAGTGCCGAAATTTGGTACATGAGTAATACACACACAAGCAAAGTTTTTCTGTAGCCGAATACCTTGTTTCCGGGTCTAGCAGCTTTCGGCTAAGATAAGCTATGACTCTTTCTTTTCCTTCAAATTCTTGCATAAGGGCCGATCCTATCGTTAGGCTATCGGCCGCCACATACAACTTAAAAGGCTTGTCAAGTTGTGGAGGTACCAGCACAGGTGGTGCCTTCATATATTGCTTGATCTCATCAAAAGCCTTTTGTTGTATGTCACCCCATACAAATTTTTGATCCTTCTTGAGCTTTAATAAAGGAGAAAAGGGTAAAACTCTCTCTGATAGATTGGATATGAATCTTCTTACAAAGTTGATTTTGCCTAACAATGATTGTAATTCTGTGAGATTGGTTGGCGGCACAACTTTGTCTATTGCTTCCATGCTCTTTTTCCCAACTTCAATTCCTCCTTTATGAACTAAAAATCCCAAAAACTCACCAGCCGAAACTCCAAAGGCACATTTGTTTGGATTCATCTTCAAGCCATGCTTTCTTGTGCACTCCAGAGTCTTTCTTAAATCGGCTAAATGTCCTTCATGATTTCTAGACTTGACCACTACATCATCGATGTAGATCTCTACAATCTTGCCGATCAGCTCGTGAAAAATATAATTCATAGCTCTTTGATAAGTTGCACCGGCATTCTTTAACCCAAATGTCATGACTATCCATTCAAACAAACCAATATGACCAGGACATCTGAAGGCTGTTTTTGAAATATCTTCCATTGCCATAAAAATTTGATTATAGCCAGCATTACCATCCATAAAACTAATGACTTCATAACCTGCTGCTGCATCTACTAGTAAATCGGCAACTGGCATTGGGTAACCATCCATGGGAGTGGCCTTATTAAGATTTCTGAAATCTATGCAAACCCTCATTTTTCCATTTTTCTTGTATACCGGTACTATATTTGAAATCCACTCTGCATACTTGCATGGCCGAATGAAGTTTGCTTCTATTAATCTTTCAACCTCCTTCTTCACATCGGCCAATACCTCCTCTTTGTATATCTTCCGTGGAGGTTGTTTGTAAGGACGAAATCCAGGTTTAATGGGTAATCGATGCTCAACAATGGAACGATCCAATCCAGGCATTTCCGTGTAATCCCAAGCAAAACAATCTTTAAACTCTTTCAACAGATCTATCAACTTTGATTTATATTCTGGGTCTAACTTTGCACTAATATACATCGGCCTTGGCTTAGAACCATCACCAACATCAATTTCTTCCAACTTATCAGCCGACATAAAACCACGTCCCAACTTTCCTTTGTTGCCATCGACAGGATTTCCCATTAAAAATTACTATGAGAGCCGACTGCTTGGATCGGCTGTTGGCCCTCGCTGAAAACATTTACAGGACCTTCTTTCCACACTTTTCCAGAGAAACAATCGACGCCTTCATATTCCCAGTAGGTAGATTCTGTGGCAGCAACACTTACCGAATCATCAGCATGTACAACTTCAACGTCATCTCCAATCCATTGAATGAGAATTTGATGCATGGTTGAAGGAATGCAGCAATTAGCATGGATCCAATCTCTGCCCAAGAGTAGACTATATGCCCCCTTGCCATCAATGACAAAAAAGGTAGTAATCAGAGTTTTCGACCCAATAGTCAGCTCGACATGGATAGCACCTCGGGTATCAGAAGGGTTGCCAGCAAAGTCCCTAAGCACCATGTCAGTTTTCAACAATTCTTCATTAGTCATCCCAAGCTTTCTGAAGGTAGTATAAGGCATGATATTGATAGCAGCCCCTCCATCAACAAACATCTTAGTTAAAGGCTTGCCATTGACATATCCCTTTAAATAGAGTGGTCTCAAGTGACGATTCTTGATTGGTTTGTCAAAAACAGCCTGCTGTGTTAATACAAGCTGAGCCATCAAATCCTGACATTCACTTCTCATCAAAATCAGAGTACACCTCTTCTTGGACATCTTGGCTTTCGGGAGCTATAAACTCTGATGGGAGGAAGAAAGCCATGCAAGCATCAGCCGAAGGACCACATCCATCAGGCTTCTTCTTAGGACGCCATATTTGCTTTGTTTCGGTAACTTCCTGTTTCAACTCCCTATTCCTCAACCGTTGAACTCTTCTTTTCTGACTTTTCCTCAGGCCTGGAGGACACCACTGTCCTTTTTGCCATACGTATCTATAGGAATCAGCTTCTTCATCATGCACCCTATCATGAATCCAACCTTGACCTGCAAATCTTTTCCTTTGCTGATTCTCAAAATCATCTATTTTTAAGCGCCGATCATCTTCAGGAACCTTCGTTCCAAGTCTTTCATAGACGGGACGGCGGTTGACTCGAGATTGCCTATACTCGGAGTACTGAGCACTACACTCCGGACAATTATTTCTAGCAGGCAACCTCAAGCCTTCATTCCAACAATGCCTAAAGAATGAACAACCCCAATGAGACTGCTCCTGCTCTGTCATGTATTCTTCTTGCTCCCTTCGGTATACCTCTTCCTCATATCTCCGGCATTCTTCCATAAACCATTGCTTCTTATAGTATTCCTTCTCTTGCTCTCTCTGCCACTTGTTTAGCAAAATACGTGATGTAACTCTGGGTTTAGGAAGTTTGACCTTTCTCGGTTCGGCTATTCTGAAACCGAACTCGTTGCTGCAGCTCTCTACTGGTGACTTGCCGATCCGGGTCAACAGCACCACTTTTCTTTGCTCTATCAGAAGTCAACACCTTCATCTTGCCTTTACCCTTGAGATCATTGGCAGAGACCATATTCACAGAGAAAGAAATCATATTTTGTGGAAAAGGCTGATCATCAATTCTCATCTTGCCATCAAACTTCAAATGTCCCTCTTGGATAGCTTTCTGGATTCGTATTCTGAACACTCGGCAATCATTGATAGAGTGAGAATTAGTGTTATGGAAGCCACAATACTTTTTGTCTTTCACTCCTTCAGGACGTAGCATGGGATGTCCTTCTGGCAAGCTTGATGCGTCCTTCCTTATCAATAATGCAAAAAGCCTGTCTGCCTTAGTAACATCAAAATCATAGGTTCCCTTTTGTTGTTTCAACCAGCGTTGACTAACTTGAGTAGGCTCCTTTGCCCAATTCAACTCAGCTGCAGCTATCTCATCTTCATCAATATACTCAGTCGCTTCCTCCAGAAAACCTTGATACACCTCATTAGTGGCATTGTTCTTCTGAAAGCGATTATCTCTCCTGAATCCTTGGGCCTGATTACTCATAGCTGCTAAACGCTGTGCAAGTTGGCCAAGATCATCAAACTCCATGCCGAACAACTTCTCCCTGATATTCGGCAACATTCCTGCTATAGCTATTCCAGGTAGTTGATCATCTGGTAAATTCAGAGAATAACACATATTCTTGGTCTCCCTAAATCTGCGAAGATATTCCAATGGTGTCTCATTTGTTCTCATCCTCAGACTCATGAGATCGACCAACTTCTTCTCATTAGTACCCGTGTAGAAATATGAATGAAACTTCTGCTCTAGCTCTGCCCACGTACCAATGGAATGAGCTGGTAAAGACGTGAACCACGTGAAAGCTGGTCCTGTAAGAGACAAAGGAAAATATCGAATCCTCCAAGCTTCATCTGAAGCAGCTTCTCCAAGCTGCATTAAGTACCGACTGACGTGCTCTATGGTACTAGTATCATCTTGACCAGAAAACTTGGTCAAATCTGTTGGAGGCTTCACCCTTGGAGGTAACGCCACTCTGTTGTACCACTCTGGATAAGGAGACTTGTATGAATAGGATTGATTTTTTGGCTTCAAGCCGAACTGATTCTGCATCATATCAGCCATCCTGTGCATCAAAACATCAATGCCTGAATCCTGATTTCCTTGTACTTGCACTCCAGAAGGCAATCCTGAAACACTCCTATACCCTGGATTTGGCACAGCATTGATAGCATTGTAATCAGTAAATTCTTGATACCCATCTCCATACATATTCTTCTGCAATCTGTTTGATGCTGGAGAAACTCTATAAGCTGAAGGTGGCACTTCTCCTGTGGTACCAAATGTCACCTGGCCATAGGTGGGATGTGATTGCTTTTCAGTGTGAGTCAATCCACCTATATTTGAAGTCGACGCTACTTCTTTTCCAACAGGCTTCTCTTGATGCTTTGGAACATTGAAAAGTGTCGGTCCACTGAGTGGGCCAACATTTTCTTCAAAGTATTTATCAACCATTGGACCAAAAGTACTGATCATGATTGCCCGAAAGGTATTCAGAAAAGCTGTGTGATGGTTTGTCATGGTTTCTCCCATAGCTTTATAAACCAGGGCTGCCATCTTCTGAGCATCCTCCTCTTCAGTGTAATCAGTTTGATGTGGAAGAAGAACCCTTGGCATTGACTGCTTTTGAAACACTTTGTTGCTCTTGTTTTTGGAAAAAGACATCAAACACTTCCGTTGGTATTGCTCACATGCTTGTAGCACTAAATCCCTGTAATTATCTGGCAATTCTGCCATGCTCACATCCAGAACATGATCATTGTTGATCTCAGACGCCATCTTGAACTAACAGATGGTCCCACCGGGCGTGCCAAAAAGTGTGTTGACACAAAATGTGACACACTGTGCCTCACACACAGCAAGCCGGAAAGCGTGGCTTCAATCGGGTCCCTGGGTGCTTCGTGATCCGGAAACGTGCCAGTCAGTTTGACCTGAAAAAAACTAACAAGGGATAAAACAGTTAAATGCCAAACCGGAACATGTCGGGTGAGACCAGACAGTTCCATATATACGGCCCTGAAGCCACTTACAACGACATACAGCTATAGGAAGCTGTCTGCCAACAAGTTTATAAACCATTCAGCTAATCGTAAGATGAACACACGTAAAGATCCGATTGCCGAATGCATGTGCATGGGAAGACATGTTTGAACAAGTGAAATTAATTATGAGTTAATGCATAACCAAGCTCAGCAGTCCAGCCGAGTTGGGGTCCATGAAGAAGGAACATGCAAATAAACACGATTAAACTAATCTAAAACCTGCATCTGCCGCACGACACCTAGTTTCGTTAAAGCTTAAACGTAATTAACATGCATGAACCCACGACATGTGACAATCTAGATTAAAATAATTCAGCCATTATGAGCATGTTATCTATTTGCAAAGGTAATATGAAAAGCAATGATCATTGAAGCGCGAATAAAACCATAAGAGAGGGCCGAACAATATCAATCTAGATTGGGCAGAAGTGTGTTACAAATATATAAAATATTTAAAACATGCAACACAGGATAACTTAATGAATCTATTTAGATTTTGCCGTATCTAATAGAGCCGATAACTGTCTTGCTTTCACTAAGCATATTGAGCAAACGCCTGCCGCACGGTATCTACTCATAAACAAAGCATAAGCAAAGACTTCTTGATTGTCAAGCAAAGATCCGCCGCACGATCATTGAAAACAAACAAGACTACTTGCATCACGTCTAAATCCACCGCATGATACTAAACATGATAACAAGGTTGTCGGAACTTACGGAGGTCGACGGATCGATGACTCCTCTCGAAGAACTCGACGACACGACAAAAGGACTCGAAAGTTGGCACGGGGCCGGTTGTATTGATTTGGTTGTGAACCCCTATTACAATGGTCGAGGGTCAATATTTATACCCTAGACAAAACACGAGTCCTAAAAGACTACGATTTACAAAGGAACTCTTAAATAAACTTGGAAACTACGATTCCTTGCCCTAAACTCTCAGAGTCCTTTATTATTACAACTTTCATCTTTTCGATCGGCTTTGCCTGCCATCTTCTGCTTTCCCGAATGGAGTCACCACCTTCTGAAGTAACCGACTGCACAAGCATTTAGCCGACCGCTCGTTTTGTTTGCCGAATATCCTTCTTCCCGCATGCGGGTCCACCTGTCATCCTCCAGAGTCGACCAAAATCCAGTGTTAACAATGGAAAAGTTGAATATAGAAGTAATTCAACAAGGAAGTTTGACCAACATAATTGTAGAAGCCACTATTTGAGATCAAGTTATTGCTGCTCAGAAGAAAAACAAGGGTATAGCCCATATCAAGGAAAGAGTCAAGAATGGAAAAGTAGAATGCTTTAGCATAGATGATGAAGATGTGTTATGGTTCAAGGATCGCCTGGTGGTACCAAAAGTTCCTGAGTTGTGGCAGTCAATTCTAGAAGAGGCACATGCTACTAGGTTATCTATCCATCTGGGAAGCAACAAGATGTACCATGATTTGAAGCAAAGGTTCTGGTGGACAAAAATGAAAATAGAGATTGCTAGATTCATAGCAAAGTGTGATACTTGTCAAAAGGTGAAAGCTATACATTTGAGGTCTGCTGGTGAATTACAACCATTGCCTATTCCATCTTGGAAGTGGGAGGACATAAGTATGGATTTTATTGTTGGTCTACCCAAGACATCAAAGGGATTTGACTCAGTATGGGTTATTGTAGATCGACTCACTAAGCCAGCACATTTTCTTCCAGTCAAGACAATATATCCCATGATCCAATATGCCAAAATGT
This sequence comes from Miscanthus floridulus, assembly GCF_019320115.1. NCBI lineage: Eukaryota > Viridiplantae > Streptophyta > Magnoliopsida > Poales > Poaceae > Miscanthus > Miscanthus floridulus. The sequence continues at coordinate 86,095,064 of NC_089587.1, forward strand.
ACTTAGCAAGAATCATGAGTCTCCATGGAGTACCCAAGACCATTGTGTCAGATAGGGGTACACAGTTTGTCTCCAACTTTTGGAAATAATTGCATTCTTCATTGGGTACCAAACTTCTGTATAGTATAGCTTATCATCCGCAGACTGATGGACAGACTGAAAGAGTCAATCAGGTGCTTGAAGATATGTTAAGGTGTTGTGTCCTTAACTATTCCAATAAGTGGGACGAATGCTTACCTTTGGCCGAGTTCTCATATAACAATAGTTATCAGGAAAGCATTAGAATGGCTCCATTTGAAGCACTCTATGGTCGTAGATGCAGAACGTCATTGAGTTGGTCTGAGCCTAGAGAAAGAAGATTTTTTGGAGTTGACCTTGTGAAAGAAACAGAAGACAAGGTTAGGCAAATACAGAGTAATTTGAAGATAGCTCAGTCCCGCTAAAAGAGTTATGTAGATAGACGACGGAGACCATTGGTATTTAACAAAGGAGATTTTGTATATCTAAAAGTATCACCAATGAAGGGAGTTACCCATTTTGGTGTTAAAGGAAAGTTGGCACCCCGATACATTGGACCGTATCAAATTTTGGAGAGGTATGGAAAAGTAGCATATCGCTTGAAATTACCTGAACATCTCGCAGCTGTGCATGATGTGTTCCATATTTCCCAATTGAAGAAGTGTCTCTGAGTGCCTGAACAGAATGTTGAAGTTGAAGGAGTGGAACTAGAACCAGATTTAACTTATTCCGAATATCCTATCCGAGTGTCAGATCAGAAAGATCATGTTACTCGAAGACAGACAATCAAGTTCTATAAAATACAATGGAATCAACATTCAGAAGAGGAAGCTACTTGGGAATCAGAAGATTACTTGTTAGAAAAGTTTCCAGAGTTTCTAGCGTCAATATAGAATAGAGTAATGTTAGTTGAGTTAGGTTGTGTTTTGTAAAAGGAACCTCAGCTGTTTTATGGACAAGTTTTGGATGTTTTTGGACTGACACATTTCCTTTTCCATTACTTACCCTATGGCTTTGAATCTCAGGGCGAGATTTCTTTTAGGGGGAAGGATTGTAACACCTCGGGTGTTTAAATATTAAAATCTGACATGTCATCATATGCATTGCAAAGCATTTGGCATTTGGTGAAAACTTTGATATGCATTTACTAAAACAAGTTTACATTTGTGTAATGAGTGTTGAATTGTATTGTTTGACTCAAGTTCAAAGTTTGTTTGGGTTTTGAATTTTTCGAGAAAACCCCGCTTTTCAGTATTTAAACCCTACCCTGAAAATCCATTTCAAAATCTAAGCATATTTTGGGGTTGGGCCCAAAAGCAAAAGTGTAGAGCTTGGCAAGTTAAGCAAAGTTTATTTTTTGAGTTTTTCAAGTTGTTTAGAAAAATTTTGAGTAATTCAAAAAGGCGTAATTCGTTAAATCTTCCCTATTTGAATTTAAAAGATCATTTCAAAATCTAGACCGAATTAGAAGATGGTTATAAAAGAAAAGTTGTAGAACTTTTGATTTTGAACAACTTTTATTTTTGGAGATTTTTGAGTTGTTATGAAAATTTGAGAGTAATTTGTGAATTTTGGCAAATGACAAACTTGTAAATATTGTGAACAGTGTTCACCGCTGAAGCTACATAGCCGGTGACCGTCTTCGGCGTTCCAGGCGCGCGCGTGGTGGCCTTGGCTTCATGCTGGCGTGGGAAAGGCATCGCCATGGCTTCTCCTTGCTTCCTTGACCGCCCTATAAAGCTCCGACGCCATCGTCGTTGGTCTTCCTTCGCCCTCTGTTTTTCCCGACGTTGCCGATCATCTCCGGTGAGCCCTCATCGTCGAACTAGTGCCTCTGCTGTTGCAGCAAAGCATCCATTAGCTCCGCCTTATCCTTATGTGCTTAGCCAACCCATCAATTTAGCTTAATTTCACTGGGAACCGCCACTCGTCGTGTTTCTTCTCCACGGCCGGCAGCCCCGCCGTCGAGCCCGTGTCGCCGTGGCCAGCGCGCTACGGTGAGTCTCTGCCCTTGCTGAGTCTTGCTTCGGCTTCACCGCAATGATGTAGTGCTTTGTGACCCATTGATTTCTCATTTTGACCACCACAGCTACCGGAGCATTGCTGTCGTCGAAGATCGCTCCGCCGTGACCGCTGTCAACGTCGACCTGTGTCATCGTAGCTTATCCGGTCTCGTTCTTTGCTCCAACATGTTCGTGGTGAGCTACTGGACCTTCCCATGCCCTCTGTTTCCCTGTTTTCGGCTTTGTTTTGCAGGCGTTGTGTCGCCGTGCCACCACAGCCGCCATGGCCGGTGTAGTGCTCGGTCCAGGCAGTAATTGGTCGCGTTTGTGCCACAAATTGGTGCGCCGTGATGTAGTGATCATGGTAGTGCATTCACCGTCGCCGTTGATCTCGCCATCGTCGAGATATCGCCGGTCAGTGCCATCATCGCCGTAGTCAAAGCGAGAGGAAGGGGATGATAGGTGGGGTCACCATGTTAGTGACTGTGTAGTTCAAAAATGGATTTTTCTATTTTCAGATTTGAATAAATAGTGTCTATTTTTATTATTTTTGTGTAGATTTATTTAGAGCTCCAAAAATTATGAAAATTTTTGTGTGACTTCTCTGTGATGTAAAGTATTTAAGAAAAATATGAAATAATGTTTTTCAGTATTTTTTTGAATGTGATAAAAATTGCTCAATTTATTAATAAATGGATTTCCATGATTTTTCTAGGCTTATTTAATTGTCCAAAAATTATGAAATTTGTTTTGTCACTTACTTATCATGTAATGAACATTTACAAAAATTTTGAGCTCAATTAGAATAAGTTGATTTATTTCATAATTTTGAATTAAATAATTAATTTATAAAAGCAAATAGTAACCTTTAGTGATTTAGGTTTTGTTTACAATTTTGGATTGAGTGATGACCTTGGGTCATTAGTTGATAATGATCCTTGGCAATTGATGTATGTGTTACGAAAAAGATTTAAATGTTTGACTTGCAACTGTACCGCGAAGGAAAGTTGTATTTAAATTATTAATTTTTGTATCCATCATCGAGCATCATATTTCGTATTCCGCATCATGTTAAACATGGCATTATTATTACGTGTAGTGAACGAAGGTGAACACATGGTAGTTAATCAAGCTGTTGAGGAGGTTAATCTGTCTGTTGAGGTCAGATCGAATACTTGTGTGACGTCGTAGGAATCGAACTTTTCCGTCAACGAAGGCAAGCCTCGGATGCATACAACCCTACCTTGTGTTTTACAAATTAATTTCGCTTTTGCTTTTCGTTACTGCATTAAGTGGTTAGGAGTTAAGTAAGAGCCTAATTGGTGCATTACCATCCTTGTTATTCCATATTTACCATATTACCAGTTTTAAATTCGTATATGCCTAGTTTTGCTTAGCTATGCGTAGAACGATGAAAGTCGGGTGACTACCTGCCACCTGCAAGTTTTAAATGGAACATTGGTTAATTATGTTAGCATGTGATATGGGAATGTGGAGTAATAAATCTAGACCGGGTGGACTCGGTGAGTGTGAGCCACCAGACATGGAGGTCTTGTGAGCGGGTTCTTTCCGCCTAGGTCGATTAAGGCACGTCCATTGTTGAATTGCATGAGGTGAGAATTTATAGTACTAATCACATACTCCGGTAAGCCTGAACTTGGCAATTCTATTACGAGAATGGCTACTCGCGCACTAGGAGTGGAGAGATGGCGGGAATAGCGTGTACCCACGTGGCCATGGGCTGGATTGGTGGAGTACTGTATTCTCGGGTGGCGCGGACCCGTTCTTGTTTTAGCGGATCCGAGGGTAGGTTGATATATGTAGGTCGGGGACCTGCATATGTCGTGTGGTCTGGAATTCCCAGCTGGGTTTTATAATCGGTTCGAATCGTCGTTGCTCCTCGGTTATGGAGACTCAACTCACTGTTCATCATCGTAGTATTAATAACTGGAACTTGAATAAGGCTTGTGAAGGTGTTGGATATGAAGTTTCATGATCTCAGTGTGGATCGTGTTAGCTTTGTATATAATTCTTAAGAAGTGTTCTATAAAAAGGAATTTTGTTAAAAGAGCTTTTACGCAAAAGAACTTTGATCATTGTTAAAGCTATACCTTGAATTCCTGAGCCTGCATTACTGAGTTTATCAGTTAATATTTTGGATAAGTCTTGTTGAGTACTTTTGTACTCAGGGTTCATTGACCCTTGTTGTAGGTGAGCCTCATGAGCAGATCTGTTTTGGATCGTGCTGCATGACTATCGTTCGTTCTGACAATGAGATGTAAATATGTGATCCTTGGGCAGGATGTTTATTTTGTGTGTTATGTATATGTTAATGATGCCACTCCACTACTACTATGGTTTGTAATAAGTATCGAACTTAGTTTGTAAGGTTTGAAACAACTGGTTTGTAAACTATGTTATCATAAGACTTCCACTGTTTTTACTCTGGTGTCGATATTTGAATAAATGTTGTAATACTGCAATGACTCTGTAACGTGATCCTGCTCGGAAATCGTGGATGATTCGGGGTTCCTCAAGGACACCCGACAGTCTTTTTAAGTTCATGGAAACATATGCATAGATGTCAAAGGTCATCGGACAGTGACAGGTGCATGTGGGCCCTATAACTTAGGAGGTTCTGCCACAAACACTTACTTTTTAGTTCCTCTTTCATCTTGGTCATGTGGTACCGGAGTTGCAACTGGTCGTGCACTAGTTTCCTGTTGTCCTCCTTCAGGCGATCATACTCTATGACCACACAACTATTCTCCTCTCAAAGATGGACTACTTCGGCTTCTAAGCCTACACTATGGTTGTTACTACCAACAATGCAACAACACTTGTCATGCAATCGTTGTGATAAAGTAACTGCTTACTTGTTCTTTCCTGCTCTTGCTCCATCCTCTCATGGTTGGCAGCTTCAAGTTGGTGGCGTAAGCGTTCCACTTCGGCCGCTAGTTCTTTATTGCTTGCTATGATCCCCTCAATCTGGTCAAAGCATTTCTTGCGGTACCTTGCAGTCTTCATTAAGTCCTGCATACAAAAAGATAAGTAAGATAGTATGACTAGATGGCAAGATCAGGTGGTCAAGCAAAGCATACCTGGACTTCTATCACCAGTCGTTTCGCCGCCCGTTCAACTTTCATGGTCTCTTCGACCTCTGGGATTTCCTCATGAACAACCCATTGGTCGTTCCGCCAGCACGACACATATACATATTGTTGTTTGTCCTGTGGATGGCCTAGGACCTCTTCTAGTTCGTCCTCTTTGGCCTCTTCTTCAGGTATCGATGCTGGTCTGGAGTTAGCAGCTTCTGCGATCACTATGGCCTTCCCACGGGCTGTAGCATCGACAAACATGCTCTGTGCTCTCACCTCCATCCGCTGCTCCTCGGTCTGACCCATTACCCTTGGTGCTAAGGTATCGCCCCCCGCAGGGTTAATGCTCGGAGCATTTGTGTTTGGCTTGGCTCTTCCCTCGACCCCCTGCTCGGGGACTGTTGCCTGACTGCTGGTGGGCTGAGGTTCTGATGGATTTTCTACTATGGGTACCTTCATGGATGGCTGTTGCACAGTCTTCTCTACAATTGCTGCCAGAGCCATGCTGCTCCTGGCTAGTTGATCTAGATTTTCGGTGGACGCCGACCTAGTACATCCAAGATAAGTTTAGAAGGCAACCATAGTCAATAAAAATTGCAAGCTTACATCAAAGTTACAAATACTTACATATTAGAAGCGCGGAATGATGTGGCACAGGCACGTCTCTTCGGCCGTGCTTGCTCCACATGTTATGCGGGTGACACCTGGTCTCCCTCTACATCCAGCACTGACGTCGGGGCTTGGTGCTCGACCCCTTCGCCGCTTGTCCTCCACGCTGTAGTGGTCGGTGAAGTGGGTCCCATCAGCACGGAGGAGCCACCTTGCTCCATCGACTCTAGTTGCCTCCTCCTCTTTCAAGGGACGAGTCGAAAGATGTCTGTATCCTCTATGTCATCGTTCGATAGAGTAAAGATCGCCTGATGATGCTTGTTGGCTACCGGCCACTTACCAGTAGCTTTGGCCGCTACCTCCTCCCCAACTCCAAGCATGACCCAGTCGATGTCTTCGATCCTGGCGCTGGTCTGGGCGGTTAGGCCGGCAACTTGTGGCCAATCTACACCAGGGGGTGGAGACACGAACACTATTGCTCTATCCCGACCATTAATCTAGGAAACATAAATGAGATAACACAGTAAGTTTCTGTTACAACATAAAACTACGGGTACAAGACAGGATGATTTACCTTTGGGGGAGGTCGGACGAGCTTGAAAGCGTGCTCGATGTCGCACAATCTGACATAATTTAGATCAGCTAAGTTAAATAGCTCTCCAATTCTGGCTCTAACTTCGATCTTGTCAAGCGCCTCTTGCCTTGTCCTTGTTGGGTCTACGCTACCTTGGTACTTGTAGCCAGGATGTACCCTCCTCTAGCAGGGCTGGATCCCTTGGCTGATAAAGTTCCCGACCATGCTTGGACCATCTAGTTTCTTCCACGGGATCATCCCAAGTAGTTCTGGGATCTGTTCCAGGTGCTCGGGCTTCTCCAACCAGCTGGTCCTCTTCTCTGGAATAAACCCCACGTCGCATAGAGTGATCATGTTCGGCTCTTCGTGGATGTAGAACCACTTCTTGTACCAGTCGTCAAGCGACATGTTCCAAGGGAAGTGCAGGTACTGGGCCTTCATCCCATCATGAAGGTTGAGGTTCACACCTCCGGCTATCTTCGAGCCGCCGCTTCCTTTCTTTCGTAGATAGAAAAGATGGCGAAAGAAGTCAAAATGGGGCTGGAAGCCGCCATATGCTTCGCAAAGATGAATGAAGGTGGAGACAAGAAGAATCGAGTTGGGATGCAGATTGCAAATCCCAATCTCATAATACAGATAGAGCCCCTGAAGGAATGGGTGCACGGCAACCCCAAAACCCCGCTTGAAGAAATCTTCGAAAACCACAATCTCACCTGGTTGTGGATCAGGGTACCCCTCGCCCTCCGGCACACGCCATCTTGTGAGTTCCTTGTTGTGGAGTACTCCCATGATGATGAGGTCTTTGATGGTCTGCTCGTTGCTTCTCGACTTCCACCACTCCTTCGCCATGACTCTGGCTTTCTTCTAGGCGTCACTTTTCGCCATGAATCCGGCCTTGCTGATGAAAGCGGATATGGTGGAGGAGTGATTGGTGATGATTTCGGAGGTATTAGGGTTGGCAAGAGGAAGAAGAAGGCTGCGACGGCGAATGGTAATAGGGTTCGGTAAAAAGTAACTTACCAATTCTATACTATATTTAACGAAGAGTTTCACCATTTCATCTGCCTGAGATTCTTGGGAGATGTGCGCACGCACCACAGATGGTTGTTTTCACAACCTTGAGATCTATGCCAATGTATGCACCTCTTCGTTATCAATATATGTGCCTCTTCATTATCAGTGTATGCGCCTCTTCATTACCAGTGTGAGAGGGCCCACACTAATGCACCTCCTTATAGGTGCCAAGTGACTATTTGCTTGAAAGGACAAGAAGGCAGTATGACGTGCTATACCCATCTACTTTTTTGACCAGGCATGTTAGATTGGACTTGACAGAGTAAGAAGATAAATAAATACACCAAAAAATAGTACAAGTGGCATTTGGTTCTTCGCCGCACGTCTCGTGCTCAGGGATGGTCTAGACTACTATCATGCTCGGGGACTGCCTAGACCACTACCATGCTCGGGGACTGTCTAGACCACTACTGTGCTCGGGGACTACTCCGACCACTACTATGCTAGAGGACTTTTCAGACCACTACCGTGCTTGAGGACTGCCCAGACCACTACCGTGCTCGGGGACTGCTCCGACCACTACCGTGCTCGGGTACTGTTCTGACCACTGCTCGGAGACCGCTCTACTCGGCTACATGTGATTTGTACTCACATACAGTCGAGAGGCATTTATTTGGACCTTGCTACAAGACTTATACTTCGCCTTCCAGCAAGCTCGGGGACTTCATCGGTACGATGCACCTGCTGGTGCATTTCGTATTGCTTGTACGACGATTGGATTCTTAACTTCAGTGGAAATTCTTTTTAGACCCTGGCACCATGTGCCTACGTCACCTACTACCAGGCTCAGGGACTAAGTGGGCACACTTCACCTTGCGGTGAATGTGCTAATTTTATTGACCCCTACGCTTTGACTAATTGCCAGAATTACTATTGTCCAAGGGTCACTTACATTTCTTTTTAGAAATACAAGTGGGCACACTTGATAAGGAAAGAAATCTTTTTTGTTTTTTTCTTTAGAGCACCATGCATTCTTCGGACAATCGGAATCTTTGGCTATAATCATGGTCTACTGCTCTCTGTTCTAACCAGAATGCTGGCACATTCGATTGGTCAATGTTTCAATCAGTTGGAGATGACATGAAGACAGATTGCATTAGTCAAAGGAGATCGAACGGCGTGTCACAGCATAATACATGGTGCCCGGGGACTAGCTATGGGGGTATTAACTCCTATACCCTTATGGCTAGGCTTGGGCTAGCTCGGATCAGGGGGTCCAGCCCACTAGAAGACGATGCGTGGCCCAGGCAACCTGTTTGGAATCCCACGCAAGGAGTCAAGGCGGATTTGGAGATCAAGCAAGATCCTGGTCGGTTAGAATATGAATCCTTATCTGGCCACCTATGGCAGTTGTAACTGGCTAGGATTAGTTTCTAGATCTATAACCCTGCCCCCCGGACTATATAAGGCGTGCAGGGGACCCCTCTAAAAGACATCTCTCATTGACATACAGCAATACAATTAGACGTAGGACGTAGGTATTATGCCTTTACGGCGGCCGAACCTAGATAAAATCTTGTGTCTATCTTGCATCACCATCTTGTTTGTAGCTTGCGCATCTGTCTGCCAATAATCTACTACCTTGGGCATACCCCTAGGTAGACTGCCGACCATATTTCGTCGACACTTTCCAACACCGGACGGTAGCCTTATGATCTTCGGAGGATCAGCAGTCTACGACTCCAAACGATGTCAAAAGGTCGCACACCGCTAGGTCTACATGGCTAAACCAGCCACACCTCCCTTCCTTCGGTGGTCTGAGTCTGCCATAACCTTCGATCGGACCGACCATCCGGATAGTGTCCCGCACCCAGGAAGATATCCGCTTATGGTCGACCCGATCGTCGTCCCGAAGCGGCTCAACATCATGTATGCCAAGACGCTCAACAAAATGGGCATCAACCGGACATGTCTCTGCCCAACCTGAGCGCCTTTCCATAGCATCATGCCTAGGAAGTAGGCCATGCCACTTGGGCAGATCAATCTGCCCATTACCTTCGGGGATCAGTTCAATTATAGGACTAAAACCCTCACCTTCAAGGTGGTTGGGTTCCCCGGAACCTTCCACGCCATCCTAGGATGTTCATGCTACGTGAAGTTCATGGCCGTCCCCAACTATACATACCTCAAGCTGAAAATGCCAGGCCCCCATGGGGTCATCACTGTTGGCACCTCCTTCCAGCGCACCTATGAGTGCAAGGTCGAGTGCTACGGTCATGCCACAGCGATCGTCTCCTCTGGGGAACTCGTCGCCCTCAAAGAGGAGGTCACCAAAGAAGCGGTCGATGCCAAGAAGTCGACCGGGTCATTTGAGTCGGCAGAGGGCTGTAAAGAAGTCCTCGTAGACCCTAGGAGCACCGAGGGTAAAATGGTGCACATTGGTACCACCCTTTCCTCTGAATAGGAAAGCGCGCTCGTCGACTTCCTCCACAGAAACAAAGACATCTTTGCATGGAAACCCTTGGATATGCTAGGCATTCTGAGGGAGGTCACTAAGCATACTTTGAAGATCCACCCAAGCTCCAAGCTAGTGAAGCAACACCTACATCACTTCGACGAGGAGAAACACAAGGCCATTGGTGAAGAGATAGAGAAACTTTCGGCAGCTGAGTTCATCAAGGAAGTATACCACCTAGAGTGGTTAGCCAACCCCATCCTTATATGAAAGAAGAGCGAGAAATGGAGGATGTGTGTTGACTATACAGGTCTCAACAAGGCATGCCCAAAGGATCCATTTTCTTTGCCATGCATATACCAAATAGTCGACTCTACCTCGGGGTGCAAAACCCTATGCTTCCTTGATGCGTACTCTAGGTACCATCAAATCATGATGAAAGAGTCTGACCAGCTCATGACCTCTTTCATCACCCCCTTTGGATTGTTCTACTATGTCTCAATGCCGTTTGGTCTGAAGAACACTAGGGCTACGTACCAGCGCTGTATGGTTAAATGCTTCGGGGACCTCATCGGGTGGACCGTTGAGGCATACATTGATGACATCGTAGTTAAGTCCAAATGGGCTGACCACCTTGTTGCTGATCTTGAGTAGTCCTTTGCAAAACTCTGAGCAAATGGCATCAAACTCAATCCCAAGAAGTGTGTTTTTGGGGTCCCAAGGGGCATGCTGCTTGGCTTCATCATCTCAGAGCATGGCATCGAAGCTAACCTAGAGAAAATCTCAGCCATCACAAGGATGGGCTCGATTCATAACATAAAGGGGGTTTAGCGAGTCACAGGGTGCCTCACCACACTCAGCCAATTTATCTCGTGCCTCGACGAATGAGGTCTCCCCCTTTATCGACTCTTGAAGAAAGCCGACCGCTTTGAGTGGACATCCGAGGCCCAGGAGACACTTGACATGGTCAAATTACTTCTGACAAAGGCTTCAATCTTGGTTCCTCCAACCGATGGAGAATCCCTTCTGCTATACATAGCGGTCACCACACAAGTGGTCAGTGCCGCCCTAGTACTAGAGCGGGAAGAAGAGGGGCACACCCTCAAGGTGCAGCGCCCTATGTACTTCATCAGTGAAATACTATCCGACTCTAAGACCTAGTACTCCCAAATCTAGAAGCTCCTATACGCCATCCTCATCACCAAGAGGAAGCTACGTCACTACTTTGTGTCACACCTGGTGACAGTCATGACATCATTCCCCCTTGACGAGGTCGTCCAAAGCTAGGACACCATGGGAAGAACCGCAAAGTGGGCGCTCGAGTTGATGGATCAAGGCATTACGTATGCCTCTCGAATGGCGATCAAGTCCTAGGTGTTGGCCGACTTCATCATGGAATGGACTAAGGTCCAAACACCACCGGCGGTCATCGATCAAGAGTACTAGACGATGTACTTTGATGGATCACCGATGAAGAAAGGCACCAGTGCTAGGTTGGTCTTCGTATCACCCCTCTGGGTATGCATGAGGTACATGGTTCGTCTCCATTTCCCCTGATCTGATAATATGGCCAAGTATGAAGCACTCATCAATGGCCTACACATTGCCATCGAGTTAGGCATCCGATGCCTTGACATCCAAGGTGACTCTCGGCTGGTCGTCAACCAAGTCATGAAGGAGTCAAGCTATCATAATGCCAAGATGGTTGCATATTGCCAAGAAGTTCGATGGCTGGAGGACAAATTCGATGGCCTCGAACTCAATCACATCCCAAGGTGCCTCAACGAGGTGGCCGAGACACTTGCCAAAGCGGCATCCGGCCGAGAGCTGGTGCCAACAGGTGTCTTCACCAGCGACCAACATAAGCCCTTAGTGCTCTACGAAGGGTCGGAGCAGGCCAATGATGGTCCATCTGATCTAGCCTCGGGGGATAACCAACCAATGGCTCCATTCGACCCCGAGGTCATGGAGCTTGAAGAGGATCCAGCGATAGAGCCCGACCCTCTGGTCAACTGTAGGATACTCTACCTTGACTACCTCCTCCATGGCACACTACCGGCAGACAAGATGGAAGCTCAATGGCTCGCACATCATGCCAAGTCCTTTGTTCTTATAGAGGGCAAACTCTACAAACAAAGCCACACCGGGATCCTACAACTTTGCATCCCCATCGAACTGGGGAAGCATTTGCTGAGTGATATCCATGGTAGGGTTTGTGGTCACCATGCCGCACCTAGAACCTTGGTTGGAAACACATTCTGATAGGGCTTCTACTGGCCCACTACAGTAGCCGACGCCATGTAGATCATGTGCACCTACGAAGGGTGTCAGTACTATGCTCGGCAAACTCAACTCCTAGCCCAGGCACTCCAGATGATCCCCATCATGTGGCCCTTCATGGTCTAGGGGCTCAATCAGGTTGGACCTCTAAAGAAGGTGCTCGGGGGCTACACCCACTTACTTGTCACCATAGACAAGTTTACAAAGTGGATAGAAGCTCGACCAATCTCCGCAATCAAGTTCAAGCAAGCCATGCTATTCTTCCTCGATATCGTCCATCGCTTTAGTGTACCAA